>NC_070613.1:2666250-3308333 GCF_027172205.1 Podarcis raffonei | reverse complement strand
GGAAGTTTTTAATATTTAACACTGTATTGTTTTTAATACTTGATTGGGAGCCGCCCAGAGTGGCTGGGGAAACTCAGCCAGATGGGCGGGGTATAAATAATAAATTATTATTATTATTATTGCGAAGCAGTTCCTCTTTTGGGGAGGAGGGAAGCCCCACCTCCAGTGGAGAAGAGGTGCAAGGGCCAGAGGATGCTAGGGAGAGCCTTAACACTGAGCCTGAGCAAGCCGGAGAGGCGGTAAGCACGCCCTTGCCAGCGCCCATTCTGCGCAGTAGTCTTCGGCGCAGGGAGGGGCGGAAAAGGCTGGGGGTGATGCGACTTTTATGCTGGGGGAGGCACAAAAACCAACCACTCCCAGATTCTGCTAGCAATTGAGCTGGACATGAACTTACCAAAAATTTATTGGTTTTCACAATATTATAAACAAACAAACACACACACAAGACAAACAAACATAACAAACATAAATCATAGCTTTATTGAAAATTACAGTTATTAACTTTGTTAAGTGACTTCCTTGCTTCCCCTTGGTTGAATTTCATTGCATGTCCTTTTAACCATTTTCCAAATCCCAATTTTTATGAAATTTAACTTAAACATTAACATCCTTAAATCTTCACCTTATATAATTAAACATATTAATTCATCACTTAACATAAAATCCTAAGCCTATTAAGTATCTGCAAGCTATTTCCGGTTAATTTAATTTAAAAAATTTAACTAAATAATCATTAAATTTATTCCATTCGTCCTGATATTCCTCCTCCTTCTGGTCGCGGACTGTTCCAGTTAGGTCGGCTAGCTCCGAAAAATCCATTCTTCTACTGTGGGTAATTCTTGGGTTTTCCACTCCCAGATTCTGCTAGCGATTGAGCCGGACATGAACTTACGACGCTCTTCACCGTAGATAGTTTGCACCAATAATAAAGCCAGTGAAGGACAGGTCGGAGTTTTGCCTAGTTCCTCTCGAGCAACCACAACAGCATCTGACACTCGTAGTAAAGGATTAGGCGACTCAGCTGCTTTGCTCCATCATTTGCTTTGGTCAGGGCCATCTTAAACATATCTGGTGCCAGGGTGCAAAGCTCCCTCTGCACCTCACCCCGTTTCCCAGAGTTGTTGAGGACAGCGCTGCGGGTGGGGCAGGAGGAGGCAGGCAGCAGCTGGAGGGCGGCTCCTCCGGTGGGGAAGAGGTGGAGGCCGGACGCGGCGCCTCAGCTGGCCGATTCGTGCCACGGTGGCCATGGCAGACAGAGGCTCCGGGCGCGACGCTGCTTCGGCACGGCATGGCTGATGCTGGGAGGTGCCGTGTCCAGCCTCTGTCTCCTCTTCCCTGGCGCCCTCCAAAACTTGGCACCCTGGTGCCTGTTAGGATATTTCCGTTCCACCTTAAAAGGGAGCAGGATGTTTGTGTCACAGCCTGCGTATCTTCCTGTCTCACAGGATGTTTATGTTGTCTGTTCCTTTCGTTTTCTGCTGTTTGCCTGAGCAGTCGGAGCAGACGGTCATGTCTTCTTTTGTTCTGACCTACGCTGATTAAATATGCTGTAAATATGCTCTCCTGCTGTGCAACTTTTGCTGTGTGAATTCTGCTGATAGAGTGTGCACAAATCCAAGAATGTGGCTATCTTTTCTTGAGGCTTCGTGTCGCTAAATGCTGATACTGCATGACTACGGGAGGTCGATGGATCGTCCGGCAAGGAGCTTGGGGGCTCAGATGGACTTTATCTCCCTGGCAGTATCCCAACAGTGCCCTGCGCCACTAGCCTCTATGGGTAAGACTTTGGTTGTTCTGTTTTTCTCTGACCTTTGGGAGACCTAGAGATCTGCCAGACGGGCTCCTTCGCCTCCCTTAAGGGAGAGGAGCCTTTTCATTTGTCCTTTTCAGTATCAACAGTTAAAATCGTTAGTAGGATCGGAATATCACTTGTAGCTGAATGGTGAATTTTGGACACAGCGGAGAGGTAAAAGGTTTGGATTGTCATAGAAGATGCAGGAGGAAACGAGTGACAACAGGACCCACAAAGGGGAAGAGGGGAAGTCTGGGAGATTCCTTGGGATCTTCTTTTTATGTTGTGTGTTAGATATGGGACTGTAGCATTTGTATCTGAAAAACCAAATAAATACATTTTTTAAAAGGAATAAAAGCTCGCCCTATAGCCAATATCTTTTTTTTTTTTGCAAAAATTTTATTAGCTTTTATCAACGACAAACAAAAACACAAAACAAAACATAACAAACATAAATCATAACCTTATTGAAAATAACAGTTCTTGACTTCCGGGGGCGGCACGAACGGCAATGGCGGTCCCCTTTCGTTAGTGAAGGGGAAGCTCCGCAGAAACGGGTCGTCCGCTACGGCAAAGCAGAGACCCTCGTCGGAAACCCACAGGTGGAGATAGCCTGTGGTCGTGGGACTCGGCGGGCACCTGTAGCGCTCCCCTGTTGCGTGAAGGGACCCCGTAAGGGGCTCCGGACCGTGTCGGGGGTGGCGCGGTGCTGTGAGTCTATCGCTCTTTTTGCGGAGTGAAGCCGCTAAGCTGCTGTCGGTGAGCGCTGACCCTTTTCCTGGGAACCATTCGGCTACAAAACTTCTACCCGTGAGTAGGGGAATGAGTTAGGATTAAGAACCTAAAATTTACGAATTTGACATACAAGCGGGAGACGCAACCAGGAAGTCCGTCTCCCGGGTTTTGTTGTAAGATCAAAACAAAGACTTTTAAAAGAACCCAAGCCCCGGACTTGGAGTTAACAAGATTCAAACTCTCACATTAAGTACAAGACCTCTCCTCAATTTGTTTTGGGGTGGAGGGGGTGAAAAATCAGCTTTTTCCTACCTATTCTTTGAACGTTTGGACTTGAAAATATTGAATCTCTGGTTACTGAGCTGCCAGGGCTGGAATTTGAAGGCTGCTTTGGAACTGTCACTTTGTATCTCGCATCTTGCTGGGACAAGCAAATTTGTTAAAGAGTAACTCTGTGGAAATCTAAGGGATTTAAGAGGAGTCTGAAGGTCTCTTTGCAACTGGATATTGTTTAATTTCTAGAGGGCACTTTGTAACTTTTATAAACTGCGACATTTTTGAACATTTTTGAATACAGTGTCCCTCTAGTGGAACAACTTAGTTTGGCAACCTACTGGGGGGATTTTCCATCTGTGGATTTGGGGATTTCCATGAGAAAGACAGACTGTGAGACTGACCTTGACGCATAGATAAGAAGGGGCATGAGTGGAAGGACAAGATCAGCCAAAGCAAAAACAGTGCAAACTACTTTAACTTCTCAGCTACGCAGATCATCTGTTCCCAAGATTCCTGTGGCACAAGCGGAAGATATAGAACAACCTAGGCCGGAAGGAATGGCCTCAGGAGGGGACTTTACTGCAGTGCTAAACAAAATTTTGGAAAAATTGGAAGGTTTAAGCAAACAAGTGACTGACCAGTCAGCTAAGATAGACCAAAATACTGCAAGTATCAACAACTTGACCCAACAAGTAAATTTAAATGCACAAACCATTGGAAAGCTTGTGGAAGATACTACTGCAAATCGTAAAATAGCTGAGGAGGCAAAGCAGAAAGTTGAAGAAGTTCAAGGAGAAATCAAACCTATGCGCAAACAGATAGGGGAACATCAGGCACTGCTGTCTATGATCGAATTAAAAAATAAGGAAAATAATCTGAGAATCAGATCTGTACCGGAAATTGATAAGGAAGATTTAATTGAGTACCTCACAAAAGAATTCACAGAATTTTGGTCTCTGGAAGAAGAAAAGGACTTTAAAATTGTAAGTGCATTCAGATTGGGAAAGGGAGGGAGGAAGATTAAGTCGAGAGACTGTCTGATCTCCCTTAGAACGAAGGAAGAAAGAGATAAGATTCTGAGTGCGCACTTTAAGACGCCTTTAGAGATCCAAAATTCAAGGTTGGAAATTTATAAGGATATTCCGAAACATTTGTTGGAGCTCAGAGTGAACTACGGAGATCTGGTGCAACTACTGAGGAGCAACAGGATTATCTTCAGATGGGAATTCCCCCAGGGGGTATCCTTTACTTTTAGAGGGAAAAAAGTTAAAATTAAATCTGTGGAAGACAAGGACAAATTTTTGAAGGACTACGGAGAAGACCTTCAGAAAGGGATTGAAGAGCCAAGTGACTTAGGACCTGGATTATTAAGCTCAACACCCTCACCTGGGGGATTGAAAGATTCTGAGAAAGAGACATCACTTTTGGGAGCAACAGGAGGAAAATAGTACTACTTCGACATGTCTCTGCAATTATTAAGCTGGAATATTCATGGTTTGAATTCCCCTGAAAAGAGGAGGAAACTTTTTCATTTATTAAAAAAGGAACAATTGGACATAATCTGCTTGCAGGAAACACATGTGATTAGGCTGCACAGAAAAGTGTTAATTAACAAAAAACTAGGCCAAGAATTTATTTCATCAGACAAGGTTAAAAAGAGAGGAGTGGCAATTTATGCAAAAGAAAGCCTATCACCAAAATTTCTTTTTAAAGACGAACAGGAAAGAATCTTGGCAATTGAAATTCAAACACAAGGAGAGAAATTTTTGATTTTAGGAATTTACGCACCAAATGAGGGGAAATCAGAGTTTTACAAGAAATTGCATGAGGCATTGATGGACTTTATGGACTATAACAACATTATTATGATGGGAGACATGAATGGAGTGGTATCTACGAATATGGACAAAGCACAAAGACAGACTGTAACGAAAGAGGGCAGACTACCAAAAACTTTTTTTGAACTGACTGATAATATGGACTTGATTGATATTTGGGGGACCAAAAACCCCCTAGGTAGAGAAGGAACGTTCTTTTCTAAAGCCAAAATGACATGGACAAGGATTGACCAAATTTGGACAACTAGAGGTCTGGCACCTAAGATAAAAAAGGTGTAAATCTGCCCAAAAACCTGCTCCGACCATAATGCGGTAAAGATGGAAATGAAACAACACTCATCGGTTCCTTTAGATGGAGGATGAATGACACCTTATTAAGAAACCAAGACATTGTAAGGAAGGCCCAAAAGACTTTGAAAGACTATTTTGAAATAAATATGAGAACCACGGTTGAAAAAAGAACAATCTGGGACGCAAGCAAAGCGGTTATGAGAGGGTTCTTGATTCAACAGAATGCAATAAAAAAGAGATCCCAAAATGAGAAAAAAGGGAAAATTCTGGAGAAAATAAAAGAAGGGGAGAAGAAGTTAAGAGCTAAACCAAACTCAAAAGAGATCCTAAGAGAAATTAAGTTATATCAGGTGCAATATATGAAACTGATTAATGAGGAAGTAGAATGGAAAATTAAACAAATGAGACAAAAGACTTTTGAGTCAGCCAATAAATGTGGGAAACTATTGGCGTGGCAGCTGAAAAAAAGACAGAAGTTAAATACGATTACAAATCTTGAGATTGATGGGAAAAATATACAGAACCCGGAGGAGATTAGAAGGTGTTTCCAGAGATATTTCAAACAACTTTACACGCAAGGGCCGCAGAAAGAAACTGAGATAGACCAATTTTTAAGAACCAATGGATTACAAAAAATATCTCCAGAAAATAAATTAATATTGAATCATCAAATTACAGAACAAGAAATTGAAGGTGCCATTCAGAACATGCAATTGGGCAAATCTCCAGGACCGGACGGACTAACCTCCAAATATTATAGGACTTTGAAAGACTTTTTAATTCAACCATTAAAGGAGGTGTGTAATGAGATTTTGGAAGGGAAAAAGGCACCTGAATCGTGGAAAGAAGCATACATCACATTGATACCCAAGACAGAAGCTGAAAAGACACAACTAAAGAACTACCGTCCCATCTCCCTTCTGAATGTGGATTACAAAATTTTTGCAGATATTTTAGCTAATAGACTTAAAAAAGTGTTAGCGGAAGTAATACACAAAGACCAGGCAGGCTTTCTTCCAGGCAGACACTTATCTGACAACACAAGGAATATAATTGACATTTTGGAGTTGTTGCAAACGAATATTAATACGAAAGCTGTGTTAGTTTTTATTGAGCGGAGAAAGCCTTTGATAATATCTCTTGGAGCTTTATGAAGGGAAATTTGAAAGGGATGGGAGTGGGACAGGGGTTCGAAAATGGTATAGGAGCAATCTATTCAGAACAAAAAGCAAAATTGATTGTAAACAATGTGGTGACTGAAGATTTTATGATAGAAAAAGGAACACGTCAGGGTTGCCCTATCTCTCCATTATTATTCATCTCGGTCCTGGAGGTGCTGCTGAACATGATCAGAGGGGACCGGTCTATTAAAGGAATACAGGTCGGAGCCAAACAATATAAATTGAAAGCCTTTGCAGATGATTTGGTTTTGACTCTACAGGAGCCGGAATCTAGTATGAAAAGAGCTTTGGAATTGATTAAAGAATTTGGTCATGTGGCAGGATTTAGATTAAATAAGTCAAAAACTAAAGTATTAGAGAAGAATTTAACTCCAATGGAAAAGGACAGGTTTCAGAATGAAACAGGTTTAACTGTGGTTAAGAAAGTGAAATACCTAGGGATTAATATGACTGCGAAAAATTTGAACTTATTTAAAGATAATTATGAGAAATGTTGGTCAGAAGTTAAAAAAGACTTAGAAATTTGGTCTAATTTGAAGCTTTCCTTGTTGGGTCGAATCGCAGCTATAAAAATGAATGTTTTGCCAAAAATGTTATTTCTGTTTCAATCTTTGCAAATTTTGGACAAGATGGATTGTTTCAAGAAGTGGCAGAGGGATATTTCTAGATTTGTCTGGCAGGGCAAGAAACCCAGAATAAAGTTAAAAATTTTAACTGATGTAAAAGAAAGAGGTGGATTTGCCCTGCCAGACCTTAAATTGTACTATGAATCAGCAGCATTCTGCTGGTTAAAAGACTGGCTGCTTCTTGAGAACACGGACATTTTGGATTTAGAAGGTTTCAATAATGTTTTTGGGTGGCATGCATATCTGTGGTACGACAAGGTTAAAGCACATAAGGCATTTAAAAACCATATTGTCAGGAAATCTCTGTTTAATGTCTGGACAAGATATAAAGATTTGCTGGAAAGTAAAACCCCAAGGTGGTTGTCACCTATGGAAGCTAAGTCCTAGAAAAAGCTCAATATGGAGGCCAAATGGCCAAAATATTGGGAAATTTTGGAACAAGAAGGTGACAGATTGAAACTGCAGAGTTTTGAGAAAGTAAAAGACAAAGTGCGAGATTGGCTTCATTATTATCAAATAAGAGAGGCCTACAATTTGGACAAAAAAATTGGCTTCCAGGTGGAGAAATCGAAATTGGAAACAGAACTGTTAGAACCAAAAACTAAGATTTTGTCAAAGATGTATAACTTGCTGTTGAAATGGAATACACAGGATGAAACGGTTAAATCAGCCATGATTAAATGGGCGCAGGATATAGGTCATAACATTATGTTTGCTGACTGGGAGCAGTTGTGGACCACCGGTATGAAGTTTACGGCATGCATTGCCTTAAAGGAGAATATTATGAAAATGATTTACAGGTGGTACATGACCCCAGTTAAGCTTGCAAAAATTTATCACCTGCCTGACAACAAGTGCTGGAAATGTAAAGAAGCTGAGGGAACATTCTTTCACCTTTGGTGGACATGCCCAAGGGTCAAGGCTTACTGGGAAATGATATATAATGAACTGAAGAAGGTATTTAAACTTACCTTTCCTAAGAAACCAGAGGCCTTCCTTCTGGGCATAGTTGGCCAACGGGTGCCAAAGAAAGATAGAACATTTTTTATGTATGCAACAACAGCAGCAAGAATACTTCTCGCCAAGTATTGGAAGACACAAGATCTACCCACCGTGGAGGAATGGCAGACGCAAGTGATCGATTACATGGAGATGGCTGAAATGACTGGCAGAATCCGTGATCAGGGAGAAGAACTGATTGAACAGGACTGGAAAAAGTTCAAGGACTACTTACAAAAATATTGCAAAATGTTTGAGTGTTAATAAGATGTGGGAAGTGAAGGTAACAGGGTTTGTGTGGTTTGGTTAAATGTGAATGAAAAGAAGAATGTTAAAAAGGACAAGGGGTTATGAACAGAACATTATTATGTCATAGTATATAAGATGAGATATGGGTTAAAACAATGAAAAATTGGGACATAATAACTAGAAGAATATAAAATTAAGCATGGTTTAAATAAGGTTTTGAACTTGCTGAATTTGATTGGAATAAAGAGGAACACAAAAAAGGGGGATGTGAGGAGGTCAAGACAGAGGGGTATGGAACTTTATAAATCTAAGAAAGTGGATTTTTCTTTTTTCTTCTTTCCTATTTTTCTTTTTTTTTTTGCTATATATTTTTGTCTTTCTGTTGTTTCTGTTTTCTATGTGAGCTTCATTTATGGTAATGATACATTTGAAATGATGAATCTTTTGATTTGTAAAACTTTAATAAATATTTATAAAACTAAAAAAAAAGAAGAAAAGAAAATAACAGTTCTTTACTTTGTAAAACAACTTCCTCGTTTCCCCTTAGTTGAATTTCATTGCATATCCTTATAACGGTTTTCCAAATCCCAATTTTGATACCCTTTAAATTAAACATTAACATCTTTAAATCTTCTCCTTCTTGTATTAAACATATTATTTTATCAGTTAACATAAATACAATCCTAAGCCTATTAAGTATCTGGAAGCTATTTCCAGTTAGCTTTGCTTAACAAATTTAGCTAAATAATCATTAAATTTCTTCCATTCTTCGTGGTGTTACTCCTCCTTCTGGTCGCGGACTCTTCCGGTTAGATCGGCTAGCTCCAAAAAATCCATCATCGTCATCTGCCATTCTTCTACTGTTGGTAATTCTTGAGTTTTCCACTTTTTAGCTAACAAAATACGAGCCGCAGTTGTGGCATACAAAAACAGTCTAACATCTTTCTTGGGCAATTCCAAACCTGTTATTCCTGTTATAGCCAATATCAAAGGCTAAAAATAAATTGCAGTTTAGAAACTGATTATTAAGAAGTGTCCGAAAATCTGACCATACTTTTGAAAAGAGTGGGGTTACGCTAGATTTACTATTGCAGCAGCACCACAGTGAGTCTCTCTAGTGAGACAGGAAGAGTTGTTTAAACTCCAAAGAAAAGTCCTTTCACAGGAATCATGGGCAATTTCTCTGAAATATTCCAAATTTAGTTATGCGATTAAAAAAACTTGGTGCGATGGCCTGGGATTCGGACTTGGAGGCTGAACCTGAGGAATCCCAGCCTGCACAGGAGTCCCCGCCTCCAGAACCAGCTGAGCCGGGGCTGGGGCTTGAGCCTGAAGGGTCCTCACCTGTGCTGGATCCTCAGGTGCAGACACCAGCTGAATCCGCTCTGGCTCCTGAGGTGATGGAGGACCCATTGCCTGCAGGTGCTCCTCTCCCAGCCCCGTCAGGGGAAGCTGAGGTTGCCTCTGGGTCTGGTAACCCTCCAGCCTCTCCTGAGCTGCAGAGGCTCAGGGCAGAGAGGCGGAGGGAACTAAGTTTCCGCAGGAGGAGTGCTCACCTCCAGGCCAGGAGAGGCGAGTCACCAGAGGATCGGGGCCGCCCTATGCCTCGGGGTAGATAAAAGCCAGCCAGCCAGCCCCAGTCCCAGGTTGCTGGAGCAACACTGTTGGCAGCCTGTTCCTGCCTGAACCCTGTCCTGCTCTTCTGCCAGAGTTCCTGACCTCACCCGACTCCTTGCCTTGGACCCAGCTTCAGCTTTGACGGACAGCCTCCATACCGCACCCTTGACCTCGAACTGGACTCGGACCTCGCCGCACACTTAACCCTCGGGGCCACCACACTTATTTATAAGTTTTGGCTCATCATTGCCTCTGTTCCGGGGGTGCGAAGTACTGCTTAAAATAGGATTTACCATAAATAAAAACACTGAGGAGATATTGACTAGATCAGATATCCTCTTTCCCGACTTAAACCAATCATAGTCGGGCACTTTAAATGACTTCAGGGTGTGTGGCCTTTCATTAAATTCTAAAGAGGTTTAAATTCCCAAGAGAGAAAACCTTTTCCCTCAAACCTTTTTCTAACTGTTCCACAATAAACGTGGTCTATTTATAATTAAATGTGAATTCAATAAGGCGAATGAAGGGTGTACCACTAGGAGGATCAGAGTGAGAATAATAGAGCGTATCTCAAAAATTAAAGCACAGACTTTAGAAGCCCCTTTGGTAAGGCACCCTTGGGAAAACCATGGAGGGAAGCCGGATTTCAAATTTACAGTGTTGTATAAATATATTGAATACCCTCACAGGAGAGAGAACATTCAGAAACGCCTTATGCAGACAGAAACTTGTTTTATTTTTCAATTTAAAAATTTGGAACTGTTGTGGAATTGGCATGGGGGGGGGCACTTGTTTCAGAGCTGTTCCTGCCCCCTTCCACTTTCTCATAGCAGAGGAGAATGATTCCAGAAAGCTTTCCGTCAAAATTGTACAAACACAACATACACATTTTCCTAATAAACGAAAACCCTGTCTCTTTGTCCCTATGTATATGAACTCTGTACATTATGATGAATGAACTTTGTATTTGCATACTACCGGCAGCCGACCAATCAGAAGCGCTGGATTTCGACTGCTAGCCAATGGGGAGGAGGGACATTGTGGTTCCTGTTAATCAATTTTGCCTTATAATTCTCTGCTAGTTAAATAAAGAGTACCTAGACAGCATCTTTAAAAGCAGAGACATCACCTTGCCAACAAAGGTGTGTATAGTTAAAGCTCTGGTTTTCCCAGTAGTGATGTATGGAAGTGAGAGCTGGACCATAAAGAAGGCTGATCGGCGAAGAATGGATGCTTTTGAATTCTGGTGCTGGAGGAGACTCTTGAGAGTCCCATGGACTGCAAGAAGATCCAACCTTTCCATTCTGAAGGAAATCAGCCCTGAGTGCTCACTGGAAGGACAGATCCTGAAGCTGAGGCTCCAAGACTTTGGCCACCTCATGAGAAGAGAAGACTCCCTGGAAAAGACCCTGATGTTGGGAAAGATGGAGGGCACAAGGAGAAGGGGACGACAGAGGACGAGATGGTGGGACAGTGTTCTTGAAGCTACCAGCGTGAGTTTGACCAAAACTGCGGGAGGCAGTGAAAGACAGGAGTGCCTGGCCTGCTCTGGTCCAGGGGGTCACGAAGAGTCGGACACGACTAAATGACTAAAGAACAACATGATGCAGTCGCAAGCCAGCTCACTTTGGTCCCTACTGACCAGCTGAGTATAGAAGGTGTGACCGCAAAGTTGATGGTGGAACTGGACAGACAGGACACCTCGGCCATGCCAGTCCCCAGGGAGCAGAATGGCCACGCAGTTATTGCCCATCCAGACTGGTATGACACACAACAAAATACAAATCAGGTGAAAAGGAGATGGACCTCCTAGGAAACATCACTGCTGGCGAGAGAGGAGGCTAGGCTCCTAACCTCGGGGGCACGCCATATGAACCTAGCCCTGATGGAAAAATTCCCAGAGTGAACAGCAGAGGCGATAAAAGCCGATAGGCGCCAGCAGGCCTACCGGGAATTGGTTGCAACGTATACCCAGGAACATCTAGAGGTGTCAGAAGGTGAGGAGATTTCACCCCTCCCATATCCAAGAATCTGCTGATGTTCTCTGCTTATTCTCCAGAGAGGAGGGGGCGGTTTCTGCTCTCTACTTATTCCGCTCCAGCCTCACATCAAAGAGAGAGAGAGAGACTGAGTGTGAGAAAGAGAGTGTGTTATCTCTGTAAGGTTGCTGCTAAGAGCAGCTGCAGACACTCAGTGCAGTTCAGCATTTTCGTTTAGAGCTCATTTAGCTCTGTATATAGTTGTGTATTATAGTTGTAGTTGGAATAAAAGAAGATATTCGACAGAGCTGCTCTCCGAGTCGTTTATGCTCTGCTATACTCTGCTGTGCGACGACTGTCTTCTTGTGGAAGTGAATCCGGTGCTCACAGAAGAAGAAGAAGAAGAAGAAGAGTTTGGATTTGATATCCCGCCTTTCACTCCCTTTAAGGAGTCTCAAAGCGGCTAACATTCTCCTTTCCCTTCCTCCCCCACAACAAACACTCTGTGAGGTGAGTGGGGCTGAGAGACTTCACAGAAGTGTGACTAGCCCAAGGTCACCCAGCAGCTGCATGTGGAGGAGCGGAGACGCGAACCCGGTTCCCCAGATTACGAGACTACCGCTCTTAACCACTACACCACACAGCTCTAAGTTGTGAGTCCACAGCACTTTGACCTGTTCCTGTGCAGAAGGTGGTCTCTGGAAGTGCTACCCAGCTCGCTGGCCCAGTCGGGGCTGAAGTGGATGAGTCCAGTTGGTGGCACTGGCTCAAGGGCGGTGCTGACAGAAGGACCAGCTTCAATCTGAGGTGGAAGCTTTGAATACCCAATGGCAGGACAGGCTAATACGACACCTGCACAGAACAACAAACCCCCGTGTTGCAAACTTAACACAACAAGCAACACAAGCAACAAGAAGACCAGTACACTAGATAGCACTGTAGTTCTTATTGCATAATATACATGATTTAGTACAACGAAAACGAAATGTGTACACTTGTAAATTCTCTGGTATATTAGAAAACAAACAAACACACGTCTGTCAATCTTTGAAAGTCCGTAAAAGTATCATAAGTCTATGGTTGAAACAATGAGGCTCCAGATGCAGGAATTCCCTCGTTGCCTTCAGCTGGGCCATCACTTCCAGCTGCTTCACTACCAGTTGGGTCAGGGGAGGCTGAGGCGGCCCCTGGGTCTAGTAACCCACCGACGTCTCCCGAGCTGCAGAGACTGATGTCTGAGAGAAGGAGAGACCTGAGCAGGAGGAGTGCTCGCTTCCGGGCGAGACAGGGAGGTGAGTCGCCGGGGGATCAGGACCGGTCGCTACCCCGACAGAGATAAAAGGCTGTCAGACCCCGTCCCAGGTTGCGGGAGCAACATTGCTGTACGCCAGATCCTGTCTGAGATCCTGTACCTGTCCTTGCCTGGTTTTCTGCCTCGTGCCCTGCCTTGGCCCTGTCGGAAAGACTCCTCGCGGAACCCCTGAATTCGGGACAGGACCTGGACCATGCTACTTGGGTTACCCTTGGGCCCAGCACATTGAGAACGGTGTGAACCAGATGAAGATGATGGACTTTTTGGAGCTAGCCAGCCTGACTGGAAGAATCCGCGACCAGAAGGAGGAGGAGTACCATGAAGAATGGATGAAATTTAGCTAAATATGTTAAGATAACTTAACTGGAAAAGCTTGCAAACATTAGATAGGCTTAGGATTTAAACATGTAAGGATAGGATTTAAGATGTTTAAAGCTAAATTAGAAAGAATGAAAGATGTTAAGTTAATTTTTTTGAGAAAATTGATTTTGGAAAACTGTTAAAATGATATACAATGAAATTGTAACCAGGGGGATTTGAGGAAGTCATTTAACAATATTATTAAGATTGGTTTAATTACAATTAGGATGTTTGTTTGTTCGTCTTAAATTTTTTTTGGAAAATTAATTAAAAAATAAAAATAAAATAAAAGAGAACGGTGCGAACCTCTTTTCGTACTTCGAGAAGCTAATGACCAGGGCTCTGGGTTGCTCACTGGCCCCTGGCCCCAGGAGAGATGGAATAACATCACTATGGGAACCCATGACGGCTGCTGAGATTAAGAGAGCCTTGCCATCGGCCTCAACAGCGCCAGGACCAGACGGAATGACTGTGGAGCAGGTGAAGAAGCTGCCGTTGGGTGTGCTGGAAAGGCTCTTCAACCTGATAATGGTATGCGGGGAATGCCCCCAGTCTTTGCTAGGGGCTCGAACAACTCTGATCCCCAAGAAAGAACATGCCCTCTTAATATAATATAATAGAGAACATAATGAAAATGGCTCATAGGTGGTACCTCACTCCTTCCAGATTATCAAGAATGTATAAAAATTTGGCAAATGCTTGTTGGAGATGTGGAGGAAATAAGGGTGACATGATCCACATGTGGTGGACGTGTGAAAAGATTAAGATTTTTTGGGGGGGAAATATACGATGAATTAAAAAAGATGATGGGGGATAACTTTTGCTAAAAAACCGGAGGCATTTCTATTAAGTATTTTAGATAAAGAGATCCCAAAAAATCTAAGAGAGGTATTCTTGTATGCAACCGCAGCGGCTCAAATACTTGTGGCCAAGGGATGGAAAGATCACGAGGCTCCAAAAATAACAGATTGGCAAATCAAATTACAGGAATTGGTGGAGACGGCTCAATTGACTAGCAAACTCAGAGGAAACTCAAAGCAAAAATTTGCGGAAAAATGGGATGGTTATAGAAGATACGTTCAAAAATACAATAATAGTTTTGACTCCGTGCTAGCATTCGAGTGATAAAGGAACTAAAAGGAGGTGGACAACAATTAAGGATTTATTATGATTTCAGAATGTATTGGAAAATTTATATAGAAAGGTTTATTGTTTCGTGTACATTCAATTGTAAGATAAAATATATGCAAAGGGAATTGACAGGAAGTCAAAGTTGAAAATATTTTGGAAGATAAAAGGGGAAAAATATTTTCTTTCATTATTATCATTTTGTGTGCGGGTGTCTGCACATATGTGTGTTTTTGTATGGAATGTTTGGGAGGAAATAAGACGGTAAATAACAAATAACAAACTAAACAAACTAAATATTGATGTATGTAATCTTTATTTCTTAATTATATTTAGTGATAGTATGGTTGTATTGTTTTTTGTAACATAAAATCACTCAATAAAAATTATTTAAAAAGAAAGAAAGAAAGAACATGCCCAAGATCCGAGAAACTTCCGCCATATGACCAAATTGAAGGTTTGTTTACAGGTTGGTTGCAATACCATCAGGTGAATGATATATTGAATGATGATAAAAGGAAAACTGGGTTCGAAGATAAAAAAAAAATATACCGGTAGATTTCAAATAGATTTAATAGAAGGCAGAAGTAAAACATTACCCAAGATGTACGATTTGTTAATAGAACGGTTTACAAAAGATGAAGAAGTGAAAGAAGCAATGATAAAATGGGCAATAGATTTTGGGCACAATATTGAATTGGATGCTTGGTGTAAATTATGGAATGTAAGTATAAAATGTACTGCATGTATGGCCTTAAAAGAAAATTTGATGAAGATGATTTATAGGAGGCATCTAACACCTGTAAAGTTGGCGAAAATGTATAGAATGAGGGATAACAAATGTTGGAAATGCAAGGAGGCTGATGGAGACTTTTACCATAGGTGGTGGATTTGCGATAAAGTTAAGGATTTTGGGGAGATGATTTAGAATGAACTTAAGAAACTATTTAAATATTCCTTTCCCAAAAAAACAGAAGCCTTCTTGCTGGGTTTGATGGGGAAAGAAATTAAGAAATCGGACCAAAGACTGTTTATGTACTCCACAGCAGCGGCAAGAAACATGCTGGCCCAAAATTGGAAATTACAAGAAATTCCTACCATTGTGGAGTGGCAGACGAAAATAATGAATTATGCGGAGTTAACCAAGCTGACCGGCAGGATTCGAGATCAGGACGATCAGAGATTCATAGAAAGTTGGAGTAAATTTACGCTGTACTTAAAGGATAATTGTTATACTTTAAAAACACTGGCAGGATTGAAATAACTCCTACAAAGCAATAGATGAGAGGTTTAGTATTAAAATACACGATTTAAAAGAATAAGGGATACCTGTTGAAGGGAAGGAGGAAAGTCACAAGCTCGGCAGAGCTAAAGTATATATGTGGTTTGATGTATTGTATAAAACTGTTGAGAAAAATAATAAAAATGTATTGATAAAAAAAATATAGCTGGGAGACTTCCACCCACTAACTGTCTCCCCGGTATTGACTAGAGTCTTCCATAAGGTCCTGGCTGCGCGATTGTCTAGGGATGTCAATCTAGACCCAAGACAACGGGCCTTCCAGCAGTTCGATGGGTGTTGCAAAAACATCTTCCTCCCGGATATGGTACTTCAATATCATAAGCAATGGTCTAAACCGTTGTATATGGCCTCCCTGGATGTGGCGAAAGCGTTCGACTCTGTGGTCCATAATACCATCAAGGAAACCCTTCAAATGATGGGGCCCAAAAATGGAAGCAAGAAGAGTTACCGACGATTGAAGAAGGGAGGATGAAGTTAATGGGCTATGCAGAATTAGATAAACTAACAGGAAGGATTCGAAACCGGCGAGACCAGAAATTCACGGAAGACTGGAGTAAATTTACGGACTATTTGAAAAGTAATTGTGAAGAACAGACAACATTCGTAGGGTTGCAATAATTTTTGGGAGGAGTATTATTAGAAGTATTGTAAAAATGGACAAGGGGGAAGATGATTTGTTAAGAAATGTAAAGGCAATATAAAGTTAAGAAATGCATAAGAAGTGGTTAAAACGGTGGATCATCAGGGGTGCTGATGGAAGTCTAAAAAGATTGTATAAGTGATAAGTTTTGTGGTACATTTTATAATTTATATGTTAAAATTAATAAAAAATATTATAAAAAAAACTAATGATGGGGATCGCTGACCCGATGACACACTACATAAGCGATATCTATGACTGGAGTACCACCATACTTTAGTGCGGTTGCGTGACCTCCCAGGAATTTCACCCCAGGTGTGGGGTGAAGCAAGGTGACCCAACGTCGCCCTGTATATTTAACATGATTATGGACCACCTCCTTCGGAAGATACCAAAGGAGGTATGGGCCGAACTGGGAGAGGGCGTGTCAGGGAACGGCGTAGCCTTTGCTGACGATCTGGTACTGGTGGCGTCTACACCAGTAGGGCTACAAACTACCATCGACATAGTGGATGGACATCTAGCACTATGTGGCCTCGCTGTAAGCTCCGGAAAGAGCTTGACAGTATCCCTGGAGAATGTTCCCAGGGAGAAGAAAACGGTGGTGAACCCACAGCAGGTATTCACCTGTAACAGCAGACCGTTGCAAGCTCTGAAGTGGTCAGACCAGTGGCACTACCTGGACGTGCCCTTCATGCCAGATGGACGTATGGCAACTCGGCCTCTAGACCATCTTAAGGAGCTACTGGACACCATTGGCAAAGCTGCCTTGAAACCTCAGCAACCAATGTTTGGCTTGTGTACTGTCCTCCTGCCGTCGCTATACCACCAAGCTCTCAATGGGCTCTACCATGCTGGGGCTAACTTTATGACCACTGCTCCATAGCAATTGTTGTCATACTTTTCCATTCACCATATAGATGGGTTGATGAAGCATTTCTGTATCCTTCTGCTGTGCTGAAGAAGAATTCCACGAAACAGTGGGTATATCTAGAATCACCATTCACAACGTCTGTTTGCGAACTACTTCGGCAGCGTTGGACGCCATAAACAAAGCTTACGCACATTCTATCTTAACAAAACAATAGACTCCCTGGGTGCTGGGATGTGAGCGCCCAGGAAATTGCCCAGGTAATAGCACGGGACTGCTAGAAAAGTATCCGTACATCTGCGGATAACCAGACGCAATTTCTGAGGGGTGTGGCGCCCCGATGACGAGGGGGAAAATGGCCAAATGCCTCATCATCTAATTAGTGACGCGCATGAATGGATGAACGAGATTCCCACTGTCCCTACCTACTATCTAGCGAATCCACAGCCAAGGGAACGGGCTTGGCGGATTCTGTGGGATGTAAGAATCAGGTGCAGTCAAACACAACATTGGTCGAGTAGACATGAAGGTTGTCTCAGTCCTCCAGCCGGAACTTCCTGCTTTTCAGGACTGAGACGAAACTTATTATGTGTAACTTGAGATGGGCATGGCCTCTCAAGAAGTAAAAAGAATCAGAAGCACAGGCTGGTGACCATCTTGTCGTCTTCTTATCTCTATCAATGCCATCTTAACAACAGCACCACTAAGATGAACCCTTGGCTCCAGGCCAAGAGAGGAAAAGGGGGTCTTTCTCCCATAAGGAGATAGTCACGACATTTAAACTATGTTCTAACCTTTTAAGTCTTATTAAGCGTCTTATTTTAGGAGGGATTAAACGGGGAAAATACTGGGAAATATTTACAGAGACTCTGACGAGTCTGAGCGGGCTATCTGCTGTGCGTGTGTTTAAGAAAAGGGGAATGTTAACTCTGCTGATTTTGTTGAACTTGTAAAGACAAGTTGGGTTAGGATATCTTACACAATATATCTTCCCCTGCATCCCGAAACATTCCCACAGATTCAGTGGGGAAAGAAGACCCTGGTGAGTTTCACTCTAGTCTGGCCCTGTGAAGAGACATGAGAGGTACAGAATAAGTGGGAGGCCCGCTGGTGAAATACCACTACTCTGATCGTTTTTTCACTTAACCGGTGAGGCGAGCCCCAAGGGGCTCTCGCTTCTGGCGTGTGCCAGGTGCGACCCGCTCCAGGGACAGCGTCAGGTGGGGAGTTTTGACTGGGGTGGTACACCTGTCAAACCGTAACACAGGTGTCCTAAGGCGAGCTCAGGGAAAAGAAAAGGAAGAAGAAGAAAAAAGAAAGGGAAAAAAAGAATTAAAGAGGCAATAGGAAAATAAATAGGAGATGGAGAATGAACGAAAAATGGGGGGGAAATAAGGATGATATGTTTATGGATAATATGTTTTGTTTTAATTTTGAATAAAAAGTTATTTAAAAAAGAAAAGAAAAGATTCTGAATGGTGAAAAGATATTGAGCAAAGCTCAAGACCTGTTAAAGGAATTATTTGGAATAAATATGGCTCAAGATACAGATATTCGAGTGATTTGGGATGCAAGCAAGGCCTTTATAAGAGGATATTATATCCAATGAAACACCATTCAAAAAAGAATTAGAGAAGGAGAACTGGATCAAATTAGAAAAAAATTAGGAAAGCAAAATATTTGGGCATCTGGATTACCTCCAAAAATCTGTTTCAGGATAACTATATAAAAATTTGGCAATAAATTTATGTAAAACAATAAAATCCTTAATAAAATATTTTTTTTAATGGCAATAAAAAAATAAAAAAAATTGAAACCTGGACTAAATTGAAGTTGTCATTTCTAGGTAGGATCTCGACCATAAAGATGAATGTTCGCCCTAGATTGGTTTTCTTATTTCAAAGGATCCCAGTTCTGAATGACATAGGCTGCCTCAAAAAATGGCAACAAGAAATATCTAAATTTAGATGGGAGGGCAGGAGACCCAGGATTAAACATCGAATTTTAATAGATATAAAAGATAGAGGTGGCTTCGCCCTGCCCGATTTAAAATTGTATTACGAGACAGCCTGCCTCACGTGGATAAAGGAATGGTGCAGTTTGAAAGATATGGATATGTTGGACTTAGAGGGACATGATAACCATTGGGGTTGGCATGCTTATTTAATATATGAAAAGGCAAAAACACACAGAGATTTCTCAAATCGTATTATAAGAAGATGACTTCTCAAAGTTTGGGACCAATATAAAGATCGGTTGGAGCTCAAAATCCCGTGGTGGGCCTCTCCAGTAGAGGCCACAGTGGCGAAGAAAAAAAATATGTTGGAAAATTGGCCTACCTATAAAATACTTTTAAAAGAAGAAGAGAAATTAAGGAATTAAGAGATGTCATCACAGATTGGTTCCAATATTATCAAATATTCGAAAGATTGAAAGTAGATAAACAAAAAGGGTTTGCCAAGGAAATCTCGAGATTTGAATCCGATGTAATAAATGCAAAAAGTAAAACCCTCTCTAAAGCTTATTGCCTCCTCCTTGATTGGGAAGTCGAGGAAGTTACATCAGCCATGATAAAGTGGTCTCAAGACTTTGGGTATGTTATACAATGTCCCAATGGGAAAACCTGTGGAAGAATAGTTGGAGGATTTCCAGTACTAGTGTCCATTTCCTGCCAAAAAGAATTAAAATGTGGCTGTTATGTACTGAATTGAATAGGATCCAAAATGCAGCAGTCTGATTGGTCCTAGAACAATAGGATCCAGAATGCAGCAGTCTGATTGGTCCTAGAATGATAGGATTCAGAATGCAGCAGTCTGATTGGTCCTAGAACAATGCAGCAGTATGATTGGTCTGCAGGAGCCACCCAATCCAGCTCCAGATGGAAGTGAAATCCACTCTCGACTCCGAGTATATTTCAGTGGCAAAATGAAAACGCGGCATATGGTTGCACATTTTTAACTGGCAGTTCTTTTCTTTTAACTGGCTTTTCTCTCAGCTTCCAGTAACGAAGAGGAAGAGATGGTGTGATAGGAATTTTGAGGTCTTAGATATATGTTAAATGTTCATAAGTGTACCAACCAAGCACGTACATAGATCAGCACAGGAAGACCAACCTGAAACCATTTTTGATTCCCAAACTGTCCCAAACTGACCAAATGCTTTCTCTGCAAGGTCAAAGGAAAATGGAAAAGCCTCCCCATTGTCTTTTCCTTCACAAATCCTGTCTTAAGGTTATGTCTGTGTATGAATAGGGTGAGCCTGTGACCTGGCTCAGGAACTAAGTATTTATCATTACAAAAGACTGGCCAGGCTCCCCAGGGTATCCAATCAAGTGAGCATTAACAGGTAACCTGCCAGACAGGAGAGAAACAACATTCAAATTTCTGTTTTAGACCACCTTTTCTGTGATGTATGTATGATGTTTCTGGGGGTGGTCTTGATCTACAGGGTGGCAATTTCAAAAGTCTTTATAAGGCCTTGCGCGCCATTGTTCTGTGTTCCTCCTCCCTCCTTCGTGTGGTGAGTGAGGACCCTGTTGCAACAGATCAATAAAGATGAGGCTTACTAGCTGCTTTGCTTCTCAATATTCTCTGGTTGGCCTCTATTATTTTCTCCTACCAATAGGGAACCTACGTAAGAATTCTATATGGGCTCTTGGATACCCCAAAGGGAAAAAGGGCAGATTTTGTCTATGACAATGGAAACCTCGCAGGAGGAGAAAGAAAAACGGGGAGAATACGCATCTATTTATTTGCAGATATATTTCTACAATCATTTGAAAAGCAACATTGTGCAGGCAGCCGTCTACGTACGTGTATTCTGCTCATGCTCAATGCCAATTCATGTTTTGAACTAGGAAATGGTGGGAAAACATGGCATGAAAGAGCAGGAGAGGCAGAGAAAGCCAGCTTCCACTGTCTTGTTCCCTTCCTTGGATTTTTTCTTTCTTGGGGCGGGGAGAAACTAAAGAAAAAACTCTTTAAAAATTTTTGGAATAACATTTCTAAAAAAGCCATAAGTATTATTGTTAAGCATTGTTGGTAAAGATATCCCCAAAAAATTAAGAGAAATATTTTTATACGCTACGGCAGCAGCCCGAACACTAGTAGCAAAGAACTGGAAAGCGGAAAATGTTCTGACTATAATGGATTGGCAGAATAAGTTACAAGAATATGTGGAAATGGTGCAATTGACCAACAGCCTAAGGGGCAGTTCAAGACAAGAAGTGGGATAAATATAAGAGAGATGTACAAAAATATACCAGTGGTTTTTCGTGTATGGCAGCATTTATGATTGACCTTGGATAAAGAAATATATGAGAAATAAGAGCAACAGTACACAT
Source organism: Podarcis raffonei (assembly GCF_027172205.1). Taxonomy (NCBI): domain Eukaryota; kingdom Metazoa; phylum Chordata; class Lepidosauria; order Squamata; family Lacertidae; genus Podarcis; species Podarcis raffonei. Next base: position 3,286,794 of record NC_070613.1, on the reverse strand, counting down.
TGCTGTAAGAATGTTTTAGAGAATATATAAAGAATAGATGAATAATGTGTTACGGAAAAATCTAGGTGTGAGGCTGCTCAGTCCCCCAGCTGGTTGGGCAGAGCCCGCGGGTCCCTGCGGAATAAAGGAAGGAGTCCAGCCAACCGGAGCAAATAGCTGTAGACCAAAGTTTATTGCAAAATAGGTTCAAAGAGCAAATTCTGAACCCCGAGGATGGGGTGACAAAGACTTTTAAAACTTTCCCACCACATCCCAGAATACAGTTCGAAGGGGAGGGGTTAACCTTGGCAAACATGTCCAGACAAGTCCTTGGTACAAGATTAGCATAAGCAGACATGGGAGGGCAAGACTCAGGTATAAGATTAAAAAGGTAAAGGTACCCCTGCCCGTATGGGCCAGTCTTGCCAGACTCTGGGGTTGTGCGCCCATCTCACTCAAGAGGCCGAGGGCCAGCGCTGTCCGGAGACACTTCCGGGTCACGTGGCCAGCGTGACAAGCTGCATCTGGCAAGCCAGCGCAGCACACGGAACGCCGTTTACCTTCCCGCTGGTAAGCGGTCCCTATTTATCTACTTGCACCCGGAGGTGCTTTCGAACTGCTAGGTTGGCAGGCGCTGGGACCCAACGACGGGAGCTCACCCTGCCGTGGGGATTCGAACCGCCGACCATGCGATCGGCAAGTCCTAGGCACTGAGGTTTTACCCACAGCGCCACCCGCGTCCCTTCAGGTATAAGATTAGCATAGACAAATATGTCTTAAATGCCCACCACCCAAAAGTACAATAGAAGTTCCTTTGCATGTCTGGAGCCTGAGGCGAGTCAGGTGATGAGATTTGGCTTCCTTTGGCTAACAATGAGCCCAGCAATTGTCACCTCTGGGAACTTCCTGGAGTCCTTTTGCAAGGGGAAAATAGCTTTGGAATGGGGGGAACTGGGAAAGGAGATATTATTTTTAAAGTTAGGTGACTTCCCTGAGCTGTCAAGTTGGAAGGATATATTCAGGCATAATATTTGTAATATTTAACTTTAAAGATGTGCCCCCCCCGTAATTTCCATAACAAATGGATTGGCAGAATAAGTTACAAGAATATGTGGAAATGGTGCAATTGACCAACAGCCTAAGGGGCAGTGCAAGACAAGAATTTTCACAAAAGTGGGATAAATATAAGAGAGATGTACAAAAATATACCAGTGGTTTTTCATCTATGGCAGCATTGGATTCACCTTTGATAAAGAAATATATGAGAAATAAGAGTAACAGTACAAATTGCTGTAAGAATGTATTAGAGAATATATAAAGAATAGGTTAATAATGGTAGGTACATTCGCTATTAGAATAAAATCCCTGTGCCCGATGCTCAGGAATGTTTAATTTGTGAACTTAACGTAGGTCAGACACACAAACACACCTGCAAAATCTGGAATTCTAAAGCCGGTTATGGAAGTCATGACAGTTAATCTAAATTTGTATTGTCAATTTGTGTTATTATGGTTTGTTGTTGTACGCATCTTTTTAGTTTGGCGTTTGTACTGATTAATTTTATTTTTTGTTTTTTTTAAGGGGCAGGCTTCTATTATATTGTACAGAGAGAAGTGTAGGCTTTCATTGCCAAAGTATGGGATATATTGAGAAAAATAAACTTACAGTGCCAGGTCTTGCTTCTTGCTGTAAAATGGGGTTCACACTGAATTTTACAGGATGCAGGAAAAACATTCCCATATGCTCAATGCTCAGGGATGTTTAATTTGTGAACTTAACGTAGGTCAGACACACAAACACATCTGCAACATCTGGAATTCTAAAGCAGGCTATGGAAGCCATGACAGTTAAATTATGGCCTATAAGGTTATATCTACCTGCTTCTCTGCAGCCACCAGCAAAAGTACTCAGAATGTAACTTGACTGATGTCCTTGGAGAAAAATAACAAAAATGGATTTATTATTTTAAATCTATTTTCAAAGAAACAGCAACTCATCCAGGAAATATATCATGTGCTTCTTTTAGCAAGGAAATGGGATTATTCCATTTCGCATGCTGAGCAAACTGTAACAAGATTTTATTCACAGATACAGTCTTACAATATGCAAAGATACATCTTTATCAGTAACCATTGTCTTTCTCTACAATGTGGCAAGGAGAGATTGTGAAATTCCTGAGATTTGCGTGGGAAAAGAGACCACCACCTCCCTTCCCAGAAATGTAGGAGTTAAATAAACTCCTGTCGCTGCACGAACTTTCTCCTTTATTTTCTGGTTATTTTAGTGGGGGGAAAGTTGGGACGTTTCCCTTTCTAAACCTGCCTTTTTGCCCATTTGCACCGGGGAATAACAACCTATCCAGTTTGCAGAGCTAGAGCTTTCAGCCAGATTGCCTAGGGAACACAGTAGGGGGCACTGCTGAGCCTTCAAGGATTTTCTTGACCCAATCAGCTCAGAGAAAAGGGGTCTTTTTCCTTTCCTCCCCCCGGCAGTGCTTGGCTTGGATGTACGGTCAAACGGGGAGCGTTTATTTCCATGCACCCCTCATGTGCATGTAGGCAGGGGTGCAATTCTCCTAACACCCTGAAGGGGAAAAAATTGCACACTCCAAAATAAAAATAAAATAAAATTGCAATATTTATTTTTTTTGCAGATGCAAATCAGGGCGGGCAGAGGCTGAAGTCTGCAGGTCGACCTTTTCCTGGAGTTATCCTAGAGGCGTGGGAAAAGTGAGAGGAGGGAGGCTACCTGGACTTGGCTGGGGGGGGGGGGGAGAAACGGTTGCTGGGCAGGAAAGGGGGAACCAAAGAGCTGCGGAACGGAAGGTGCTTGCTGCTTGCAAGCTGCGGGCGCAGACGAGCCAGCTGCACCAGCTGTGGTTGCACTTTCTGCTGGGGAAGAGGAGAATGGAGTCCCTGCATGTCCTGGAGCTCTATAGTGGCATTGGAGGAATGCACCAGGCACTGAAAGGTATCTTGGACCTTGCCTTCCCTTTGGGTTCATGCATGCAAGCTGCAGCAGTATCCCTGCCTCCAGAGCATCCTTTGCAAGGCTTGGCTTCCGGGCTGGGGAGGAGAAAGATGCTCAGATCAGGAATAGGAAAAACCAAGATTTTCTCCTCTCCCAGTCAGGGCTTTTGGAGACAGTTTTCAGGGGCCTTCAGAATATTGATGTGGTTCGGGCTTTCCTTCTCTCTCTGTCCAGCTTCCAGCTTCAGTTGCAAACTCCAGAGTTTGCTTGTGTTGCCAGAACACTTGTTTTATCCCTGCTGGAAGGCTTCCATTTTTTTTGAATTTTATTGTTATTCATGTTTTTATACTGTATTTTATGCTGCTTTTATAATTAAGAGTTTTAAATTTGTTTTTAGCTGCCCTGAGCCCGGTTTTTGAACCAGGAAGGGCACAGTAAAAATAAAAAAATATTATTATTATTATTTCCCCACTCCCCTTGCACTTGTGCTGTTAACAGGAGGTCCAAGATGCAGAAAATATGCAGGAAAGGGGTCCTCACACACCCACCTGCCCGCCCTTCAAACATGGGGAATTTCCCCTCAATTTGTTTTCTGGACGTTGCTAAAAGAGTTTTGTATTAGCTTCTTGTTTAAGCCTTGTCGCCGTAAATGGCAAAGATTTGCAATGCAGGCGAGCGAGTGGAGAAAGGATGGAGCCAAATCAATGCTCCTCTGCCTGGCCCCAGGAAGCTAGCATTTTGTTGTAGGTTAAGTAGATTTTGTGTGCCCAAGATAAGTCTGGAAATTTATCTTGGCACTTACTAGAGTCATTCTTCAAACATAGGAAACTTTCTACCGTGGGTTGGGCAGCGAGTCCATCTAGGCATGTATGGCTGCTCTCAAATCCCTAGCGTATTTACAGCACTTTTGTGTCTGTATTCTGTTGGGCTTAAGAGTCTAGATATGTCAGTCGTGCTCTTGGAACACCTTTTGAAATCCAAAGGTAAAGGGTAAAGGGACCCCTGACCATTAGGTCCAGTCGTGGCCGACTCTGGGGTTGCGGCACTCATCTCGCTTTATTGGCCGAGGGAGCCGGCGTACAGCTTCCGGGTCATGTGGCCAGCATGACTAAGCCGCTTCTGGTGAACCAGAGCAGCGCACGGAAATGTCGTTTACCTTCCTGCCGGAGCTGTACCTATTTATCTACATGCACTTTGACGTGCTTTTGAACTGCTAGGTTGGCAGGAGCAGGGACCGAGCAAAGGGAGCTCACCCCGTAGCGGGGATTCGAACCGCCAACCTTCTGATCGACAAGTCCTAGGCTCTGTGGTTTAATCCACAGCACCACCCGCGTCCCCTTTGAAATCCAAGCTACACATTAAACAATCCGAGCACTGATTTGACCATGAATATATTGCCATGGGAAAAAAATCTCAAACAATACCAAATGTACAGAGGCCAAAATCGGACAACTGCCCGAGTGTTAGATGGAAGAACTGCTTCCCTGATGCAACGCCCTTTCCACCCAGTCTAGGGGGTTTGGCCCACACTTACCCTGAACAGGAGCTACAAGGCTCCAGAGAGGCAGCAACAATCAAAAATGCTTTTAAATGTTTTAAATAGTTTTTTTAATCTGTGGCGTTTCAAATGTTGGGTTTTTTGTTTCTTTGTTCTTTGCTGTGTTGGTGTGGGATAATTGTTTAGGTGGGCTGGGGATTAGTTTAATTTCAGTATAAAGGTAAAGGGACCCCTGACCATTAGGTCCAGTCGTGACCGACTCTGGGGTTGCGGCGCTCATCTCGCTTTATTAGCCAAGGGAGCCGGCGCACAGCTTCTGGGTCATGTGGCCAGCATGACTATGCCACTTCTGGCGAACCAGAGCAGCGCACGGAAATGCCGTTTACCTTCTCGCCGGAGTGGTACCTATTTATCTACTTGCACTTTGACGTGCTTTCGAACTGCTGGGTTGGCAGGAGCAGGGACCGAGCAATGGGAGCTCACCCCGTCGCGGGGATTTGAACCGCCGACCTTCTGATCGGCGGTTTAACCCACAGTGCCACCCGCATCACTGATTTTAGTATAAATGTAGGTTTATTGGGGTTTTCTTAAACGTTTTTACTGTTTTATTGGTTTATTGTATAGTTTGCATTCTGTTCTTAAGGGGCAAGGGTCAGGGCTGCCTGGGAGTGCCACATAATCCCATATATCCTAGAAGACGAGTCGAAACAATGGGTACATCTGGACAGAGACACAGTTGAAAATACCCCCGCCATGTTATACCCATTCCTCCCAAACTAACCGAGGAAAAAACCCACAACGCTAAACAGGTTCAGATAGACCATGCTTAAAGCAGGAAAGAAGTAGGTAAACTGCCCCCAATCCCATCCTCGCTAATTCCTCTGGAGGCAGTTGGAGGATGGATGGCAGCTAACGGATTGAGGTTGAATCCTGACAGGACAGTACTGTTTTGGGGGGACAGAAGGTGGGCAGGTGTGGAGGACTCCCTGGTCCTGAATGGGGCAACTGTGCCCCTGAAGGACCAGGTGCGCAGCCTGGGAGTCATTTTGGACTCATAGCTGTCCATGGAGGCGCAGGTCAGTTCTGTGTCCAGGGCAGCTGTCTACCAGCTCCATCTGGTACACAGGATGAGACCCTCCCTGCCCGCAGACTGTCTCACCAGAGTGGTGCATGCTCTGGTTATCTCCCGCTTGGACTACTGCAATGCGCTCTACATGGGGCGACCTTTGAAGATGACCCAGAAACTGCAATTAATCCAGAATGCAGCAGCTAGACTGGTGACTGGGAGTCGCCGCCGGGACCACATAACACCGGTCTTGAAAGATCTACACTGGCTCCCAGTACATTTCTGAGCACAATTCAAAGTGTTGGTGCTGACCTTTAGAGCCCTAGACGGCTTCAGTCCTGTATACCTGAAGAAGTATCTCCACCCCCATCGTTCAGCCCGGACACTGAGGTCCAGCTCCAAGGGCCTTCTGGCGGTTCCCTCATTGAGAGAAGTGAGGTTACAGGGAACCAGGCAGAGGGCCTTCTCAGTAGTGGCCCCCGCCCTGTGGAACACCCTCCCATTAGATGTCAAGGAAATAAACTACCTGACTTTTAGAAGACATCTGAAGGCAGCCCTGTTTAGGGAAGTTTTTAACGTTTGATGTTTTATTGTGCTTTTAATGTTCTGTTGAAAGCCGCCTGGAGTGTCTGGGGAAACCCAGCCAGATGGGCGGGGTAGAAATAACTTATTATTATTATTATTATTATTATTATTATTATTATTATTATTATCATCATTATTATTATTATTATTATTAATCTGTGGCATTTTAAGTTTTTTTTGTTTTGTTTTCTGTTTGCTCTGTTGGGGCTGGGGATTAGTTTAATTTTAGCAGAATTGTAAATTTTTATTATTAGTTTCTACTGTTTCATTGGTTGGTTGTATGGTTTGTGTTCTGTTCTTAAGGGGAGAGGGTCCGGGCTGCCTGGGAGTCGGCCCCAGCCAACAGAATGGCTGGGGCAAGTTCCACAGGGTGGGATGCACTGGGACACTCAATCTCAGTGATCACGGGCAGGAGGAGGAGTTATGCTAAGACCAGACCACATCATTACTGAGGAGGCAGGTTTAGTCGCTGTTTGAAGACCATCCCTGCCTCTGGGTCTGGTCTTGACTGGAGGGATACCGGAATCAACAAGGGAGACCCACATGACCTGAAGGTGCTGCTGTGCAATGCCAGGTCAATGATTCACAAGGCAGCTGTCATCCATGACTTGATCATGGATGGAGGACTTGACCTGGCATGTGTGACAGAGAAACACATGGAAAGACTCTGCCACCTTCTGGCATGTGTTTGAGTGTGTGGCCAAAAACGACAGCAAGTACAGCCATACCTCTTGTTACGTTTGCTTCAGGTTAAATCTTTTCAGGTTGTGTCCCGCGGAGATCCAGAAGTACCAGAAAGGGTCACTTCCGGGTTTCGCTGCTCGTGCATGTGCAGACGTGGCGAATCGCAACCCGTGCAGACGCGGGTTGTGTTCTGCTCATGTTGTGAACGGGGCTCCAGAACGGATCCTGTTCACAACCAGAGGTATGGAATACAGTGGTATCTTAGCTTAGAACTTAATTCGTTCTGGAGGTTCGTTCTTAGCCTGAAACTGTTCTTAACCTGAAGTACCACTTTAGCTAATGGGGCCTCCTGCCGCCGCCACACAATTTCTGTTCTCATCCTGAAGCAAAGTTCTTAACCTGAGGTACTATTTCTGGGTTAACAGAGTCTGTAACCTGAAGCGTCTGTAACCCGAGGTGCCACTGTACTTTATCTCTCCAAACTCCTGGGTAGCATATTTTAGTACCATCTTTGTGTCAGGACTAACTTATCAAGCAGTATCTAAGACTAACACAAAATTTTCCCAATGTGGCTCCCAGTTTCCTCCTAACAATTTTGACATCTCTAAATTAAAACCAGGCAGATCGCAGGTGTGATAACGTTCTCCCCAAATTGCTGAAAGCAAACATTAGGTTGGTGGGTTCCTATACTTGCATCTTTATTCACATGCACTGACCACATATGGCATATACCATAGGACTGGGGTATAATCCCAATTCACAAAAAAAGGTGAAATACCAGACCCAGCAAACTATAGACCAATCAGTCTCCTGAGTGTAACCAGCAAATTAAATGCCTGTAGGAGAAACTATTAGACTGGACAGAGCAAGAAAATATCCTCAAAGATGAGCAAGCCAGTTTCAGAGTGGGGCGATTGACAGTTGATCGAGGACCAATGCTTCAATTTATTGCTGAAAAGCATGCGTCAGCGACTAAAGAAGGCCTGCATGCTGCATTTATTGATTTTAAATCAGCCTTCACTTCCCAGAAGCAGATTATAGGGAGCGTTTGAGGCTACTAACCTTGATAAGACTCACACTCTTATGAAAACACACATTTGAAAGTCAGATGCAGTCACTGAGGTCCAGCGCTGAGGGCCTTCTGGTGGTTCCCTCGCTGCAAGAAGCCAAGTTACAGGGAACAAGGCAGAGGGCCTTCTCGGTGCTGGCGCCTGCCCTGTGGAACGCCCTCCCACCAGACGTCAAAGAGAAAAACAACTACCAGACTTTTAGAAGACATCTGAAGGCAGCTCTGTTTAGAGAAGCTTTTAATGTTTGATGTATTACGGTATTTTAATATTTTGTTGGAAGCCGCCCAGAGTGGCTGGGGAAGCCCAGCCAGATGGGCGGGGTATAAGTAATAAATTATTATTATTATTATTAATACCCACCTGTAATGGAATAAGACAGGGGTGTGTCCTGACCACCACTTTGTCCAATTTTTATATCAATTCCCTTTTCAGTTGTTTTCCTTCATTTCTTTCTCCACCCCCTTTTTGCACTTCTATTGTCTAGATTTTTGGTTTGCTTAAAAGAAGGGGGAGAAGATATGTTTTCTGTTTTTTTCTATAAACCTTAATAATTTTATTTTTAAAATGAAATTTGAACCTGTGAAGGTTTAGAAAAGAAGTGGCTTGTTTTCTAGCAAGTTAATTTTAATTCTCATCCATCCCAAGAATTTGCAACCATCTGCTCAAGTCAAGTTTCCCATTCTCTCTACAGAAGTGCAATTGCACTAGGACTCCTTAGCTACTGGCCAGGGATGAGCGACTCTGATCACGGCCCGGCCACGGGCGACGAGGACGGCGGGGAACCTGAGGAGGAAGAGGAAGAGGAAGAGGAGGAAGCTGCTGCCGGAGATGGAGACCCGGCGCAGGGGAGCCGGAAAGCCCGGGGAGGCCGGAAGGCCCGGGGTAGGCCGCGGCTCACGGAGTCCGACCGAGCCCAGCGCCGCCTCGAGTCCCGGAAGAAATACGACATGCGGCGCGTCTACCTGGGCGAGTCCCACGGCCCCTGGTCGAACCTGAGGCAGCGCAGCGGCTGGAGCGACGCCAAGCTGGCCGCGTACTTGCTGGGACTGGAACGGGAACAGCGGGCCGGGCGCCGAGGGAAACTCTGGGAGCAGCTGCCGTACGAGCCGCAAAGGAAGAAGCGAAGGCGGCGGAACGTGAACTGCCTGAAGAACGTCGTCATCTGGTACGAAGACCACAAAAACCGCTGTCCCTATGAGCCCCACCTCTCCGAGCTGGACCCCACCTTTGAGATGTACACAACGGCCGTGTGGCAGTGCGAAGCGGGCCACCGCTATTTCCAGGACTTGCACTCGCCTCTCAAGCCGCTCAGCGACTCTGAGAACGAGGGCGGCCATGCCGGAAGCTGCGGGAATTCCGACGAGAGCTCCGGTTCAGAGGCCGAAGAGCGGTCAGAGGGCCGGACGCAGCGGCAGCCGACAGAAAATAAGGAGGGCGAGAACGCCAGCGGGCTCATCACTCGGGACGGCATCCACATTCCGTTTGAGCACCATATTGAGAACCTGGCGTCAGAGCAGGGGCCTGGCGTGTGCCCACCCCTCGGCGGCCCACAGACCATGGAAACTGTGGTGTGCGTTCCGGTGCCGGTGCAGATGAGTTCGGGCCACGGGACTCTCTTTGACAACGTGACGCCAGAGACGCTTAGTGAGGTGGTGGCCAGCTGTCCCGTCCAGGGTGTGGCGCAGGGCTCACAGGTGATCATCATCGCCGGGCCTGGCTATGATGCCCTCACGGCCGAGGGCATCCAGCTGAACGTCACCAGCGCGGGCGCAGAGGAGCTGCCCTGCGCCATGATTGAGGGCGTGGCGGCGGCCTACGCTCAGATGGAGCCCGGGAACGGACAGCCCAGTGGCATGGAGAGTGTGGAATACATCGAAACCAAACGAGAAGACGAGGAGCTTTTGGAGCTCAAAAAGGAGGAGACGCAGCCCCCGGCGGAAATAAGGACGCCCTGTGACCCAGAGCCAGACCCTGAGAGTGGGGGGCTGGAAGCAGAGGAGGAGACCGAGGGCATCAACATGTCCTCCATCATCTACGAGATTCCAAAGGAGCCCGAGAAGAGACGGAGGAGCAAAAGGGGCCGTGTGATGGACGCCGACGGCATGCTGGAGATGTTCCACTGCCCCTACGAAGGGTGCACCCAGGTGTACGTAGCACTTAGCAGTTTCCAGAACCACGTTAACCTCGTCCACCGGAAGGGGAAGACGAAGGTGTGTCCCCACCCAGGTTGCGGCAAGAAGTTCTACCTGTCCAACCATCTTCGGAGGCACATGATCATCCACTCCGGAGTCCGCGAATTCACCTGCGAGACCTGCGGCAAATCCTTCAAGCGCAAGAACCACCTCGAAGTCCACCGCCGGACGCACACAGGGGAGACGCCGCTCCAGTGCGAGATCTGCGGTTACCAGTGCCGGCAGCGAGCGTCTCTCAACTGGCACATGAAGAAACACACCTCGGAGGCCCAGTACAACTTCACTTGCGAGCACTGCGGAAAGCGCTTTGAGAAACTGGACAGCGTCAAGTTCCACAAGCTAAAGAGCCACCCGGATCACAAAGCTGCCTGATCCAGATTGTATTTATTTATTATTGCCTCATTATAGGTTCCCAGCCAACGGAGGGCACTTCTTTGCACATTCACAGCTGGAGATGTGATGTGTGCTACCTGCAGCAGAGAATTGCATCCCATAATCCAGGGGTAGGCAAACTAAGGCCCGGGGGCCGGATGCGGCCCAGTTGCCATCTCATTCTAGCCCACGGACAGTCCAGGAATCAGCGTGTTTTTACATGTGCTTTTATTTAAAATGCATTTCTGGGTTATTTGTGGGGCCTGTCTGGTGTTTTTACATGAGTAGAATGTGTGCTCTTATTTCAAATGCATCTCTGAGTTATTTGTGGGGCATAGAAATTCGTTCATTTATATATTTTTTTCAAAGTATAGTCTGGCCAACCACACGGTGTGAGGGACGGTGGACCGGCCCACGGCTGAAAAAGCTTGCTGACCCCTGAGTGTGGCGTGCATCGGCTTTTTAAGAGCAGATGGTGACAGACTTCAAGTTTTTGTTCTGTTGTGCAGGTGTTCTCAGGTATCGGGGTGGAGCGGTGGGGAATTGTTCAAAACAGCATCAGATCTGGAGATTGTGCTGCTACAGCTCTCCACGAGAGGGGAAATGATGTTGTATTAATAGACAAGAAGAATCTTAGCCAATTAAACTACCAGTACAGTGGTACCCCGGGTTACATACGCTTCAGGTTACAGACGCTTCAGGTTACAAATTCCGCTAACCCAGAAATAGTACCTCGGGTTAAGAACTTTGCTTCAGGATGAGAACAGAAATCGTGCGGCGGCAGCAGGAGGCCCCATTAGCTAAAGTGGTGCTTCAGGTTAAAAACAGTTTCAGGTTAATTACAGACCTCCAGAACGAATCAAGCACCATATTTTTTGCTCTATAAGATGCACCAGACCATAAGATGCACCTAGTTTTTGGAGGAGGAAAACAAGGGAAAAAATATTCTGAATCTCAGAAGCCAGAACAGCACGAGGGATCGCTGCACAGTGAAAGCAGCAATCCCTCTTGCTGTTCTGGCTTCTGGGATAGCTGCGCAGCCTGCATTCGCTCCGTAAGACGCACACACATTTCCCCATACTTTTTAGGAGGGAAAAAGTGAGTCTTATAGAGCAAAAAATACGGTACGTAACCAGAGGTACCACTGTACTTTGTTTACTGCTAAACAGCACCTTTGTTGTCTGGCAATTTGATGCTTGGGTCTGAGGTAGGAGGGTCCATTAGCCTACCACTACAGTGGTACCTCGGGTTACAGACGCTTCAGGTTACAGACTCCGCTAACCCAGAAATAGTACCTCAGGTTAAGAACTTTGCTTCAGGATGAGAACAGAAATTGCGCAGCAGCGGCGTGGCGGCGGCAGGAGGCCCCATTAGCTAAAGTGGTGCTTCAGGTTAAGAACAGTTTCAGGTTAAGTACGGACCTCCGGAATGAATTAAGTTCTTAACCCAAGGTACCACTGTACTTACAAGAGAGGCTGACTTCGGTGGGAAAACTATATCGGATTCACATGACGGGTTTGTATCTATTGACTACAATACAAGATGACTCTTTGGCTGAGGGGTGTGGGGGGAAATGCAAATATAGCCTTGGAGTGACCTCTGTACAAAAGTAGGAAAAGTTACAAATCTAGAAGAATGGGATAAACTCAAGAGTGATAACGAACAGTACAAGAAAATACAGTGGTACCTCGGGTTACATACGCTTCAGGTTACAGACTCCACTAACCCAGAAATAGTACCTCGGGTTAAGAACTTTGCTTCAGGATGAGAACAGAAATCGCACAGCAGTGGTGCGGCAGCAGCAGGAGGCCCCATTAGCTAAAGTGGTGCTTCAGGTTAAGAACAGTTTCAGGTTTAGAATGGACCTCCGGAACGAATTAAGTACTTAACCCGAGGTACCACTGTAATAATAGTAATTGTGACCCTTGATCGGGGAGATTGGAAGTTACCACTGAAATTATGACGTGATGAAATTAATGTATCTTTTGAAAGCTCTGTATCTTTTTGATTTTGCGCCTATGATTTGTACTTACCTTAAAAATAAAGCATTAAAAAAAGAGACTACAAGACGACTCTTTGGCTGGAAAAAGGAGAACTGCAAATACTAACTGATTAAATACTAATTTAAACACATTGGTTTGCAATTACATGGCTATCTGGAGTAGAACACTCAATCATCTAAACAACTAGAGGCATCCCATAATACAGGGACACAGCACACACCTGGGTTGAAGGGAGACTTTATTGATTATTTTGAGTTGATTGATTTAACTGAAATAACCTTCCACAGAAACATGTTTGGTTTCAAGGGGGTAGGGCTGGGTTCTGGGAATTAAAAACTCCAGCAGTTATTGTTTGTGGTGTCTTAAGGCTCCTGTACTTTTACAGCTTATTGGAATAGCATGGAAATAAAGTTTACTTGAAGTTTTCAATGGCTGCAGATTTAAAAAGCCAGGACTTTACTATTTCCCAGTGTGACCACTTCACAGCTGTCCATGGAGGCGCAGGTCAATTCTGTGTCCAGGGCGGCTGTCTACCAGCTCCATCTGGTATGCAGGATGAGACCCTCCCTGCCCGCAGACTGTCTCGCCAGAGTGGTGCATGCTCTGGTTATCTCCCGCTTGGACTACTGCAATGCGCTCTATGTGGGGATACCTTTGAAGGTGACCCAGAAACTACAACTAATCCATAATGCAGCAGCCAGACTGGTAACTGGGAGCAGCTGCTGAGACCACGTAACACCGGTCTTGAAAGACCTACATTGGCTCCCAGAACGTTTCTGAGCAAAATTAAAAGGGTTGGTGCTGACCTTTCAAGCCCTAAACGGCCTCGGTCCAGTATACCTGAAGGAGCGTCTCCACCCCCATTGTCCAGCCTGGACACTGAGGTCCATCTCCGAGGGCCTTCTCGGTGGTGGCGCCCTCCCATCAGATGTCAAGGAAATAAACAACTACCTGACTTTTAGAAGACATCTGAAGGCAGCCCTGTTTAGGGAAGCTTTTAATATTTGATGAATTATTGTATTTCAATATTTTGCTGGGAGCCACCCAGAGTGGCTGGGGAAACCCAATCAGATGGGTGGGGTATAAATAAATTATTATTTCCTCCCCCCCTTTCCGTTTTTACTGTGATTTTATTGGTGTGAGCCGCCCTGAGCCCAGCTCTGGCCAGGGAGGGCGGGGTATAAATAATAATAAAATAATAATAATAATAATAATAATAATAATAATAATAATAATAATAATAATAATAATAACAGTTGGCTAGCAGTTTTATTTCAGCAACAGGAATAAGCACAACGTGAGTTTATGGAGGACATAATTGTTAACTAAATGATTAAAAAACACCTCCACCAGTGGTGTTCTTCTTAAACCAACTTTCCTGACTGTTCTCTGCTTCAATTTTAGCGAGCGGCATCCCTGCCAAAATCGTGGCCGCCGTTGATGTGAACACAGTGGCCAATGAGGTTTACATTCACAACTTTCCCGCCACCCCACTGTGGCCTAAGACCATAGAGGTGAGTAGTTGGGACGATGCGAAACTAATTCCCTTGCCAATTTGGAGTTCTGATCTCAGTCCGGGTTAAACTGACAGGTCAACTTGATAAATGAACAGGAAGGATCCGAGGTCTACGAGACCACAGATTGACTGAAGACTGGAGTAAATTTGTAGAATATTTGAAAAGTATTTGCGATGAACAATTAACGTTTGTAGGTTTGCAAGAGGCTCTGTGAAAATAATATTAGAAATATTGTAAAAAAGGGAGTAAGAGGGAGGAGGTTTTTAATAAAAGGCAATATTAGATTAGGAAATGCGGAAGAAGGACTAAAACGGAGGATTTGCAGAAGAGCTGAGGGAACTCAAAAAAATGTATTTGTGAAAAATTGTGTTACGTGTTTTTATATTTTTGTATTGCAAAATGAATAAAGAATAATTTAAAAAAAAAGAGGAGAGAGGGAGGTTGGCCATGTGGAAGTGGAAGTGCCCCTAGTTATAAATAGTTTGCATTTGTCTTTCTTTTGCAGTTGAAATGGAAATATCCTTGCTTTTGGAATAGGCACACACAATTAAGAGCCAAAAATTTGTTTTTGTCTCAGTAGCTTACATAAACCTGGAAACAATATTATAGCCACTTATCCTGCATGGAATATATCCCTGCTGGAAAATATTTTTTGTTTTGTTTTTACTAGTTATACCAAACCATTGTAGGTTGCAAAATGTCATGGATATGGTAAATAACATGTTGAAGTAAATTTAAAAATCTAGGCTTTGCTTGAAAAATAAATAAATAAACAAACTGACAGGTCAGGATTTGTAAGAAAGCGAACTGGGTGTTTCCACCAAAGCCACAAGGACCCGTGTTGCTGGTGAACTTTGAGGCTGGATTACTGTAAAGCCGTCTTACGTGGGGCTGCCCTTGAACCCAGATCAGACATTGCGGTTGGTACATTATGTTTCAGATAGGGTGCCGTCAGGGCCGGATTTAGGTTTGATGCGGCCCTCAGCTCCTGAAGGTAATGGGGCCCTTGATATGTCCAGCTGTCTTTTGTCAACAACAAATTGTTGCTGTTTTTTGTGTTGAATATATGCTAATTTATGGACCCAATAAGTATCTAAAGCCATTTGCACATGCAGAATGTAGGCGCCCTCTATATAGAAAGGAGCAAACCCGTGATATTTTAGGGAGCAGACTTCCATCATAGGAGCCTACACAACACAAATAGTAAAATAATAATAATATTATTAAAATATATTTTATCCCTCCCCAGCCGAAGCCAGGCCCAGAGCAAACAAAACACTGTTGCTGTATGTAGGTTTTATTTTAATTTATTTTTTTATCTTATATTTTGGAAATGTACATCCAGTCCCCCCCATTCAATTTTATTGGGGCGCCCCCAAGAGAGTGGGGCCCAAAGCTATAGCTTGTTCAGCTTATATATAAATCCAGCACCGGACGGCCTGCTGTGAACACAGATCACTCACCCTTAAAGAACTGTGTTCATTGCCGGTTCAGTCCCCGTATGGGACAGCTCAGCTGCATATTCCTGCATTTCAGGGGGTTGGACTGGATGATCTCCAGGGTCCCTTCCAAGTGTACAATTCTATTAACTCTATTTTTTTTAAAAAGATATTTATTGACTTTTTCACACATTATAAGCATACATATCACAACAAAAAACAAAAAACATAAACCATAAACACACACAAAACACAAAAAACACCACATGTATAATTTCGATCCCTTATTTTCATAAAACTTATTTTCCCGACCTCCTCGTACCTCCCCTTACTGCATTCCAATCCCTAATTAATTTTGATCAACAAATCCCTCCCTAATTTCTAATAAATAATTTTGACCTTTCTTTTCATATTGCATAATGATTACAGCATACAACCTCATATTTTCCAAATCCACAACGTCTTAGCATTCAACAATTTTATAATGTTTCTTAAGATAGTCTTTAAATTTCTTCCAATCTTCTTCCGCCGTCTCTTTTCCCTGGTCTCGGATTCTGCCGGTCATAATTCTATTAACTCTATGACTGCCAAGCACCTTTGTTTGAGCATCGACAACTCTCTTAAAAATGCAGTGTTTTCTTCTTGTAGCCGTTTAAATTTTGACAATGTTTTAAAAGGTTTCTAATCTATTTTTATTTTATTTTTGTAAGCTTCCACTGTTAATCTCGTTGGAATAATTTTGGAGCTGTTCCTGCTGTTCTCTTAAAGGGATTAGCTAATAAAATTCTGGGCTATGCACTGTCCTACTGGCTCTTTGACGTGACTTAACTGCAACTGCAAAGAAAATCTGTGTATTAGAGAATAGCTATCCTTATGACAAAACACCTGGGTTTAGCATTACTTTTATAAGCTAAAGTGGCAACATGCAAAATGGAATGTGAACACATCCTATTTTAACACAGAAGGAAAGAATGAAAGCCCTTTGTGGCTTAGGGCCCTCGTATTTATGGGACCGCCTCTCCTGGTCTGCCCCGCAGAGGACCTTAAGGTCCATTAATAATCATAGTTTAGGGGTCCCGGGCCCTAAGGAAGTCAGATTATCCTCCACCAGGGCCAGGGCCTTCTCAGTGGTGGCTCCGACCTGGTGGAATGTTCTGTCCCATGAGACCAGGGCCCTGCAGGATTTAACCTCCTTCCGCAGGGCCTGTAAGACAGAGCTATTCTGCCGGGCTTTCAATTTGAATTCAGCCTGATCTTTTATTTCCCTTTTCTTCCCTCCCCCTCCCCTTTTATGAAGATTACCCTCTCTGAGACCCCACAGCTAATTCTCCCCTGGTCTCCTCGCTGGCCCAAATAGGACTCATTTAGCCAGCTAGCCCTGGTGATCATCTAATGTTTATTGGATGGATTTCCCCCTAAATTGATTTTTGAATTTATTGTTATTCACATCTTATACTGTATTTTATGCTGTTTTTTGTTGCACCAATTAAGTGTTTTAAATTTGTTGTTAGCCACCCTGACCCCTGTTTTCTGAACCGGGAAGGGCAGTGTACAAATAAAAAATTATTATTATTATCTTATTCATAATGTAAAATGCCTAATTGATTTATTTATTTAGGGAATATCACTGAAGGACTTCGACAGGTTGTCTTTCGATATGATCTTGATGAGCCCTCCTTGTCAACCCTTTACGAGGTACGCGTTTCAAATTCCACATTTCTGTTTAAAATGAGAGAAAAACATGCGCTGATGTAGATCTTAAGGTATTAAATGCCTCCAGAAGGGACATCAGATAGCTTGACTTTTTCACATTTGCCAATAGCTTTGATTCTGCTCTCTTCCTTGTCTGCAGAATCGGCCGACAGGGCGATGTTTCGGACCCCAGGACCCGGAGCTTTCTCTATATTCTGGATATTCTTCCAAGGTAATCAACTCAAAAGTGACTTTCCTTAAGGCGATTTCCCTTCTCTAGATTTTCTGAAATACACACAGAAATACTGCTCTGTAAGCAAACCGTTTTGTGCAACCTCTCCAACCCCAAGAAGAGTCTAGTTTGGGTGGGTAATGTTACCTGGAAGTCTGCAAACGCACTTCTAATCTTCCATGGCGAAGCATGTCTGAGTAACGCTGCAAGCTCTCAAACACACAGGATCAATATTCAGATTCCACTAGCTCTTGTGTTACTGAAATAATGATCACATGCTTTCTTTGCCTGGGGCCCCTGATCCTAGAAATGCTGAATTTTTTAATTTTTATTTTCTTCTTCTTCTTTGGTCATCTTTTGAGAGAAATGCGCTGCCACACTGTTCAGATGTCAAATATAGAAGGCATCTTAATTTAATGGAAATGTTGATCCAAACCTTATCGCTTTATTATCTATCCTTTATAAACGAATTCTTTTGCAGACTAGCCAAGCTACCCAAATATTTACTTTTGGAAAATGTCAAAGGCTTTGAAACATCCTCTGCCAGGTATGGTGAAATATAGTCAGTCGCAAAGTGATTTCATGCTCTTTATTGCAGCTCGTAAACAGTGAATGAAATTCCCCCCAAACCTCAGTCTTTATATACATTATTTACACAATGGGTCCCGTCTGATTGGCTGATTCTGCTTCCCTGCTGGAGCCTGATTGGGCTGCTCCCGCAGGCCAATCAGGTTGTTGCATTATAGGATCCTATCTACCTATTGTTCTAGGATCCAAGCTCAGTAAATAACATTTGGTGTAATTACTTATTTTCTTCTTTGCTGGAGGGGTGGGAGAGAATCACAGAAATGATGCAAAAGGTCTCTTCAGGCTGGAAAATGCTATTTTCTGGGGGGGAGGGGGGAGATTTGACATAGAAAATAGAATATCTGCATCAGGAGGAGGATTTTGGTGGTCATCTAAGTCCGGGTGACTCAGCGCAACAGTTTGCTAGCAGAAAATATACATAGCACAACACCTGAGGCATTTAACTTGTCATAGTCCAATTCATAGTTTTTTAACGTGTATATATATATTGTATTGCCAGAGATGAACTCATACGAACACTAGAGAAGTGTGGATTTACATATCAAGAATTTCTCTTGTCTCCAACTTGCGTGAGTAATGTCATAACCAAAAACTAATCAAACTCTGAAAGTTCCTGTGTAGATCTACATTTTTTGTGTGTGAAAAGGATGATTGGGTAGTCATTCTTCTACGTAGTGTTACTGTGGGTTCAGAAATGATTATTGATCCTGTTTTTATATAAAGTAACCAGCTATATTGTCTTCTTTATAAAATTGGGCTTGCTGTCACTGTTTCCCTGTTGGAGAATCTATCAGGTGTTGTGCTAAGGAAAGCCAGTGTGCAGTCCATCAACCTGGCCTTTTGAAGTTGAATTTCTCCCTTTGTCTATTTGTTAGTAAAGGTAAAGGGACCCGTGACCATTAGGTCCAGCCGCAGACGACTCTGGGGTTGCGGCGCTCATCTCGCTTTATTGGCCGAGGGAGGCGGCGTACAGCTTCCAGGTCATGTGGCTAGCAGGACTAAGGCGCTTCTGGCGAAACCAGAGCAGCGCACGGATATGCTGTTTACCTTCCCGCCGGAGCGGTACCTATTTATCTACTTACACATTGACGTGCTTTCGAACTGCTAGGTTGGCAGGAGCAGGGACCGAGCAACGGGAGCTCACCCCGTTGTGGTATTCGAACCGCTGACCTGATCGGCAAGTCCTAGGCTCTGTGGTTTAACCCACAGCGCCACCCGCGTCCCAGCAGGTTTAAGAAAGACCTCCCTGTTTAGACAGACCTTCAAAAACAAGTGCAGACCATGTGGACAACTGGCCTGCAATTGGTCTCTCAACTGCTGGCTCTGAATGTGTTTTATTGTGCTGTAAACGTAAAGGGACCCCTGACCATTAGGTCCAGTCGCGGACGACTCTGGGATTGCAGCGCTCATCTCGCTTTAGTAGCCGAGGGAGCTGGCGTACAGCTTCCGGGTCACGTGGCCAGCACGACTAAGCCGCTTCTGGCAAACCAGAGCAGCGCCATTTACCTTCCCGCCGGAACGGTACCTATTTATCTCCTTGCACTTTGACGTGCTTTTGAACTGCTAGGTGGGCAGGAGCAGGGACCGAGCAACGGGAGCTCACCCCGTCGTGGGGATTCGAACCGCCGACTTTCTGATCGGCAAGCCCTAAGCACAGTGGTTTAGACCACAGCGCCACCCACGTCTATTTGTTAGGGACTCATTCATTAACCCTTACCAGCTCCTTTGGAATGTGTTAAGGCAGGGGTCAGCAACCTTTTTCAACTGTGGGCCAGTCCACTGTCCCTCAGACCATGTAGTGGGCCGGACTATATTTTGAAGAAAAAAATGAACAAATTCCTATGCCCCACAAATAACCCAGAGATGCATTTTAAATAAAAGGACACATTCTACTCATGTAAAAACACGCTGATTCCTGGACTGTCCGTGGGCCGGATTTAGAAGGCAATTGGGCCAGATCCGGCCCATGGGCCTTAGCTTGCCTACCCCGGCGTTAAGGAGTCATTTTATTGCTCAAGGCCTGTAGATAGCCTGGGACAATTTAAGGTTTGATTAGCAGACCCCAACATTACTACCTGGATCAAGGCTACCCCAACTAGGGTTTGATGATGAAGATGGTATTATTAGTACCTCGCCCATCTGACTGGGTAAACCCAGCCACTCTGGGTGGTTTCCAGCATATGAAAAAGCATAACAGAACATTACACATTGAAAAGCTTCCCTTTACAGGGCTGCCTTCCCTCTGCCTGGTTCCCTGTAGCTTCAATTGTCGCAGTGAGGGAACCGCCAGAAGACCCCCCCCTCAGTGTTTAGGACAGTGTTATTGTTTTGTTATAATAAAACCGGGCATTTTGATAACTTGGCTGTTCTGCATCATAGCTGTCAAGCGTCCCGTATTTGGCGGGACAGTCCCTTATCCCAGCGCCATGTCCCGCTGCTGTCCCTTTTTGATGATGTCCCTTAAATTTCCCGGGTTTCAAAGGAAGCAGCTCCTCTCCCTCCCTCCCTGCCGGCCAGGGAGGAGAGAGGCTCCAACTGTGTTGCTTGGCTGTGTTGCTTACCCAATAAGAAGTCTAAGAACGACTGGGGGTGGAGCTTGCATGCCTTGTGCCCATCAAATCGGCCGCGTTGCCTGAGGACTCGCCTTTGCTCAGCGCTTCCCAGCGGAGAGGTGACGCTGGTTTTCCTTGCTGCATCCCCATTGCTGGGTTGCTGCGCTGTGGGAACCCCCGCTTGAGGCTTCGTTTGGCTGCTGTCTGGGCTTTCTGCTTTTGGCTCAGAGGGGCTCAGAAGCTGAACCTACCTGTGCCCCTTGGAAAATCCCTTATTTTGGCTGCTGATCCCTTATTTTCGAGGCTGCTGGCCCCTTATTTTCAAATCTATAAGTTGACAGCTAAGTTCTGCATGCTGTGGGCCTCGGTTACTTATTGCAGTCTTTTCCCTTGCAGCTTGGCATCCCAAACTCAAGACTAAGGTACTTCTTGATCGCAAGGCTTCAGTCGGAGCGTTTTCCTTTTCAAGACCCTGGTAAGGTGAGGCTGTTTTCTCTGATCTTCACAATACCGCAGCTTAGCTCAGCGCAGTAGCCAAAGATAGGGAGGCATAAACCTGCTGCGATCTCCTCTCTAGGAGCCATTGTGGGAATGTTCAGGGAGGCAGAGAGAGGATATATTGTTTAATGATATCCTTCCTACCTTGCGTTAGCAAGTTCAATGTCTTAACAGAGTTTAAACATTCCCCTTTAAACGCACAGCGGTTTGCTTGTTGCAGTTTCGTCTGAACCTCTCTCTATAAGATTCTTGTTAAGATCCCTTCTTGTCCCTCTTAAAAAGAATATACATGACAATCTTATTAAAGCGAATATAAAAGTAGTTTACTCACATTCATTCAGTTCACAGTTGGAACTCTGAAGGCAGACTTAGGTTACAAAAGTATATATACATGTGGAACAGAGCTGTTCCGCCTGGTCTTTGGTTTGGACTCAGTCTGACCCTTATGTTTCCCTCCCCTTATGGTTTTGATCTATGGGCTACTTTTAAAATGAGGCTGCATTTTAAATTGCATTTTTACAATATGCAGAAAACAGTATGTGTTAATAGATCAGAAAGAGGAACTGAGGGAAATATAATTGATGGAATAATTTGTTATATGAAAATAGTCAATAAAAAATTAAATAATAAAAAAAAAGAAGTTCCACATTGGATCTCTAACTTCAAGGACTGCCTCTTTCCATATGAACCCAGACCCTGCAACCATCATCAGAGGCCTTTGTGTGCCTCCTCTACGGGAGGTCTGGAAGGTGACAACACGAGAACAGGGCCTTTTCCATAGCGGTTCCCCGTCTGTGGAATGCTCTCTCCAGGGAAGTCCGCCTGGCAGCTTCATTATACCAGGCAAAAACGTTCCTTTTTAACCAGTCCTTTGGTTCACCTGATCAACATCCCATTCCCTTTTAAAATCGCTCAGAATCGGAAAGCAGAGATCTTCCCGACAAAGAAAGATTGGCAGATTAAGTTGATGGAGTACAGCCAAGATGGATAATCTGACAGGGCAGATAAGAGATCAAATGAAACAAAAATTCAAAAATGATTGGAATATATTTAAACAGTATCTGAAAGTCCATTATGGAGAATTAAAATTTTTGACTGGTTTAGAATAACTCCTGTAAGGAAAAATATTAAAATATAGAGGAAAAGTAGGTTATCAAATATATAGATCTTTTTTTAGTTGAATGCCCACCATAACATAAGAGGACCCAAGTAAGACGAGGAGGAGGAGTCAAGGGCAAATGGAATACAAATGAATTAAATGATTGAGTACATATTTTTGTTTTCTTTATTATGTTTCAGAATCACATGCTTAGTAACAGGAAAGTTGAGATGTTACAAAGTGATTTCACGGATGTTTGTCAAAAGAAACTAAGAAAGATGAATTGCAAAAATAAAAATAAAAAAGATCACATAATCTGGAGTACAGTGGTACCTCGGGTTAAGTACTTAATTCGTTCCGGAGGTCCGTACTTAACCTGAAACTGTTCTTAACCTGAAGCACCACTTTAGCTAATGGAGCCTCCTGCTGCTGCTGCGCCGCCGGAGCACGATTTCTGTTCTCATCCTGAAGCAAAGTTCTTAACCTGAAGCACTATTTCTGGGTTAGCGGAGGCTGTAACCTGAAGTGTATGCAACCCAAGGTACCACTGTAGTTCAACAATGACAGTCAGGGAACTAGTGGGTTTTTACTTAAACCCAGAAGAGATAAAGGTAAAGGGACCCCTGACCATTAGGTCCAGTTGTGGCCGACTTTGGGGTTGCGGCGCTCATCTCGCTTTATTGGCCGAGGGAGCCGGCGTCCAGCTTCCGGGTCGTGTGGCCAGCATGACTAAGCCGCTTCTGGCGAACCAGAGCAGTGCACGGAAACGCCATTTACCTTCCCGCTGGAGCGGTACCTATTTATCTACTTGCACTTTGACATGCTTTTGAACTGCTAGGTTGGCAGGAGCAGGGACCACAGCGCTACCCGCGTCCCTCCAGAAGAGATAAAACTTCCTTAATTTGCTTGCATGTTTTTGTTTCATGTTCAGATCCTGACAGATTTCCCAAGCCAGGAGCCAGCGAGTTCAGAGACGTCCAGATTTCCTGCAGCCTCGGCCAAGCACAGCGCCCCAAAGGCTGCAAAAGACCCAGACTCTGGTTATGACAATGATGGCAGAAAACGCTCACAGGACGTCATTTTCAAGCTTGAAACAGGTTTCCAAACCTTTTTTTTGTGAATTCACTATTAGAAACTGTACCTTTGAGTCCTCAATCCTTTATTACTGCTCTTTGTTTTACCTGGGTCGAGCTAGGATTATAATACTTCAGAATTCTGGGGGGGTTCTACCCCCTATTTTTGAATTTTTGTCATTTAAAGTTTACGATTTTTCTATTTCCTTCTGAGGAAAGTGAAACGAGGTTTGTAGTCGGCGTCCCGTTAAGGCTTTGTTCAATGTTAGATTTTTCTAATTTTTTCCCTTAAGCTTTTTGATTTTTTATTATTTAGTTTATAATACTTTATTATAATACTTCTGAATTTTGGGGGTGTTCCACCCTTTTTTTTTTTGGAATTTTGGTCATTTAAAGTTTATGATTTTTCTATTTCCTTCTGAGGAAACTGAATAGTTCAGTGAAAATGAGGTTTGTAGCCGGCATCCTATTAATAGGCTTTGTTCAATTTTAGGTTTTCTAAATTTTTTCCCTTCAGCTTTTTGATTTTTTATTATTTAGTTTATTTCCGCAAGATAATATTTCTAGTTGATTACTTCTCGGTTCAGGGATTTTTCACGGTATTTCATTTGTTTTGTGCAATTGAAGGAAATAAGCAGTTATCCTATCTTTAAAAGACATCTGAAGGCAGCCCTGTTTAGGGAAGTTTTTCATATCTAATGCTGTGTTGTTTTTAACATTTGATTGGGAGCCGCCCAGAGTGGCTGGGGAGACTCAGCCAGATGGACAGGGTATAAATAATAAATTATTATTATTATTATTATTATTATTATTATTATTGAAACAGCGGAACAGCTGGAAAGGAAACAGCAAGTGGACAGTGACCTCTCTGTGCAAATGCTAAAAGCGTATCTCCAAGATGACGACGAAGAAATGAATCAGTACCTCCTGCCAGCGAAGTTCTTACTGCGTTACGCTTTCCTTCTAGACATCGTCACCCCCTCTTGCAGAAGATCGACGTGCTTCACGAAAGGGTAAGTGTCTCTTGAAATTACGAGTTGATGCCGTTTCCCAAACTTGGGTCTCCAACTGTTTTTGGACTACAACTCCCATCATCCGTAGCTAGCAGGACCAGCGGTCAGGGATGATGGGAACTGTAGTCCAAAAGAGCTGGAGACCCAAGTTTGGGAAACACTGAGTTGGGGGAATATTATCAGAATATTAAAGGTTTTGACCTTTAAAGCCCTATGCAGCCTAGGACCCAAGTACCTACGGGACCGCCTCTCCTGGTATGCCCCGCGGAGGACCTTAAGGTCCACAAATGACAACACTTTGGAGGTCCCAAGTCGCAAGGTGGTTTGATTGGCCTCAACTAGGGCCAGGGCCTTTTCAGTACTGGCCCCGACTTGGTGGAACGGCTCTGTCCCAAGAGACCAGGGCCCTGCGGGACTTGACATCTTTCTGCAGGGCCTGCAAGACAGAGCTGTTCCGCCTGGCCTTTGGTTTGGACTCAGTCTGACCCTTATGTTTCCCTCCCCTTATGGTCTTGATTTATCAGCTATTTTAAAATGAGGCTGCATTTTAAATTGCATTTTAAATGCAAAATGTTTTTACTGTGATTTTATTGGTGTTAGCCGCCCTGAGCCCGGGGTATAAATAAAATTTATTATTATTTTTATTTATTATAATTATGTCAGAATACAATATTTTCTTTGTTGTTTTTTTTTGAAAATATTTTTTATTAACAGGCCAATCACATCACATTGTTCAAATCACATTAGTTCCAAATTATACAGCCAAATTTTAATTTTTTTTTTTTAGGGTACCCATACATCAAGCTCGGCACGAGTCCAAAGTTCCGGATAACTCCAGGCATCACTTATTTTACTGCTTTAATTAGACAGTTCTATCCAGTTCGATCCGAATAGTCCTTTATTACTTTCTTTTTCATCTTCTTGTTATCATATATTCCTTTCTTTGCGATCTCTGATGATTCTCACAAGCAGACTGAAAACTGACGTCTCTGTGTGGGTTTTGTACTCTTCAAAAACCAGGGACAGCCTCTGTTCAGTTCTTCCATAAACAAAATTAAATTTTGGTCTGCCCTTTGTTTTTTCTCCGGCTAGCCAAATAAATCAGATAGATCAGGGGGCTCTGTCAGGTCAAACTTGCATTCCAGTACTCCTTCTCTTTCAAACAGTCCTGATTCTCCTCCCCCTGTCCTTCTTTCTCCGGCAAGCCTGTCTTGGTGAGATGCCATTTTTTAACTGTGTCATAAAAATTTTCCTCTTTCTCACCGTAGTCTTCTCTCCTGTTGTAATCCGTTCCCACACAGTTCTTAAAGTCCTGCTTATGATTAATAAAAACGCGACAATCTTATTTCTTTCTGGGGTGAGGGGTTATTTTATCACATTATGCAAAGAGGAAAAAAGGGTATTTTCCCCCACCCCACCCTTCGTTCCAAACATACAGTCTCGTAGTGTACAATATTTTTCTTTGTAGCTTTCTTTTTTAAAAGCTAGCCAATAAACCAGACTCTTCTGGAACACACTCTTCCTAACTGCATTCTTCTGCTGTCTCCTTGGTTGCTGTGCAGCACACCCCCTCTGGTGTCACATTTTGTTAAGAGTGGAATGTCATCAGAACCATTCCTAACTTAAAAAAAAGGTTTTTGTTTATATTTTTCAAGTTTATACATTTCATTAGTTTGACAATCAATTTCACATTTCCAAATTTGACTTCCTTCCCCGTCTTTCTGTGGTTCCTTACATTTTTTCTTCTGCATATCCAGAGTCATTTAATTTGCTCATTTTATTATCTGCTTTATATATATACTGTTATATTATTATTATTATTATTATTAAGAGCAGACTAGGCTGTGAGAACACCCAGCCCCAAAGAAGGCTCACAATGTTGAATGGCTTTCAAATAAACTGAGCTACCCCGAGAGCAAAACGACGCTATTGGGTTGTCATTTCTTGGCAAAATCATTTGTTAATGCACTTTATGTGGTTTATAAAAGACGGACGATGCCTTATGCGGCGTAATGTACCTAGTCCTCATTAAACTGCCACTGAGTCTCAGCTCGTTAGGTATCATGAATGTCAACGAAATTATGACTTTTTCTAGTCAAGTATCAAGAGGGCTTCCAAACAGCAGCTTCCAACAGGCAGTTGGAGGATGGATGGCGGCTAACAGACTGAGGTTGAATCCTGACAAGACAGAAGTAGTTTTGGGGGGACAGGGGGCGGGCTGGTGTGGAGGACTCCCTGGTCCTGAATGGGGCAACTGTGCCCCTGAAGGACCAGGTGCGCAGCCTGGGAGTCATTCTGGACTCACAGGTGTCCATGGAGGCGCAGGGCAATTCTGTGTCCAGGGCGGCTGTCTCCCAGCTCCATCTGGTACGCAGGATGAGACCCTCCCTGCCCGCAGACTGTCTCGCCAGAGTGGTGCATGCTCTAGTTATCTCCTGCTTGGACTACTGCAATGCGCTCTATGTGGGGCTACCTTTGAAGGTGACCCAGAAACCGCAATTAATCCAGAATGCGGCAGCTAGACTGGTGACTGGGAGCAGCCGCTGGGACCATATAACACCGGTCCTGAGAGATCTGCATTGGCTCCCAGTACGTTTCCAAGTACAATTCAAAGTGTTGGTGCTGAACTTTAAAGCCCTAAATGGCCTCGGTCCAGTAGACCTGAAGGAGCGTCTCCACCCCCATCCTTCTGCCCGGACACTGAGGTCCAGCTCCGAGGGCCTTCTGGCGGTTCTCTCATTGCAAGAAGTGAGGTTACAGGGAACCAGGCAGAGGGCCTTCTCGGTAGTGGCACCCGCCCTGTGGAACGCCCTCCCACCAGATGTCAAAGAGATAAACAACTACTTGACATTCTGAAGACATCTGAAGGCAGCCCTGTTTAGGGAAGTTTTTAATGTGTGACATCTTAGTGTATTTTTGGTTTCTGTGGAAGCCGCCCAGAGTGGGTGGGGAAACCCAGCCAGATGGGCGGGGGACAAATAATAAAGTATTATTATTATTATTATTATTATTATTATTATTATTATTGCTCAGCGAGGTTGGTAGCTCTATCAAACTGCTTTTCGAGACTTTGTAGAATGGAAGTCTGAAAGGGAGAACATGGCAGACGGCATGAGATTCCTGGCTCTGGAGTGTAAATAGGGCAACCTGCGAATAAAATCCTATTTAGATTGAATGCATTGTATGGTCTTCTGCTTTTAAAGTTCAGACTGGCTAATTTTCCACACACAGAGAGATTGGCTGCATTCGATCATAATGTTTTGTGCAGATTCTTTCGCAAGTTCTGCTTTCTTAACCTCTGCACTCCATCAACTCTGGTAATCTCACCAGAATCTTAATATCTTGCTCAATTGATTTTTTTTTCGAAAGGTATGGTCACTATATAGAAGGAACTGGCTCCGTGTTGCAGACAGCAGAGGATATTCAGGTAAAGTGGTTTTATTTATATGTCCCTTGATTAATTTTGAGGTGTATTTAGGTGTGTTTTCAGAGCTTTCCTCCAGATGTATAAGCAGCAAAACACTTTGCAGAAATCAACCTGGAATCCCATATTTAATCAAATGCAGATATGGGTATGTGCCATCAAAAAGAGAAACCTTTTCAATGTATGGAGTGCAGAAAGCGTCAGTGAATATGGAAAACTTAGTGTACATCAACGAACTCACACCGGGGAGAAACCCTATAAATGTATGGATTGTGGAAAGAGCTTCAGCAAGAGTGGAATGCTTAGAAATCATCAGCTGACTCTTACAGGGGGAGAAACCATATAAATGTTTGCAGTGTGGAAAGAGCTTAATTCGTAGTGGGAAACTCACTGTGCATCAACAAAGTCACACTGGGGAGAAACCATTTAAATGTATGGATTGTGGGAAGGGTCTCAGTGAGAGAGGAGCTCTTAGAAAACACCAACGAACTCACACGGGGAGAAACCATTTAAATGTTATCATGCTTACAATTGTATTTTATTCTCTTGTTAATTATGCTGTTTTAAAGGTGTATTTTATATTTGACTTCACTTAGCAATGTTTGTTTAAAATTATTATTTTTTGCTAACTTTGTGTTATATATGTATTCTGCAGTTTACCTCCTTTGTAATGTCTTATTTTGAAATCTTTTAAGGCAATATTTTAGTTCCCTGTTAATTATGTTGCTTTGACTATATACTTTGTATTTTCCCCCCAGAAATGTTTGATTCTGGATTGTTTTACTGATGTTTTCATATGCTGCAAACTGCTTTGAGATTTTTCTTAGAATATAAAGCAGAATAGAAATGAAATGAAAAATAAATAATAATAATAATAATAATAGCTTGCCCCTTACATTCCTGGTTCCTTGTGGGTGCCTGAAGGAAAACCTGCTTCTTGGACCATCTCTTCCTTCGCATTTTGGAACCCAAAATCTGATGGGCCTGTGGCAATTAAAGTTTCAACTCAGCTCCCCTAAAGGCTTCTTCAGGGAGTGTTGTGGCAAACATGGTATGCAATCAATTGCTAAAGGAGAAATGCATAGGAATTCTGTAAAGCGATTGGTTAACTTGTTAACTTTTGCGTTTTCCCACAGCTGGAATCGGTGTTCAAATCCATTGAGGGTTTGTCGGAAGACGAGAAGCTTACAAAGCTGTCGACGCTTAAACTGCGGTACTTTACGCCAAGAGAAATAGCAAATCTGCAGGGATTTCCTCCTGAATTTGGTATGTGCCCGGTTAAACTACTACTGCAAATGCTAATTGTTGAATAGTGGAAAAGATGGACGAAGGACACAACTCTGTTGGATTCAAAGCTCTTTATTGCAGCAGTTAGAACTGCTTCTGGAATCAGACCAACTGCAGCCTAGCTGGCTGCTTTATATAATACTAAGTAACTTGAAACAGGGGGACGCGGGTGGCGCTGTGGGTTAAACCACAGAGCCTAGGACTTGCCAATCAGAAGGTCGGCGGTTCAAATCCCCGCGACGGGGTGAGCTCCCATCGCTCGGTCCCTGCTCCTGCCAACCTAGCAGTTCGAAAGCACCTCAAAGTGCAAGTAGATAAATAGGTACCGCTCTGGCGGGAAGGTAAACGGCGTTTCCATGCGCTGCTCTGGTTCGCCAGAAGCGGCTTAGTCGTGCTGGCCACACGACCCAGAAGCTGTACGCCGGCTCCCTTGGCCAATAAAGCAAGATGAGCGCCACAACCTCAGAGTCGGCCATGACTGGACCTAATTGTCAGGGGTCCCTTTACCTAACCTGAAACAGTAACAACTCACAACTAGCTAACCAATCAGGACCAACAGTTTTCAATCCTTCATTTACATACTGGTGGCCCTGAGTGAGAACTGCCACTAATCTTAATACATAACACTAATAGTAATAATAATAATAGCCCATCTATAAAACAAACTGGACCCATTTTTGGATTATTTTGGGTGGAATTCAAAGTACCAAGGGCCCCATCAGTGCAAACATTCTTCCTAGCCTTGTGAAATGATCTCCCCTTTCCTTCTAACCTGTCCTGTCCCTGAGCCCCCAGTCTTGGCAGCGTGTGGGGTGGAAGAACTGGCTCCCACTAGTGTAACTATATCCCCATCAATCTTTATTACGGTCCAGAGACCCAACAAATCGTTACAAAGCAATGCACAATTCAGACAGCCTACCTCCAGGTTAAACAAGCATTTTGTTCGGAATATAGGGATCATTGGTTCTTGCAACCACTGATAAAAACTTTGCCACTGCTAATGTTCTGGCGTTTGTCTGGTCTTCCAATAGGAACCTGACATAGTGAGCCTCTGATTTTCCCGGAAAAGGTACCAGCAAGGGTAATAACAGATCAACCCTGTTGGTGGAAGGTCAAAATGGCGTCGTTAGTGGTAGCGTCAACTTGAGCTCCGCATCAGTTGATGTGGTTTTTATTATTTTTATCAGTCTTTCATTAGCTTTTATCAGCCGCAGTATTTTATCTCTGTCATTTGGCAGCTTTTATATTCATGGCCACTGGTCCCATCACCTTCTGGCAAATAGAAGGGGAAGAAATGGAGGCAGTGAGAGATTTTACTTTCTTGGGCTCCAAGATCACTGCAGATGGTGACAGCAGCCACAAAATTAAAAGACGCCTGCTTCTTGGGAGAAAAGCAATGACAAACCTAGACAGCATCTTAAAAAGTAGAGACATCACCTTGCCAACAAAGGTCCGTATAGTAAAAGCTATGATTTTGTGATGTATGGCAGTGAAAGCTGGACCATAAAGAAGGCTGATCGCCGAAGAATGGATGCTTTTGAATTCTGGTGCTGGAGGAGACTCTTGAGAGTCCCATGGACTGCAAGAAGATCAAACCTCTCCATTCTGAAGGAAATCAGCCCTGACTGCTCACTGGAAAGACAGATCCTGAAGCTGAGGCTCCAAGACTTTGGCCGCCTCATGAGAAGAGAAGACTCCCTGGAAAAGACCCTGATGCTGGGAAAGATGGAGGGCACAAGGAGAAGGGGGCGACAGAGGACGAGATGGTTGGACAGTGTTCTGGAAGCTACCAGCATGAGTTTGACCAAACTGCGGGAGGCAGTGGAAGACAGGAGTGCCTGGCGTGCTCTGGTCCAGGGGGTCACGAAGAGGTGGACACGACTAAACAACAACAATCAGCTGCAGTATTTTATCTCTGTCATTTGGCAGCTATTATATTCACAAAGCTTGAGTTAAGGGCTTGTGTTAAAGGTCTTAGAGAAAGTCTTGGAAAGTCCCGGAGAAAGCCTTAATTAGCTCCAGCTCAACTAAACCTACCAACTACTTATCAGCAAGAGTGGAGATTAAACACCCTATTCGTGGGAGGATGCCCAGCTTCCTGATTTACAGCAGAAATTAGTAGCAGCTCTATCTCTGGGGAAATGTCTAGGAAAAAGAAGCGACCGGCCTCATCTCCACTAGTGAGCCCACAGCAGAAGAGCAAGCAGAGTAAAATGGACGATTTTGTTACTATATAGAGCCAGTGTGGCATAGTGGTTAAGAGCGGTGGACTCGTAATCTGGGGAACTGGGTTCGCTTCCCCGCTCCTCCACCTGCAGCTGCTGGGTGACCTTGGGCTAGTCACACTTCTCCGAAGTCTCTCAGCCCCATTCACCTCACAGAGTGTTTGTTGTGGGGGAGGAAGGGAAAGGAGAATTTTAGCCGCTTTGAGACTCCTGAAGGGGAGTGAAAGGCAGGATATCAAATCCAAACTCTTTTATATAGTTGAATCTGGCCCTCAGCCTGTTGTTGTCCGTCCTTCAGAAATTTGGATACTGTAGATTTTACTACTGTTACCATGAGGACAGGACTCTGGAGCAGTTATTCAGAGCCCCACTCAGCAATATGAGCAAGACAGAAACCTAAATTCTTAGTGAGTGCTGATCTTATGCTATTTGATGTAAAGGTAAAGGGACCCCTGACCATTAGGTCCAGTCGTGGCCGACTCTGGGGTTGTGGTGCTCATCTCGCTTTATTGGTCGAGGGAGCCGGCGTACAGCTTCCGGGTCATGTGGCCAGCCTGACTAAGCCGCTTCTGGCGAACCAGAGCAGCGCACGGAACCACCGTTTACCTTCCCACCGGAGTGGTACCTATTTATCTACTTGCACTTTGACGTGCTTTCAAACTGCTAGGTTGACAGGAGCAGGGACCGAGCAACGGGAGCTCACCCCGTTGCGGGGATTCAAACCACCGACCTTCTGATCGGCAAGTCCTAGGCTCTGTGGTTTAACCCACAGCGCTACCCCTGTCACTATTTGATGTACCTGTTAGTAATTCTTCATCAGCATATGAATGGTCCCATCTAAACAGTTTGTCATCCAGAAAAACTGTTCTGGTCAAGTCTGTGTTCAGGGCAGCTGTCCACCAGCTCCATCTGGTATGCAGGCTGAGACCCTCCCTGCCCACAGTCTGTCTCGCCAGAGTGGTGCATGCTCTGGTTATCTCCCGGCTTGGACTACTGCCAAGCGCTCTACGTGGGGCTAACCTTTGAAGGTGACCCGGAAACTACAACTAATCCAGAATGTGGCAGCTAGACTGGGGACTGAGAGCGGCCGCCGAGATCACATAACACCAGTCCTGAAAGATATTCACTGGCTCCCAGTATGTTTCCAAGCACAATTCAAAGTGTTGGTGCTGACCTTTAAAGCCCTAAATGGCCTCGGTCCTGTACACCTGCAGGAGTGTCTCCATCCCCATCGTTCTGCCCGGACGCTGAGGTCCAGCTCCGAGGGCCTTCTGGCGTTGCCCTCCCTGCGAGAAATAAAACTACAGGGAACCAGGCAGAGGGCCTTCTTGGTAGTGGCGCCCTTCCTGTGGAACGCCCTCCCATCAAATGTCAAAGAAATAAACAACTACCAGACTTTTAGAAGACATCTGAAGGCAGCCCTGTTTAGGGAAGCTTTTAATGTTTAACATAGTATTGTATTTTAATATTCTGTTGGGAGCAGCCAAGAGTGGCTGCGAAAACCCATGCAGATGGGCGGGGTATAAATAAAAAATTATTATTATTATTCTACATTTTCAGATCATCCATTATCGCAGAGTTATAAGATTGTGACTGTTGAAAGGCATGTTTGCCTCTTTCAATACAGATGGACTATATTGTCTTATTTTGTTCATGCAACAGTGATAAACAGTCACAGAAAATAAAAGTCTAAGAATTGCTATGCTTGGAGCTTCTATTATCGCACGATTACAGGATTGGGACTACTGAAAGGCTTGTTTGCCTCTGTGATATTGACTGACTACCTTCTCTAATTTTGTTCATACAATATTGGTTTATTTTATTCGTATCTCCATCATATATTCTCTGTTTAAGAACTGGGAAATAATACAGGTTTGATATTTATTATTAAGAGCATTATTTGCCACGTGTTGCCTGTTACTGCTTAAAGAAACATAAATGGGAGCAGGGCTTGTTTATCACATGTTGAAGTTTAGTGAAATAATACACATTCCCGTTCAAATTGGTGGAGGTGGACAGTAAGACTATCAAGTCCCGAATCTGAAATGGGACAAGCCGCATTCATGGTATTGCAAGATTTACAGAATTGGCTCCAGCAGAGCAATCAGTTTTGGGATTTATTTCTTTTCGTAAAGTGCTTTAGGAGTTTTGTTCACAATCAAGCCCGTATATACGTTTTGTCAAATAAAATAAAAGTCTCCGAAACAAGAGGGCAAGAGACTCCGGCTGCTGTTTCCAAATTGGATCAAACGCGGAGGAAAATGACTCCAAATTTGGCAAACCTCTCCTTTGCCAAGCAGGACAAAGCAAGACAAGCTGTGCCCTAAAAATGGGAATATTTGGGAGAAAGCCACTTTTCAGCATAGCAGATACTACTGCTAGACCAGGGGTCTGCAACCTTTAAGACAAAAAGAGCCACTTGGACCCGTTTCCGAAGAAAAAACAACTGGGAGCCGCAAAACTCGTCATTATAAAAATAACTTTTTTGTCACTTTTTATTATTTCTTTGTTTGACCCCTCAGAATTACTCCTCCTCATAGAAATAAACGTTAAATTAACAAGTTACCTTTTTGTGTGTGTGTGTTCTTCACTCCCCTTCAAAACAGTGACCAGCGTACATGCCCCCTTTCAGTGCAGTGACCAGCGTACATGCCCCTTACAATGTAGTGGGCGGGCGGGAAAGTGACTAACGCACGCACCGCCCCATGCGACGTCACAGCCAGTACAGCGCCCGCCGGGGCGCACAATGCGCTTCCTCCCCTCACTAGTATCCGCCCAGGAGCCGCGGCAAAGGTGTAAAAGAGCCACATGCGGCTCCGGAGCCACGGGTTGCCGACCCCTGTGCTAGACAGTTAAAGTCGAGAAGCATTGTGAGCCTAATTGTAGTACCTGCCAGATTCCCATCTTTTCATTAATCAGGTCCTGTAGAGATTATGTGCACCAGGTATTAAGACACCAGGAATTCCAAAACGTAGAGACGGTCACAGCAGTAGAAGGTCCATTCCAAGTAAAATAATGCAGTGCATTTTATACATGTTGAATCAGGAGAAAGTTTGACTGATGTACCTCCAAATACAAATGTATAGAACTTCACTGCTAGAAATATGAACTCCTCGTGCTTGGAACTGAGAAAATTCCTACGATGGAGGGAACTTGCATTCGCTTTTTAAAAAAATTATCTGTTGTTTTTGCTTCTAATAGGTTTTCCTGACAAAGTAACCACAAAGCAACGTTACCGCCTGCTGGGAAACAGCCTCAATGTACACGTGGTTTCTAAATTAATCTCGATTCTGGTCGGGTAACGTCGGAACGGGATCAAGGGGAACTGACCAGCAGACATCCTGCTACATCAAAAGATGGATTGCTTCTTTGGAAAAACGCTCCGCATGGGTAGTTGCTAATGTATAACATCATGATAACCTCAGGGATTTGCAATCTTCAAATGAATATTTAGCCCTTAGTTTGCACGACCTCCGAAATCGCATCTTCGATCAGGACGCCAAGCAAGAACATCCATTATTGCTGCCTGCTATTCTATTTGGTACCTGCAAATTAAGGTCAACCATTCAAGGCCCCATT
This sequence comes from Podarcis raffonei, assembly GCF_027172205.1. Classification (NCBI taxonomy): domain Eukaryota; kingdom Metazoa; phylum Chordata; class Lepidosauria; order Squamata; family Lacertidae; genus Podarcis; species Podarcis raffonei. The sequence continues at coordinate 3,252,157 of NC_070613.1, read as the reverse complement.
ACCTAGAGACCCTGAATTTGAATAATGGTTCTAACAGATGCGCCTCATCTGTAAGGTTACCAGTTTTTTTTTCAATTTTTTTACCTCTTTCTTTTTTCCTTTCTCCTCCTGTGGTAAGGCTGCATTTTAATGTTTTAACGTTGCATTTTAATCTTGTTTTTAAGCTGTATTCATTCAACTTGCTTTTATTATTGGTTGTTAGCCGCCCTGAGCCCGGCCTTGGCTGGGGAGGGCAGGGTATAAATAAAATTTATTATTATTATTATTAAGGAATCCGGGGGCACTTTTCAACTTCAGTAGGAATGATAGGATTTTGTCAGGGGACTGATTTGTAAATCCGGGGACTGTCTCCGGGAAAAGGGGATGTCTGGTATGGAACAAAAATGCATTTGTGGAGGCAATTGGTTCAAGGATATCATGAATTATCTGCTGAATTGCCCGTGTTACGGAAATTACGGAGAGGGGCACATCTTTAAAGTTGTTAAATGTTACAAATATTATGCATAAATGCATCCTTTCGACTTGACAGCTCAGGGAAGTTACCTAGCTTTAAAAATAATATAAAATCAACTCCTTTGACAGTTTCCTCCATTCCAAAGCTATTTTCCCCTTGAAAAGGGACTCCGGGAAGTGCCCAGAGGTGGCAATTGCTGAGTTGATTGTTGGCCAAGGAAAGCCTAATCCCATCACCAGACTTGCCAAGGGGTTTAGACATGCAAAGGAACTTCTATTGTACTTTGGGTGGTGGAACTTCAGAGGTGTTTGCCTATGCTAATCTTACACCTGGGTCTTGCCCTGACACGTCTGCTTATGCTAATCTTGTACCAAGGACTTGTCTGGACATGTTTGCCATGTAGCAAGGATGCTGTACGAACTGTATTCTGGGATGTGGTGGGAAAGTTTTAAAAGTCCTTGTCACCCCATCCTCGGGGTTCAAAATTCCTCCTTGAACCTGTTGCGCAATAAACTTTGGTCTACAGCTGTTTGCTCCGGTTGGCTGGACTCCTTCCTTTATTCCGCAGGGACCCGCGGGCTCTGCCCGACCAGCTGGGTGACTGAGCAGCCTCGCACCTAGATTTTTCCGTAACACCCATTTTATACCACACCCAGAGAATTTTTTTTATCGTCTGTTAACTGTTTCTCATGGGACGTGGGTGGCGCTGTGGGTAAAACCTCAGCGCCTAGGACTTGCCGATCGTATGGTCGGCGGTTCGAATCCTCGCGACGGGGTGAGCTCCCGTTGCTCGGTCCCTGCTCCTGCCCACCTAGCAGTTTGAAAGCACGTCAGAGTGCAAGTAGATAAATAGGTACCACTCCAGTGGGAAGGTAAACGGCGTTTCCATGCGCTGCGCTGGTGCCGGTTCGCCAGAGCAGCTTCGTCACGCTGGCCACGTGACCCGGAAGTGTCTTCCGACAGCGCTGGCCCCCGGCCTCTTAAGTGAGATGGGCGCACAACCCTAGAGTCGGACACGACTGGCCCGTACGGGCAGGGGTACCTTTACCTAACTTTCTCAGGCCGATCCCCCCCAGGAAGTGACACACTCTTGCTGATAAAGATCTGAAAGTTACACACCTGGTGGACAAGTTTGCACTGGCAGCTGTTACGGAAAGGGGGGGAGCATGTCTTCTTCACCTTCTTCTTTGCTACAATATATCCATTTATTCCCAGTTGTCAATGTCAAAAGGGACTAAAATCTATAAAATCCATAGAAAATCAACGTGCCAATTTGCTCAATTTCTCTAGGACTCTATGACACCTCCCCTGTCCTCCATAATCCCTCAAGTAAGGTGCTCTGCCAAGCCTTCCCTCCGGGCAATGCCAGGTGGCAGACTATGCATACATGGACCATTGTCTTCCCATCACCGGCACTCAGGAAGCGCTTATCTGCGCATATCTCCAGCTCTGCATATTCCCCCCTCCCTCCTCCATATGTTAATCCGGTGTAACCCAACCTCTCCTTAATGTATTCATGATGTAACTGGGATGTATTTTGCACTGTATTCTGGGACATGGGGGGAGTTTCAAAAGTTCATGTCACCCCTTTCTCGCTGTTCAATCTCGCCTTGAACCTGTTGCGCAATAAACCTTGGATCTCCGCATCTTGCTCCTGTCTCCGGCTGAGCTCATTTTCTTCCGCAGGGACCCACGGACTTAGTCCGATGAGCTGGGTGGCAGAGTAGCCCCGCACCCAGATTTTAGCCGTAACACAGCTAAAAAGCTTTGTTCCTGCTTTATCGTTGTTTGTTTGTTTTAAGCCAGGCAGCACCCATGGGTCTCAAACTGCTGGAAGCGATTTGGGGATCTATGCAATGCTTTGGTCAATGGAACCGCTGGGCTGAACTGGCTCGTCTGTTCCTGCTTTGTTAATGTATTCTAATTTTAAAACTATGCTGTAAAAAATAGACTAAATTAGACGAAATGACTAAACAACAACAGACTACGGGGTTTGCTTGGTCCTTTAGTCTATCATCAAGTCAGGGGGATGCATTCATGCTCCCTCGCCATGCGGCGGCGCTTGCAGGGCCCGTTAAAGGGCAAAAACAGAGTCCCTGGCCCTAGAACAGCAGCATGTAGGACATACTCCCGGGATGAGGTTGATTGAAGGGCATGCTGTGTAAGTTTGCGCTTTGCAGTCCTCTCTCTCTTGACCTCAACTGCCTGCATATCCTCAGCCAGGCGGGCTGAGAAGGTTGCCTGCCAAGGCCTGTGCCAAGTTTCCCACGTCTGAAGCTCAATAAAGTGGCCAATTCGAACCCATATTCTGGTCTCTTGTCTCATCATTTGGGGTAAAGGGGTGGCCACCACAGACAGGGTTTAGCGTGTGTGCTCGCAAAAAGTTATACACATACAGCTCAGTTGCTGGAGACACCAAAAGATAAGATACAACAGCTGTTGGGAGTAAAACTGAGGAGTAAACTGGTTACGCTGGACGGACCAAGGACAAAACCCCTTAGAAAGCCCCTCTCCCTTTATTGTAGCAAGTGCGCATGTAGGCAAGTTGCAGAACTTTATGCAAGAGTGTATTAGGCGTAGGCTGTTGGCCTTGTGAGCCACAGTGTTATAGCAATTCTAATGTCTCATAAATCATGCGTTCATAAATTTACAAGGCAAACACATACATAAGTAAGATAAGCCATGTGTCTGAAATAGTACAGGAGAGCAATCCTGAAGATATTTTGACTATCCCAAATAAATATTTCTCCGCACTAAATTTGTCATGAAATTAAAAGACTCCTGCTTCTTGGGAGAAAAGCAATGGCAAACCTAGACAGCATCTTAAAAAGCAGAGACATCACCTTAAGGGATTAAAACAATTTAAAGAGTGGCAGAAAATACTGGCAAGATTTGTCTGGCAGGGAAAGAGGCCAAGAATAAAAATGAAGATCTTGGTTGTTAAAAAAGAGGTAGCTTCGCCCTGCCAGACACGAGTATTTATTATGAAGCAGCATGCTTAATCTGGATAAGAGACTGGATTAAATTAGAAAACACAAACCTTCTGGATCTAGAAGGATACGACAACAGCTATGGGTGGCACTCGTACCTGTGGTATGATAAACCGAAAGTCCACAGGGGTTTTTTAAATCATATAATCAGAGGACCCATATATGAAGTATGGGAAAGAAATAAAAAATTGTTAGAAAGAAAAACCCCGTGGTGGATATCACCAACAGATGTATTAATCATTAAGAAAGTTAACATGGAACGAAAGAGAGCCACATATGAAGAGTTTATTAGAAAGACTGACCAAGGTATAAAGCTTAAGACGTATGATGAAGTAGAGAATTTACTGACAGGGTGGCTACAGTGCCACCAAGTTAATGAGATATTAAAAGAAGACAAAAAGAGGTTGGGATTTGAGGACAAGAAATCAAAATTTCATATAGACATTATAGAAGGTAAAAACAAATTATTGTCAAAAATGTATGATTTATTATTGAACTGGTATACAAAAGATGAGGAGGTAAAAGAAGATATGATTAAGTGGGCCATCGATTCTGGACATAACATTGAACTAGAAGCGTGACATGAACTATGGAATGTAAATTTGAAATTTACGGCCTGTACGGCATTGAAGGAGAATATATGGAAAATCAGCCCTGAGTGCTCCCTGGAAGGACAGATCCTGAAGCTGAGGTTCCAAGACTTTGGCCACCTCATGAGAAGAGAAGACTCCCAGGAAAAGACCCTGATGTTGGGAAAGATGGAGGGCACAAGGAGAAGGGGGCAACAGAGGACGAGATGGTTGGATAGTGTTTTCGAGGTTACCAGCATGAGTTTGACCAAACTGCAGGAGGCAGTGGAAGACAGGAGGGCCTGGCGTGCTCTGGTCCAGGGGGTCACGAAGAGTCGGACACGACTAAACGACTAAACAACAATTTCTCCGCAAGGAGGAAGGAAATGGGAAAACCTCTCCATTGTCTTTTGCTTACCTGTCTTAAGGGTGTATTTATGTATGAATAGGGGTTTCTGTTGAGTCGGGTGATTAGCTGTGGGAGGAGCTTATCAGAGCTTGCAGGGCAGCGCAGTTTGATCCATCTTTTAGATTTAGGGGAGCTAGTCTCAAACGTTTGTTGGGGGAGACCTAGGTTTTTTGGGGGGCGGTTATTTGTCCTGTCTTCATGCTTTTTAAGATGGAGGACCACTGTAGCCACCCCCAACGACACGTTTTCAAGATGGAGGGTGAGGGAACAGCTGCAGTCGCCTGCGGTTCCTGCGCAATGTTTGCCATCTTGCCAAAGGTTGCAGGCAGCTTTACCTGCAGCAATTGCATGTTGATTGCCCTCTTAAAAGACAAAGTCCAGCAACTGGAGGAACGTGTAGCTACGCTCCAAAGAATTACGAGAGCTGGAGCTCTTCTTGGAAGCAACAGAGAACACCGTCTCCACCAAGGAGGAGACAGGGGACTCCCCTGAGAAGGAGGCTAGTTCACCAACACAGGAGCCAGATATATGGAGAAATGTGACTCAAAGAAGTAGGAGGCCCAGGGTTCGCTCTGATTGTTTAGAAATACACAATCGCTTTGAGGTCCTCTCCCCTAGCATGGAAGACGAAGAACAGACTCCATTTGAGGATCTCTCCCTCATTACAGTCGATCAGGTATATGAAGACGAGCAGCAAAGTCAGTCCTCAGGGAATGTGCAGGCGACCGTGGAACGGACAGCTCACGGAAGAACCCCGACCAAACCTAAGAGGAGGCGTGTAGTGGTGATAGGGGATTCCCTACTGAGGGGAACAGAAGCAGTGATCTGTGGGCCTGACAAGATGTCTCGGGAAGTGTGCTGTCTCCCCGGGGCTAAGATCCAAGATGTAACTGAACGACTGCAAGGAATCATAAAACCCACTGACAAATACCCCTTCCTCTTGGTTCATGTGGGAACCAATGACACTGCAAGCAATAGCCTCCAGAAGATCAAAAGAGACTACGAGGCTCTGGGCAGGAAACTGAAGCAATTAAATGCACAAATTGTCATCTCATCTATCCTCCCAGTTGAACGACGTGGCCCAGGGAGAGAGGGAAAAATAGTGGAAGTGAACAGCTGGCTTCGCAAATGGTGTAAACAGGAACGGTTTGGATTCTTAGATTCTACGAGCCTGTGACCTGGATTCAGGAATTAAACCATTTACCATCACAAGAGAATGGCCAGGCTACCCAGGTAAAGCCATTCACAGGTTTCCTGGAGTGTTTTTTTGCTATAAACCACACCCTTGTGATGTATTTCTGCTGGGGACCACCTTTTTCTGTGATGTATGATTTTTTGGGGGGTGGGTCTTGAGCTACAGGGGAGGCAATTTCAAAAGTCTTTATAACAGCTTGCACACCATTGTTTCGGGTTCCACTCCTCCCTCCCTGCGTGTGTGGGGTGGAGTGGGGGACCCTATTGCAACGGTTTTAATAAATACCAGGCTTAAATAGCTGCTTTGCTTCTTAATATTCTCTGGTTGGCCTGTTATTTTCTCCTACCGACAGAGAATGTACATAAGGACTTTATATGGGCTCTTGGATACCCCATAAGGGAAAAAGGAACAGTTTTCATTTATAACAGTAAGACACAAGTATATAATGTTAGGAGTCATTCTGCAAAGAAATAGAAAAGATGATTGCAACTTTAAGAACTCTTTCTGTGAGTGGTTTTCTAGGCTGATGAGTACAAAAAGGGGGAGAAGTTGCAGTTTGAATTTGCCTGCAGAGAGAGAATATCCACATGCTTTGCGTTTGGTTGTTTTTGTATAGCTGCAATAAAAACTTTGAGTGTTTTACAACGGTCTCGTGGTCCTGTCTTCTGCCACCAAAAGGAAAACTCCCTCTAACATATAAGCCCCAAAGAGGCCCTTGTAAGGTTAGCACATTAAGGTGTAAGCGAAGGCATTATAAACAAAGATAAGTTGCTGCGTGTGATTGGCAAGGTTCAGGGAGAGCAGGATCATTCCTGCAACGTATGCAGATGTCAATTACGATGGGAGACCCATGAGTTTAATGTTTTATTGTGCTTTTAATGTTCTGTTGGGAGCCGCCCAGAGTGGCTGAGGAAACCCAGCAATATGGGCGGGGTATAAATAATTATGTGGTTCAGCTTCCATCTGTTAGGGCATGTGCAGAGTGCCTATTCAAACACCAGTGAAGTGAGCCAATGAAAGAGAAAAACACCAGGCTGTTTGGATAGCTCAGTCCCTTTACTGACAGTACAATGCAGTTCCACAGCTTATAGGTTATGTACAGTTGTAATATATAGTATTTCCAGCTGCATTCTCACATGCTTAACTAGTTGCAGGTGCAGTACAAACACCCAAAATTATCCAGCACACCTTTGAGTGTTTTCTATCCAAAGGGGCGACACCCAAATTTGTTGATATATGGATTCAACTGTAATAAGCAAGTCTTTGTCCCAATTTGGGCCTTGCATTTTAAGTCATTACTGCCCAAAAATTACAAAATGAACCATACTTAATGAAAAAACCCCCCAAATCTTTTAACGTAGGAAAAGTGGTAAGCCAGGCTCTCTCAATTTAAGAAAATGAAAGCAAAGCGTTTCCGAGACAGATCTAGTAGAAACCATTTCTGATTAAAGTTTGGAAATCTCTTTGGAACTTTGCAGCGTATAAGTTTTGTTTCTTATGGACCTGAAGTTGCTTAAGATAATTGTGTGTAAAGCAAAAAATAAAGGAAATTATTCAGAGGCATTTGATGCAGACTCTTGCCTATTAAAAAGTTCCAACCCCAGCACTGTTTTTTTGATCTAATGAACAATACAGCTATGCTTCTAGTATTTCAAGACAAACATTTCCCCAAATAACTGAACAGAATAAACTTCCTATAAAAAATCAATTTAAATGAGGTGGTTTGGCCAAAAAGCAATAAAAAACATTGCAGGTAAGTTGCAGCACAGCACAGCTGTTTTGCTCTATGAGCGCATATGTTCTGTTTTCACAAGGAGACTTCTCAGCTTAAAATTTAACTGGTATCCCTTTGCAAAGTATTGAGAATTTAAACAAAAACACATCTCCATATTTGCCACAACCTAAGCCACCTAAAAGTTATTTTTAAAGTTGTTTTGAGTATCTGGGAATGTGCAATAGCTCATTAAGGACCTAGATTTTTAGGTTGCCAGCTGTCCTGTATAATACAGGATTGCCCCGTATTTCAATGCCAAATGCTATATCCTGTAGTTGCTCATTTATTCATCTACTTATATATACACTCTTATAAAACTGCAGGTTATTACAACAATCCTGCCAATGTTCTTATCTGTTTACAATGCATCTGTAAATTTTCAATAAACAATTTTCATTATTTTATAAAAAAGCTGTGGTCTTGATTTCCTATTCTTCAAGAAAGGCCATCCTGTTAGGCTGCAATCAATTGTTATTGATTGCTTTCAGCACTAAATTTAAAGAAAATTTTAAAGAAAATGCCCAGCAGCAGCCCTGGCCCTGTGTTTTGCCAGAATGAAGGTAGCAACCATAGTTACATTTCAAATCCATGTTGTTTTGTGCCACGCCCAAGCCACAAACTCAAACAGATTTCGGTTCTTATGCTCAGGCCTAGCCTCCCTTCTCTATTCAACTAAAGGCACATTGCTCCAGCTCTGTAAATTTAAGAGAGCCCAAGATGTACCTTGAAATTTAAAATAAAGCATATAGGCACCCAAAATTTTTCTCTAGCAAGTTCATTTGGCTTCTTATGCCTTTTGCCAAATTTCTTTTTCCTAAAATAAAAAGTTGGAAGCCTCAAAATTGTGGAAAGGGAAAAGAGTGAGCTTCAGAGCAGGAGTCAGCTTCTAAAAATAAAATAAAATACTGATATTGTTGCTCAGAAATAGAGGTCGTGACCACACTACTGGGTCACTCCACAGCCTTGGATAAGCATACAGCTTCACTACCAGGAAAATTATAACGGAAAAAAAGCCCAGAACCTGCCAACTGCCTTTTAAATAGCCCTACCCATCCTCCAACCCCACAATCCCTTATTAAATGGAGAAAACAGCGCCTGACACTCCTATTTATAGCACTGGCCAGCCTCTGGGGGTGTGGCTTATGCACCCCACCCCGCCTACTTTCCTATTCCCCCTATCCTGTAACTCAAGCTGACCAAAGTTCCCGCCTCCAAACCACCATTGGTCAGCTGTTATGGAAGGGCGGGGGAAACAGGCTCCCTAATGCCCTGAGAAAAGATGGCGCGGGCGGGCCTTCCGGTCTTCCTTTCTCAGTAGCCAATAGGCCTGGGCCACAGGAATGAGAGAAGGGAATGAAGCGCCCATAGAGATACTTTTTGAGTAGAAGCCTACCGCATGGTCTGGATAGGCATATTCTGAGCTCTCATGACAGGAGCAGTTTTTAAAGGACTGGGATGAAAGCTTCAGGTAGGTAGCCGTGTTGGTCTGACACAGTAGAAATATATATATATATATATATATATATAAAATAAAAAAATTGTCTGTATACTTAAAGCTATAGTTTTCCCAGTAGTGATGTAGGGAAGTGAGAGCTGGACCATCAAGAAGGCTGATCGCCGAAGAACTGATGCTTTTGAATTCTGGTGCCGGAGGAGACTCTTGAGAGTCCCATGGACTGCAAGAAGAACAAACCTCTCCATTCTGAAGGAAATCTGCCCTGAGTGCTCACTGGAAGGACAGATCCTGAAGCTGAGACTCCAATACGTTGGCCACCTCATGAGAAGAGAAGACTCCCTGGAAAAGACCCTGATGTTGGGAAAGATGGAGGGCACAAGGAGAAGGGGACGACGGAGGACGAGATGGTGGGACAGTGTTCGCGAAGCTGCCAGCATGAGTTTGACCAAAACTGCGGGAGACAGTGAAAGACAGGAGTGCCTGGCATGCTCTGGTCCAGGGGGTCATGAAGAGTCGGACACGACTAAACGACTTCTTCAGATACACTGAAACAGAAGTCACCAGACCTTTATATATGTTGTTTAGTCGTTTAGTCGTGTCCGACTCTTCGTGACCCCCTGGACCAGAGCACACCAGGCACTCCTGTCTTCCACTGCCTCCTGCAGTTTGGTCAAACTCATGCTGGTAGCTTCGAGGTCACTGTCCCACCATCTCGTCCTCTGTCGTCCCCTTCTCCTTGCACCCTCCATCTTTCCCAACATCAGGGTCTTTTCCGGGGAGTCTTGTTTTCTCATGAGGTGGCCAAAGTATTGGAGCCACAGCTTCAGGATCTGTCCTTCCAGTGAGCACTCAGGGCTGATTTCCTTCAGAATGGAGAGGCTTGATCTTCTTGCAGTCCATGGGACTCTCAAGAGTCTCCTCCAGCGCCATAATTCAAAAGCATCCATTCTTCGGCGATCAGCCTTCTTGATGGTCCAGCTTTCACTTCCATATATCACTACTGGGAAAACCATGGCTTAAAGCTCTATTACACCGTCGGAGTATTGTGTAAAATATTTTCCCCCCCTGCAGCCCAATCCTCAGAATCCATGTTTATTTCCTAACTTCGTACCCCGCCCCGAAGCAAGTCCCACGGAATAAATAAACTTTTTAAAAAATCGATTCCCCTAACCAGGAAAACACCTCTACACCAAAAGTCTACGGAGCACCTTTCAAAGGGAACCGTCGCGCGCGACGGAAGTGACGCTATCGGCGCGCGACGCTCCTCTCCCGGCGCTCTGGCGGCGCCTCAGTGCACGCGCGGGCAGCCGGTTGAGGTCAGGCCGGGCGGCGGCGGCGGCCCAAATCCTGAGCTGAAGCCGCGGGAGGGTGAGGCCCGAGAACGATTAAAATAGAATAATGGATAAGCGGAGGAGGAGGAAGAGGAGGGGGCGGGGCAGGAAACGGGCCTGTCACGTGTTGGGGGGGTTGGGGGGAGGGGCTGCCGGTTTTTTTGGGGGGGTCGCCCCCTCCCCCCTTTATTCCCTCCTGGCTTTCGGGGAGCGGGGCCTCCTTGTCGCTATCGCATTCCCCTCCAGGCCTCAGCCCGTCCCGCTGCCCCTATACTCTCTTGATATAGATATATAATATTTTTTATTAATTTTCAATCCAATAATAGCCTCATTATAACAATACCAAATTGTCACGCAATTATATGCTTGCTTTGCATTGCCTTTCCTTCCGCAAAAGACAGCGGCGCCCCGATCTCTGGTGACAGCAGTGCTCACAAAAAAGCAACATGAAAATAAAATAATAATTTAAAAAATTATTCATACCCCGCCCTATGTCTGCTAAGACATAGAACTTGCTAATGCCAAGTTAGGAAGGCATTATATATATCCTATATATATATCCTATATATATATAACAATATATCCTCTCCTGCCTCCCTGAACTGGCTCCCAGAGAGGAGATCGCAGCAGGTTTATGCCTCCCTGTCTTTGGCTACTGCGCTGAGCTAATAATAATAATAATAATAATAATAATAATAATAGTAAATGATAATAAATTTTATATATACCCGGCCAGAGCAGCTAACACCAATAAAATTACAATAAAAACATAATAGGGGGGGAAAAACAATTTAAAATACAGGTTAAAATATAATTTAAAATGCAGCCTCATTTTAATAGTAGCCCATAGATCAGAAACAGAAGGGTCAGACTGAGTCCAAACCAAAGGCCAGACAGAACAGCTGTGTCTTGCAGGCCCTGCGGAAAGATGTCAAATCCTGCAAGGAGCCACTCCACAAAGTGGCTTCTTCCCAGCGACCCTGTAAGGTGGGCCGGTGGCAGGGCTCATGTGTTGTGCATTGGGAGAGGCTGAGTTGGGGGGGGTTGTGTGTATATCCTATGTGGGGTGGTGGGGATGAACATGGAAAGTTTCTCTCTCTCATGTGCCCCAACTGCTGTCACCCCACAAATGTTGGAGATTGAATTCTGGAGGGGGGGCTGCCCCACCTTTGACCCAATGAAATTCCTGTGCAATATACAGTGGTACCTCAGGTTACATACGCTTCAGGTTACAGACTCCGCTAGCCCAGAAATAGTGCTTCAGGTTAAGAACTTTGCTTCAGGAAGAGAACAGAAATCGTGCTCCGGCGGTACGGCAGCACCAGGAGGCCCCATTAGCTTAAGTGGTGCTTCGGGTTAAGAACAGTTTCAGGTTAAGAACGGACCTCCAGATTGAATTAAGTGCTTAACCTGAGGTACCACTGTAGTTGCGATTTTTTTGAACTGAATTTAGAACTCAGGAGTTCTGCATCTGCAGTATATCCTATCAATCAGAACAGGGAATTGAAATTGGCCATTGAGTCCTGATCTCCCCCACTCTGGTAGGCCAAGTTTGACAGATGTGTGGGACTACTTACCTGTCAATCACCTGACATCACAGCGATACCAGGCGACCAGTTTTTGCCCATGTAGTTTGAAATCAAAGGCAGCACCAACAACTAGTAGCTTGTCAGGGCTTGCAAAGTGCTGTGCTGTTGAAGTCACGTTTTTATATATTTATTATTTAATAAAACTTTATGTAGCGCTTGATTGTTTTAAAAAAACCTCAAAGCAGTTTGCAAGAAGATAAAGCAAGTAAACTGAGGGAAATAATCACAGCCATGCTTTAAAACACACAAAATACTAAAACAGATTAAAAGTACCTGTACTTTCTAAGCACCTGCGTAGGCTTGTCTAAACTGCAATGTTTTCAGCAGGTGCTGAAAAAGAGTTCTGTCAAGTCTGGCCTGTTGTCAATAGGCTTTGTTGTTGTTGTTGTTGTTTAGTCGTTTAGTGGTGTCCGCCTCTTCGTGACCCATGGACCAGAGCACGCCAGGCACTCCTGTCTTCCACTGCCTCCCGCAGTTTGGTCAAACTCATGCTGGTAGCTTCCAGAACACTGTCCCACCATCTCGTCCTCTGTCATCCCCTTCTCCTTGTGCCCTCCATCTTTCCCAACATCAGGGTCTTTTCCAGGGAGTCTTCTCTTCTCATGAGGTGGCCAACGTATTGGAGCCTCAGCTTCAGGATCTGTCCTTCCAGTGAGCACTCAGGGCTCCTCTTCAGAATGGAGAGGTTTGATCTTCTTGCAGTCCATGGGACTCTCAAGAGTCTCCTCCAGCACCAGAATTCAAAAGCATCCATTCTTTGGCGATCAGCCTACCTTATGGTCCAGCTCCCACTTCCATACATCACTACTGGGAAAACCAGAGCTTTAACTATACGGACCTTTGTTGGCAAGGTGATGTCTCTGCTTTTTAAGATGCTGTCAATAGGCAGAGAGTTCCAAAGTGCAGGTGCTGCCACACTAACCATTTGAGTTCTTGCAGATGCTGAACGGGTATTATAGGGCACCTGCAGTAGTGCCCAGTACGCTAATCGAAGTGGGCACATGTGGGGTAAGGCGATCTCATAGGTAAACTGGTCCCAAGTTGTTCAGGGCTCTATGTTCTCATATGATGTGGTGGCAAGGCTTTGCCAAAATGGCCTGGTAGGCCGGCAAGTCCCTACCGTGGATATTAGCCATCATTAGCAGCTTCCGTTTCCTGAGTGGGTCTGACAAGCCAAATGACATTGCACATTATATGACTGTACACCAGCCTTTTTTATACTAGTTCCTTAAAGTTAAAAACAAAACTACTCTTGTGCTGTACAGTGGTACCTCGGGTTAAGTACTTAATTTGTTCCGGAGGTCCGTTCTTAACCTGAAACTGCTCTTAACCTGAAGCACCACTTTAGCTAATGGGGCCTCCCGCTGCTGGAGCACAATTTCTGTTCTCATCCTGAAGCAAAGTTCTTAACCTGAGGTACTATTTCTGGGTTAGCGGAGTCTGTAACCTGAAGCGTATGTAACCTGAAGCGTATGTAACCCGAGGTACCACTGTATAGGCATGCGGTATTGCTGGACTCACTGCCCAAGATCTCCTTACCCCTCAGGAAACCTCTGCTCTTACGCAATTAAATAATTGTTCCATTTGATCTGCCTATGCTAGCACTCGGAGCATAATAGTCCTTTGAGCTGAGGGTCTCCTTCTGTTAATTCAAAATCCATATTTGTAATCTGCTGGTTAGGTTAATCGCATTGATTTTCTCTTAATGCTTTGAGCCCCAGGGGACAGGTATTTTGACACAGCAATGTTTCCTCAGTAAGTCCGGTGGCTGATTGTTACCACCGTTCGAGAATCTTGACAACACGATCTTATCCATTCATAATCAGAAAAAAAGTCTTGCTGAGTTCAGAGGGACTTACTTCAGGTCAAATGAGTACAGGATTGCACCCTGACTCGGTTTCCACCAAAGCCAGTGGCGAATCGATATCTGCATTTAACAGTTTTCTATGCTTTTATTGGGAAGCAGGTGGTGCTGTGGGTTAAACCACAGAGCCTAGGACTTGCCAATCGGAAGGTCGGCGGTTTGAATCCCCGCCGCGGGCTGAGCTCCCGTTGCTCGGTCCCTGCTCCTGCCAACCTAGCAGTTCGAAAGCATGTCCAAGTACAAGTAGAGAAATAGGTACCGCTCTGGCGGGAAGGTAAACGGCGTTTCCATGCGCTGCTCTGGTTCGCCAGAAGTGGCTTAGTCATGCTGGCCACGTGACCCGGAAGCTGTATGCCGGCTCCCTTGGCCAATAAAGTGAGATGAGCGCCACAACCCCAAAGTCAGCCACGACTGGACCTAATGGTCAGGGGTCTCTTTACCTTTACCTTTATGCTTTTATTGCCATAAACCACTTTGATGTATATTTTCATGACATAAAAAGGTAAAGGTAAAGGACCTCTGACAGTTAAGTCCAGTCACAGACGACTCGGGGGTTGCTTTACTGGCTGAGGGAGCCGGCGTTTGTCCGCATACAGTTTTTCCGGGTCATGTGGCCAGCATGACTAAGCCGCTTCTGGCGAAACCAGAACAGCGCATGGAAACGCCGTTTACCTTCCCGCCGCAGTGGTACCTATTTATCTACTTGCACTTTGATGTGCTTTCAAACTGCTTCGTTGGCAGGAGCAGGGACCGAACAATGGGAGCTCACCCCGTTGCGGGAATTCGAACCGCTGACCTTCTGATTGGCAAGCCCTAGGCTCAGTGGTTTAACCCACAGCGCCACCTGCATCCCTTTCGTGACATGCTGGTATACAGTGGTACCTCGTGTTAAGTACTTAATTTGTTCCGGAGGTCCGTTCTTAGCCTGAAACTGTTCTTAACCTGAAGCACCACTTAAGCTAATGGGGCCTCCCGCTGCTGCTGTGCTGCCGGAGCACGATTTCTGTTCTCATCCTGAAGCAAAGTTCTTAACCTGAAGCACTATTTCTGGGTTAGCAGAGTCTGTAACCTGAAGCGTATGTAACCCGAGGTACCATTGTACAAATATTTTTATCAATAAGTTATGGAAAGTCCTCATGAGCTGCCTTCACCTTTTCTCCCTGTTCTTATCCAGCTCCTTGGAGATGAGTTGATGCTCGCCCAGCGCTCTTCCCCTTCCCCTTCGTCCTCCTCCTTGCTCCCCGTGGGCCTTGCTACAAAATGGCAGCTAAGCTGTTGCACCGCTGGTATCGGCTCTCCAGGCTCTCGTCCCCCTTCTGCACCCGAGCTCACGTGGCGTCCGCGGGAAGGAAGATGGTGATGGCCAGAGGGCCGCCCCAAACCCCTTCCGCCCCGTTGACCGCTTTTAGCCTCTCGAGGCCCACAGACAAACTCTCTGTCAAGAAGCAGGCGGACAGGGCACTCCCCGAACGCAGCGAGCTGGAGGACATCATCAACTCGGCGTCCACCGCAGAGGAACTCTTGCACTTGGAGGAGCTTTACGCCGTCAACGCAAACCAAGCGGCCGTTATAATCTCCCGACTCTCCCGTCTAGTGGCGGAGAAAAAACTGGACCCCGACAGCATCTTGCGGGATGTGCGCTTCCAAGACCTGCTTCAGATTATACACAGGCAGGTGGGTTCTGCAGCCTGTAAGTGAAAACAGTCCGGTGGCTGCTTCTTTCTTTCTTATTGATAGATACCGTATTTTTCGCTCTATAGGACGCCCCGGACCATAGGACGCACCTTGTTTTAGAGGGGGAGAACAAGAAAAAAAAATTCTCCCCCTCTCTGCTCAGCGGCCCTTCAGCGAAGCCGCAGGAGAAATGGAGCCCCTTCCATTTCTCCTCCCGCTTGGCTGAAGGAGCGCTGCGCAGCTCTCCCTCTCTGCTGATGCCAGGAGAGTCTTGCTCTCCTGGCTTCAGCAAAAGGAACCCCAAGCCTTCGGAGCGCAGCGGGAACTCACGCTGCGCTCCGAAGGCTTCAGCCAAATCAGCGCGAAGCCTCCGGAGCGCGGAGGGAGCGCTCCCTCTGCGCTTTGGAGGCTTCGCGTTGCTATCGCTGAAGCCAAGGAGCCTGCATTCGCTCCATAGGACGCACACACATTTCCCCTTAATTTTTGGAGGGGGAAAGGTGCGTCCTATAGAGCGAAAAATACGGTAGACAGATAATTTATTAGGGTCAAAGACCAGCTTGTAAAACACACTTGGGGGTCCAGTCCCAGAAGGAAAACATTTAAAACAATGCACAACGATAAATTTAAAATTTATAAATGTGATAAGCGTATAGACACTTAAAACTTTAAGATAAGCTGCCGCAGAGAGATGACTCAGGGTCGCCCATGGAACCGAGTTTGGGGGTTTTCTTAATGAACTAGTTTGGGTCGGGGGATGGTCTGCGCCTACGGATCTGTACACAGAATCTGGCGACCATCCGGGTCGTCTTATGATCTTTACCTAATAATTTATTATTGTAATATTATATTATTACAAAGCTCAGTGGGTTAATTTGGGCCAATTGTGATCTCTCTAAGCTCGACCTACCTCACGGGGTTGCTGTGAGGGTAAAATGGGGAGTGGGGGCATGTGGTGTGGTCCTTGAAGGAACACCAGGATGTAAATGTCGTTTTATTTCCCATTCTGAATTTGCTTTCTCGATTCTAACATTGAGCTTTATTCGTTAGAGGCTTCTGGCAAGCACCTAGCTACAAAGAAGGATGGAATTCATTCAAAATTCATTTACTTGATTTCTATACTGTAGACCTCAGGGCAGTTCATAACATAAAAACACAAGACAAAACCGCCGACTGAAGGCACCTGTAACTTGCAAAGAGGCTTGCAGTTCCTTGGGCTTCCCCTCGCAAGAACCCCGAGAGGAAAAGTTATTCTTCTGTTTGCAAGTAGTGAATGAGGTCCTCCCTGGTCAAAGTCCAGTTTTCCGAACAGGGACAAATAAAAATTCATTGTGGCAGGTGAAAGGTAGCCCGTATCAAAATGTATTTCTGCTCTTAGGCCTGAGCTGCTGCAAGACCTTGGGGAAGAAAGGATTTCTCCAGTAGAAGGGTCCCTTAAAAGGAGTTTTCCACGACCCTCCAGTCTAAACTGAATGTACCGTATTTTCTGGCGTACAAGATGACTGGGTGTATAAGACGACCCCCAACTTTTCCAGTTAAAATATAGAGTTTGGGATATACCGTATTTTTTGCTCTATAAGACTCACTTTTTCCCTCCTAAAAAGTAAGGGGAAATGTGTGTGCGTCTTATGGAGCGAATGCAGGCTGCGCAGCTATCCCAGAAGCCAGAACAGCAAGAGGGATTGCTGCTTTCACTGCACAGCGATCCCTCTTGCTGTTCTGGCTTCTGAGATTCAGAATATTTTTTTTCTTGTTTTCCTCCTCCAAAAACTAGGTGCGTCTTGTGGTTGGGTGCGTCTTATAGAGCGAAAAATACGGTACTCGCCGTATAAGACTACCCCTCTTCCAACGCACACCAAATAAAAATTAAAAAAAACCACTCTCCTTTCCGGCTCGGAAGTCCGCTTCACTTCCCAGTGGCCGGGGGGGCGTGGGGCGTGGCCAGGTCCGTTTAAACCGAGGAGCGAGCTGGAGGGCTTCCTCTTTGGCTCGCTTCCTCAATCGCTAGGACGTCGCTGAACTCCCGGTTATTGCTTTTGTCGGACCTGCTGTAGCATTTTGGGGGGATTTTTTACTGCTTTTGTTGAGCCACTCGTGGAATTTGCTAGTGGTCTACTACCGGGAGCAGTTAGGGTCAATCTGTTGCTGGTGATTGGGGGGGGGGGCTTCTGGGGCCAACTTTCAAGCGTATTTCTGCTTCATCTAGAGAGATTGGTGTCCTCTGATTTAATTTGCTGTTGTTTTGTCCTTTGGTGGGGAGTTGCTGCAGGAGTTGCTGTGGTAGCCGGCGTATAAGACGACCCCCGACTTTTGAGAAGATTTTCCTGGGTTAAAAAGTAGTCTTATATGCCAGAAAATACAGTAACTGTCAGATACTGCTGCTGGTTGCTCGTGAGTAACCAGGCTGGACTCCAACCTGTCTTTTACAGGTTTTATTGTGCAAAATATTTACGGTGCAGATCTACAAAGTTCATGTCCATCTCAGTCACTTGCAGAATCCGGGAGTGGCCCCTTCCGGCTTCTCCCCCAACATAATAAGAACTTCGGCACCCCAAGCCTCCTCCTCCTCTCCTTGCGTTTCACCCGCCTGCGCAAGGTGGGCGATGGAAGTGGCGTGCGTCCCTGCTGGCTAGCCGGTCGAGGTGAGGCGCTGGGTCTCTCAGCAGCATCCTCAAGCCCTTTTCCTTGCTTGGCTGGCCCCTTCCCTCTCTTCTGCACTGGAGGTGTGGAAAAGGAATTGCTCCTCAGGCGTTTCGGTGTAGTGATCAGGTGGGATTGCTATGAGGAATTACAACAAATATAGAGTAAGCCACCTGTGTCAGCAATGAAAGCATTGCGTTGACTGGGTTTAAACTATTTTGATAGGATTTTTGATCAATCCACACCTCTGCATCCCTGTTCCATTTCTCTTGCTTGACCAGTCACGTACACTGCCAGTTGCTTTGCCAGGCAGGCATCCTGGGGCATCAAAGACAGTGGGCAGTTTCTTTGATGTAGCTTTTCTGATATGTTAATCTCAGGATGTTGATCTTAGAGCCTGGAAATAGTTTCACAGGAAGGTGATAAAGGTGCCCATTTCCTTGCCATCCTTCCATCCTCTCCTGTTTATGATCTCCAGAGTTCCTCTAGTCCTTTTTTATTTACTCTCAGATTATTTATGCATGCTCAGAGTAGTCTTTGTAGTTAAAAGAATTTCTTTTGATCTAACTTTGTCCCCACGTGGGGTTTGTTGAAATGCTCAGAGGAAATCTGATTGGTTCTTACGAACACTCTGTAAAAAGTTCCTTCGTGAATAAAACGACCTGGGCCGAGGGGTGGAGGGACAGAGATTATTATACACACCCTTCCCAGAGTCTTGCTGGTTCAAGCCTCTGTGTGTATTCTTATTAATCAGAGTTCAATCCTTCCTTTACTTTGGGACCGCCTCATTTCGGAGGCTCTCTGTATCCCAACGGCCCCCCTGCCTCCCTCCCCTGTTCTGATGGCAGTCCCCTGACAGTAACAATAAGAGGAAGAAGGTGGCCAAGCCCCCAAAAGGCAGTGGGTTACGAGGGGCCACAGCCTGGATTTGGTGGGGTAGGGCTCCCTCACCCCTAGATGGCAGATGGGGACTGGGGGTGAAGCCTCTTTATCCAGAAGAATTTGAGCAGGAGAACATGGGAGCTTGCAGGATCAGGCCAGCAGCCCCTACCTAGTCCAGCATCCTGTTCTCGCACGGGCCTACCAGATGCTCATCATGGGAAGCCCGCATCAGGATCCGAGCGCAAGAGCCCTCTCCCCATCTGTGCTTTCCAGAAACTGGCATTCAGAATCAGTGCTGCCTCCCAGACCAAGATGGTTGACTCTGCAGAACTAGCAAAACTGACCTATAGAATCTGAAATCAGGAGGAAACAAAATTCCAAAGAGATTGGAGCAAATTTATAGAATATATAAGTAATAACTGTAGAAATTTGAAGGCTCTGGCAGGAATGAAATAAATCTTACGACGTAGATAGGATATAATAAGAAACCGTGTAAAAGTAACTGAAGTAAGAAAGCCAGTTGAAGGGAGGGAAGTCAGCGCTCGGCAGAGTGTGGGGAAAGAATGTGGGCAAATGACTGTTAAATTTCATTGTATTTTGTTGGTTTGTATTAAAGGAAAACATGGGATGCGGGTGGTGCTGTGGGTTAAACCACAGAGCCTAGGACTTGCCGATCAGAAGGTTGGCGGTTCGAATCCCCATGACGGGGTGAGCTCCCATCACTCGGTCCCTGCTCCTGCCAACCTAGCAGTTCGAAAGCACGTCAAAGTGCAAGTAGATAAATAGGTACCGCTCCGGCGGGAAGGTAAACGGCGTTTCCGTGCGCTGCTCTGGTTCGCCAGAAGCGGCTTAGTCATGCTGGCCACATGACCTGGAAGCTGTACGCCGGCTCCCTCAGCCAATAAAGCGAGATGAGCGCCAAAACCCCAGAGTCGGCCACGATTGGATCTAATGGTCAGGGGTCCCTTTACCTTTACCTTTTTATCAGGTTCCTGTTTACTACATTTGCAGAGAGCTAAATATCTTCCTCTTGCTATCATCACTCTTCTTTTGTGTGCAGGGGACTCAGGTATGGAACACGGCTTTGGTGAACCTTTTCAAGAGCCTCGACCTCCTGGGCCTGGAGCGGAGCAGGCCGGAGATGCGCTCGGTGGAGCAGGAGGTGCGCTGGCGGCTGAGGCGCCTGACCTTCAAGAACCTGGCCTTCCTGGCTGAGCACGTGGCCGCCAGCGTCCCCAAGGGACACCCGAGCGAGCTGCTCAGCGACGTATTGAAGCATCTTGAGCTGCGTTGGACGGAGATTTCGGACGTCAGGACGGTGGTGATGCTGATGTCGAAAGTGGGGCCCCTTTCCCCAGCACTGATGGAGAGACTGGAGGATAAGGTAGAGGCAGAAACCGGTACAGTCCGACACGGGGGGGGGCAGTGAGGGGAAAGGAGATGCACGGGACTTACCATATTTTTTGCGCTATAAGACGCACCAGATCACAAGACGCACCTAGTTTTTGGAGGAGGAAAACAAGAAGAAAAATATTCTGAATCTCAGAAGCCAGAACAGCAAGAGGGATCGCGGCGCAGTGAAAGCAGCAATCCCTCTTGCTGTTCTGGCTTCTGGGATAGCTGCGCAGCCTGCATTCTCTCCATAAGACGCAGACACATTTCCCCTTACTTTTTAGGAGGGAAAAAGTGAGTCTTATAGAGCAAAAAATACGGTATTTATTATTAAAATGCAATTGAATGGCTATGCAGAAAGTCAATAAAACACAGAATACAGTACAGTGGTACCTTGGTTCTCAAACTTAATCCGTTCCGGAAGTCCGTTCCAAAACCAAGGCGCACTTTCCCAGAAAAAGTAGTGCAAAATAGATTAATCCGTTCCAGGCTTTTAAAAACAACCCCTAAAACAGCAATTGAACATGAATTGGGCAGCTGGCCCAAGTAGGACCAATTCAGCCAGCTAGCCCTGCCTGGGGATCATCTAATTGATTTTTGAATTTTGAATTTTATTGTCATTCCTGTTTTTATACTGTATTTTATGCTGTCTTTATAATTGTTTTAAAGTTTTAAATTTGTTAGCCTCCCTGAGCCTGGTTTTTGAACCGGGAAGGGCGGGGTATAAATAAAAAAATGTTGTTATTTATTATTATCTAACGAGACCACTGATCCATAAAATGAAAGCAATAAACGATGTCCGGCAGTCACACAGTCAGTCCATCAGTAGCTGAACTGGGTTCCACACAGTGTCAGAAACAAAACGGAAAAGAGCCGCAAAAACAGAAACGCAAAATAAATAGGAAAAACAGACAGACCTCAGCGTAAAACGGGAGTGTGGCACTCAAATCGGAAGCGTAACACTCAAAACTGAGCACCTTCGGCTTCTGAAAAAAGTTCGTAAACCGGAACACTTAACTTCCAGGTTTGCAGTGTTTGGGTTCCAAATTGTTTTCAGTACCAAGGCATTTGAGAACCAAGGGACCGCTGTACAAAGCAATACATAGTGTAACAATAGAGTAACTCGGAAAACCAGCCACAACGTGTTGATTTAAACCTGAGAAAATAGAACAGTTTTTTGACCACCTTGCCTGTATTATATGAAGCAGGTGCCAGGCAAGTCATTCTACATGGTTTTAAAACATTGGCAGTCCATCTAGGGCAGCCTTTCTCAACCTGTGGGTTCCCAAATGTTGTTGAACTACAACTCCCATCATCCCTAGCTAGCAAGGCCAGAGCTCAGGGATGATGGGAGTTGTAGTTCAACAACATCTGGGGAGCCACAGGTTGAGAACCGCTGATCTAGGCGCTTCACAGACAGGTTTGTGAGGCTGGTGGGAGAGCTTTCTTTTCCCCTTGCATATGAAAAGAAGGGAGATCCGGTTTCATCAAAGGCATTTTCCTTTACAACCCCATTTGCAGCACTTCTAAGCCCAGTTCATCGTTCTGAACTAGCTCTATATCCCCAATATTATTGAACCACATCTCAAGAGCTAGCTCCACCTGGGATTTCCAGCGAAATCATTTTTCTTTTAAAAGATATAAAAGTAAATCAAACCAACTGATACAATAGATATAGCAGAAGTACCAAAACTCAGCACAGTGTGCCTGAGAGAAACTTAGGATTAGGTTGGCAAAGTACTAAAGACTATAAGGAAAACAAAATTTCACTTTGTACTGTGGAGGAGAAGTCCTGTGGTGTCTGCCTTAGTTGCTTATAAGATAAAGTCGCACCAAACAGCATAGACTTTCATCAGGGTCATAGAATCATAGAGTTGGAATAGACCACAAGGGCCATCGAGTCCAACCCCCTGCCAAGCAGGAAACACCATCAGAGCACTCCTGACATATGGTTGTCAAGCCTCTGCTTAAAGACCTCCAAAGAAGGAGACTCCACCACACTCCTTGGCAGCAAATTCCACTCTCGAACAGCTCTTACTGTCAGGAAGTTCTTCCTAATGTTTAGGTGGAATCTTCTTTCTTGTAGTTTGGATCCATTGCTCCGTGTCCACTTCTCTGGAGCAGCAGAAAACAACCTTTCTCCCTCCTCTATATGACATCCTTTTATATATTTGAACATGGCTATCATATCACCCCTTAACCTCCTCTTCTCCAGGCTAAACATGCCCAGCTCCCTTAGCCGTTCCTCATAAGGCATCGTTTCCAGGCCTTTGACCATTTTGGTTGCCCTCCTCTGGACACGTTCCAGTTTGTCAGTGTCCTTCTTGAACTGTGGTGCCCAGAACTGGTCCTCCTAATCTTTGGGAACCTGTAATTTGTGAGTTAGATTTTCAGCTACTGCTAAACCTTTATACCAAACTTTTTCAGCAAGGGGCCGGTCCACTGTCCCTCAGACCTTGAGGGGGGCCAGACTACCGTATTTTTTGCTCTATAAGACGCACCAGACCACAAGATGCACCTAGTTTTTGGGGGAGGAAAACAAGAAAAAAAAATTCTGAATCTCAGAAGCCAGAACAGCAAGAGGGATCGCTGCGCAGTGAAAGCAGCAATCCCTCTTGCTGTTCTGGCTTCTGGGATAGCTGCGCAGCCTGCATTCGCTCCATAAGACGCACACATATTTCCCCTTACTTTTTAGGAAGGAAAAAGTGAGTCTTATAGAGCGAAAAATATGGTATATTTTGGAGGGGAAAAGATGAACGAATTCCTATGCCCCACAAATAACTGAGAGATGCATTTTAAATAAAAGGACACATTCTACTCATGTAAAAACACACTGATTCCCTGACCGGATTTAGAAGGCGCTTGGGCAGGATCCTGCCCCCGGGCCTTAGTTTGCCTACCCATGCTTTATACCAATGCGAAAGTTGCAAGTAAGGTTTCCATTTGGGATAAAATATGTGTATGCCCCCC
Organism: Podarcis raffonei; assembly: GCF_027172205.1. Classification (NCBI taxonomy): domain Eukaryota; kingdom Metazoa; phylum Chordata; class Lepidosauria; order Squamata; family Lacertidae; genus Podarcis; species Podarcis raffonei. The sequence continues at coordinate 3,228,971 of NC_070613.1, read as the reverse complement.
CCCCCCAGGTTAGGCCTTCATCCATTTTTCACCTCCATCATCTTTGTCAACAGAGTCTGGAGTTGGCTGAGCAGTTCACCCCCGAGGACACCCGGAGAGTCGCCGTTGCCTTGGCGATCCAGAACCGCCGGTCCATCCCTCTGCTCCGGGCAATCTCATACCACTTGGTCCAGAAGCACTTCACTTTCAGCACCAGCATCCTCCTGGACCTGGCTTTTGCCTATGGTGAGCGGCGACTTCCTTTTAAAAAATGGGCGCATCCCTTTAACCCTTCTGCCCAGTAAAGAGTTTTACGCACCAGGAAGCAGAGACAGCATACAGATGCTTCTGCAGACAGCATTCTCCCTTCCCTGGCCACTTGCCATCCATAGTGGAGGGGCTGGAGAGGGTGTGTAATAAAGAAATTTTATTTATTTATTTATTTATTTATTTATTTATACATACATACATACATACATACATACATACCCTCCCATCTATCTGGGTTTCCCCAGCCACACTGGACAGCTCCCAACAGAATATTAAAAATACCTCGGGTTAAGAACTTAATTCGTTCTGGAGGTCTGTTCTTAATCTGAAACTGTTCTGAACCTGAAGCACCACTTTAGCTAATGGGGCCTCCTGCTGCCACCGCGCGCCACCGGAGCACGATTTCTGTTCTCTGCTTCAGGATGAGAAGTTCTTTGTGGAAGTTCTTTGTGGAAGCCGCCCAGAGTGGCTGGGGAAACCCAGCCAGATGGTTGAGGTATAAATCATTCATTCATTCATTCATTCATTCATTCATAAATAAATAATAATTATCCCGGCTCCTCTTCTGCAGCCAGCATCTTTTTTTCCTCAACTGCTGTTTCCTTCTTTCTGCTTCAGGGAAGCTGTGTTTCCACCAGACCCAGGTCTTTCAGAAGATCGCCGCAGACCTCCATCCCCGTGTGCCAGAGCTGTCCCCTGGGGACGTGGTGCGCTGCCTGAAGTCCTTTGCTTACCTCAAGTGGCTCAACCTGCCCCTCTTTGAGGCCTTTGCACAGGTGAGTAAGGGGCAGAGGTGGAGGCAAACCCCCACGTCCCATGGCCCTGTTCCTTTGAGCCAGCGTGGTGTAGTGGTTAAGAGCGGTGGACTCGTAATCTGGGGAACCGGGTTCGCTTCCCCGCTCCTCCACATGCAGCTGCTGGGTGACCTTAGGCCAGACACACTTCTCTGAAGTCTCTCAGCCCCACTCACCTCACAGAGGGTTTGTTGTGGGCGAGGAAGGGAAAGGAGATTGTTAGCTGCTTTGAGACTCCTTCGGGTAGTGATAAAGCGGGATAGCAAATCCAAACTCTTCTTTGATTCATCAGAGCCAGGCTGTGAAGCCTGTTTTAGTTTGAGGGCTGTGTTTTCCCGTGGACAGCCTCCTAGGAGCCACTGACTGGGAGTGGCCGCAGGGACCACATAACACCGGTCCTGAGAGATCTGCATTGGCTCCCAGTACGTTTCTGAGCACAATTCAAAGTGTTGGTGCTGACCTTTGAAGCCCTAAAGAGCCTCAAAGGCCCAGTAGACCTGAAGGAGCGTCTCCACCCCCATCGTTCTACCCGGACACTGAGGTCCAGCGCCGAGGGCCTTCTGGCGGTTCCCTCATTGCGAGAAGATAATTTTTCATAATTATCCTTAAATAAATTCACATTTTTGGCAGTCATGTTAACCCCTAAATATTTCACTTTCTTAACCAATGTTAGTCCTGTCTCCTCCTGAAACTTCTCTCTCTCATTCACAGTTAAATTTTCCTCTAAAACCTTAGTTTTCATCTTATTCAACTTAAAACCTGCTACCTGTCCGAATACTTGAATCAGTTCCAATACTCTTTTAGTACAATGTTTTTTTTACAATGTGTTTAAAACCAAAATTGCGTTTGGGTAGAAACTGTTTCTCAGGCGGCTAGTCCTAGTCTTTATATTTATGGCTAAACTGTAACCGTTTGAAATGAATGAACTCAATTGCTTTCCCCCTGTGCTTCTTTTCTTAGCACACTGTGGACAACGCCGAAAAATACTCCCTGGTCCACCTTAGCAACGTCGTCCTCGCTTTTGCTCGCTTGAACTTCCATCCGAGCTGCAGAGACGCCTTCTATAGCACAGTAAAGTCCTTTATTCATTTTGGGAGGGCAGAGGGAGGGAGAACGTAGCCATCGGCCGTGGATGCTTTAGCAGAGATTCCTGCATTGCAGCGGGTTGGACTGGATGACCTGTGGAAGTCCCTTCCACCTCTGCGATTACATGATTCTAAGTAGGTTCTCAAATGCCAGCCTAGAGGTATTCCGCTGCCACCGCCCAAGAGACTAACATCCTATCCCCTTTTGATTGTGTTTGTAGGAGGGGAAAGAGGGTTACACAATTCAAAGTGTTGGTGCTGACCTTTCAAGCCCTAAACGGCCACAGTCCTGTATACCTGAAGGAGCATCTCCACCTCCATCGTTCTACCTGGACACTGAGGTCCAGCGCTGAGGGCCTTCTAGTGGTTCCCTCATTGTGAGAAGTGACATTACAGGGAAACAGGCAGAAGGCCTTCTTGGTGGTGGCACCCACCCTGTGGAACGCCCTCCCACCAGATGTCAAAGAGAAAAATAACTACCAAAGTTTTAGAAGACATCTGAAGTCAGCCCTGTTTAGGGAAGCCTTTAATGTTTAATAGATTATTGCATTTTAGTGTTTTGTTGGAAGCCGCCCAGAGTGGCTGGGGAAACCCAGCCAGATGGGTGGGGTATAATAATAATAATAATAATAATAATAATAATAATAATTATTGTTATTATTATTATTAGTTTCTAGGGGTTTGTTATGACCTTGTTTGTATTATGTACAGTGGAACCTTGGTTTTCAGAAGTCTCGGAAGTCGGACGTTTCGGTTTCCAAACGCCGAAAACCCGGAAGTCACTGCTTCGGTTTTCAAACATTTTGGAAGTCGAATGGTCTTCTGGAATGGATTACGTTTGAAAACCAAGGTTCCACTGTATTTTGTGTTTTTATCTTGTATTCTTATGCTGTGAACTGCTCTGAGATCTACGGATGAAGGGCAATATATTACCACTACTACTACTACTGGGGACATGGGGGCGCTGTGGGTTAAACCACAGAGCCTAGGACTTGCCGATCAGAAGGTCGACGGTTCGAATCCCCGGGGTGAGCTCCCGTTGCTCGGTCCCTGCTCCTGCCAACCTAGCAGTTCGAAAGCACATCAGTGCAAGTAGATAAATAGGTACAACTCCAGCGGGAAGGTAAACGGCGTTTCCGTGCGCTGCTCTGGTTCACCAGAAGCGGCTTAGTCATGCTGGCCACATGACCTGGAAGCTGTACGCCAGCTCCCTTGGCCAATAAAGCGAGATGCTCCTGCCCACCTGCTCCTGCCCACCTAGCAGTTCGAAAGCACATCAGTGCAAGTAGATAAATAGGTACTGCTCCGGCGGGAAGGTAAACGGCATTTCCATGCGCTGCTCTGGCTCGCCAGAAGCGGCTTAGTCATGCTGGCCACATGACCTGGAAGCTGTACGCCGGCTCCCTCGGCCAGTAAAGCGAGATGAGCGCCGCAACCCCAGAGTCGGCCACAACTGGACCTAATGGTCAGGGGTCCCTTTACCTTTACTACTACTAATGATAATAACCCGTTTCTTCCTCCTTTCCAGGTCCACAGAGGGATGGACGACCACTTGGATGACTTAGACCCCTACCTGCTTCTGGACCTGGTGTGGTCCCTCTGCGTTCTGCAGCAAGCGAAGGCTTCTCATCTGCAAAAAGTTTTGGAGCCAGAGTTTCGCACTCGCTTCTTAGGTATGAGGGGACGAGTGACCTGGGTGGGGAGGAGGTGGGTAAACCATCCAAGGCTCAGGAAAACTGCTTCCTAGCAGTGAGCACTCTGACCCTACCCTGGCCACGGACCCCTTTCAGATGCCTCTTCCTTTCACCTTTCAGGACCGACCTGGAGTTGGGAATCTGACTGCTAGGTGGCGCTGCTCCCCAAGGCTTTTGGCACAGAGCTCATATATTATCTAAGGCTCCATCTGTGCCCTACATTTAAAGCAGCGTCACGCCGCTTTTGAGCAGCCATGGCTTCCTCACTCCGCAAAGAATTCTGGGAACTGTAGTTCATGTAGGGTCCTGAGAGCTGTTGGGACACATCTGAGGATAGGATAGGAGGGGGCTGCCTATGGAGCCCTGTATAGCCCTTCTCCAGCTCAGGCCCCACTGAAATGACTGAGGTATGCACAGCGCTCATGCTCTAAAGGGACCCCTGACCATTAGGTCCAGTCGTGGCCGACTCTGGGGTTGCGGTGCTCATCTCGCTTTATTGGCCGAGGGAGCCGGCGTACAGCTTCCGGGTCATGTGGCCAGCATGACTAAGCCGCATCTGGCGAACCAGAGCAGCGCACGGAAGCGCCGTTTACCTTCCCGCCGGAGTGGTACCTATTTATCTACTTGACTTTGATGTGCTTTCGAACTGCTAGGTTGGCAGGAGCAGGGACCGAGCAATGGGAGCTCACCCCATTGCGGGGATTTGAACCGCCTACCTTCTGATCGGCAAGTCCTAGGCTCTGTAGTTTAACCCACAGCACCACCCGCGTCCCTGCTCATGCTCTAGGTTGGCACAAAAAAAGAACCTGCTGTGTTGGGCCCCATCCTTATTAATTCATTTTGCCTTTTTTATCATCATCATCATCATATTATTATTAGCATCAGTATCCTGCCCTAGGGACGTGGCTGGCGCTGTGGGTTAAACCACAGAGCCTAGGACTTACCGATCAGAAAGTCAGTCGCTCGAATCCCCGCGATGGGGTGAGCTCCCGTTGCTCGGTCCCTGCTCCTGCCAACCTAGCAGTTCGAAAGCACATCAAAGTGCAAGTCCCACAACCTGGGAGTGGGGCTGGCTGGCATTTATCTGCCCTGAGGCATAGGGCGGCCCCAATCCTCAGGTGACTTGCCTCTCCCGGCCTGGAGGCAAGCACTCCTCCTGAGAGAACTTAGTTCCCTCCGGCTCTCTGCCCTGAGCCTCTGCAGCTCAGGAGAGGCTGGAGGGTTACTGAACCCAGAGGCAACCTCACCTTCCCCTGACAGGGCTGGGAGAGGAGCACCTGCAGGCAATGGGCCCTCCATCCCCTCCGGAGCCAGAGCAGACTCAGCTGGTGTCTGCACCTGAGGACCCAGCACAGGTGAGGACCCTTCAGGCTCATGCACCAGCCCCGGCTCAGCCGGTCCTGGAGGCGGGGACTCCTGTGCAGGCTGGGATTCCTCAGGTTCAGCCTCCAAGTCCGAATCCCAGGCCATCACAATAGGGCTTTAAAGGTTAAAACCAGCACCTTAAACCTGATCCTGTACTCCACCGGGAGCCAGTGCAGCCGCTATAGCACCGGGTGAATGTGATCCCGTGACGAGGACCCCGTAAGGAAGTCTCACCGCAACATTCTGCACCATTCTGCACTGTTTTCTTTCTCTCTCTCTCTTCCTTTCCCTTCCTCCACCTGAGGCAGACGACCCCTCGGCCAGAGGGCACAACTACCGGCTCAAAGTGATCCACGTCAACACCGCCGCCTGCCTGGAGTGCGCAGACTACGCAGGGCCCCTCCTGCCGCCGGAAGCCCTGGGGAGCAAGGGGCTCCAGGGGGCCAGGAAACTCACCCCCCTTCAGAGCAGCCTCAGGGAGGTGCTGCAGGTGGTTGCAGGAGACCCAGCGAAAGTGCACTTTGAGGTGGACACCGACTGCGGCTGGCTGCTTGGTGAGCCCCACTCTTCGTGCTGTTGTAGGGGGCAGCGTGGGGCACTGGAGGGCAGGCCGTTTGCGGAGGAAAATATCTGTGGGGGCCTCCTCTTTGCATGGCAACATCTTGCCCCACCTACAGAAGGGTCCCCTTAGCCGTTGGGTGACAGGGAGGGGGCACATTCTTGTCCCAGGGGGGAAAGATCTGTACCTCGGGTTACAGACGCTTCAGGTTACAGACTCCGCTAACCCAGAAATAGTACCTCGGGTTAAGAACTTTGCTTCAGGATGAGAACAGAAATCGCGTGGCAGCAGGAGGCCCTGTTAGCTAAAGTGGTACCTCAGGTTAAGAACAGTTTCAGGTTAAGAACGGACCTCCGGAACGAATTAAGTTCTTAACCCGAGGTACCACTGTATCTCACACCACCCCACAGCCAAGTTGGGGGGTGGCACTTGGGTCCATAGGTTATGAATACTATAGTAGTGTTTTATAAGGGCACAGGTGGCGCTGTGGTCTAAACCGCAGAGCCTCTTGGGTAGGGGTCAGCAAACTTTTTCAGCAGGGGGCCGGTCCACCGTCCCTCAGACCTTGTTACTTGAAACCATTGGTTTGAGTCCTACCCTGTAGAGCAGGAGAAAATAAGCTTGTTGCTTCTTCCATGTGATAAAATGCTTCAAGCTTCGAGGGAAATATTTCAGATCCTTTTCTAAGGGACATTTAGCTTTCCCCATATTTATTTACCTTCTTAATTTACTGATCTGTCCCATAGCCGAAGAACTCTAGGAAGCCAGTGGGGTGTAGTGGTTAGACAGTTCTCAGCCTGTGGCTCCCCAGATGTTGTTGAACTACAACTCCCATCATCCCTGAGCTCTGGCCTTGCTAGCTAGGGGTGATGGGAGTTGTAGTTCAACAACACCTGGGGACCCACAGCTTGAGAAAGGCTGGGTTAGAGTGTCAGACTAGGAGCTGGGAGATCAGGCTAGCTTCACAGACGTTGCCTTGCAGTGAGTTGTTCGGGGTGACTCCCAGAACAAAACAACCCAATTAATCAGCAGGGGGGAATCTACACCAGGTGTCCCCAGTGGCCATTTTTGCTAAGCCATGCCCACCTAACCAATATATGAGACGCAGGGCAGGTAATGGGTTTGAAAGCCCTACCGATCGGCTGGTCCATGGGATCTGCAGAGCCCCTGCCCACAGGAGAATTGCCAGCTCAGAAGTGACATTTCTTTTCCATCTGCAGATGCCGAGATGGTGCTTAACGCAGACAACCAGCCCTTGCCTGTAGCAGACTTCACAGCTGCTGCCGAGGCCCAGTCCGAGGGAACTAAACATCTCCCGCCCGGGGCCAGAAGGTGAGTCTTCAGGGATGTTGGTTAGGGCAGCGTTTCTCAAACCTGAGCCCTGGCAGGACCAGTGCTCAGGGATGATGGGAGTGTAGTCCTGGAGAAATAATAATAATAATAATAATAATAATAATAATAATAATAATAATAATTTATTATTTATGCCCTGCCATCTGGCTGGGTTTTCCCAGCCACTCTGGGCGGCTTCCAACACAATATTAAAATACAGTAATGCATCAAACATTAAAAGCTTCCCTAAACAGGGCTGCCTTCAGATGTCGTCTAAAAGTCTGGTAGTAGTTGTTCTCTTTGAAATCTGGTGGGAGGGCGTTCCACAGGGTGGGCGCCACTACCAAAAAGGCCCTCTGCCTGGTTCCTTGTAACCTCACTTCTCGCAGTGAGGGAACTACCAGAAGGCCCTCGGCGCTCGACCTAAGTGTCCAGGCAGAATGATGTGGATGAAGACGCTCCTATACTGGACTGAGGCCATTTAGGGCTTTCAAGATCAGCACCAACACTTTGAATTGTGCTCGGAAACGTACTGGGAGCCAGTGTAGGTCTTTCAAAACCGCTGTTATGTGGTCTCGACGGCCGCTCCCAGTCACCAGTCCAGCTGCCTCATTCTGGATTAGTTGTAGTTTCCGAGTCACCTTCAAAGGTAGCCCCACGTAGAGCGCATTGCAGTAGTCCAAGTGGGAGATAACCAGAGCATGCACCACTCTGGCGAGACAGTTTGCAGGCAGATAGAGTCTCCGCCTAAATACCAGATGGAGCTGGTAAACAGCTGCCCTGGACACAGAATTGACCTTGCAGGTTTAGGGTGATTGCATCAAGTCATCTTTCCTGGTTCAGGGCAAGACTCTGCTCTTGGTGCTGAAAAGCAGGCCCTTCCGGGGAAGACGCAAGATTTTGGGAATTCTGGCAGGGTGCTTGTCCACGGCGCACCAGAGCTGTAGGCTCTGGCTTAGAGGGGGCACCAAAATTTCGGCCACAAAGACAGAGACAACCTGATGCCCTGCAGGTGTTGCCCGGCTGCAGCTCTGCTCTTCCTTGGCCGTTGGTCACACTGGCTGATGCTGGGAGTTGGGAGTCCAGCAATATCTAGAGGACCCCACACTGCGTACCCTTGGTCTAGAAAAAGGCACACCAAGAACTCAGGCCAATGTGAGTTTCAATAGTGGGAGTGGTCCCTATTCTCAAATCAATAGTCAATTGTAACAAAAACTAATCCATTCAAAAGAGATTACAAACTCAAACTCATAATGATATATATAACAAAATAATTCGTTACAGAATTGGAGATAAGAGTTTATGAGTAGAGTATCTACTCGGCCCTGTATACCTGAAGGAGCGTCTCCACCCCCATCGTTCAGCCCAGACACTGAGGTCCAGCTCTGAGGGCCTTCTGGCGGTTCCCTCGCTGCGAGAAGTGAGGTTACAGGGAACCAGGCAAAGGGCCTTCTCGGTGGTGGCGCCTGCCCTGTGGAACACCCTCCCTTCAGATGTGAAGGAAATAAGTAGCTATCCTATCTTTAGAAGACATCCGAAGGCAGCCCTGTTCAGGGAAGCTTTTAATATTTAACGCTGTTTTGTTTTTAATACTGGATTGGGAGCCGCCCCGAGTGGCTGGGGAAACTCAGCCAGATGGGCGGGGTATAAATAATAAATTATTATTATTGTTATTATTATTTGGCACGGAACCCGCCGGCCGCACACTGATTTAAATTTCTGCAAGCCGTGTGTTGAACCCCCTGGCCTAATCCTTGTGAGTTTTCTCCACCCATCCTTAGAAAGGGCATGTTGTTAGACATTGACTAAAGCCTGCCTAAGGGGCATTTATGGGCAATGGCCTCCCTGGCAGCCAGGCAGGTGCTCTCAAGAGGCAAAAGATGTTCTTGGGAGTCCATGATGGTGCTGAGTTCTGTTTTCTCTCTCCCCGTCCCACCCCAAACTCTCTTGCAGGCTTGCCTTTCTCGGATGGGAGTTTCCAAACTTCAGCAACCGGAGCAAAGACCTGCTGGGGCGCTTCGCAATGGCCCGACGCCACGTCCAAGCCTCCGGTTTCCTGGTTGTTGATGTGAGTTGCTGGGCTGTGGGTGGGTGAATTCCGCGATTCCTCCATGTTCTCTTTTTTTTAATGTTTAAATATTTTTATTTTTTACCAACAACCAAAACACAAACAGTGAAACCCCCCCCAGGCAGCTGATACATTGGGTATACGTAATCAATAATAACATATTCAAATCAACCATATGTACAATTTTATATACGTTAACACTCCTCCACCCACAAGGTTTATGTAACTTTTAACATTTTAATTGCCCCAAATTGTTCAGACCTACCCAAATAATGCAATATCTTCTCAAACCAATCCTCCTCTTTCTCACTGACCTTAAACCCTTCCATTCTGTGTATCTTCACAGTTAGATATTCTAAAATTATAATATTGTTCAGTTTTTCCCTCCATTGGTTCACCCCTAGCTCTTCTGCCTTTTTCCAATTACTCGCTATAACCTGTCTGGCTGCAGTTACCATCAATTTTGCCCATTTACATTCCTCTTTTGTTTTCAACTCGGTACTACTCAGGGAAATAAGAACCATTAATTTAGTTATTTCCACGTTCCTTCCCACAATTCCCGATATTTCTATGCCAATCTGTTTCCAAAATTCATTAACTGACGGACAATCCCACCACATATGACTGTACGTTCCCATCATTCCACATTTCCTCCAACAATTCATAGACTCATAGAATCATTGTAGAGTTGGAAGGGCCGTCTGATCCAACCCCCTGCATCTGAATCACAGCTAAAAAAAAATTCTAATAGATGGCCACACAACCTCTATTTAAAAACCTCCAGCGAAGGAGAGTCCATCACGTTCTGAGGTCGTCCGTTCTACTGTCAGTGTTTGAATCTATTGGTTTGGGTCCTCCCTTCTGGAGCAGCAGGAAACAAGTTTGTTCCCTCTTCCACGGGACAGCCCTTGAGATATTTGAAAATGGCCTTCGCCTCACCTCTCATTCTTCTCATCTCCAAGCTAAACATGCCCAGCTCCTTCAACCGTTCCTCGTAAGGCTTGGTTTCCAGACCCTTGTTTACTGTCCTTCATCTTGATTGTCCTCACACTGCCCACCTTCCAGCTTGTCAATATTCTTCTTAAATTGTGGTGCCCAGAACTGGACACATTATTCTAGATGTGGTCTGACTAAAGCAGAATAGAGCGGTACTATTACTTCTCTTGATCTGGACAGTATACAGTGGTACCTTGGGTTACAGACGCTTCAGGTTACAGACTCCGCTAACCCAGAAATAGTACCTCAGGTTAAGAACTCTGCTTCAGGATGAGAACAGAAATCGTGCAGTGGCGGCGCGGCGGCAGCAGGAGGCCCCATTAGCTAAAGTGGTACCTCAGGTTAAGAACAGTTTCAGGTTAAGAACGGACCTCCGGAACGAAGAGGTACCACTGTACTTCTGTTGATGCAGCCTAGAATAGCATTAGCTTTTTATGCTGTTGCATCACACCATTGACTCATGTTCAGCTTGTGGTCCAAGAACAACAACAACAGCAAATAATTTACAACAACAACAACAACAAATTTGTACCCTACCTATCTGACAGGGTAGCTTCCAGTATATATAAAACCATAATAAAACTTTAAACCTTAAAAAGCTTCCCGATACAGGGTTGCCTTCAGGTGTCTTAAAGTTAGATAGTTGTTTATTTCCTTGACGTCTGATGGGAGGGCGTTCCACAGGGCGGGCGCCACCACCGAGAAGACCCTCTGCCTCTGTCTACGCGGGGTGTGCCCTTGAAGCTGTCCCAGAAACTCCAGCGGGTGCAGAATGCTGCAGCGAGGCTCCTCACAGGGTCTCTGCCATGGGACCATATTCACCCAGTGCTTTTCCAGCTGCACTGGCTCCCGGTGGAGTACAGGGTCAGGTTCAAGGTGCTGGTCTTGACCTTTAAAGCCCTTCACGGCCTAGGACCCTCGTACCTACGGGACCGCCTCTCCTGGTATGCCCCACGGAAGACCCTAGGGTCCATGAATAATAATAGCTTAAAGGTCCCGGGCCCTAAGGAAGCCCAACCATCCTCCATCAGGGCCAGGGCCTTTTCAGTGATGGCTCCGACCTGGTGGAATGCTCTGTCCCACAAGACCAGGGCCCTGCAGGATCTGATTTCTTTCCGCAGGGCCTGTAAGACAGAGTTGTTCCACCTGGCCTTTGGCTTAGAATCAATTTGATTCCCTCTCTTTCTTTTTTCCTTTCTCCTCCTGCGAAGAGGCTGCATTTAAATGTTGTCTTTTAATCTTGTTTTTTAAGTTGTATTTTAATCAACTTGTTTTTATTATTGGTTGTTAGCCACCCTGAGCCCGGTCTTGGCTGGGGAGGGCAGGGTATAAAAAAAAATTATTATTATTATTATTATTATTATTATTATTATTATTATTATTGGGCAGGTGCCAAGTCTCTGTTCATATGGGACCCTTCTATAGGAGCCCCCCAGAACCGGTGAGGGCAAGGCCGAGCTTCTAGCAAGACAGTAAAACGAAAAGGGCATATGCAAATGCCCTTGATTTGCGTCACGGTGGGCAGGATTATTGTAGGTGGGGGGGGGGCAGCCTGCCTTTGCCCGGTTTAGGATGGAGATACGACTGGAGCACTCCCACCCCGTTCTGCGCCCCTCCCCTTTTCTCCCCCCCATCAGGGAACGGCGGAAAGCCCTGCGTCCGCTCGCCCCAGTTCCCCAGGAGTGGCTTGGAGCAGGGGGAGCGCCGCCATTCCTCCTGGCTCTTGACCTCTCTCTCTCTCTCTTCCTCTCTGGCGTCAGGCTGCCCGCTGGAGGGCTCCGGGGGTGGGGGGGAAGAGAGGGGGGGCAGAGGCCGCACTCAAACAGCGATCATACATTATTTAGCTCCTAGGAAGCAATTATAGCTCTGCAGTCCTCGGCACCCCCTGCGCTGCTCTCCGACAGCTTGGAGGAGAGGGCAAAGGGGGTGTGGGGGGGTGGAGAGATGTCGGATGCAGACACAGTTGACGCCTCCCCCCCCCCGTTGGGGGCCAGGAGGGGAGGGGGAGCCCAGGCCAGGCACCCTCCAACAGGCCCTGCTTGCGCTGTATAGCCTTGACTGCGCTCGTGCTGAACTGCCTTCCCTGTGGTTCTGTGTGTAAGAGAGTGAGTCTGCTTTTTGCAGATCAGCCTCTGCCAACCTGGTGCCCCCAGCAGCGCACCACAGCTGTGCTGGCTGATCCTGTTGGGAGTTGCAGTCCAGAACAACTCAAGGGTACCCGGTTGGCAAAGGCGGTTGTGGATAAATTGACTCCAGTCTTGCAAAGAAGACTGCTTTACCCCTTCTCCTACTTTGGGTGTAATTTTGGACACCTCCCTTTCCATGGAGGTGGAGATTGCAGCTATAACAAAGGCGGCATTTTTCCATCTCCGCCAAGCTAAGCAGTTGGCTCCTTACCTCTCTCGCCCTGACCTAGCCACTGTGATCCACGCGACGGTCACCTCCAGACTGCATTATTGTAACTCGCTCTTCGTGGGGCTGCCCTTGAGACTGACCCAGAAACTCCAGCGGGTGCAGAATGCCGCAGCGAGACTCCTTATGGGGTCCTCGCTGCGGGATCACATTCACCCGGTGCTATACCAGCTGCACTGGCTCCCAGTAGAGTACAGGATCAGGTTCAAGGTGCTGGTTTTAACCTTTAAAGCCCTATATGGCCCAGGACCCTCGTACGTACGGGATCGCCTCTCCTGGTATGTTCCACGGAGGACCTTACGATCTTCAAATAAAAACATATTGGAGATCCCGGGCGGCAGGGAGGTTAGGCTGGCCTCAGCCAGAGCCAGGGCTTTTTTGGCTGTGGCCCCGATCTGGTGGAACGCTCTATCACAAGAGACTAGGGCCCTGTGGGACTTGACATCTTTCCACAAGACAGAGCTGTTCCACCAGGCCTTTGGCCAAGGCACAGCCTGACCCCCTCCTTTGGTAATTCTCACAGAACTCTAGCCCAATGTTTGCCATGAATTTGATTTTGAATTGATTTTAGAATGAATGGATTTTAGAATGCTGTGTTACTTTTATTGTTGTTAGCCGCTCTGAGCCCGGCTTTGGCTGGGGAGGGCAGGATATAAATAAAATTTTATTATTATTATTACTGTTATTTGAAGGATGGCAGATGCTGTGTGTGAGACAGAGCAGATCAGAGCATTTCCGAGTCTTCTTCTTATGTTATGGATTCAAACTGTAGAATCATAGAGTTGGAAGGGATTATGAGGGTCATTTAGCCCAGCCCCCTGCAATGCAGGAATCTTTTGCCCACAGCCCTGAGATTGAAAGTCTCATGCCCTACCGAGCTATCGCAGCCGTCCATACAGGGTTACTATCTCTCCCTAACCTACCTCACAGGGTTGTTGCGAAGATAGAGGCAAGGTGGCTGATTGTCCACTTACGCAACCCTGAGCTATGTGCTCATTGCTGTCCTTTTCCCCCAAGCAGCTGAAGGCTGCATACATGGTCTTTCTCCTTCCTCATTTAATCTCCACGACAACCCTGGGGAGCGGGGAAACCCGTGTACACCGCCTTGAGCCCCTTGGAGGAAAACGATGGGATATAAACGCGGTCAATAAAAATGTATCGTGTGAGGCTGCTGATCATACGGCCCTGGACTGGGAGAGCATGAGACTTTAATGGCTGGGTTGGGGGTTCGAGACCCACGTTGGGCAAAACATTCCTGCATGGCAGGGGGTTGGACTGGATGACCCTTGCGGTCCCTTCCAAGTCTGTGATTCTACGATTAGAGCCATATCACGATATAATACGATACGATAATCTTTATTGTCATTGTCCCATACAGAACAACGAACACACAGGACAGAACACACAGGACTAGGACTTGCATGCTCTTTCAGCTCAATCCCCAAATTTGTGCTTTGAATGTGTAAGTTCAGGGGTCACCACTTGTTGTTGTTGTTGTTTAGTTGTTTAGTCGTGTCCGACTCTTTGTGACCCCCTGGACCAGAGCACGCCAGGCACTCCTGTCTTCCACGGCCTCCCGCAGTTTGGTCAAACTCATGCTGGTAGCTTCGAGAACACTGTCCAACCATCTCGTCCTCTGTCGTCCCCTTCTCCTTGTGCCCTCCATCATTCCCAACATCAGGGTCTTTTCCAGGGAGTCTTCTCTTCTCACGAGGTGGCCAAAGTCTTGGAGCCTCAGCTTCAGGATCTGTCCTTACAGTGAGCACTCAGGGCTGATTTCCTTCAGAATGGAGAGGTTTGATCTTCTTGCAGTTCATGGGACTCTCAAGAGTCTCCTCCAGCACCAGAATTCAAAAGCACTGATTCTTTGGTGATCAGCCTTCTTTATGGTCCAGCTCTCACTTCCATACATCACTACTGGGAAAACCAGAGCTTTGACTATATGGACAAGGTGATGTCTCTGCTTCTTAAGATGCTGTCTAGGTTTGTCATTGCTTTTCTCCCAAGAAGCAGGCATCTTTTAATTTCATGACTGCTGTCACCATCTGCAGTGATCATGGAGCCCAAGAAAGTAAAATCTCTCACTTCCTCCATTTCTTCCCCTTCTATTTGCCAGGAGGTGATGGGACCAGTGGCCATGATCTTCGTTCTTTTGATGTTGCGCTTCAGACCATATTTTGTGCTCTCCTCTTTCACCCTCATTAAAAGGTTCTTTAATTCCTCCTCGCTTTCTGCCATCAAGGTTGTGTCATCTGCATATTTGAGGTCACCACAGGCTTATCTAAAAAAGCAAAAAGCACATGCACTTTGCTCTGATTCCCAAAACTGCTGAAAACAGCAGCCCGTCCCTGTCTCTGCATTCTGCTAATAAACACAGTTTTTTTGCGTGAGGCCGCTTAACCCTCTGGCCATCGTTGTTTCAGCCCTTAATCTGTTTACTCCGACTCGACTCCGTTTTCCCACGGCCCACCGATCCTCTGGCTTTCATTCCTCCAGGTGCCGGCCAGCCGCTTGTTTGTACAAAGTTGGGTGGAAAGTTGAGGCATTCAGAGTCACCAGGGTGGAAGGGGACAGAGATTATCGCTGGCTGGCTGTCTGGGTAGACCGTGGCACTGTTCCCTGCCAACCCCACTAGCTCAGAGGCACTCTGGATAATCCCCAGGTGCTTAGATGCCAAGGTGGCTGCGAGATGCTCACAGAGAAGGGCTTCTGATCAGGAAAACACTCTGTGTCACGCGCAGACACAACCCAGTCTGGAAGCCAAGCCAGTCGAGGGAGTTGCATATATGAACTCTTCCCCAAAGGCTGGGGTTTAACGACTTCCATCTATCAATATCTAAAGAAACATCTTTAATTCTAGTGCAATTATGTGATACTAACTGGGTTATAAGGGACGCGGGTGGCGCTGTGGGTTAAACCACAGAGCCTAGGACTTGCCGATCAGAAGGTCAGCAGTTCAAATCCCCGCGACGGGGTAAGCTCCCGTTGCTCAGTCCCTGCTCCTGCCAACCTAGCAGTTCGAAAGCACATCAAAGTGCAAGTAGATAAATAGGTTCGCCAGAAGCAGCTTAGTCATGCTGGCCACATGACCCGGAAGCTGTATGCCGGTCCCTTTACCTTTACTAAGTAATTGACAGGGACTGGCACTGTGGGTTCGAATCCCCGCGACGGGGTGAGCTCCCGTTGCTCGGTCCCTGCTCCTGCCAACCTAGCAGCACGAAGTGCAAGTAGATAAATAGGTACCACTCCGGCGGGAAGGTAAACAGGGTTTCCGTGCGCTGCTCTGGTTCGCCAGAAGCGGCTTAGTCATGCTGGCCACATGACCCGGAAGCTGTACGCCGGCTCCCTCGGCCAGTAAAGCGAGATGAGCGCCGCAACCCCAGAGTCAGTCACGACTGGACCTAATGGTCAGGGGTCCCTTTACCTTTACCTTTTAACTGGGTTATGTCGCTTGCTGTTGAAATGCCTGAATACTGAACAGATTCTGAACAACTACAGAGCTGACGTTTCTTAAATGAATATGATAATCTTTGGCTGATCTTCTCTGTCCAGGAATAGATGCAATGCCCGGCAGGGCTTTTCTAGCTGAGGCCTGGCCTAGTTTCCGAGCACAGTTTAAAGTGTCGGTGCTGACCTTTAAAGCCCTAAACGGCCTCGGTCCAGTATATCTGAAGAAGCATCTCCACCCCCATTGTTCAGCCGGACACTGAGATCCAGAGCTGAGGGCCTTCTGGCGGTTCCCTCACTGCAAGAAGCCCAGTTAAAGGGAACCAGGCAGAGGGCCTTCTCGGTGGTGGCACCCGCCCTGTGGAACGCCCTCCCACCAGATGTCAAAGAGAAGAACAACCACCAGACTTTTAGAAGACATCTGAAGGCAGCCCTGTTTAGGGAAGCTTTTAATGTTTAACAGACCACTGTATTTTAATACTTTGTTGGAAGCCGCCCAGAGTGGCTGGGGAAACCCAGCCAGGTGGGTGGGGTATAAATAATAAATTATTATTATTATAATTATTATAATTATTATCTCCTCTCCTCTTTCTCTCTTCCCCTCCACCTGTTGCAGGTTCCCTATTACGAATGGCTTGACCTGAAGTCGGAGTGGCAGAAGACGGCCTACCTTAAAGACAAGATGGGCAAGGCGGTGGCTGAAGAAATGGCAAAATAGGGAGAGCAAGAGACACGCTCACAAGGGCAGTTGCTGGATTAACTGCTGGGAGGGAGGGATTCTGCCTGTCCTCATCAACAGCCACCTTGGCGATGCTCTGAAGGGAAGTGGCCGGGATCTCTGGACGCATGGAGGGGGCCTCTTCATCCATGTATATAGATGTGCATTTGAATAAACGGTCTATTGTACAGTCCAGGTCACACTTTTGGCTGCCTGTTCCGCTCCTGGCCTGGCTGATGAAAGAAAGAGAGTTGCTTCGGAATCCGTGTGTTGAAAGAAGCCTTTTGGTCTCCCAGGCGGCAGGCAGCGTTAGAAACTCACATACCGAATTTTTTGCTCTATAAGACGCACCAGACCACAAGACGCACCTAGTTTTTGGAGGAGGAAAACAAGAAAAAAAATATTCTGAATCCCAGAAGCCAGAACAGCAAGAGGGATCGCTGCGCAGCGAAAGCAGTGATCCCTCTTGCTGTTTTGGCTTCTGGGATAGCTGCGCAGCCTGCATTCGCTCCATAAGACGCACACACATTTCCCCTTACTTTTTAGGAGGGGAAAAGTGAGTCTTATAGAGCAAAAAATATGGTATACGGTGGTACCTCGGGTTACATACGCTTCAGGTTACATACGCTTCAGGTTACAGACTCCGCTAACCCAGAAATATTACCTCGGGTTAAGAACTTTGCTTCAGGATGAGAACAGAAATCGTGCTCCGGCGGCACGGCGGCAGCAGGAAGCCCCGTTAGCTAAAGTGGTGCTTCAGGTTAAGAACAGTTTCAGGTTAAGAACAGACCTCCGGAACGAATTAAGTACTTAACCCGAGATACCACTGTATATATCAGCTAGGGGCCGAATGGCTCCCTTAAACCAGGACTACAGTCGCCAAAATGGAATGCCTAGTTGCCATTTATGGGCCAGGCTGCTCAAAAGTCATATTTTTCAATACAATGGTACCTCAGGTTACATACGCTTCAGGTTACATACGCTTCAGGTTACAGACTCCGCTATCCCAGAAGTAGTGCTTCAGGTTAAGAACTTTGCTTCAGGATGAGAACAGAAATCGGGTGGCGGCAGCAGGAGGCCCCATTAGCTAAAGTGGTGCTTCAGGTTAAGAACAGTTTCAGGTTAAGAACGGACCTCCAGAATGAATTAAGTACTTAACCCAAGGTAACACTGTACGGCCTTTTGGTTCCTGAAATTCATTCTGATTGTGCAGATGAACTATAAAGGATGGGATTCTATAGGAGATATAGAATAGCCAATCACGGCAGTTCTGGGTAGCTCAGACTCAACACAGCATCATATATGCTGGTGAAATCCCATATGCAGTAATAATAATAATAATAATAATAATAATAATAATAATAATAATAATAAAATAATAAATTTTATTTATATCCCGCCCTCCCCAGCCGAAGCCGGGCTCAGGGCGGCTAACAACAATAAAACAATACAAAAGTACAACACAAACAACACTCTAAAATCATTCATTATAAAATTAATTAAATTCAAGCCACTGGCCACCATTGGGCCAGAGCTCCGCGAAGATTGCCGAGGGAGGGAGTCAGGCTGTGCCCTGGCCAAAGGCCTGGCGGAACAGCTCTGTCTTGCAGGCCCTGCGGAAATATGTCAAGTCCTGCAGGGCCCTAGTCTCTTGTGACAGAGTGTTCCACCAGGTCGGAGCCACAGCCGAAAAAGCCCTGGCTCTAGTTGAGGCCAGCCTAACTTCTCTGTGGCCTGGGACCTTCAAGATGTTTTTATTTGAAGACCGTAAGTTTCTCTGTGGGGCATACCAGGAGAGGCGGTCCCGTAGGTACGAGGGTCCTAGGCCGTATAAGGCTTTAAAGGTTAAAACCAGCACCTTAAACCTGATCCTGTACTCCACCGGGAGCCAGTGCAGTTGATATAGCACCGGATGAATGTAGGATGTCCAAGATGGATTGGGTCCAGTTGCAGGCTGACCAGCCTCCAGGCGAATCCACGCTTAAGAAGGCCGTAGCTCAGTGGTTCAGCATCGGCTTTCCATGCAGAAGGTCCCTGTTTCAGTCCCTAGTTTTTGCAGGTGGTGCCAAAATTGTCGTCCTGCTACCAGTCAGTGCAGACAACACTAAGGCAGATGGCCCCAGTGGTCTGTTCTGAACTGCTGGACCAAATAATAATAATAATAATAATAATAATAATAATAATAATAATAATAATATATTATTTATACCCCGCCCATCTGGTTGAGTTTCCCCAGCCACTCTGGGCGGCTCCCAGTCGAGTGTTAAAAACAATACAGCATCAAATATTAAAAGCTTCCCTAAAGAGGGCTGCCTTCAGATGTCTTCTAAAAGTTTGGTGGTAGTTGTTCTCTTTGACATCTGGTGGGAGGGTGTTCCACAGGGCAGGCGTCACTACCGAGAAGGCCCTCTGCCTGGTTCACTGTAAACTCACTTCTCGCAATCAGGGAACTGCCAGAAGGCCCTCGGAGCTGGATCTCAGTGTCCGGGCAGAACGATGGGGGTGGAGACGCTCCTTCAGGTATACAGGACCAAGGCTGTTTAGAGCTTTAAATGTCAGCAACAACACTTTGAATTGTGCTTGGAAATGTACTGGGAGCCAATGTAGGTCTTTCAAGACCGGCGTTATGTGGTCCTGGCGGCCGCTCCCAGTCACCAGTCTAGGCGCATTCTGGATTAATTGTAGTTTCCAGGTCACCTTCAAAGGTAGCCCCACATAGAACGCATTGCAGTAGTCCAAGCGGGAGATAACTAGAGCATGCACCACTCTGGCGAGGCAGTCCACGTGCAGAGAGGGTCTCATCCTGTGTACCAGATGGAGCTGGTAGACAGCTGCCCTGGACACAGAATTGACCTGCGCCTCCATGGACAGCTGTGAGTCCAAAATGACTCCCAGGCTGTGCACCTGGTCCTTCAGGGGCACAGTTACCCCATTCAGGACCAGGGAATCCCCCACACCCGTCCGCCCCCTGTCCCGCAAAAACAGTACTTCTGTCTTGTCAGGATTCAACCTCAATCTGTTAGCCGCCACCCATCCTCCAACCGCAAAGTAGCTCTCCCAGGAGCGGCTGGGTGCAAGGATACCAAAGGAGGATGTCAAAACATCAGAATGGCCCATTCGAATGCTTTATTAAAGAAAGGTGTAGACTTGGAGCAAAGCAGCCTGCCAGGTCTCCCAGCCTTTGCAGACCTGGGACGGACACCGCAGCAAGGAGATGGCTTGTCCGCACCCAAGCCAACGTGCCTACATTATACACAAAACAGCAAACCTCATTTCACCTGCCCGGATGAAGGCGTCGGTGGAAAATACTCAGACCTTACAGATAGCTCCTCTTTCTGGGCTGAGAGCCCAGTCCCTTGAGCCCACAGATAAGGAGAGCATCAAAGCAAATTAGCTTATATCAGAGCAAGTGAATCTAAACATAGATGAGCTCATTGCTACAACAACTAGCAATTAATGGTGGGGTTCTCTCGACTGCCCAGATGGCGTTTGCAGAGCTTCTGGAGCAGTTTGCCTTTGGTTGAGCATGTGGTCTGATCCTGTGTACAGCGGCTTCCTGTGTCCGACTCTCGCCTTCCATGGAAGAGGTTTTTGGAGGGTAATGGCAAACGGTGGCTCAACGGTAGCAAACAAATGAAGGGATAACTAGGAAGGGGGATTACTGTATTTTTCGCTCTATAAGACACACCAGACCACAAGACGCACCTAATTTTTGGAGGAGGAAAACAAGAAAAAATATTCTGAATTTCAGAAGCCAGAACAGCAAGAGGGATCACTGCGCAGTGAAAGCAGCAATCCCTCTTGCTGTTCTGGCTTCTGGGATAGCTGCGCAGCCTGCATTCGCTCCATAAGACGCAGACACATTTCCCCTTACTTTTTAGGAGGGAAAAAGTGAGTTATAGAGCAAAAAATAAGGTAAATGAAGCAACAGACTCTAGATCTATGGTGTACTCACAGCTTAAGATACTGGTTCAATAAATCTTCTGGAAGCTTATAGAATAGAATGGAATAGAATTTATTATTTATACGCCGCCCATCTGGCTGGGTTTCCCCAGCCACTCTGGGCGGCTTCCAACAAAGTATTAAAATACAGTGGTCTGTTAAACATTGAATCTTCCCTAAAGAAGCTTTTACTGGGAGCCAATGTGGGTCTTCCAGGACTGGTGTTATGTGGTCTCGGCGGCCGCTCCCAGTCACCAGTCTAGCTGCCGCATTCTGGATTAGTTGTAGTTTCCGGGTCACTTTCAAAGGTAGCCCCACATAGAGCGCATTGCAGTAGTCCAAGTAACCCACCGACGTCTCCCGAGCTGCAGAGACTGAGGTCTGAGAGAAGGAGAGACCTGAGTACTCGCCTCCGGGCGAAACAGGGAGGTGAGTCGCCAGGGGATCAGGACCAGCCGCTACCCTGACAGAGATAAAAGGCTGTTGGACCCCACCCCAGGTTGTGGGAGCAACATTGCTGTATGCCAGATCCTGTCTGAGAACCTGTACCTGTCCTTGCCTGGTTTCCTGCCTCGTGTCCTGCCTTGACCCTGTTGGACTGACTCCTAGCAGAACCTTCGGATTATGGACAGGTTCTGGACCGCATTTCACGGGTCACTCCTGGGCCCAGCACAGTGCAACTGCAGAAGTGCTTGGCTGCTGAATCGGTCCATCTCGTCCTTATGGGCGCCACCTAGATGATGATGATGGTAATAATAATAATAATTTTATTTGTACCCCAACCATCTGATTGGGTTGCCCTGGTCTTGCAAACTCACCAAGCAGGCTCTGAAGGAGCGTCTCCACCCCCATCATTCTGCCCGCACACTGAGGTCCAGCTCCAAGGGCCTTCTGGCGGTTCCTTCACTGCGAGAAGCCAAGTTACAGGGAACCAGGCAGAGGGCCTTCTTGGTGGTGGCGCCTGCCCTGTGGAATGCCCTCCCACCAGATGTCAAAGAGAACAACGACTACCAGACTTTTGGAAGACATCTGAAGGCAGCCCTCTTTAGGGAAGCTTTTAATGTTTGATGTATTACTGTATTTTAATATTTGGTTGGAAGCCGCCCAGAGTGGCTGGGGAAGCCCAGCCAGATGGGCAGGGTATAAATAATAATTTATTATTATTATTATTATTATTATTATTATTATTATTATTATTATGTGCAACAGCAGCTCTCCCCACCTGTGATTCCTAGCCACTTCCTGGGGCCGCTGGGAGTCCCAGAATCGTACTGCTGCAATGGACCACAAGGATCATCTAGTCCAACCCCCGGCAATGCCTAACGTGAGATTTGAACCCGTGACCGTGAGATTAAGAGTCTCATGCTCTTACCAGCCGAGCTATGCCAGGTGCCTGGGTCCAAACGTCCTCAGGTTGGCCGAGACTGCTGTAAATCTATACAGTGGTACCTCGGGTTAAGTACTTAATTTGTTCTGGAGGTCCGTTCTTAACCTGAAACTATTCTTAACCTGAAGCACCACTTTACCTAATGGGGCCTCCTGCTGCCGCCATGGCACAATTTCTGTTCACATCCTGAAGCAAAGTTCTTAACCTGAAGCACTATTTCTGGGTTAGCGGAGTCTGTAAACTGAAGCGTATGTAACCTGAAGCGTATATAACCCAAGGTACCACTGTATAGTGGTACCTCAGGTTACATACGCTTCAGGTTACAGACTCCGCTAAGCCAGAAATAGTGCTTCAGGATGCGAACAGAAATCGTGCTCCGGCAGCGTGGCAGCAGCAGGAGGCCCCATTAGCTAAAGTGGTGCTTCAGGTTAAGAACAGTTTCAGGTTAAGAACAGACCTCCAGAACAAATTAAGTACTTAACCCGAGGTACCACTGTACATGCGGAGAGCTTACGTAACCCAGTGCACTCGCTGAGCGAATTCTTATTGGAGCTGAGTTGCTACTACTGCCTTGGGGGCTTTTCTTTCCAGTAAACTGAACAGTCAGCGATGGTCTCCGTTCTCCCTGCTCCACATCTCCCCCTTTCCAACGTTGTTGTTCATGCCCAGAGGCTGCTGATGTGCCTGGCATGTTCAGTGGTGCATGCAGCGGTTGCCCGCAGGACGGGGCATGTCTTGGCACGCATGCCAGAATCTCTGCAGGCCCAATTCTGCCCTCCAGGGGACAATCTTTGATACCCCTAACCAGGTCATAAACATTGGGAGAGCCTCCTGGGTCAGGATTGGGGTGGCAGCTGACTGGCCGATGATTCAGACGGCAACCAGCGCTTCAATGGACCAGCAGAGCTTCATATATATATATTAAAGGACGCGGGTGGCGCTGTGGGTTAAACCACAGAGCCTAGGGCTTGCCGATCAGAAGGTCAGCGGTTCGAATCCCCACGACGGGGTGAGCTCCTGTTGCTCGGTCCCTGCTCCTACCAACCTAGCAGTTCGAAAGCACGTCAAAGTGCAAGTAGATAAATAGGTACCGCTCCAGCGGGAAGGTAAACGGCATTTCCGTGCGCTGCTCTGGTTCGCCAGATGCGGCTTAGTCATGCTGGCCACATGACCCGGAAGCTGCACGCCAGCTCCCTCGGCCAATAAGGCGAGATGAGCGCCGCAACCCCAGAGTCGGCCACGACTGGTCCTAATGGTCAGGGGTCCCTTTACCCTTTACTATACCCAAAATCCTTGGCCCAATGTATCATAACTAACTTGACCTCTTCATCTTTCAAATGCCATTCCAGCAGCAATTTATACATTTTAGACAATATTTTACAATCGTTGTGCAACACTTTTGTGACCAGCAGAGATTCCTAGCGCCCCTGCCCCGCCTCGCAGGGTGGTTGTGCGATCAAGGCGGCCAACGACTTTTTGCAAACGGCTTTTAAGTTGCAGCAAGGAAGGAGCAGGTGGTTAAGAAGCTGTCGGGAGCGACTCTCTGTGGAAAGCAGAGGCAGACTGGGAGCTGGCCTTGGCGTCAGATTCAATCAAGGGATCGCGATGGAAATGACCTCGTTTGCAAGAGCTGGAAGGAAGGGAAATAGCAGGGAGACGCAGCGAGGCCAAGCAAGCGCTTGAATACACATACACACACACACACACACAAAGAGGCAGGTGGCCTTGCTGCCTTGCCAGAGCAGTGCAGTCCTTGGGATCTCTGAATTAAAATGGTAGGGGCGAAATTCGAATCCAGGACTCTCCAAAGGTGGCAAGGTGAGAGCCATTGCGGCATCGTGGTTCAGAGTGTGGGACTTGGACCTGGGAGTTGTTGATGTTTAGTCATGTCCGACTCCAACCTTTTAAGCATCTTGGTTGACTTCCTCAAGTCCCTCCCTTCTGAGTTTCCTTGTAGTTAAAAGTAACAGCTTTCCTATATCATTATTAAACTAAAACAATTTCCAATTGTTGTTGTTTAGTCGTGTCCGCCTCTTCGTGACCCCCTGGACCAGAGCACGCCAGGCACTCCTGTCTTCCACTGCCTCCCGCAGTTTGGTCAAACTCATGCTGGTAGCTTCGAGAACACTGTCCCACCATCTCGTCCTCTGTCATCCCCTTCTCCTTGCGCCCTCCATCTTTCCCAACATCAGGGTCTTTTCCAGGGAGTCTTCTCTTCTCCTGAGGTGGCCAAAGTCTTGGAGCCTCAGCTTCACAATCTGTCCTTCCAGTGAGCACTCAGGGCTGATTTCCTTCAGAATGGAGAGGTTTGATCTTCTTGCAGTCCATGGGACTCTCAAGAGTCTCCTCCAGCACCAGAATTCAAAAGCATCCATTCTTCGGCGATCAGCCTTCTTGATGGTCCAGCTCTCACTTCCATACATCACTACTGGGAAAACCAGAGCTTTAACTATACACACCTTTGTTGGCAAGGTGATGTCTCTGCTTTTTAAGATGCTGTCTAGGTTTGTCATAAGGGTGGTGCTGTGGGTTAAACCACAGAAGGTTGGCGGTTTGAATCCCCGCGACGGGGTGAACTCCCGTTGCTCAGTCCCTGCTCCTGCCAACCTAGCAGTTCAAAAGCACGTCAAAGTGCAAGTAGATAAATATGTACCGCTCTGGCGGGAAGGTAAATGGCATTTCCATGCGCTGCTCTGGTTCACCAGAAGCCGTTTAGTCATGCTGGCCACATGACCCAGAAGCTGTACGCTGGCTCCCTCGGCTAGTAAAGTGAGATGAGCGCCACAACCCCAGAGTTGGTCACGACTGGACCTAATGGTCAGGGGTCCCTTTACCTTTACCTTTAGGTTTGTCACTGCTTTTCTCCCAAGAAGCAGGCGTCTTTTAATTTCTGCCTGGGTTTGAATCCCCACTCTGCATGAAGCTCACTAGTTGACCTCTCAGCCTGGCCTACCTCACAGGGTTGTTGTGAGGGATTAAACGATAAATGGGAGAACTAGGTACGCCACTCTGAACGCCTTTCTGGACTTCAGTTCCCCCACCCCATAAAATACTACAGTGGTACCTCGGGTTAAGTATTTAATTCGTTCTGGTGGTCTGTTCTTAACCTGACACTGTTCTCAACCTGAAGCACCACTTTAGCTAATGGGGCCTCCCGCTGATGCTGCGCAATTTCTGTTCTCATCCTGAAGCAAAGTTCTTAACCTGAAGCACTATTTCTGGGTTAGCGGAGTCTGTAACCTGAAGCGTCTGTAACCCAAGGTACCACTGTATTTTGAAACAGGCTTCCCAGCCTCTCTCTCATTCCACGTGAAGAGAAGAGGGTGTGTGTGTGTGTGAAATTCTCAAATATTCCCATAGGACATCTTGCACTGATGTAACTGGCCAGTTCTAAGCATCCCCTTTTTTCAAATTCCGTTGTCACCATGGAGACTAAGGCAGGAGGGGAAAGTTTGGTTTCCATGGCAGCAGGCCGGGCTTGACACCTGCAAGGACCAATGGGATGTTTCCTCGGTGTCTAGGCAGCACGCAAGCCCTGGCAGATTATGATCGAGGGTGTCAGCGTAAAACTCGGTGCAGGGATTTTGCAAGTCATTCGTTCGGAGCCTCGGTTCTCATCGTTTCATGCAAATGGACACTTTTCACCGAGTTACAACATAGATTATAACCCAGATGAAACCCAGAGAGGCTGTAGGCTCCTAGGGGCAGGGACCTGTTCCTTCCTTCTTTCCTTTTTAAAAAAAAAAAAATCTTTATTAATTTAAATTACACATACAAAGAATTTACAGTCTCATACGAAGAGTTTGGACACGACTAAACGACTAAACAACAACGACACTACAAAAAGAAAATTAAAGGAAAAACAATTAAGAAAGGAGAAAGGAAGAAAATACAGAAAAAAGAAAAGAAAAAGCAAATTTACGTACATAAATAATAATAATAATCTACCTAATTAATACTTAATTAAACACTTAAATAAAAAAGACTTCTAACAAAACGAGTCTTCCAATCATTCTCATTGTACTGTTTATACTGTCGTTGTTTCCCCCCCGCACAGTTTTATATTCTTTAATATTGTTCCCGTCTACTCCACAAACGATATTTGTTGTGTGTATAAGTATCACTCAAGTTCTGCTAATAGGGTGTGATTGGTACAATATGATCTTATATAATCCTTAAATATTCTCCATTCTCCAAATATTTTCTGGTTCAATACTCCTCTAACTCTTCCTGTCAGTTTTGCTTCTTTCCACCCACATATATTGAAATGCACATGTGAATTTTTTTTGGAAAACCTAATGAAAAAAAAGATTTGCATTTCTTGTTCCACTTGCCACTGGCATGCAGTCCCTGGACTGCGGAAAGTGGGATATAGATTTGTGTGTCCCTGGGGAAAAGAGAGAGATCTATCTGCTTGACATTTTATTTATCGCCAGCTTTGTGGTGGAGAGAAATGTCAACAGTGGCACACCAGGCTCTAACGACTGGCTTCTGCTGGCTCCAGAATAAGTCGCAGCACCCACAAAGCGAAAAACGCGATCGGTTTTCCGGTCACATGCTGTCCCGCGTTGGAAACTGGCGACTGGGGCCAGCTCCACCCCTGGACCCGGAAGCACCATGTGGCCCAGACCAAAAGTGAAGTCTCTGCTTGAAGGCAGGCCACTAATAATAATAATAATAATAATAATAATAATAATAATAATTTATTTATTCATTCATTCATTCATTCCCTGACCATCTCTGGGCAGCTTCCAACAAAATATTAAAATACAATAGTGCTTCAGTTATTAAAAGCTTCCCTAAACAGGGCTGCCTTCAGATGTCTTCTAAACGTCAGGTAGTTGTTTTTCCTTTGACATCTGGTGGGAGGGCGTTCCACAGGGCGGGAGCCACCACCGAGAAGGCCCTCTGCCTGGTTCCCGGTAACTTGGCTTCTCGCAGGGAGCGAACCGCCAGAAGGCTCTCGGAGCTGGACCTCAGTGTCTGGGCAGAACAATAGGGGTGGAGATGCTCCTTCAGGCTGAGGCCGTTTAGGGCTTTCAAGGTCAGCACCAACACTTTGCATTGTGCTCGGAAACATACTGGGAGCCAATGTAGGTCTTTCAAGACCGGTGTTATGTGGTCTCGGCGGCCGCTCCCAGTCCCCAGTCTAGCTGCCGCATTCTGGATTAGTTGCAGTTTCTGGGTCACCTTCAAAGGTTAGCCCCATGTAGAGCGCTTGGCAGTAGTCCAAGCAGGAGATAACTAGAGCATGCACCACTCTGGCGAGGCAGTCTGCAGGCAGACAAGGTCTCATCCTGCGTAGCAGATGGAGCTGGGAGACAGCTGCCCTGGACACAGAATTGACCTGCGCCTCCATGGACAGCTGTGAGTCCAGAATGACTCCCAGGCTGCGCACCTGGTCCTTCAGGAGCACAGTTACCCCATTCAGGACCAGTCCTTCACACCTGCCCGCCTCCTGTCCCCCAAAAACAGTACTTCTGTCTTGTCAGGATTCAACCTCAATCTGTTAGCCGCCATCCATCCTCCAACCGCCTCCAGACACTCCAGAAAAAGATGGTTCCACATCCTTACTCCTCCCGTTGGGATTTTTATGTGTGACTGGCAAGTGCGCATGCAATTTTGCGTGCAATAACAGTTGTGCAATCAGATACCACATTCACGGAATTTGCTGTTGCAGACTTAGTTCTTCAGAAAACCTGCAAGTCCTCAAGGCTGAAAATAGAGCCTTGAATCAGATTTTGAGTAGTTGGTATTTTGCTCACCATTAATCTTGTATTGGGGACATGGGTGGTGATGTGGGTTAAACCATGGAGCCTCTTGGGCTTGCCGATCAGAAGGTCGGCGGTTCGAATCCCCGCAACGGGGTGAGCTCCCGTTGCTGGTCCCTGCTCCTGCCAACCTAGCAGTTCAAAAGCACGTCAAAGTGCAAGTAGATAAATAGGTACTGCTCCAGCGGGAAGGTAAACGGCGTTTCCGTGCGCTGCTCTGGTTCGCCGGAAGCGGCTTAGTCATGCTGGCCACATGACCCGGAAGCTGTACGCCGGCTCCCTCGGCCAGTAAAGCGAGATGAGCGCCGCAACCCCAGAGTCGGCCACAACTGGACCCAGTGGTCAGGGGTCCCTTTACCTTTAATCTCATATTGAGGAAAAGGGGGAGGGGAGAATTAGCCCTAAGGTCCCCACAGCTCTAACCCTCCCGCTTCCCCACAGCAAATAAACATACCGTATTTTTTGCTCCATAAGACTCACTTTTTCCCTCCTAAAAAGTAAGGGGAAATGTGTGTGCGTCTTATGGAGCGAATGCAGGCTGCGCAGCTATCCCAGAAGGCAGAACAGCAAGAGGGATTGCTGCTTTCACTGTGCAGCGATCCCTCTTGCTGTTCTGGCTTCTGAGATTCAGAATATTTTTTTTCTTGTTTTCCTCCTCCAAAAACTAGGTGCGTCTTGTGGTCTGGTGCGTCTTATAGAGCGAAAAATACGGTAATTTTTACTGACCTATAATCTTTCTTTCTTTCTTTCTTTCTTTCTTTCTTTCTTTCTTTCTTTCTTTCTTTCTTTCCTTCCTTCCTTCCTTCCTTCCTTCCTTCCTTCCTTCCTTCCTTCCTTCATTCTTTCTTTCTTTCTTTCTTTCTTTCTTTCTCAGATCCATCCTTGCAGCATTAAGTTTCGAAAATGTTCCTGGTCCATTGCCAAAGGAACAAAACAGAGAGGCGAGTTTATAAAAGGCATGCCCATTTATTATGTCTGAGCTGCCCTAGTTTATGGATCAAGAGATCATTTTTTCGCAGCTGAAGGTAACAATATTCAGAGAGAGAGGGGGGGTAGCATGTCTGTTGCGGCAACATTGCCACTAACTGCCATGTGGCCTCTGCCAGGATCATAAAGAGGATATGCAAATTATGGTAATTACAACCCCCTAAAATGTACAGATTACAGATGTACAGATGCCCTCTGCATTGTTCGGGGCTTCCAATGTGGTCCTCGATGAAATGTAGCTTTTGTCCTGGCCTTTGGCACCTAAGATGCACACACAAACCTCTATCTATCATGCACTATCATTGCAGAATCACAGACTTGTTGAGCTGGAGGGTCATCTAGTTCAGGGGTCAGCAAACTTTTTTTAAAATTTTTTATTGATTTTAACATAAAAATTATAAAATGTACCACAAAACTTATCACTTATACAATCTTTTTAGACTTCATTCAGCACCTCTGATGATCCACCGTTTTAACCACTTCTTATGCATTTCTTAACTTTATATTGCCTCTTAACGAATCATCCTTCCCCTTCTCCAATTTTGCAATACTTCCAATAATTCTCCTCACAAAACCTCTTGCGAACCTACAAACGTCGTCTGATCTTCACGAATACTTTTGAAGTAGTCCGTAAATTTACTCCAGTCTTCCGTGAATTTCTGGTCCCGACGGTTTCGAATCCTTCCTGTTAGTTTATCTAATTCTGCATGGTCCATAAACTTCATTCTCCATTCTTCAATCTTCGGTAATTCTTCTTGCTTCCATTTTTGGGCCAGTAATATTCTTGCTGCTGTTATTGCATATAAAAAGAGCTTATATTCCTTTCTATTTATATTACTCCCCACAATGCCGAGTAAAAATGCTTCTGGTTTCTTTATGAATGTATATTTCAACATTTTTTTCATCTCGCTATATATCATGTCCCAGAAGCATTTCACCTTTTTACATTCCCACCACAAGGGGCCAGCAAACTTCCTGCGCCTCGGGCCGGTGTGTCCAGCACCGATCGTGCGGCGGGCTGGAGGGCGGGGGAAGCGTGTGCCCATACACATGAGCACACGCTATTTCCGGGGAGGGAGGGAAGTCGTTGAAGATTTGGTTATAATGAAAGATGTTCATTTTGAAACGTATAATCTGAAAAGTTAATAAAAAATATTTTAAAAATAAGAAGTGCTCTCTTAGTTTTCTCCCCTAGCCATTTTCATCCCCCCATGAACAGCCTTACCTTCCATTTCCCGATTGCACAAGTGGTCAGTTAGCTTCTAGATCCCATTCAAAGTGCTGGTTTTGGCTAATAAAGCCTTAAATGGCTCAGGATCCCAATACAACAAGGTCTGCGTCTCCCCATATGAACTACCCTGGACCCTCAGATCATCTTCTGAGGCCCTCCGCGTGCCTCTTCCATGAGAGGTCCAGAGGGTGGCAACGTGAGAACAGGGCCTTCTCTGCAGTGGCTCCCTGTCTGTGGAATGCTCTCCCCAAAGAGGTTCATTATACACCTTTAGGCAAAAAAGTCTTTGTCCATGGAGTTTTCTTGGCAGGGATACTGAGGTGGCTTGCCGGTTCCTGCTCCAGGTGGATCACGTTTGGTCAAAACTCTCCACTAGGACCTGTCCATCTTGGGTGCCCTGCACGGCATAGCTCATAGCTTTTCTGAGTTATTCAAGCCCCTTCGCCATGGCAAGGCAGTGATCCATGAAGGGGTCCATGAAGGTCCATTTAGTTAAAGCCATGGTTTTCCCAGTAGTGATGTATGGAAGTGAGAACTGGACCACAAAGAAGGCTGATGGCCGAAGAATGGATGCTCTGTTCCCCAGAGTGGCTGGGGAAGCCCAGCCAGATGGGCGAGGTATAACTAATAAATTATTATTGTTGTTGTTGTTGATGTTGTTGTCATTATTACTAACCTGCTGGATCAGGCCGGGGGGGGGGCCCTATCCTGCCCTCGCCTGGCCAATGCCCATGACGGGGCACCCACAAACCTGCCTAGAAGAGCAAAACTCTCCTTTCCTGTGGCTTCCAGAAACTGGATTTTGGGTGGACGAGGGAGGATGGAGAGAGAGAGATCAGAGGCTCTTGCTCCCTGCCAGGCTGATGCAATTGCCCTGGAGGGATCGGGGCCCTCTTGTCTGCCCTGCCTGGCTTGGCCTGTCTCTGTCTTTTCTGCAGTACCAGGCGCCCTCGGCTTCCACAATTTCCACACCCTCCCTGCTATAGAGGGAGCTGCTGCTGCTGCTGCTGACATCATTGAGGATGACAGAGCTGTTCAGAAAGCGAGGGGGGAGCAGCAGCAGCAGCCTGGTCCAGCCTCCCTCTCCCCCCTCCCCACCTCTGAGCTGGATTCTCCCAGGTCCCCCCCCTCCCTCTACGGCGCAGGCTCCATCCCACCTCATCCTCCCTCCAGCCTGCAGAGCGCATCAGAAGCGCCTGGTCCCTTCTCCGCATCTCTCTCCATCTCTCTCCATCCAGCCGCCTTGCCTGTCAACTCTAAACAACCCCCCCCTCAAGACCACTTCACGCCCCCCCAAACCCCGCTGGATGCCACACCATGCCCGGAGAAGCCCTCAAGAGCCAGGAGGCCACGCGGGCCAAGGACCCAGGCGTCCTGAGGACACCTGAGACAGGTGAGTGCTGAGGTTTCTCTTCCCTTCTCCATCTCCAAAGGCGCACTGCTGAGTTGGCCAAAGGCGGCGGCGTGGGGCGGGGGAGGAGGGAAGGAGGGTTTTTGTGTGGGGGGGGCAATGTAAGCAAGGCACAAAGAGGGGGGCGGGGGTGGGGAAATGGAAGCAGGAATGGCAGGTTGGGAAACGTAGGGCAGTTTTGGGGGGCGGGAGGGGCGGAGAATGTCTTCTCTGATCGGATGGTGGCTGGTTAGGCTGCCTGGATGTGGGGCAGAGCAGTTTTTTTTGGGGGGGCAGGTTTGATGAGGGGCAGAGCATGGAGAACGCCTGGGTTATTTCTCGGAAGGTGTGTGCGGCTGGATGTAGAGAAAGCAAGGAGACTCTCCCCCTCCCATTCTTAACGCGCCCCCTCCCTCACTCAAGGCCCCTCTCCCTTATCCCCAAGCCCCAAAAGATATGGGGTTTAGAAGGGTCTCCCAAGGACCTGGCTATCTGAGGAAACCCCCCTTCCCTAAGGCTGACCTCTCTTTTCTTTGGGGGGGGGCAAAGCAAAGGACTTTCCCCCCATGCACAGATTGTGGGTCGCTCTGAAAAGTTTTCCCCTTCTTTGTTTTGGGCGACCTAGTGATAGCTCCATGGGGGCAGAGACCCTTGGGCGGGGACTTGATCTGTGTTTGCATTTTGGGGGGGCATAGTAACTTTCCCAAGCTCGGCTGAGAGGTAGGGAAGCGAGGCAGCCGCCCTGTCCATCTCTCTCTGGGTGGGTGGGAAGGAGACCCTGCTGCTCTACCCACTGCGCATCACTGCCCTGCCTAATCCTAAGCGGCCCCGCAGTCAGACATCACATCCCTTACGCTGCCCCACAGAGTAGCTGTTAAAAGCCCTTCATGGCAATGATATTCTCTGGGTGGCATCCTTGTTTGCACAGACGAACCCCCCCAAAAGAAGGGGAGGTAATTCCCAGGTGTGCCAGCACCTTTTCGACACCCCTGGGTGCCATTTAGGGGGGGCAAGAGACCCCACCCCCCTGCTCAGGCTGCTGCTAATCCATCCCTTTGGAGCCACGAGTATTTTCAGCCGACTCACTCGTTCCGCCCATCGGGGCTTATTGTTCCGAACTGTAAAATGGGCCCATGAAGTCGACGTGCAGGTCGAAAGCGCAAATCTTTCTACGGGTGGTTGGCTAGCTTGACCCGTGTCGGTTATGTGGGGCAGAACCTGCGGGTTGCCTGCTGGATGCGGGAGAAAAAACGAACCACAACAAATGCTTTTTTTAAAATGCAGAGCTTTGTTACTTGCAATATAATGTGTGATGCGTCCGAGGAAGGGCTTTCGCAGCTTGTCAGCCTCTGCCCCCAAATCTACTCCCCCCCTTAAAAAAAACCCCATGCAATGATGCCTCTGCTAAACTTAAATATATATATTTTAATCCATGCAAATTAAGGGCGATTGGTTTTCTCTTTCCCCTAACCTCTGGGATGATTGGCAGAGTCGCCTAAGGGTTATGGCGCCCCTTCGTCCCCATAACCCAGAATCTGGATAAGAGTTTAAGGGCTGCAGGGATTGTGGGGGGGAATATCAGGTTAGGCCAGACACAGAGGACATTGCCTCTTTTTCTGCTGCGTAATACTATGACTTGCCCCAAGACCTCGCCATACGGCGGGACATTGTCCTTCTAAATAACTCGGTGTAACAAGAGCAAAGGCAAGACACTGACCCCCCCCCCAATCGTCTCTGCATCCTTACTCAGCAATAAATCCCACTTTAATACGATAGAACTGGAGAAGCTATGAAGGGGATAGAAAGCTTATGCGATAAGCAGGTTTCTATGCAAGTAAGTCTTTCTGGGTTCATCTGCGCTGGGTCACACCTGCAGGAAAACGCCGGTTTTAGCAACTTTAATGTGAATGAGCTGCACTTTTTTTTAACCATCTCCTCCCACCCGCCTCTGATCTTCCTCCTTGCAATGTTTCTGTATGCAGAGATAGGAACATTCATTGGCAGCGGCCATAAACTGAGTCAGAATCGCCGGTTGATCTAGCTCAGAATTGTCAACACTGTCCGGCAGAGTTTGGTGCAGGGGAAATTTCCCATATCTACCCAGAGATGCCACTGGAGGTTGAACAAATGGATTTTATTATTACGGTCACAGACCAGTTCCGGGTCACTTACAATATCGGGAAAATCAGAAAACACAACAGGAATACATTGAATTGCAACTGGGTATAACAGAGACAATTCAGGTATAGGTAAAGGTAAAGGGACCCCTGACCATTAGGTCCAGTTGCGGCTGACTCTGGGGTTGTGGCGCTCATCTCGCTTTATTGGCCGAGGGAGCCGGCGTACAGCTTCCGGGTCATGTGGCCAGCATGACTAAGCCGCTTCTGGTGAACCAGAGCAGCGCACAGAAACGCCGTTTACCTTCCCGCCGGAGCAATACCTATTTATCTACTTGCACTAGTGTGCTTTCGAACTGCTAGGTTGGCAGGAGCAGGGACCGAGCAACGGGAGCTCACCCCATCGCGGGGATTCGAACCGCCGACCTTCTGATCGGCAAGTCCTAGGCTCTGTGGTTTAACCCACAGCGCCACCCGCGTCACATACAATACAGATATAGTGGCAGTTAAATCTGGATCACTAAAATATAACCTAAAATTATCATTTAAAACCTGAATCATTTTGATAGCACAGCTTGTTCCCTAAGTTTTATGGCAGCTGCACAGAACTGGAGGCTGAACTTTCCGTGTTCAAAAGAGACGCTGTGCCCCATTTTGTTGCAGCCCTTCCCTGAGTCAAATAACTGGGATTCAGATAACCACGTTCGGTCGTCTTCCTGGTACCGAGCTCTCTCAGGAAGTGGATGAGTGGATCCTGAAATGTGTGCCTACAGGAAAAAGAAAGGGGTGTGGCTATGCGGCCAGAAACTTGCTAAATTCTTGGGGGCTCGTCTTTACAATTTTTTCGGGCAGCAGGCAGGAGGAGAAACAGAAGTGTGTATTTGGGTTTGGCACATTTTTACTTAAAAAGCATCTTCGCCTGGTCTGAGTGATGCTTCCTGTATTCGTTTGTAACTGTGTACCTGGCTTGCGGAAGGAAGTGCCTCTATCCCTGCCCACAGCTCCTTAAAGCTGTCCCCCATCATTCTGCCCGGACGCTGAGGTCCAGCGCTGAAGGCCTTCTGGCAGTTCCCTCATTGTGAGAAGCAAAGCTACAGGGAACCAGGCAGAGGGCCTTCTTGGTGGTGGTGCCCGCCCTGTGGAATGCCCTCCCACCAGATGTCAAAGTGATAAACAACTACCTGACATTCAGAAGACATCTTAAGGCAGCCCTGTTCAGGGAAGTTTTTAATGGGTGACATTTTAGTGTATTTTTGGTCTCTGTGGAAGCCGCCCAGAGTGGCTGGGGAAACCCAGCCAGATGGGCAGGGTACAAATAAATTATTATTATTATTATTATTATTATTATTATTAGTATCCACGGCCGGCAAAGTTTGGGCAGGGACCGGAGGCTTTGCATTGGGAATGTCAGGGTTCTGGTTCCTGGTCTCTCCAAATCAAAGCATTTCAGGTACCAGGTGATGACGATGACGACGACAACAACAACAACAACAATTTATTATTTATACCCTGCCCATCTGGCTGAGTCTCCCCAGCCATTCTGGGCGGCTCCCAATCGAGTGTTAAAGACAATACAGCATTAAATATTAAAAACTTCCCTAAACAGGGCTGTCTTCAGATGTCTTTTAAAGAGAAGATAGCTACTTATTTCCTTCACATCTGAAGGGAGGGTGTTCCACAGGGTGGGGGCCACCACTGAGAAGGCCCTCTGTCTGGTTCCCTATAACCTCACTTCTCGCAATGAGGGAACCGCCAGAAGGCCCTCGCAGCTGGACCTCAGTGTCTGGGCTGAACGATGAGGGTGGAGACGTTCCTTCAGGTCTACTGGGCCTTTGAGGCCATTTAGGGCTTGAAAGGTCAGCACCAACACTTTGAATTGTGCTCGGAAACGTACTGGGAGCCAATGCAGATCTCTCAGGACCGATGTTATGTGGTCCTGGCGGCCGCCCCCAGTCACCAGCCAGCTGCCACATTCTGGATTAATTGCAGTTTCTGGGTCACCTTCAAAGGTAGCCCCACATAGAGAGCATTGCAGTAGTCCAAGCGGGAGATAACCAGAGCATGCACCACTCTGGAGAGACAGTCCGCAGGTAGGGAGGGTCTCATCCTGTGTACCAGATGGAGCTGGTAGACAGCTGCCCTGGACACAGAATTGGCCTGCGCCTCCATGGATAGCTGTGAGTCCAGAATGACTCCCAGGCTGTGCACTTAGTCCTTCAGGGGCACAGTCACCCCATTCAGGACCAGGGAGTCCTCCACACCTGCCCGCCTCCTGTCACCCCAAAACAGTACTTCTGTCTTGTCAGGATTCAACCTCAATGTGTTGGCCGCCATCCATCCTCCAACTGTCTCCAGGCACTCACACAGGACCTTCACTGATGGGAAAGTCCTCTCTCTGGGGAGCCCCTGGTGGCCTCTGGGACTACTCAGGACTGGGACCCAAACATGACTCTTCAGGCCCCTTTTACTGACCCTTGGGGCTCCCCCACACACCACCAGCCCCTCTCCCCAGGCCACGCCTCTCACCTGCCCTGCTCTGTGCCCTCCTTGAACAATTTTACCTGTCTGGAATGGGTTCTTGAAATCTGAGAATTCCTCTTGCCTTCCTGTGTGGAGAGATGTCAGAGGGGTGCGCATGTGGGTGTCGAAACCTCTGATTTCTGTATGGCTGAAATAAACAAAGGATAGCTCAGTTGGTTAGGGCTTGGTGCTGATAAGGCCAAGGTTGCAGGTTCGATTCCTGGATGGGACAGTTGCATATTCCTGCATTGCAAGAAGTTGGATTAGACCAGGGGTCAGCAAGCTTTTTCAGCCATGGGCTGGTACACCGTCCCTCAGACCTTGTGGGGGGGCCGGACTATATTTTTTTGGGGGGGAATGAACGAATTCCTATGCCCTACAAATAACCCAGAGATGCGTTTTTTTTTTAAAAAGGACACATTCTACTCATGTAAAAACATGCTGATTCCTGGAGGCCAGATTGAGAAGGCGATTGGGCTGCATCCGGCCCACTGGCCTTGGGTTGCCACCCCTGGATTAGACGATCCGTAGGGTCCCTTCCAATTCTGAAATTCTATGATTTTATGAAATGCAACACCCATTGCTTTGCCTACTTTTGTTTCAGGACACACCCACTTCTGCCACTGACCCCACCCACTTTTCGTCTCTGTACACACCCACGTCTGCCTCTGGACACACCCACGTCTGCCTCTGGACACACCCACTTCTGCCACTGGACAGACTCACTCCTGCCACTGACCACACCCACATTTTGTCTCTGGACACACCCACTTCTGCCTCTGGACACACCCACTTCTGCCGCTGACCACACCCACTTTTGCCACTGTCCACGCCCACTTTTGCCACTGTCCACACCCACTTCTGCCACTGTCCACGCCCACTTTTGCCTCTGGACACACCCACTTCTGCCACTGACCACACCCACTTTCCCTCTCTGGACACACCCACTTCTGCCGCTGACCACACCCACTTTTTGCCTCTGGACACACCCACTTCTGCCACTGACCACACCCACTTTTGCCTCTGGACACACCCACTTCTGCCACTGACCACACCCACTTCTGCCTCTGGACACACCCACCACAGGCAAGTCTGAGTTCTCGTTTTAAATCTCAAGGGAGACCTGGGAAAGACTCCCCCTTGGGGAGCTGCTGCGGACAATATTGAGCTCGATGTTGTGTAAGGCAGCCCCCTTGGCATGGCAAAAGGCCATAGGTCAGCGATAGGACATCTGTTTTGCATGGTAAAGGTAAAGGGACCCCTGACCATTAGGACCAGTCGTGGCTGACTCTGGGGTTGCGGCGCTCATCTCGCTTTATTGGCTGAGGGATCCGGCGTACAGCTTCAGGGTCATGTGGCCAGCAGGACTAAGCCGCTTCTGGCGAACCAGATCAGCTCACAGAAACGCCGTTTACCTTCCCACCGGAGCGGTACCTATTTATCTACTTGCACTTTGATGTGCTTTTGAACTGCTAGGTTGGCAGGAGCAGAGACCGAGCAACGGGAGCTCACCCTGTCGTGGGGATTTGAACCGCTGACCTTCTGATTGGCAAATCCTAGGCTCTACTGTTTAACCCACAGCGCCACCCACGTCCCTGTTTTGCATGGAGAAGGTACAGTCTCTGGCATTTCAATTGAGGGCTGCCTGAAACCCTGCAGAGAGGCTGCCGGCCTGTGCATGGACTTCACTGAGCTAGCTGAACCAATAGTCCGAGTCTGCATAAGGCAGCGTCCGACATTCGTATGAAACCGTTCTTTTCTGCCAGGCTGGTTTTTCTCTTTCAGAGATAAAGCTTCTCTTTCTCCCCAAATCTTCACCGATGTCCAAGGAGGGTTGCCAACATTATCAATTTTTTTCCTGGCAAGGCTCCTATGCTTTATGAGAAGTACATAGAAGGTGTCTAGACATCTAACAGCAGGTCATTTTCCTGGCTTGGAGATGCAGTGCAGTCTTCACAGACTAAAAATTCTACCTGTTTTGGGGGGGAGGGGGAGAAGATGGAGAAGCAGAAGCTCTCCTCTTACACACACAAACACATACGTTGGCAACTTTACTCCTGAGCCGCTACAGCTGAACCTCTGCTCCCCCTATTTCGGCGTTCTGTATCTCCCTCCTTTCCCTCAGTTCTTATGGGGGTTACCAGACAATGTTGTTGTTTAGTTGTTTAGTCGTGTCCGACTCTTCGTGACCCCCTGGACCAGAGCACGCCAGGCCCTCCTGTCTTCCACTGCCTCCCGCAGTTTGGTCAAACTCATGCTGGTAGCTTCGAGAACACTGTCCAACCATCTTGTCCTCCGTCGTCCCCTTCTCCTTGTGCCCTCCATCTTTCCCAACATCAGGGTCTTTTCCGGGGAGTTTTCTCTTCTCGTGAGGTGGCCAAAGTCTTGGAGCCTCAGCTTCAGGATCTGTCCTTCCAGTGAGCACTCAGGGCTGATTTCCCTAAGAATGGAGAGGTTGGATCTTCTTGCAGTCCATGGGACTCTCAAGAGTCTCCTCCAGCACCAGAATTCAAAAGCATCCATTCTTCGCCAAACAGCCTTCTTTATGGTCCAGCTCTCACTTCCAAAATAACTGACCAAAATAACACCATCCCATCAGGCCATTGCAAAGGGCTGTCTGAAAAGATCCGCAACACCTGAAAAAACAGCCAGGTATTGCTTCTCTCTTGATCAACGCTCCTGCTTCCTTTTTCTCTTCTTATTTCCGCTGTGTTGAGCTTTTTAGATTGTAAGGTCCTCGGGGCAGGGACCTTATCCTCTGGGCAGATCCACAGCACGACCAACGCGCATTTACAGCACTTTGCTTCCCCCCCAGAGAACTGTAGTTTGTTAGCGGTACAGTCATACCTCGGATTGAAGTAGCTTCGG
The DNA here is from genome assembly GCF_027172205.1 of Podarcis raffonei. NCBI lineage: Eukaryota > Metazoa > Chordata > Lepidosauria > Squamata > Lacertidae > Podarcis > Podarcis raffonei. The sequence continues at coordinate 3,190,039 of NC_070613.1, read as the reverse complement.
GATAAGTATTTTCGGGTTGCGCGCTGCGGCGACCCAGAAGTAACGGAGCGCGTTACTTCTGGGTTTCTCCGCTCGCACATGTGCAGATGGTCAAAATGACGTCACGCGCATGTGCAGAAGCGGCAAATCGCGACCCGCGCAGACACACGGACGCGGGTTGCGTTCGCTTCTGGATGCGAACAGGGCTCTCGTTCGCATCCAGAGGTACCACTGTACTGCAAAGTGTAGCTCTGTGAGTGGGAAACTACAATTCCCAGGATTCCTTGGGGGGGGCAAGCCAAGGGGTTTAAAAGTATGTTTAGATGTGTTTTAGGTGCACAGTGTGGGTCACCCATTTGCAAGCATGAGGATGGTGCTAGCTGCAGAGACATAATAATAATAATAATATAATAACAATAATATATCTGAAGGAGCGTCTCCACCCCCATCGTTCTGCCCAGACACTGAGGTCCATCTCCGAGGGCCTTTTGATGGTTCCCTCCCTACGAGAAGCCAAGTTACAGGGAAGCAGGCAGAGGGCCTTCTCGGTGGTGGCACCCTCCCTGTGGAACGCCCTCCCACCAGATGTCAAAGAGAACAACAACTACCAAACTTTTAGAAGACATCTGAAGGCAGCCCTGTTTAGGGAAGCTTTTAATGTTTGATGTATTACAGTATTTTAATATTTTTTGGAAGCCACCCAGAGTGGCTGGGGAAGCCCAGCCAGATGGGCGGGGTATAAATAAATTATTATTATTATTATTATTATTATTATTATTATTATTATTATTGATAAATAAAAAAGGGGTGGAACGTCTCATTCAGGAAACTAACAGTGCGAACCCAAAAGCATCTACTCTGAAATAAGTCCCATTCAGTTCAAAGGGTGGGGGGTCACTTCCAGGTAAATGAATATCTTAAGGGTACATAGAGCAATAACTTTAACAATAAAATACACCCCATAATTTTCTCCCCACCCTTCCTCCTTTCAGGGCTCCACCCTCCCAGATCTCCCTCCACCCCTTTTGCAATGATCTTGACATCAGCAAAACCGAAAGCAGACTGAGTCATTCTATTGTTCGCCTCCCCTCCCTGCCATGTGTCAAACGAGCTGTCTGCCTCAAAACGTCTTTTGCAAAATTAAATTAAACTCCACTTGGAAGTTAGATTTAATTTAATGTCTGCTGGGTGCCTCGTTTGAAACGCACGGCAAAAAAAACACACAAATGTGCTCCCGGAATGGAGGGGAAAGGGAGGGAGTCCGTGATGTCACAGGACCTGGCCAATTAGTGCTGTGCACAGTTGGCGTCTGCCTTGGGCATACAAAACCTCGGCTGAATCCTGCAGGGACGATTGTTAGATATGAATGAAATGCAAGAAGGTGGAGGTCGTCAGTGTTACCTGCCTCTTGTCTATTCATGGAAACAGTGCGGCGCTGTGCCGGATTTACGTATAAGCTAAACAAGCTATAGCAGCGCACGGAAACGCCATTTACCTTCCCGCCAGAGCGGTACCTATTTATCTACTTGCACTTTGACGTGCTTTTGAACTGCTAGATGGGCAGGAGCAGGGACCGAGCAACGGGAGCACAGTGCCAGTCCCTGTCAATTACTTAGTAAAGGTAAAGGGACCCCTGACCATTAGGTCCAGTTGTGGCCGACTCTGGGGTTGTGGCGCTCATCTCGCTTTATTGGCCAAGGGAGCCGGCATGCAGCTTCTGGGTCATGTGGCCAGCATGACTAAGCCGCTTCTGGCGAACCAGAGCAGCACACGGAAATGCCGTTTACCTTCCCGCCGGAGCGGTACCTATTTATCTACTTGCACTGATGTGCTTTTGAACTGCTAAGTGGGCAGGAGCAGGTGGGCAGGAGCATCTCGCTTTATTGGCCGAGGGAGCTGGTGTACAGCTTCCGGCTCATGTGGCCAGCATGACTAAGCCGCTTCTGGTGAACCAGAGCAGCGCACGGAAACACCGTTTACCTTCCCGCTGGAGTGGTACCTATTTATCTACTTGCACTGATGTGCTTTCGAACTGCTAGGTGGGCAGGAGCAGGGACCGAGCAACGGGAGCTCACCCCATCGCAGGGATTCGAACCGCCGACCTTCTGATCGGCAAGTCCTAGCTTATGTCCCATAAGCTATAGCTTAGCCCCCCCCAAAAAAAAAATTAAAGGGGAAAAAAAGGGATGTACATTTCCAAAATAAAAAGATAAAAAACAAATAAAATAAAACCTATAAACAGAAACTGGGTTTTGTGTTCTGTAGGCTCCTGTGATGTAAGTCATGGGCCCCGCCTGCTAGCCTGCTCCCTAAAATATCACGGGTTTGCTCCTTTCTATATATAGGGTGCCTAAATTCTGCATGGACTGATTGCAAGGCAACACGTGCAAATGGCTTGAGATACCTATGAGGTCCGTAAATTACCATATAGCATTTATTCAACACAAAAAACAGTGACAATTTGTTGTTGACAAAGGACAGCCGGACATCGAAAGGGCCCCATTACATTCAGTAGCTAATGGCCTCATCAAACCTAAATCCGGCCCTGAGTGTGGGGTTAGAGTGGTTAGAGTGTTGGACTAGGACTAGGACCTGGGAGACCTGTACCACTGTATATATTTGAAGAAGATGAATAAACGAGTAAATTAAATGAATTTGGATATGCAGAAGATATTAAAAATTAATTTAAGGAACCGCAGGAAGAGGGGGAAGGAAGTCAAGTTTTGAAACATTAAAATGGCTGCAAAATTATTGAAATGTATAAACCTGAAAAGCATAAATAATTTTTTTAAAACAAAAAACAAAAGTGCTCTCGGCACCCTTAACGAACTACATTCCTGCACTGCAGGGGGTTGGTCTGGATGACCCCCAGGGTCCCATTCCAGCTCTTCAATCCCATGATTCTTTGGGGGAAGTGTGGCTGTTTAAAGTGGCGTAAGAAAATGCACGTTACAGATGTGGCCTTGGCCTGCTTTTGTTTTTCACCTGGGCAAAAGGGCACATTGCCAAGCAGCCGAGGCCTTGTCCGCCCAGCCGCCTCCCCTCCTTGCATTAAATCCTTTGCCAAGAAGCAGCCTCTGAATAATGAACGAAACGCTCTCCAAGCAGAGAGGCTTCAGCCTTGCACTCATGCGCCGCACGCATGTGCAGCCCCCGGCCTTGGAGTCGGGAGAGACCGAAATAACCAAAGTCGCAAGCGTCAGGAGCTGGCGGTGGGGAGAGGAGAGGAGCGCTCACCCCTTGCGGAGGTTCAAGGCCCTTTTGCTGAACGCTAAGCTCGTGGCGCCGAGATGAAATGAAATAAAAGCCTGCCGCTGTTTCCTTCACAGAGCTGCGATGCAGAACTTGCTGTCTCCCAGCCAATTAGCAAAATGCTAGTACTGTAATATCCAAAAGGCAACACGATGGCCAAGTACAACAAAGCGATGTCAATATAAACTCTTTATATAATCTGCACGGAACATTGAACAATATGAAATAGGTGTATGAAATATGCACTCTCTGCAAAATCAAATAAACAGAAATCTTCTAAATCTCTGAAAGTCACAAAATGTGCACTATTGATGGATTCTCTTGAAAACATAGAACCAAATAAACGTAAGTCTTATAGGTCTCTGAAAGTCTTTGTAGACTATGCAAGTCTCTGAAAGAAGCAATGGGTCAGATTCTTATCTGGTGAAAATAAGCCGTAAAGCTTTGTTTTATGACGTCCAGCGCTGCCGAAGTGGTCCGCAAACAGACGTGGTGAACAGCGATTCCGGATATACCCACTGTTTCGTGGAATTCTTCTTCAGCACAGCAGAAGGATACAGAAATGCGTCAAAAACCCATCTACATGGTGAATGGAATTGTATGAACTACAATTGCTAAGGAAGTGGTTCAATGTTCTGTATAGATTATATAAAGAGTTTATATTGACATCGCATTGTTGTACTTGGTCGTTGTGTTGCCTTTGGGATATTACTGACACAGGGGTTTAATTGTTTAATTAGGAAAACACGGCTGCGCCTGCACACATTTCACTTGCATGATTCCACTTACACGTGGTTCGTAGAATCATGGGAAAGAGTCCATCAACAGTGTCTCCGAAAATTTTTACACATCACTTGGGAAGACGGGCAAACTCTAGTACCAGTGTACTGGAAGAAGCAAAGATCACCGGTGTCAAAGCGATGATTCTTCAACATCAATTTCGTTGAACTGGTCATGTTGTGTGGATGCCTGATGATCGTCTTCCAAAGCAACTGCTCTATTCCCAACTTAAAAATGGAAAGCGTAATGCTGGTGGTCAACAAAAGAGGTTTAAAGACTGTCTCAAGGCCAATCTAAAAAAATGTAGTATAAACACCAACAATTGGGAAACACTGGCCTGTGAGCGCTCCAGTTGGAGAACAGCCTTTGCCAAAGGTGTCATGAGTTTTGAAGACACTCGAACTCAGGACGCAAGGGAGAAACGTGCTAAGAGGAAGGCACGCTTGGCAAATGCACACCGTGATCAACTCCCGCCCAGAAACCAATGTCCCCACTGTGGAAGGACGTGTGGAACCAGAATTGGCCTCCACAGTCACTTACGGACTCATTGTTAAAACCGTGTTTATGGAAGACCATCTTACTCGGCTACGAGGGATTGCCGAAGAAGAATTGTAGGTTTGGAAGGAACCCCAAGGTCATCAAGTCCAACCCACTGCAATTCAGGAACTTCAACTGGAGCATCCATGGCAAATGAACATCGAACTTCAGCCTGCGTCTCTCCGCTCTGCTTTCATGTATGTGAATGCGGCAATATTTTTAAAGTCCCCAACTTTGAATGCGGCTTTGAAAGAGGACTGGAGAAGTCTGCCTGCATAGCTCAGCTGGTTAGAGCATGGTGCTGAAAATGCCAAGGTTGCAGGTTCGATCCCCGCTGGGACAACTGCATATTCCTGCGTTAATAGGGGGTTGGACTAGATGACCCCAACTTTACCTTTCTATGATTCTGGAGTTCCTGGAGGAGAGACAGCTATCAATGACTACCAGGCGGAGGGCCTTCTCGGTGGTGGCACCTGCCCTGTGGAACGCCCTCCCACCAGATGTCAAGGAAAATACAGGTGACTTTTAGAAGACATCTGAAGGCAGCCCTGTATAGAGAAGTTTTAGAATGTGGCTTTTTTGGGGGGGGTTATTGGGTTATTGCTTTTGATTTGATTTTATATAATAAAGAATAATTTTTTATTTATACCCCACCCTTCCCGGTTCAGAAAACTGGGCTCAGGGCAACTAACAACAAATTTAAAACAATTGATGCAATAAAAAACAGCATAAAATACAGTATAAAATGTTAATAACTGCCCCTAAGCTGCCCCTTAGGGTAGGAGAGAAGGGGAGGACAGAGGACGAGATGGTGGGACAGTGTTCTCGAAGCTACAAACATGAGTCTGACCAAACTGCGGGAGGTAGTGGAGGACAGAGGTGCCTGGCGTGCTCTGGTCCAGGGGGTCACGAAGAGGAGGACACGACTAAACGATTAAGCAACAAAAAGCTGCCCCTATTTTCATCAGAGAAATGTTGGAGGGTGTGGAGTTATGCGACCCCTGAGCCAAGGAGATAAATACCTATACAATCTTAGAAGACACCTGAAGGCAGCCCTGTGTAGGCAAGCTGTTTAATGTTTTATTATGCTTTTATATATGTTGGAAGCTGCTCAGAGTAGCTGGGGCAACCCAGTCAGACGAGTGGGGTATAAATAATATTATTATTATTATTGAATGTTGTTGTTGTTTAGTCATTTAGTCGTGTCCGACTCTTCGTGACCCTCTGGACCAGAGCAGGCCAGGCCCTCCTGCCTTCCACTGCCTCCTGCAGTTTGGTCAAACTCATGCTGGTAGCTTCCAGAACACTGTCCCACCATCTCGTCCTCTGTCGTCCCCTTCTCCTTGTGCCCTCCATCTTTCCCAACATCAGGGTCTTTTCCAAGGAGTTTTCTCTTCTCACGAGGTGGCCAAAGTCTTGGAGCCTCAGCTTCAGGATCTGTCCTTCCAGTGAGCACTCAGGGCTGATTTCCTTCAGAATGGAGAGGTTTGATCTTCTTGCAGTCCATGGGACTCTCCAGAGTCTCCTCCAGCACCAGAATTCAAAAGCATCTATTCTTCGGCGATCAGCCTTCTTTATGGTCCAGCTCTCACTTCCATACATCACTACTGGGAAAACCATAGCCTTAACTATGTGGACCTTTGTCGGCAAGGTAATGTCTCTGCTTTTTAAGATGCTGTCTAGGTTTGTCATTGCTTTTCCCCCAAGAAGCAGGCATCTTTTAATTTCGTGGCTGCTGTCACCATTAGCAGGGATCATGGAGCCCAGGAAAGTATTGAATAGGACGTCCCTATTTTCATCGGAGAAATGTTTTTGGAGGGTATGTGATTATTTTATCCAGTAGCTGGAAGGGATCGGGTATCTCTGCGCATTGCATCCTAAACACAACAACGACGCGCCCAATGTTCAGATATTCACGTTCATTCGCTGGCTGAATGCTTTTAAAACAATATGCCAGAGCCCCTTTGTCGAAGGCTCGGCGGGTGTGTGGGGTGGGAATAATGGGAGGCATCACTTTTGTAATGCCCTCTCTAGCTAAAGCCTCGCAGAGCCAGGCTATGTGCCCCCCCAGCGCCAGCCAGGCTGCCAAAGGTCGAAGTCAGCAAGTCTCCGTTTGTGCAGGGACAGGAGGGAACCGGAGGACCAGGAGAACTTGCTGGGGTTGCAGTTCCCGGGCAGAAGGTACGGGAAGGTCTGCCTGCCAAAGCCCCCACAACATCCCTGCTCAGTCCAAAGTCAGAAATGGAACCAGAGTTTCCAAAGAGTTATGTGGAAACAAGCTGTATTTTGTGGGTGGGATTTGACCATCATCTGGCACATTTAGGGTAAGGTTCATGGGACGCAGGTGGTGCTGTGGGATAAACTGCAGAGCCTAGGGCTTGCCGATCAGAAGGTCGGCGGTTCGAATCCCCGCGACGGGGTGAGCTGCCGTTGCTCAGTCCCTGCTCCTGCCAACCTAGCAGCTCGAAACCACGTCAAAGTGCAAGTAGATAAATAGGTACCGCTCCGGCGGGAAGGTAAACGGCATTTCCGTGCGCTGCTCTGGTTCGCCAGAAGTGGCTTAGTCATGCTGGCCACATGACCCGGAAGCTGTACGCCGGCTCCCTCGGCCAATAAAGCGAGATGAGTGCCGCAACCCCAGAGTCGGCCACGACTGGACCTAATGGTCAGGGGTCCCTTTTGTTGTTTTTTAGTCGTTTAGTCGTGTCTGACTCTTCGCGACCCCCTGGACCAGAGCACACCAGGCACTTCTGTCTTCCACTGCCTCCCACAGTTTGGTCAAACTCATGCTGGTAGCTTCGAAGACACTATCCAACCATCTCGTCCTCTGTCGTCCCCTTCTCCTTGCGTCCTCCATCTTTCCCAACATCAAGGTCTTTTCCAGGGAGTCTTCTCTTCTCACGAGGTGGCCAAAGTATTGGAGCCTCAGCTTCACGATCTGTCCTTCCAGTGAGCACTCAGGGCTGATTTCCTTCAGAATGGAGAGGTTTGATCTTCTTGCAGTCCATGGGACTCTCAAGAGTCTCCTCCAGCACCATAATTCAAAAGCATCCATTCTCCGGCGATCAGCCTTCTTTATGGTCCAGCTCTCACTTCCATACATCACTACAGTGGTACTTCGGGTTAAGTACTTACTTTGTTCCGGAGGTCCGTACTTAACCTGAAACTGTTCTTAACCTGAAGCACCACTTTAGCTAATGGGGCCTCCTGCTGCTGCTGCGCCGCCGGAGCACGATTTCTGTTCTCATCCTGAAGCAAAGTTCTTAACCTGAAGCACTATTTCTGGGTTAGCAGAGTATGTAACCTGAAGCGTATGTAACCCGAGGTACCACTGTACTCGGAAAACCATAGCTTTAACTATACGGACCTTTGTTGGCAAGGTGATGTCTCTGCTTTTTAAGATGCTGTCTAGGTTTGACCTTGGAGCAATAAATGTATCTTGCTGGGGGCATAAGTAAATATTCAACGGATCATAGCATTGTACCTCTAACAGGGCTGCTGGAAGTTGTAGTCCGGAACATCTAGGCTAGCATTCAAGGCTGCTTTAATAATTTTTTAAAATTATTATTTCTCGTTCCTTAATTGGGTGCTTTTGAGGTTTGGTGACCCTGGTTAACATAACTTTAGCCTTCATTATCTCTGTTCTTTCATTCCCATTCAGCCCGAAATCACTGCGATGAGTTTTCTGCGCTTTGCTCTGATATGTGAGATTTCGGCTCTGGGAGCCAGACACAAAGCGATCTCTTTTTCCAAACCAAATTGCGATGTCATGGATGCTGACTTAAGAGTCGTGAACAAAGATCTTTTGAAGTGAAAAAGACCTGCTATGGTCCCAGGCGCCGGGCTTGAAAGCCTTATAGTTTTTAATTTGCATTTTTATGACAGCGATATCTCCCCCCTCGTTTGTTTTGCTTTCCATTATAAAAATAAATGCACACATGCACAAAGATAAACACACAAAAAGAATATATCTATAACAACTACTAACATGCGCACGTACATTTTCTCCCGCCCTCATAACATTAAAAGTTGTGGGTGTCCGATGAAACTGAAGGTTGGAAAATTTCAGGACAGAAAGTCCATAGCGGCTGCTTTCATAGTTGTTAATATTATTACCGTATTTTTCGCCCTATAGGGCGCACTTCCCCCCTCCAAAAATGAAGGGGAAATGTGTGTGCGTCCTATGGGGTGAATGCAGGCTTTCGCTGAAGCCTGGAGAGCGAGAGGGGTCGCTGCGCACCGACGCCTCTCGCTCTCCAGGCTTCAGGAAGCTATCCGCAAGCCATGGGAGCTCAGCACGAAGTCACGCAGCTCTCCCACGGCTTGCAGAGAGCTGCCTGCATCCCTAAGCCTGGGGTGCGCTGAGCCGTGGGAGAGCTGTGCGACTTCAGGCAGATATCCGCAAGCCTGGGGAGACCGGCGTGACTTCCCACTGGGCTCCCTAGGCTTGCGCATAGCAGCCTGTTGTGTGGGCTGGGGTCGGGGGAAGCTTATTCCCCCCCCCCCAAATCTAGGTGCGCCCTATGGGGCGAAAAATACGGTATATATTTATTTACTTATACCCTGTGTTTCCCCCCAACGAGACTCAAGAAACAACCACAGTCTTTCTTTTTTTTTAAATCATTTTTATTTGAGTCTACAAATAAAAATTTATAACCATCCAAATACATATCCATATGTAGAGATTACTCAAAATCTCGATACTTCCCATCATCCTCTCCAGTGGTCAACCTTTACAACTGCATATTATTCCATATTCTGTATTTTATATCCTTCCATCTTATCCTTAGTATTTGTTACATTACAAGTGAGTTTAAAATCCTGCTAATGTTTTCATCTGCTTGCAGTGGTCTCATAAATCAATTATGAATTGTCCCCATTCTTTTTTAAAGTTTTTGTCCTCTTGGTTCCTGAGCTTTCCAGTCACTTTTGCCATTTCGGCGTAGTCCATCGGCTTAGGGACTATTTCTTATTTCCATCTCGGGGCTGGTAGCATCTCTGCTGCGGTTGTCGCCAACATAAAGAGTCTTTTCTGTTCCTTTGGAGTGTCGGTACCTACAATTCCTAATAAAAAAGCTCCTGGTTCTTTTTAAACAAAAGTTATTCTAAACATTTTCTTCATTTAATTAGATATCATCTCCCAGAATGCTTTTATTACCTTACGCGGCCACTACATATGATAAAAGGTACCTTCTTTTTCTTTACATTTCCAGCAGGTATTTGTACTTGTTCTACACATTTTGGCTAACGTAAAGGTAAAGGGACCCCTGACCATTAGGTCCAGTCGTGGACGACTCTGGGGTTGCGGCGCTCATCTCGCTTTATTGGCCGAGGGAGCTGGCATACAGCTTCCAGGTCATGTGGCCAGCATGACTAAGCCGCTTCTGGTGAACCAGAGCAGCGCACGGAAACGCCGTTTACCTTCCCGCCAGAGTGGTACCTATTTATCTACTTGCACTTTTGACATGCTTTCGAACTGCTAGGTTGGCAGGAGCAGGGACCGAGCAACGGGAGCTCACCCCGTCGCAGGGATTCGAATCACCGACCTTCTGATTGGCAAGCCCTAGGCTCTGTGGTTTAACACACAGCACCACCTGCGTCCCTTACCTTCAAAGGTAGCCCCACATAAAACTATTTGAGAACCAAGGTACTACTGTATCTGATTCAGTCTTACAAATCTTAGCATGCCTACTCGGAGTCAAGTACCACCTGTCAATCATCGTTCTACCCGGACACTGAGGTCCAGCAGCGAGGGCCTTCTGGCGGTTCCCTCACTGCGAGAAGCCAAGTTACAGGGAACCAGGCAGAGGGCCTTCTCGGTGGTGGCGCCCGCCCTGTGGAACACCCTCACACCAGATATCAAAGAGAACAACAACTATCAGACTTTTAGAAGACATCTGAAGGCAGCCCTGTTTAGGGAAGCTTTTAATGTTTGATGTATTACAGTATTTTAATATTTTTTTGGAAGCCGCCCAGAGTGGCTGGGGAAGCCCAGCCAGATGGTCGGGGTATAAATAATAAATTGTTGTTGTTGTTGTTGTTGTTGTTGTTGTTGTTGAAGGAATAACATGCTGTAAACTTCCGATCACGTCATTGCCTATATTTCGTAGGTAGCCCACTACTGTCATACCTGGGGTTACAGACGCTTCGGGTTGCACGATTTCGGGTTGCGCACTGCGCTGAACCCAGAAGTGCCGGAACAGGTTACTTCTGGGCTTCGGCGCTTGCGCATGCACAGAAGCGCTGAATCGCAACCCATACATGCACAGAAGCACTAAATTGCACTTTGCGCGTGCGCAGAAGCGCTGAATCGCAACCGCGCAGGCGCAGGCGCGGCGCTGCGGGTTGCGGACGCTGCGGGTTGCGAACGTGCTTCCCACATGGATCACGTTCGCAACCCGGGCGTCCACTGTAATGCATTTTGCCCTGGCCAGCTGAATTATCCATGTCATCCGACCCAAAGGGAGGTCCGGACCCATTGCTGCTGGGATGAGCTGGGATGAAGAGTTCAGTAGGTGACACACCTTCTCCTTAATCCTGCGTAATGCGCACAGCCGCGATTTCCCCATTCTGATCCGAGGCTCCTGGGGTGTGTTCAGAATACGTCGCTATTTTTAGAGTCCGTGGGACAAATCTTCTGGCAGGCCTGCATTTGGCTGGCATAACATCAGCAGCGTTGGAGAAACGGCTCCTGCAACTTTTCCCGGCAGCTTGCGGTAAATCCAGAACGGTTTAGTAGTGCTTGGATAAGGAAATGAGTAAGGCAGCCCAGCTCAAACGGAGACAAAGGATGGGTGTGGGCGTCAGATCACATATTGTTATAGATTCAGGGTAAACCCTAGAAACCACCGTATTTTTTGCTCCGTAAGATGCACCTGACCATAAGACGCACCTAGCTTTTGGAGGAGGATCTGATGGTGAATTTGGGGTGACCCAATGCAAAAACGCGGGTGGCGCTGTGGGTAAAAGCCTCAGCGCCTAGGGCTTGCCGATCGAAAGGTCGGCGGTTCGAATCCCTGCGGCGGGGTGCGCTCCCGTTGCTCGGTCCCAGCGCCTGCCAACCTAGCAGTTCGAAAGCACTCCCGGGTGCAAGTAGATAAATAGGGACCGCTTACTAGCGGGAAGGTAAACGGCGTTTCCGTGTGCGGCTCTGGCTCGCCAGAGCAGCGATGTCACGCTGGCCACGTGACCCGGAAGTGTCTCCGGACAGCGCTGGCCCCCGGCCTCTAGAGTGAGATGGGCGCACAACCCTAGAGTCTGTCAAGACTGGCCCGTACGGGCAGGGGTACCTTTACCTTTTACCTTTAATGCAAAAATCCTGAGGAACCATGTGGATCCATGCTTTGTAACCACATTTTTGCACCATTGCAGCCCCAGGAAACAGTGGGTGCATGATTTTTTTGGTGCAGGCTGCAGCCATGGACATGCTATGTGATCTGATGGTGAATTTGGGGTGACCCAGTGTAAAAATCCTGCGGATCCATGTGCTTTTACCTCCCCCTCCCAGGCAGCCTCCTTTATCTCTAGCATCCCTTATCTCTCTCCCGATCCCACCGATCAGCTGCTTCCTTTCCACACTCCCTTCCCTCTTATTTGCCTCAGTGTCTTTTCCTTAGCTGGAGCAGTTTTTTGCTCCTCCTTTTCTTCTAATTTCTCTCCTTATTGCTTTAGTCCTCCTGTTTCCCTCCCTTTGCAAGTTTGCTGTCTTTGCCTCCCCACTCCAGGCAGCCTCCTTTAGCACTAGAGTCCCTTATCTCCTTCCAATCACTTGCTGATCAGCGGCTCAGCGGCTTTGTTTCAACATCCCCTTCCCTCTTTCAAAAATAAAAAAGAGCATGATCTGCTTTTTGCCCCTGGGCAATTCGGCTCCAGGGACCATGCACTCACTCCATAAGACGCACAGACATTTCCCCTTACTTTTTAGGAAGAAAAAAGTGCGACTTACAGAGCGAAAAATACGGTAATAAATGCTTGTGTTTGGGTGATTTTTGATATGAAAGGAGAATGCAAGCGGCAAAGGAATTCGTGTGGCTGAGCTACGGCCATCAAGGAATAATAGAAGGACATTAACAATACAAGGGAACTTCTTTTTTCAAAAAAAAAATAATAATTGTAATTTTCATTTATATACATTACAACAATTATTCAAACATAACTCTAACATTTGATACTTTGACTCCCCGCTCTTTCTGCAGTTTCTTTTACATTTATTTCCATCCTTTCCTGCATACTCCAAATTATCTTAATTTATTTTTTTATTCGTCTATTCTCATATATATCTCATACAGCGGGACCCTCTAACCAGTGCACGGCCACTGGCTCTCAGTGCAGAATACGGTCTCAGACTTTTGTTCCGATTCTTCCTTCCTTGTTTGCAACTGTCCGACCTATTCCATGGGCTTTCCCCGCCCCCCGATTTGGCACTGGGGGGCATGTTGACTTTTGCACTGCATCCTGGGGAACAGAACACATTCCACCCACAGAGTGCGCACGAGAGGGAGACTGAATTCTCTCGCCAAAAAAGCGATGGAGACCCAAACTGACAAGAGTGGAATCGTGCAAAGGCCTCCGAGACAGAAACTGGCCGAGTGGAATTTAGCAACGCTTTATTTGCAAAGAGTGGGTTGAGAGAGAGGCGGTTGTGTTCCCCAGCGGCACTTTTTTGGGGGTGACGTCTGACGGATCTCTAACTGGTTCTGACTGCTTCGTTTCTCAAATGTTATGCGGGCTTGAGAGCCGGCAGCAAATCTTCAGCAGGAGTGGGGAAACCCAGCAAGACGTATATTGCAGTAGGAACCTTCCCGAAACCCAATTAAAAAAAAAAAATCAAACAGGACACAGTTGGGTCGACTCTTATGGAAGCTGCTTGACGCAGAATCAGACCATTAGGCCCTCTGACCCAACATTGCCTAGTGAGTGTTAGAATCACGTTGTTGTTGTTTAGTCGTTTAGTCGTGTCAGCCTCTTCGTGACCCCCTGGACCAGAGCACGCCAGGCACTCCTGTCTTCCACTGCCCCCCGCAGTTTGGTCAAACTCATGCTGGTAGCTTCGAGAACACTGTCCAACCATCTCGTCCTCTGTCGTCCCCTTCTCCTTGTGCCCTCCATCTTTCCCAACATCAGGGTATTTTCCAGGGAGTCTTCTCTTCTCATGAGGTGGCCAAAGTCTTGGAGCCTCAGCTTCACGATCTGTCCTTCCAGTGAGCACTCAGGGCTGATTTCCTTCAGAATGGAGAGGTTTGATCTTCTTGCAGTCCATGGGACTCTCTAGAGTCTCCTCCAGCACCAGAATTCAAAAGCATCCATTCTTCGGCGATCAGCCTTCTTTATGGTCAAACTCATATTGGTCATTTCGAGAACACTGTCCAACCATCTCGTCCTCTGTCGTCCCCTTCTCCTTGTGCCCTCCATCTTTCCCAACATCAGGGTCTTTTCCAGGGAGTCTTCTCTTCTCATGAGGTGGCCAAAGTCTTCGAGCCTCAGCTTCACGATCTGTCCTTCCAGTGAGCACTCTTTAAGAATGGATAGGTTTGTTCTTCTTGCAGTCCATGGGACTCTCAAGAGTCTCCTCCAGCACCAGAATTCAAAAGCATCCCTTCTTCAGCGATCAGCCTTCTTTATGTTCCAGCTCTCACTTCCATACATCATTACTGGGAAAACCAGAGCTTGAACTATATGGACCTTTGTTGGCACTGCTTAAAAACCTCCAAGGAAGGAGAGTTCCACTGTCAAATGGCTCTCACGGTCATAAAGTTCTTCCTGATGTTTAGTCCCTTTCTTGTAACTTGAACCCTCCAGAGCAAGAGAAAGCAAGCTTGCTCCATCTTCCAAGTGACAGCCCTTTAACTTCAACTTGGGGGCGCCAGATGTTCCTGGTTTATTATAGCCAGCATTAGGACAGATAAAATAAAGTCCCTCTCCATGCAGCACATGTTTAAACTGTGGAACTCACTGCCACTGGAGGCAGGGATGGGCCTCAAATTAGATTGTTTTAGAATACGGTCAGACAAATTAATGCAGGAGAGGGCTATCGGTGGCTGCTAGCCAGGATGTCTAGATAAATTATAAACAGATAAAAACATTGGCAGGATTATTGTAACAACCTGCTGTTTCATAAGGGTATATACCGTATTTAAAGAAGATGAATAAATGAGCACATGAAGTTAATCTGGATATGCAGAAGATATTAAAGACAAACCTAAGGAACCGCAGAAAGAGAGGGGGAAGGAAGTCAAGTTTTGAAATGTCAAAATGATTGTAAAACTGGTGAAATGTATAAACTTGAAAAGTATAAATAAATAAATGAACTACACTGCCAACTTGGGTTGCCATACGTCCAGATTTCCCTGGACATTTCCTCTCAGACACTGCTTCCGACTCCAGTATTCTGGGTATGCCCAGAAAATTCCTTTTTTATTTTAAAATGCTTTATTGAAATTAATTATATACAAAAGAAAACAACATGTAATGAAATATATAATAA
Organism: Podarcis raffonei; assembly: GCF_027172205.1. NCBI lineage: Eukaryota > Metazoa > Chordata > Lepidosauria > Squamata > Lacertidae > Podarcis > Podarcis raffonei. Next base: position 3,175,008 of record NC_070613.1, on the reverse strand, counting down.
AGAAAAAAGGAATTTTTAAAATACTTATTACATTGTATCATATTTTTCTCAAGGATCCAACGACTTCCGGTCAACCCCTCATGCTTCTAAACATTTTTTATCCTATCGCACATTTTATTTCAGTCTTGTTATTCATTATATTCGTATATATTCTCTTTCCTGGCACTCATCCAATGTATCACGGAAGTTATTCTAGAGCTGCCACAGATTTCATACTGTTAGAATAGTCCTTAAGATAGTTTTTATACATACTCCATTTTTTTAATTTAAAAGTTTGTTCCGTGCGGTGCCGTCTTTCAATCTTTCTGTTAGTTTAGCCAGTTCTGCATACCCCAACAATTTATTTTGCCAATCCAATTTTGTCGGTACTTTGTCTCCCTTCCAGTTCGTAGCTATCAATATTCTTGCGGTCGCAGTAGCGTACAAAAACAATTCCCTCATATTTTTTTGAATGCCGTGACCTAAATTAAAAGACGTCTGCTTCTTGGGAGAAAAGCAATGACAAACCTAGACAGCATCTTAAAAAGCAGAGACATCAACTTGCCGAAAAAGCTCCGTATAGTTAAAGCTCTGGTTTTCCCAGTAGTGATGTATGGAAGTGAGAGCTGGACCACAAAGAAGGCTGATCGCCAAAGAATTGATGCTTTTGAATTCTGGTGCTGGAGGAGACTCTTGAGAGTCCCATGCACTGCAAGAAGATCAAACCTCTCCATTCTTAAGGAAATCAGCCCTGAGTGCTCACTGGAAGGACAGATCCTGAAGCTGAGGCTTCAAGACTTTGGCCACCTCATGAGAAGAGAAGACTCCCTGGAAAAGACCCTGATGTTGGGAAAGATGGAGGGCACAAGGAGAAGGGGGCGACAGAGGACGAGATGGTTGGACAGTGTCCTCGAATCTACCAGCATGAGTTTGACCAAACTGCGGGAGGCAGCGGAAGACAGGAGTGCCTGGTGTGCTCTGGTCCAGGGGGTCATGAAGGGTCGGACACGACTAAACAACAACAACAATATCCAGAAAATCCCTGATGTATGGCAACCCTGGAACAGGGATGGAAGGATGGGGGAGCCCATAGTATAAGGTTACCAGATGTTCCCGTTTCCTGGGGACAGTCCCTGGATTTACACATCAGTCCCCTGACAAAATCCTATCATTTGTATTGAAGTTGAAAAGTGTCCCCGGATTCCTTGAAACAAGGCGTGTCCAACAGGTAGATCACTGGATGTTTGGGGTAGATCACTGGATATTTGTGGGAGATTGCGGTAAATCTCCCCTGAAAAAACTCCCCCCCTCTCCAACAACTTTGCCTGTCAATAACAATGGATAGATCACAACCAGTATTTTTATAATGTGAGTAGATCACAGTCTCTTGGGTGTTGGGCATACCTGGTATACCAAAACCTCTTTCTCTTTAAGGGCTCCAGGTGAGCAGCTTCTCTCCCTGGGCCACACCCAATTCCCCCAAAAGCCATTGCAAACCTCTAGGACCAGCGAGATAAAAGGAGGGATCTCCCAAGAGTCTTGCATTTTCAATTCTAGTTGGGCTTCTTGTCTCTGCTCTGTTGCTATGAAGGCCCTAAGATGTTGAGAAAACCCTTTTAAATGTACTGGGCTGCTTTGGGAATCCTTTCCTAAATGGAGTCCCTGCTGAATATTCGGCGGCTTGCAGAAGACGAAGGCAGATGTGAGTTGTTAGCAAAGGGGCTGATTAGGGTCTACACTTGAGTAGAGACCTGGGGTGTAAAGGATGGGTGGAAGGGCGGGTCTGCTATACTCCCACTGCTGCCCAAAGTTTTGCAGATATTTTTCTGTGCGAAGAAGGGCTTGCTTGGATTTAAGGCTTAATTCTGGCAACTATTCCTCTCCTCTGTCCCAAGATAAGTGTTGCTTTATGACATGGAAAATAACAAGGGCACCTCTAAGCATGTACAGAGTGTGTTTGCATTCCAGTGAGTAATTTCTGCTAACCTGAACCCATCTGGGGTAGGAATTTTTGAGGCCTGGGGACAGAACCTACAGCTGTGTTTTTGGCGATCTTAGGCTGCAATTTTAACCCCGCTTACCTGAGTGTAAGACCCATTGAATTCAAGAGGACTTACTTTTGAGTAGACATAGATAGGCTTGCACTGTTAACCTTAAAACTCCTGAGTTTATTCTGCCAGCTGTGGATTAGAAACCTTCTCTGAGTTACTCCCAACTTTTTTTATCCTTTGGTTTCAAAGCGGTTTGCAATTCTGATATTTTATATTTTATTTTTTCCAGAGGAATCCTGGGAATAGTCTTTTGCAAAGCCCCCTTCCCCCAGTTAAAGGACATTAAGTTTGCAGTCCTACATATATGCTTACCTAGGAGTAAGAGCCAATGAACATAACAGGGCTTACTTTTAATTAAACCTGTGTGGGTGTTGTACTTACATGGCTGTGATGCCTTGACTGTGTTGCTTTAAAAACACTGTATAGGGGAACCTACCCAGGCACGTCTGTTTCAACACATCCTTCCCCAACTTGGCACCCTCCAAATGTTTTGAACTACAACTCCCATCAGCCCCAGGCCGATGGGACTTGTAGTCCAAAACATCTGGAAGTTTCAAGAAGGCTGGTTCTAACATGTAATATTGTTCTGTAGAATTGCTTTAAAAACTGGTGATTCTATATACATTATGTTTTCAATACAGTGGTACCTCGGGTTAAGTACTTAATTCGTTCCGGAGGTCCGTTCTTAACCTGAAACTGTACTTAACCTGAAGTGCCACTTTACCTAATGGGACCTCCTGCTGCTGCCGCACCACCGGAGCACGATTTCTGTTCTCATCCTGAAGCAAAGTTCTTAACCTGAAGCACTATTTCTGGGTTAGCGGAGTCTGTAACCTGAAGCGTATGTAACCTGAGGTACCATTGTACTACATTTTTCTCTGTATTTTGCTTTTTAACATCTACATGCAGCTGCTGGGAGAGATAATCACAGGGTTTGGGTTGGCTGTTCATCAATATGCGGATGATACCCAGCTTCTACCTCTTTTAAATCAGAACCAGTGAAGGCAGTGAAGGTCCTGTGTGAGTGCCTGGAGGCAGTTGGAGGATGGATGGCAGATAATGGATTGAGGTTGAACCCTGAAAAGACAGAAGTACTGTTTTTGGGGAACAGGAGGTGGGCAGGTGTGGAGGACTCCCTGGTCCTGAATGGGGTAACTGTGCCCCTGAAGGACCAGGTGCGCAGCCTGGGAGTCATTTTGGACTCACAGCTGTCCATGGAGGCGCAGGTCAATTCTGTGTCCTGGGCAGCTGTCTACTAGCTCCATCTGGTACGCAGGATGAGACCTTATCTGCCCACAGACTGTCTTGCCAGAGTGGTGCATATTCTAGTTATCTCCTGCTTGGACTACTGCAATGCGCTCTATGTGGGGCTACATTTGAAGGTGACCCGGAAACTACAACTAATCCAGAATGCGGCAGCTGGACTGGTGACTGGGAGCGGCTGCCGGGACCACATAACATTGGTCCTGAGAGATCTTCATTGGCTCCCAGTATGTTTCCGAACACAATTCAAAGTGTTGGTGCTGACCTTGAAAGCCCTAAACGACCTCGATCCAGTATACCTGAAGGAGCGTCTCCACCCCCATCATTCTACCTGGACACTGAGGTCCAGCACCGAGGGCCTTCTGGTGGTTCCCTCACTGCGAGTAGTGAGGTTACAGGGAACCAGGCAGAGGGCCTTCTCGGTGGTGGCGCCCACCCTGTGGAACACCCTCCCTTCAGATGTGAAGGAAATAAGCAGCTATCCTATCTTTAAAAGACATCTGAAGGCAGCCCTCTTTAGGGAAGCTTTTAATGATTAATAGGGTATTGTATTTTGGTGTTCTGTTGGAGGCCGCCCAGAGTGGCTGGGGAAACCCAGCCAGATGGGCGGGGTATAAATAAATTATTATTATTATCATCTTGTTGTTCAGGTATTTTATCAGTGGGGCTGACTTCTGAGTAAGCCTACCTAGGAGCCATTGGGATTTTTGCAAGCAGAAGGGGACCCCAGTTTGCAATCTGGACTGGGATCTGGAGTTCACATAAGAGTGTGCCGGATTGGGCCAATGACCCATTTAGTCTTGCACCCTGTTCTCACTGTGACCAACCAGGGTGCCATTATGGGAAACCCCCAAACAGGATCCGAGCCCAAGAGCCATCAGCAGTGGAATTCGGAAGCCTAGAACAGAGTTCTGCTTCTGTCTCAGCTAATAATGTGCTTTTCAGATTCCTCCTTAACCTCCTGGCTCTGAGTGGTCAGCGAAAAGGAGCTAGACATCTGTTGTTGTTGTTGTTGTTTAGTCGATTAGTCGTGTCCGACTCTTTGTGAGCCCATGGAGACAATATACAGCCTTGTCGTACTCCTTTCCCAATTTTGAACCAATCAGTTGTTCCATGTCCAGTTCTAACTGTAGCTTCTTGTCCCACATAGAGATTTCTCAGGAGACAGATGAGGTGATCAGGTACTCCCATTTCTTTAAGAACTTGCCATAGTTTGCTGTGGTCGACACAGTCAAAGGCTTTTGCATAGTCAATGAAGCAGAAGTAGATGTCTTTCTGGAACTCTCTAGCTTTCTCCATAATCCAGCGCATGTTTGCAATTTGGTCTCTGGTTCCTCTGCCCCTTCGAAATCCAGCTTGCACTTCTGGGAGTTCTCGGTCCACATACTGCTTAAGCCTGCCTTGTGGACTTTTAAGTATAACCTTGCTAGCGTGTGAAATGAGTGCAATTGTGCGGTAGTTGGAGCATTCTTTGGCACTGCCCTTCTTTGGGATTGGGACGTAGACTGATCTTCTCCAATCTTCTGGCCACTGCTGAGTTTTCCATACTTGCTGGCATATTGAGTGTAGCACCTTAACAGCATCATCTTTTAAAATTTTAAATAGTTCAGCTGGACATCTGTGGCTCCTTAAATAGGCTTGCAGCCCCCTCTGCCACAACCCAGCATCTATCATCTTGATGCCCCCAGCTTTCCCTCCCTCCAGTCCCTCTGCCCATGTCTTAAAAGCTCATTGGCCGTGTTGCCTTTCGGTCTTAAGAGAGCATCTGTTCCTGGTGTGCTTATCCTCTTCTTAATCCTTGTCTGACCTTAAGAAAGTTGCTGCAGCAGGGCAATTAGATCTCTCTTTTCTCTCTCTCTTTTTTTAAATATATTTATTAAAGTTTTCAATTTTTATACAAACGAAAAGAAAAAAGCAAAAGTAAAAAGTATTAAAAACACATAAATTTCACAACTTATTTTTCAATGACATATTTCCCTGACCTCCTCATACCTCCCCTTCTTGTATCTCCAGTTCAAATTATTTGTTCAGCAAATCCTTATCTCAAAGCATTACAGCTTACAAAAAACGCCTTATTTTCTATCCAACATCTTAGGTTATTATAACCTTAAAATTTTACTTATAAAAAACCATTTTTTCATATTCCTTTATACCATTACAGCTAGAAACCACTTAATTACAATCCAACACCATCCAACATTCCTTAATTTTGCAATATTTCTGTAAATAGTCCTTGAATTTTTTCCAATCTTCTTCTGCCGACTCTTCTCCCTGGTCACGGATTCTGCCAGTCATTTCTGCCAATCCCATACAGTCAATCAACTTCATCTGCAATTCTTCCAAAGTGGGTAATTCTTGCATCTTCCAATACTTTGCAATAAGTACTCTTGCTGCTGTTGTAGCATACATAAAGAAAGTTCTATCCTTTTTTAACACCAACTGGCTGACCATGCCCAAGAGAAAAGCCTCTGGTTTCTTCAAGAAGGTATATTTAAATACCTTTTTCAATTCATTATAAATCATTTCCCAGAAAGCCTTAATCTTAGGGCACGTCCACCAAAGGTGAAAAAATGTACCTTCATTTTCTTTACATTTCCAACATTTATTATCGGGCAAATGATAGATTTTTGCAAGCTTGACTGGGGTCATGTACCACCTGTATATCATTTTCATAATATTTTCTCTTAAGGCATTACATGCCGTAAATTTCATCCCAGTGGTCCACAACTGTTCCCAGTCAGCAAACATAATGTTATGTCCAACATCTTGTGCCCATTTAATCATAGCAGATTTAACCGTCTCATCCTGAGTGTTCCATTTCAACAGCAAGTTATACATTTTTGACAAAGTCTTAGTTTTGGGTTCTAACAGTTCTGTTTCCAATTTAGATTTTTCCACCTGGAAGCCAACTTTCTTATCCGAATTGTAAGCCTCCATTATCTGAAAATAATGAAGCCAGTCTTGCACTTTGTTTTTTAGTTTCTCAAAACTCTGCAGTTTCAGTCTATCTCCTTCTTGTTCCAAAATTTCCCAATATTTCGGCCATTTGGCCTCCATATTGAGCTTTTTCTGAGCTTTCGCTTCCATTGGTGACAACCACCTTGGGGTTTTGTTTTCCAATAAATCCTTATATCTGATCCAAACATTAAACAATGCCTTCCTAACAATATGGTTTTTAAATGCTTTATGTGCTTTAACCTTGTCGTACCACAAATAGGCATGCCACCCAAAAACGTTGTTAAAACCTTCTAAATCCAAAATGTCTGTGTTCTCAAGAAGTAGCCAGTCTTTCAGCCAGCAGAACGCTGCTGATTCATAATAAAGTTTAAAGTCTGGCAGGGCAAATCCACCCCTTTCCTTTGCATCAGTTATTGGTTACTTAGTGGCTTAGTTGTTATTGCAACATGGTCTCCTCTAGGGGGACACACTTCCAACTTCACTTTGCAACTTTTAAAACAAATATGGTCCTTATAAGTCCCCAGTATCCCTCAAAAGCCACAATTTCAGTGTCCTTAAAAGTTACTTTTTAGTCAGAAGCAGATCTAGAAACACTGTATCTTTCACAGAGTATCAGTATTCTTTACCCTTAATGTGCTGACAGTTCTTCCCACTGATCGGCTTTCCCTGTCATAGGCAGTCCGTTCCCAGATTTTAGAGGCAGCAGAAATATCTTTACTTCCCTCTTTTCTTGCAGGAAAATAATGCTCAGTTTTCTCCCCTCCACTCCTGCAAACAGGAGGGGAATCGCTTTTTTGGTGCTGGATTTTAAGTCTTTAAAGAACGTCTTTCAAAGTTACAGCTTTACAGTCTCTTTGCTTTGATCTATTTACAAGCCGGAAAGGCAGACTTCCTGTTTATGCCTTTCCCGTTTCGGCCGAATTTACTGAAAATTTTCTCAAATTAATTGCTTGATCCTACTCACGGGTAGTTGCTTTAGCTTCCAATTGTCCAGAAAGAAATCAGCGCTCTCCGACTATGGCTTGCGGCTTCACTCCGCGAAGAGAGTAGACGACTCTCAGCCCCCGCGCCACACCCCCCCGTTCCATTCCGGAGCCTTTAAAAAGGCTCCTTCGCAGCGGGGGGGCGCGCAAATGGAGCCCGTCGAGTCTCCAAGTTCACAGGCTTCACCGCCTGTGATTTCTTCGGGTCCCCGCTTCGCCGCAGCGGCCAGACCCAGTCTCCGCGGAGCCGATTCCCTCTGGAGCTCAGAGGGAATCCGCCATTCGTCGCTGGCACTGACCGGAAGTCGTCTAGCTCTCTCTTTTCTCTAGGGCATCGTGGCTTTCAAAGGGCTGATTCAAACATTGGGGGCAGGGTAGCGTATGTGACCCTCTTAATCACCTGTCCATCAGATTCCCTTCTTGTGGAAAGCTAGCAGCTCAGGGAGAATTATATTCAGTCACTTACTATTGAGGGGAAGTGCATGGAACAGGCCTCGGTGTTTCGGGTTCTGGGAATGGAGTTGAGAGATGACCTAACCTGGGGTAAATGTAAAGGGACCCCTGACCATTAGGTCCAGTCATGACCGACTCTGGGGTTGCGGCACTCATCTCGCTTTACTGGCCGAGGGAGCCGGCGTACAGCTTCCGGGTCATGTGGCCACCATGACTAAGCCGCTTCTGGTGAATCAGAGCAGTGCATGGAAACGCTGTTTACCTTCCCGCCGGAGCGGTACCTCTTTATCTACTTGCACTTTGACGTGCTTTTGAACTGATAGGTTGGCAGGAGCAGGGACCGAGCAACGGGAGCTCACCCCGTCGAGGGGATTCGAACCACCGACCTTCTGATCGGCAAGCCCTAGGCTCTGTGGTTTAACCCACAGCGAAAACAGCAAAGACCTGATGAAGAGAGCACAGCAGAGGTTATATTTTCTGAGAATCCTCTGGAAAAACAATCTCTCAAAGGACCTGTTGATGGCATTTTACCATTGTACTGCTGAGAATGTATTAACTTATGGTCTGTGTGTGTGGTTTGGGAGCTGCACGGTCAGGGAAAAAATAATGTTGTCCAGGGTTGTAAAAACTGCGGAGAGAATAATTGGGTGCACTCTTCCCACCTTGGATCAAATCTACGCTTCCAGGTGCCATAAGAAAGCTGCAGAGATAGCGCAGGACAGTGCGCACCCCGGAAATGATCTCTTTCAGCTTCTGCCTTCTGGAAGAAGGTCCAGGGTTATAAAGACTAGGACTAGCCGCCTGAGAAACAGTTTCTATCCAAATGCGATTTTGGTTTTAAACGCAGTGTAAGGTAGTCTTTAATGGGATGCAGGTGGCACTGTGGGTTAAACCACAGAGCCTAGGACTTGCCAATCAGAAGGTTGGCGGTTCGAATCCCCACGACGGGGTGAGCTCCTGTTGTTCGGTCCCAGCTCCTGCCAACCTAGCAGTTCGAAAGCACCTCAGTGCAAGTAGATAAATAGGTACCACTCCAGCGGGAAGGTAAACGGAATTTCCGTGTGATTCTCTGGTTTCGCCAGAAGCGGCTTAGTCATGCTGGCCACATGACCCGGAAGCTGTACGCCCAATGGTCAGGGGTTCCTTTATCTTTACCTTTATTCAGACCACACCTGGAATACTGTGTCCAGTTCTGGGCACCACAATCTAAGAAGGATATTGATAAACTGGAAGGTGGGCAGATGAGGGCGGCCAAGATGATCAAGGATCTGGAAACCAAGCCTGATGAGGAATGGTTGAAGGAGCTGGGCATGTTTAGTTTGGAAAAGAGGAGACCGAGAGGAGATATGTGAGCCATCTTCAAATAACTGAAGGATGGAGCAAGCTTGGTTTCTTCAGCTCCCTAGGGCAGGACTTCAAGTTACAAGAAATGAGATTCCAACTAAATGTTGGGACGAATTTTCTGGTGGTAAGAACTGCTCAACTCCTTTCTTGGTAGGTTCTCCTTCCTTGCGAGTTTTTAAGCAGAGCTTGGATGGCCACCTGTCATGGACGACAGCTGCGATTCCTACATTGAGCCAGTGTGGTGTAGTGGTTAAGAGCAGTGGACTCATAATCTGGTGAACCGGGTTCGCATCTCCGCTCCTCCACATGCAGCTGCCGGGTGACCTTGGGCCAGTCACACTTCTCTGAAGTCTCTCAGCCCCACTCACCTCACAGAGTGTTTGTTGGGGGGGAGGAAGGGAAAGGAGAATGTTAGCCTCTTTGAGACTCCTTCGGGTAGTGATAAAGCGGGATATCAAATCCAAACTCTTATTTTACATTGCTTTGGGTGGACTAGATAGAGGTACCTTCCAACTCTGCAATTCTGTGATGGGAATCATAGTGCAAAAATCAGGAGGGACCCCTGATTTGGGCGAGGCCAATTCTGCAGGGTGGCATTGCCAGGCACCCCCCCCCGCACTCCATGCAAGATTAGCCTTTTTACTGTGCTGCAAGTGATCTCTGAAAAGTAGCCAGGTTAATCCTCCCTTGGCAAGGATCCCAAAGGTCTTAATGGGAAGGAGCGGAGCTTGCAACTGTCTGAGCTGGGGAGAGAAAGATAGCATTTCCCGTAAGCTGCATTCCGTTCCCCGGAGAGTTGAGATGGATCAATAGGAGCTACAGCAGAGCCCATTAGCTAGACCTTCACCCCAGAAGTGGACAGTCCCGATTCTCAAAGGCATCATATCTGGGCAAGCACACAGCTGGCAACTTTCCCCTGTTCCCAATGAGGGTAATAATCAAAGTAGGTAGTACTTATTTTAGTGCTTTGCTGTTCAGAGCGCTCCACGTTCCATCTCTCGGCCATTTGCAAAGCAGGCTTCTCTATTAAGTGGATCAGTAAATGTTGGGGTATCCATGCCCCGTGGCTCCCGGGCAGAGAATTTGCCCTGCATGCAGGAGGGTTCGGGTTCACTTCCCAGTGGCAAGTCCCAAGGGGGCTCGTAGAGTTGCAGAACTCCTGCCAACCTAGCAGTTCGAAAGAACGTCAAAAGTGCAAGTAGATAAATAGGTACCGCTCCAGCGGGAAGGTAAACGGCATTTCTGTGCACTGCTCTGGTTTGCCAGAAGTGGCTTAGTCATGCTGGCCACATGACCAAACAACAGGAGCTCACCCCGTCATGGGGATTCGAACCGCCAACCTTCTGATTGGCAAGTCCTAGGCTCTGTGGTTTAGACCACAGCGCCACCCGTGTCCCTTGTAGGGTGATGCAATTTTTCTTTTCTATTTTTCATTCTCATTCACTTTTCCCCCTTCTTTCTCCCCCCCTCTACCTTTTTATAAATGAAATTTCCTTAATAAAACATGAATACTTATGTGTGTAAGAGAGAGAGATGGATGAGGCCAATGGCAATCTAGTCCAGCCTTCTGTTCTCACAGTGGCCAACCAGTTGCCTCTGTGGGACAAACTGACAAGCAGGACTCAAGCACAAGCGCTTAGAATTATAGAGTTGAAAGGGACCGCGGGGGTCATTTAGTCGAACCCGCTGCAACGCAGGACACTTTAGCCCAACATGGACCTCGAACCCAGGACCATGAGATTAAGAGTCTCATACTCTACTGTTTGAGCTTCATTGCATATCTTTAGGCGCCAGGCAAAAACATTTCTCCTCAACCAGGTGTTTGGCTGGTTAACATTCTATGCCACGCATACGCAAACTCGGCCCTCCGGATGTTTTGGGACTACAACTCCCATCATCCCTGACCACTGGTCCTGTTAGCTAGGGATCATGGGAGTTGTAGTCCTAAAACATCTGGAGGGCCATTTGCCTATGCCTGTTCTATGCCTTTTAAAATGTGTTTCTGGGGCAGAGGATTTATCGGTTTGCTTTTGTTTTATTACGCATCCTTGTGTTCTCCTTTTGTGGTTTTTCCCCCCTGTTGCGAACTTCCCTGGGATCTTCGGATGAAGGGTGGTCTGCAAATTAAATAAATACGGATAAAACAATAATAGCCAGAGCCCTCTCCCTGCCTGTGGTTTCCAGCGTGAGTGTGAAAATGCGAGCATAGTTTGTGTGATGAAATACACACACACACACACAAACCAAACACACGCACGCAAATTGTGAGAGTGCCACCATTATTTATTTCTAAAAGACAACAGTGGCAACGCGCAAGATCAGCAATTAGCAGCCAGCTGGGAGAAAATAGCCGCCTCCGTCCGAAACTGGACACCAGTCCCATTTTTCTTTCCACAGTGCTCAGCGGCGCCCTAGATTTTTCATCCAGTGCGCTGAGCTCAGTGCAGAGTCATTCCCTGCCTGCTCCCTCTGGAAGAGACCTGGAGGAACGCCAACTTGAAAAGGCCATTTGTCAGCGCGCATAAGAGGTCACACGGCAAGCCAGGTGGCCGGGCTCAGAGCCTCCGTCATCCCCACCTACACCCATCCCTGATGAGCCCTTCACGCCCACCCCTGGGAGATGCCCCACTTAATGGCCAAGGCTCACGCACACCTTGCTTGCGGCGGATTTCACAGTGACGTGAACCAGCCCTTAAGCCCCCTCCAATCCCGTCACAGCCAGCACACAGAGAGAAAAGCAAACACCGCAACTAGACAAGTCTGTGTTATTTTGCAATGCCTCCGGGAGCTGGAATATTATAATAATAATAATAATAATAATAATAATAATAATAATAATAATGTATTATTTGTACCCCACCCATCTGGCTCGGTTTCCCCAGCCACTCTGGCCGGCTTCCAACAAAGATTAAAAATACATCAAAATGTCACACACTAAAAACTTCCCTGAACATGCCTTCAGATGTCTTCTAAATGTCAGGTAGTTGTTTATCGCTTTGACATCTGCTGGAAGGGCGTTCCACAGGGCGGGCGCCAATACCGAGAAGGCCCTCTGCCTGGTTCCCTGTAGCTTTGCTTCTCACAGTGAGGGAACCACCAGAAGGCCCTCGGAGCTGGACCTCAGTGTCCGGGCAGAACAATAGGGGTGGAGACGCTCCTTCAGGTCTACTGGGCCGAGGCCGTTTTGGGCTTTAAAGGTCAACACCAACATTTTGAACTGTGCTCGGAAATGTACTAGCAGTTTGAAAGCACACCAGTGCAAGTAGATAAATAGGTACCACTACAGCAGGAAGGTAAACGACGTTTCCGTGCACTTTGGTTTCCGTCACGGTGTTCCGTTGCTCCAGAAACAGTTTATTCCTGCTGGCCACATGACCCGGAAAGCTGTCTGTGGACAAACACTAGCTCCCTCGGCCAATAAAGATGAGTGCTGCAACCCCACCTTTGCTAAAGTCGCCTTTGCCTGGACCGTCTGATCGGCAAGTCCTAGGCTCTGTGGTTTAACCCACAGCGCCACCTGTGTCCCCTTACATTAATATAGAAATCTGTATATTCTTATTATCCCAATACATGTATAATTGTCAGTAACCGAATATATTCTGTGTGAACTCATTCCGAATATCATTCTATTTATCCAAAGAAAGTCTGCATCTATAAGCTGTCCGTTTGTATGTTGCCAATGTTGTGAAGCCATTGATTAAAGGGAATCGTATCTCTATTCTCCCAATTCATCAATATGGCCAAGTTTAGGGTGCGTAGAATCCATTTTCGCCGTCCTGTTATCAACTTCCATACAAGGGGTATATAGTTCAAGAGCATATTCACCTCTGAAAAAAATGTATTTTCCCCCCAGGCACACTTGTATATTACAGTCTCAAACACAGAAAACTTAGACCAGGGCTGGATTTAGGTTTGATGAGGCCCTAAGCTACTGAAGGTAATGGGGCCCTTTATATGTCCAGCTGTCCTTTGTCAACAACAAATGGTCGCTTTCTGTGTGTGTTGAATATATGCTATATGTGGGGCTCATTACGTACATCATAGGAGCCTACACAAAAACACTGTTGCTATATGTAGGTTAAATTTAATTTAATTTATTTTTTATCTTATATTTTGGAAATGTACATCCAGGTGTTGTTTTTCCTTTAATTTTTTTGGGGACCCCCAAGAGTGGGGCCCTAAGCTATAGCTTGTTGAGCTTATACGTAAATCTGGCACTGACTTAGACTTTAAGTAAAATGTTGGGCTTTGTGAATTTGCCTCTGTCGTCCAAAACTTGGCAAAGGTAGGGGAATCACCTGGAAAAGCGTGAGCTCTGGCTTCCCATATGTTGCACACCTGAACGCATGAAGCACCATTGATGGACTTACCTGCCGTGACTTGGTCCAGCCCCTTTTAAGTGTCCTCTCCTGCCATTGGCTCAGCCTCCAAGGCGTGTCACGGAATGCTGCGAACACTCTAATTGATTCAGAAACTTGCATCACACAAAGCCCAGGAGCCCAGATAGGGCTGAGGGTGGGATATCTCACTAGTGATGAGCACAGCAAGGGAGAGGAAGGGCATCGCAGGATGGGCCAACTCTTAGACCGTACGTATGTGTTAGAGAGAGAGTATTGCACACAAGAATTTGTCCATAAGCTTATTCGGATCATATTTTGGTCATGATTTTTTTTTTTGGGGGGGTACCCCATCTCTTCTCCAATAAGCCAGCAAACCTGTAAACGGCATGAGAAAAGACAACTGGTATTTCCCTGCTGGAAAAGCCAAGCATTAGTTGGTGCCAAGATGGCCTCTTTGGGGAGAAAATTCCACAGTCAGGGAGCCACCACAAAAAAGGCCCTTCCTTGTCCTGTAGTGTAGCAATATCTGGAGGGCCACTGCCACCACATCACAGAATGGTGACGATGATAATTATTTTTGTTTCTTTTTTCATACATGAAAACCAAGAGGAAAAAAATACAGTAGAAATGTCCCACCCATAGATAGTTAAAAGCCAGAGGCCTAGTAAAGAAGGAATGTTTTTGCCTGATGCCTTAAAGATATACAATAATAGTGCCAGGTGTCTCCACCCACATCGTTCAGCCCAGACACTGAGGTCCAGCTCCGGGGCCTTCTGGGGGTTCCCTCACTGAGAGAAGCGAAGTTAAAGGGAACCAGGCAGAGGGCCTTCTTGGTGGTGGCGCCTGCCCTGTGGAACACCCTCCCATCAGATGTCAAGGAAATAAACAACTACCTGACTTTTAGAAGACATCTGAAGGCAGCGCTGTTTAGTGCGGTTTTTAATGTTTGATGTTTTATTCTATTTTTAATACTTTGTTGGAAAGATAATATTATTATTATTATCCCTGGAGAGAGAATTCCACAAACTGGCAGCCACTACTGGAAAGGCCTGTTCTTGTGCTGCTGCCCTCTGGGCCAAGTACAGTGGTACCTCGGGTTACATACGCTTCAGGTTACAGACTCTGCTAACCCAGAAATATTACCTCAGGTTAAGAACCAAAGGATGAGAACAAAAATTGTGCTCCGGCGGCGTGGCAGCAGCAGGAGTCCACATTAGCTAAAGTGGTGCTTCAGGTTAAGAACAGTTTCAGGTTAAGAACGGACCTCCGGAATGAATTAAGTACTTAACCCGAGGTACCACTGTACTGAAATGTTGATACTAGTTTGTTGTGGAGCGATTTGGATTAATGCTTCTCCCCCAATCTTTCTCTTCTCAATCCCCCATCCCCAGATGTATCCCGGACCACCTCCACGTCCTCCACACCGAGTAGCGAGGCCCTGACACCACTGCAGATGTCCCCGGCGGTGACACCCGACTGCCAGACCGGCCTCCCCATGGACCCCACCCTCTGTGGCAAAGTCGTCCCGGCTTTCCTGCCGGCGAAGAAAGAAGACCGCCCGCAGCCCGAAGGAGCCAGCTGCGACACGGCCGTGGGCAACGCCGCGACCGGCCTGGTGGCCCTCAGCGAGTGCGGGCAGGTTGTGATGGAGCAGGCCCCGAAAGCCGCCAAGGTGGCGCCCAAAGGTCAGGGGGAACCTACGTCGGGCGTGGACATGCTGGACACCCGGATAGTGATGGGCGAGGAGACTCAATGCCTCAGTGTGGATGAGGAAGATGGGGAAGGGGCTGCCTCTGCGCCGCTCAAACGGGGCACCTCGGAGGCCAGCTCTGAGGAGGAGGAAACGAGCGACGTGGAGGATCAGGACCTGCTTGACCTCCAGGCGAGGCCTCCCCACCAGACCCCAAAAGACTTGGCCAGCCGGCAAGCAGGCATGACCCTCCCCGGCCTCCGGAATCCGCAGGAGGCCGAGAGGGCAGCCATGACATCTCCACTCTCTCAGGGCGAACATTCAGCGGACCTGCCTTCTCCGCCTCCTGCGCTCACCAAAGACCTCTCCGTTGAGCCTGCCGAGGCCCAGCCCCTGCCTGGCAAGCACACCTGTGGCCTGGACCCAGAACTATACTTCACGGCGCCCTCGACCCCCATCAAGACTGTGTTTTCCCACCTCAGGCATCAGCCCTTCTCCAAAGAGAGCCTCAGCGAGGAGCAGAATGACACGGACAACGAAGGCCTCTGCTCCCCACCCACCTCCCCCTCGGGGTCCTATATCACGGCCGAGGGAGGCAGCTGGGCGTCTTCGGGCACCGGCAGCACTTCCCCGTCTTGCTCCCCCAACCTGATCGCAGAGTCGGAAGCCATGGAGGCCCCGTCGGCAGACGGCAAGGAGTTTCTCTTGGAGTACGCAGACGGCCGCCCGAGGCTGCCACGGGGACCCAGCCTGTCTCCCGACTTGGAGGGAGAGTTTGCTTTCCAGACCCTCTCCTCCAGCACTTTAGTCCACTCGTCGTTCCCCGAGGACGACGACGACGGGCAGACGACCCCGGAGGAAGATGGCGGCGACTGGGGCGCCGAAGTCGCTCCCTCGAGGCCGGGCCCTCAGAGGTTTGAGCAAGCGGCTCCATCTTGGCCCGAGAGCAGAGAGGACTCTGGAGACGAAGTGGATCTGAGCCGCGAGCTTTCCAAGGCAGAGGCCCTGCCGGCCTACGAAACGGGAGCCGGAGACTCTGCCGAGTTTGCAGGATCGAAACCCTGCCTCTTGCCCGGTTCACTCGCTGCCTTCCCTTCTGGGACGGACACCTCCGAGGCTGATGCGCCCGGCCGGCCGCAGGCCGAGACGGCGGCTTCCGCCCCAGACGACGGCGTGGACGGCGCCGACAGTGACCAGATGATTTCTGCTTTGCTCCTTCCTTTCTGTGGGAGTCTCATATTCGAGGCGGAGTCCATGGAGATCACGCTGTTCCCCCAAGGGGAGTCGGTGGGGAACGACGCCCTCTATGGCGTGGAGGACAACGACAGCACTTCGGCCTCCTTCCTGCAGTCTCTCTCGGAAACCTCCATCAACGAAGGCGTGGACGAGTCCTTTGCTTACCAGGACGACACCTCCCAGTCCTCAGACTCGGCCTCCTACAACGGGGAGGACGACGAACGGCTCTACAGCGTCGAGCAGTACGCCGTGGTCGCGGAAGCTGCCGTCGCCCCTGCTCAGGAAGTGGCCGGGCCTCCAAAGGAAGACATGGAACCCGCGCTGTCCCGATCAGGCAGCGAGAGCGAGATGGAGACCTCATCCGATGCTTACAACACAGATGAGGAAGAGACGGCTTCTGCCGGGGACAATGGGCACCTGAGGGCCGAAAAGGAGGAGCGGGAGGAGAGAGGCTCCTCCCTGGAGAAGGCTGAAGATGAAGAGATACCCCAGGAGGACCAAATCAAAGTTTCGCTCCCCACTGAAGAAGAAGCGGCCTCCAGGTTGCAGGTTGTGCCTGAAGCTCCCGGCAATTCCTCCGAATGTTCTGGAAGCAGCAGCAGTTCCCCTACCGGTCAAGGATGGGGGTCTCCTATGGAGCAGGGCCCCACAGCTCTTTTCGGAGGCGTGGGTCGTGGAACTGGATGTGAAGAGGGAGAAGAGCCTTCAAGGGAAAGGGGCTCCCCCTGCGACTCCCCAGAGCACCAGTCGCTCTCAGACGGGCGAGAGGCTGCTGAGGAAAACATCCCTGATCCCGGAGAATGCCTCATTGCTTGCTTTGATACGGATGAGGAAGCAGACGCTTTGCCGCCTCTGGACAACTCCTTGGAAGGGCCTCGGCCTGTGGGACAAACGGCAGCAGAGTGGGTCGACCAGGTGTATGCGGGCCCTGCCATAGCCCTGGGATGGACCCCGAAGCCGTATCCTGTGGCGTTTGCAGAGCTGGCGACTCCAGACGTCAACGACTCGTCTTCCTTTGACATCAGCGCCAGGCTGAAGGAGTCGGAGGAGCGGCTTCTGGAGCTCCTTGACCAAGATGGCGCCTCTGGGGGAGGCTTGACTGAAGCAGAGAGGCCTAACGGAGGAGTGTTCAA
The DNA here is from genome assembly GCF_027172205.1 of Podarcis raffonei. Lineage (NCBI taxonomy): Eukaryota > Metazoa > Chordata > Lepidosauria > Squamata > Lacertidae > Podarcis > Podarcis raffonei. Next base: position 3,157,578 of record NC_070613.1, on the reverse strand, counting down.
CGTGGAGCCAGAGAAGGAGGAGCCTCCATTCGTGTCCCTCCTTGGCTCCTGTGAGGCGGCCATCTTGGACCAGCCTGAAGCGACTCGAGCCGACAACGAGCCGACAGCGGAGTGCCTTATTGCCTGCTTTGAATCGGAGGACGAGCTTGAGGAGGCCTCGTCCCTCGACCAGATGAACAACAACGAGGACCACGTGGTGGCCATCTTTTCTGAGGCGAAACCTGATTCTCGGCCCCTGCTGGGACCAAACGGCACACAGCAGAACACCGCCGCCGTGGACAGTGAGGTCACCTTGTTGGCGGCAGCCACAACTCTGCCCCCCACAGATGTTGAAGAGCGTGCTGAAGTCTGTGGGATGCCAAGAGACTCATCTGGGCTGGAGATGGAGGCCTCCACAGGCCCTCTTGGGAGTGTGGTTATAGGAGACGGCGCAGCCCATCTCAAGCTGTGCTTGGAGACTGGCGAGGCCAAAGACCTGAGCGTGAGGGACCCTCAGCCTGGTGACAGCCGCCATGAGCCCACGCTGGTAGAAACAGGCGGCCATCTTGAGGAAGCTGGAGAGGACGCCAAGGGCAAAGATCAGCTAGGGGAAGAGGCTTCAGTTGTAGAGGAAGCCACCAGGGCAATGGAGGAGCAAGCGCTATCGGACGAAGTTGATGCTGGCCAGGACTGGGAAAGTCCGTCCGAGGGAGAAGAGGATGCTATTTCTGAACTTGAAAGTGATGAAAACAGCAGAGCAGACTCTGTCGCTGAGATCCCGCCAGGAGAAGGTTGTGTTTGGCCAGGAGACGGGCTTCAAGCCCAGCGCTTAACCACGCTTCCTGTGGGACTGTGTGGATCAGAAGCCGCCTCATTCCAGGATCCTGGTGCTCAGCCTAGCCTGAGAGACAGCAACATGAATCTGGTTCAGATTCAGAGTAAGGGGGCAGCTCCTGCTCCCGCCAGCAGGGAGACCACAGATGGTCCAGTGTTGGTGGGAAGCTCAGACAAGAAGCCAGGACAGAAAGATGAGAACAAGCTCGTGGTTCCTGCAGCCTTTGAGCAGGTTGTTCACCAGGCAAGCCTTCCTGAGCCAGCGGGTCGTAAAGAAGGCACTGAACGGCCGCAGCTTCGTGGGGTACAGATTCTGGAGCCCCAGGCAGCAACCAAAGACACCAAGCTGGCTGTCCAACAGGGGCCTGAGGCTCAGAGGAACAGGGGATGTATGGAGGCGGCTGCATCTCTGCCTCCTTTGAATGATCAGCATCCTTTGGACGTCAAAGCTCAGGAGGAAAAAACTGCCCCAGGAACTTCTAAGGCAGGAGATGCAGTTGCAACGCCTTCCACTGGCAGGGCTGAGGGTCTACCAAGACAACCCTTGCAGGTGCCAAAGAAGACCTTTGCTCAAGCTCTGCTTCAGGGTCTCCAACCACCTGCTTTGGGCGCTGAACCTTCTGTGCAGGAAAAGGATCTGGATTCCAGTCTCTCTTCCCCGGAGTTGGCGGAGGTCTCCATGCCCAACTCGCAGACAGACAGCAGCTTCTTCACAGCAGCTGAGGACATCTCTGATGGGACCCTTGTGCTGACCTCATCCCCTGGCTCTGAGAGGGAAGGGCTCAGCACCCCTGAGCAGGCATGGGGCAGCCCAGCCGAGGATGTGGAGAAGAGCCCTTCTCCTCTTCCACAAGAACAGCCGGCAGCCGTTTCTGAGCTGGAACACCGAGTGGTCGAGACTGAAGATGCTACGGTTGAACCCTTGGCGGAGCCGTCGAAGATCCCACCAGCAGAGGGACCTTCCCAGCAGAGCATGGCGTTGTGTCTGCATTCCTCTGCTCTTAACCAGCCGCCTTCTCCAGCCAACGCCCGGCCAAGGGATGCGTCACCCGTGCTTTGCAAAAGCCAACACCTCTTCTTTGCTTCTGAAGAGGAGATCTATTTGCCGGAGCCTGAAGATGCCCAGCACAGTTTGGCCAGTGGAAATGCAGAAACAGAACGTGTTGGTGCTGCAGAATCGTTGGGGACCAGGAGGACTGGTGCAGCCCCAGATGATTCTGAAGCCGTTGCTGCAGCGAGGCCGTCTCCCGCCCCCGGCCAACCTGAGCTTCCTGGTGCCTTGTGGCAGAACGCCTCATTGGTTGCAGAGCCTCCAGAAGTCACTGCAGACCAGCAAATCACCGACATGTTGCGAGGCTCCTTCGGCAACCTCAGGGAGCCGGGCTTGGGTGCTGCCCGCCTGGTGAGCAGTCTGCTGGTGGCCGAAGCACAAAGCCTTCTCGGCAGCCTTAAGGAAGACGTCTTGGAGTTCTCCTCCGAAGGCGTCATGCCAGACTTGTCGGAATCGAAGCATTCCGAAGATGAGTTGGAGCCTCAAACCACTTGCAATGTCGCTGGAGGCAGCAGCAGTCGAGACCAAGTCGCCAGGCAACCTTGCGAGGAGCTGGAGCTGGAGAGGGTTGCAGTTCCACCACATGTGGAGGTTGTTCCCCTTCGTTCAGAGGCGGTGGAGACGGCGGCTGGGCCGCTGCCGAGTTCTGGGTTGGAAGGAGTGGACCAGCCTGCCGAGGAGGTCGTCTTCGCGTCCGGTGAAGCCGAAGGGAAGACGTCTGAGAGTGTCAACAGATCTCCACCTCGGAGCTTGCAGGCCGAGCCGACGATCCAGAGCCCAGAAGCTGATGGGTCAACTGAAGAGATTCCAGAAGAGACAAGACTAGAAGGTGCCGCAGCAGAGGCGGTTGGCCACCCAAGAGAGGAAAAAGGACCAGTTCCTTCAAGTGCTTTCGCTGGAAGCACAAAACTCGTGGTCCCGGAAGCTGGTTTGATGAGTGTGGAGACCACCTCTCCTCTATCGCAGGCCCTGCCAGCCTCTGAAGGACCAGCTCAAGAGTCCCTGGCTGTTTCTTCGCAGGCAGAGCAGCCCCCATCGCTCACCTGTGAGGAGGGAACTCCTCTGTCTCCTCCTCCATCTCCACCTTCTGAACCTCAAGAAGTGCCTCCTGTTTCTCCCTTGCCTCCCTCTGATGGCCTCTTCCACGGCCCCTCGGCTGCTTCGTGGCTTCCTGCTTCGACAACCAGGCCTGACGAGGAACGAGCTCCTTCCAGAGAGGACCTGATCCTCCTCCGGGACTCGAGGAAGCCTCCCGCGGAAGGTGAGCTTTCATTTCCCCGTCTCTCCCACCCAGATAATGGGAGGATGAGGATGAGGGTTGATTTTATTTATTTATTTATTTTATTATTAATTAAAAATAAATACATTTATGAGAAAACAGACGTACATACAAGTAAACAAGCATGCAATCAAACAAACAAATAACAGGAAAATCAAACAAACCAGATACAGGAAGATTAATATAATTATCATAATATATACTCCTGATACTGAACACAATTATAAAACTTATAGAGAAGAAATTAAAAACTGACATTATTATTATTATTATTATTATTATTATTATTATTATTATTAATGCCCAATGTGCTGCAATTTTTGGGCTCCAAATCTGCTTTCCCCAACCTGGTGCCCCCCCCCAGATGTTCTGGACTATGACTCCCATCAGCAACGCTGGCTGGAGCTGTCAGGCAAAACATTTGTTTTGGTGCCAGGTTTTGGTGCCAGGCTGGGTGAAGCTGTTTGGAGTTCCTGGCTTCCAACTGCAAAGGAAAGGTAAAAGGTAAAGGGACCCCCAACCATTAGGTCCAGTCGTGACCAACTCTGGGGTTGTGGTGCTCATCTCGCTTTACTGGCTGAGGGAGCCAGCGCACAGCTTCCGGGTCATGTGGCCAGCAGGACTAAGCCGCTTCTGGTGAACCAGAGCAGCGCACGGAAACGCCGTTTACCTTCCCGCCGGAGCGGTACCTATTTATCTACTTGCACTTTGAGGTGCTTTCGAACTGCTAGGTTGGCAGGAGCAGGGACCGAGCAACGGGAGCTCACCCCATCGCGGGGATTTGAACCTCCGACCTTCTGATTGGCAAGTCCTAGGCTCTGTGGTTTAACCCACAGCGCCACCCGCGTCCCCGCAAAGGAAAGGACAACCCCCATTAAACCCTGCCCTAACCTACTTCTCTCTCCAGCCGTGGGGAGCGCTAGGCCTGCCAAGCCCTGCCGAGAGGACCAGCCTTCCATCAGCAAAGATTCCAGGGGCCGGAACCGGTTGCCTGGCAACAAGGACGCCCGAGAAAAGGACTCCGTCTCTGCCGGGGAGAAGCGTGGGGATCGGGGGCCAGCCCAGCTGGAGTCGAGCTCCTCCAGCGATCGGGAGCTGCTGTACCGCTGCCCGGAGATCGAGAGCCTGAGGGAAGCGACTGGCATGATGCTCCTGGAGGAAAAGAAGGCCTTGACGGGGAAAAGGACCCATGAGGCCAACCACAAAGGTGAGCCACCTCTTTTGGCCTTCCAGGGTTTGGTCCCGAGGTGTCTGGTTGTGCCGGCTTGTGGGCGGAGGTGGCGGCAAACTCCCTGGCACTGACCCTGGAGCTCTGCCCCAACAGGGGGTTTTGTCCCACCTGCGATAGGATACATTTCATAGAATCATAGAGTTGGAATAGACCACAAGGGCCATCGAGTCCAACCCCCTGCCAAGCAGGAAACACCATCAGAGCACTCCTGACATATGGCTGTCAAGCCTCTGCTTAAAGACCTCCAAAGAAGGAGACTCCACCACACTCCTTGGCAGCAAATTCCACTGTCGAACAGCTCTTACTGTCAGGAAGTTCTTCCTAATGTTTAGGTGGAATCTTCTTTCTTGTAGTTTGGATCCATTGCTCCGTGTCCGCTTCTCTGGAGCAGCAGAAAACAACCTTTCTCCCTCCTCTATATGACATCCTTTTATATATTTGAACATGGCTATCATATCACCCCTTAACCTCCTCTTCTCCAGGCTAAACATGCCCAGCTCCCTTAGCCGTTCCTCATAAGGTATCGTTTCCAGGCCTTTGACCATTTTGGTTGCCCTCCTCTGGACACGTTCCAGGTTGTCAGTGTCCTTCTTGAACTGTGGTGCCCAGAACTGGACACAGTACTCCAGGTGAGGTCTGACCAGAGCAGAATACAGTGGCACTATTACTTCCCTTGATCTAGATGCTATACTCCTATTGAGGCAGCCCAGAATTGCATTGGCTTTTTTAGCTGCCGCGTCACACTGTTGGCTCATGTCAAGTTTGTGGTCAACCAAGACTCCTAGATCCTTTTCACATGTAGTGCTCTCAAGCCAGGTGTCACCCATCTTGTATTTGTGCCTCTCATTTTTTTTGCCCAAGTGCAATACTTTACATTTCTCCCTGTTAAAGTTCATCTTGTTTGTTTTGGCCCGTACGATAATCTTTATTGTCATTGTCCCATACAGAACAACGAAATTGAAAAAATCTACAGCAGACATTCAGAAACCCACAAGCCTGCTACCCCAACTATCCCAGCCTGGTTAGCCCCCTAAAAACTCTGATACCCCATAATTAAATACAATATACAGTGGTACCTCGGGTTACAGACACTTCAGGTTACATACGCTTCGGGTTACAGACTCCGCTAACTCAGAAATAGTACCTCAGGTTAAGAACTTTGCTTCAGGATGGGAACAGAGACTACTTTAAAGTTAAAGGGACCCCTGACCATTAGGTCCAGTTGTGGCCGACTCTGGGGTTGCGGCGCTCATCTCGCTTTATTGGCCGAGGGAGCCGGCGTACAGCTTCCGGGTCATGTGGCCAGCAGGACTAAGCCGCTTCTGGCGAACCAGTGCACGGAAATGCCGTTAACTTCCCGCCGGAGTGGTACCTATTTATCTACTTGCACTTGAGGCACCACTGTATTATTATTATTATTATTATTATTATTATTATTATTATTATTATTATTATTTTAGATGTCTCCAGGCTCACAGAGGCAAACATCTTGGTGCAAAGGAAACACAGTTTTATAAATGGTCTCTTATCTTGGACACAGAAAGGCTCCTTTCACTCTCTGCTTCCTCTCTCTTTCTTCCAGGGTCCTCGAATGACTCAGAAAGCAACGAAGGGTCCTTACCTGAGTTGGAAGAAGCAGAGGTTTCAGAACCAAGGACAGCTCAGACGCAGGTGATTTGTTTGAGGCGAAGACGGCTAGATTTGTGCGAAGCAGAGATTGCAGACTCCTGAAAAACCTCTGGCTCCAGGGAGTTGTGCGGGGCACATCTTAATCCAGGGGTCAGCAACCTTTTTCAGCCGTGGGCCGGTCCACTGTCCTTCAGACCTTGTGGGGGGCCGGACTATATTTTGAAAAAAAATAATGAACGAATTCCTATGCCCCACAAATAACCCAGAGATGCATTTTAAATAAAAGCACACGTTCTACTCATGTGAAAACACCAGGCAGGCCCCACAAATAACCCAGAGATGCATTTTAAATAAAAGCACACGTTCTACTCATGTGAAAACACCAGGCAGGCCCCACAAATAACCCAGAGATGCATTTTAAATAAAAGCACACGTTCTACTCATGTGAAAACACCAGGCAGGCCCCACAAATAACCCAGAGATGCATTTTAAATAAAAGCACACATTCTACTCATGTAAAAACACGCTGATTCCTGGAGCGTTCGCGGGCCAGATTTAGAAGGCGATTTGGCCGGATCCGGCCCCTGGGCCTTAGGTTGCCTACCCCGTCTTAATCCTTCCCCCCTCAATGAGTGGGCTGAGCTTTCAGCAGATCACCTAGAGATCTCAGCAGTAGATCTTTCCCTATACCTTCTGGCCACCTCTGGGCTAAAGGATGTTTCTTGAAGCTGTCTCAGCCTGGGGACTGTGCAGCAGTGAGGCTCCTCTGAGCATGTGCAAACTACGCCGCAATGAGGAAGCAACTAGCGGCAGATCTGTTTCGTGAAAAGGGAATCGCCTAACGAGGGAGATGGGGAGATTTTTCTGGATGTTTGTGAGGCTTGTAAAACTGGAGCGCTGGTGAATTATAATGATGCGAACGCATAAGTTGTATTGAACGCTGATTAAGTTGTATTGGAGGAAATACAATTTAAAATGCTGATTAATGATAATGGAAGATTAATGCCATTTGATTAATTAGGAAAATGGGTAAATGTCTAAGCAAGGATTGAACATTCACAGGCGGTGGAAACAGGAAATGGATGGGGAGGTATTAGAAATTAAGAAAAAGTATTTTACTGTGTGCCGGAAAGAAGGGAGGGAAAAGAAATATATTTAAAGGGGGGGTGGAAAGTCAGCTTTTAAATTAGTGTTAAATTTGAATGACTTCGTTTAAAATTTGGAAAACTAATGGAACTTAATTGGCAAAGTACACTGCAATGTGTTGACTTAAAGCCAGCCGCTGTAAACCATGTTTAGAACTGAAACCATGTTTACTGCTATGTAAACCATGTTTAGAACTGAAACCAGGTTTGCTGCTATGTAAACCATGCTTAGAACTGAAACCAGGTTTTCTGCTATGCAAACCATGTTTAGAACTGAAACCAGGTTTGCTGCTATGTAAACCATGTTTAGAACTGAAACCAGGTTTACTGCTATGTAAACCATGTTAAGAACTGAAACCAGGTTTGCTGCTATGTAAACCATGCTTAGAACTGAAACCAGGTTTTCTGCTATGCAAACCACGTTTAGAACTGAAACCAGGTTTGCTGCTATGTAAACCATGTTTAGAACTGAAAGCAGGTTTACTGCTATGTAAACCATGTTTAGAACTGAAACCAGGTTTGCTGCTATGTAAACCATGTTAAGAACTGAAACCGTGTTTACTGCTATGTAAACCACGTTTAGAACTGAAACCAGGTTTACTGCTATGTAGAAGGGACGCGGGTGGCGCTGTGGGTAAAAGCCTCAGCGCCTAGGGCTTGCCGATCGAAAGGTCAGCGGTTCGAATCCCCACGGCGGGGTGCGCTCCCATTGCTCGGTCCCAGCGCCTGCCAACCTAGCAGTTCGAAAGCACCCCCGGGTGCAAGTAGATAAATAGGGACCGCTTACCAGCTTACCTGCTCGCCAGATGCAGCTTTGTCACGCTGGCCACATGACCCGGAAGTGTCTCCGGACAGCGCTGGCCCTCGGCCTCTTGAGTGAGATGGGCGCACAACCCCAGAGTCTGTCAAGACTGGCCCGTACAGGCAGGGGTACCTTTACCTTTACCTTTTTAAACCACGTTTAGAACTGAAACCAGGTTTACTGCTATGTAAACCTTGTTTAGAACTGAAACCAGGTTTACTGCTATGTAAACCATGTTTAGAACTAAAACCAGGTTTGCTGCTATGTAAACCATGTTTAGAACTGAAACCATGTTTACTGCTATGTAAACCATGTTTAGAATTGTAGAGATTGAAGGGACCCAAAGCATCATTTAGCCCAACTCCCTGCAGTATAGGAGCCACAACTAAAGAATCTGTTTGGATGTTTTAACCGTCCCACTTGCATCTTCCAGGCACAACTAACGCACTCCTTGGGAACTGGCGAAGAATCCATTAGCAGAGCAAAACAGAGCAGGAGCGAGAAAAAAGCACGAAAGGTCAGTAGAGAATCGGGCAGGGAGGGTCTGGGGTGCAGGAAGAGTGGACAAGCAGAAATATTTCTCAACTCTGTAATTCCCAGAATGGTCTGCTGAGGTATGTGGCATTCCGTGAGAGATAACTGGTGTCTACAGTACAGTGGATGGGATGCGGGTGGCGCTGTGGTTTAAGCCACTGAGCCTCTAGGGCTTGCTGATCGGAAGGTCAGCCGTTCAAATCCCCGTGACGGGGATTCGAACAAAACAACCCCTAGAACTGCAATTTCACATGAATTTTGCTATCTAACTATACCATTGAGCCGTAAAATGAAAGCAATAAACAATGTACTGCAGTCACACAATCAATCCGTCAGTTGCTGAACTGGGTTCCACACAGTCACAAAAACAAAACGAAAAAGAGCCGCAAAAGCAAAAATGCAAAGTAAATAGCAAAAACAGACAGACCTCAGTGTAACACTCAAAGCGGAGCACGTTCAGCTTCTGAAAAAAGTCTGGAAAGTCTGACTTTTAGAAGACATCTGAAGGCACATGGATCACGTTCGCAACCTGAGCGTCCACTGTATTATTATTATTATTATTATTATTATTATTATTATTATTATTATTAATTCAACTTATACACTGCCCTATACCCGGAGGTCTCAGGGCATTTCACAACAAGACACAACATATAAAATCAAACCAAACGCAATAACTCAATAACCCTCCCTCCAAAAGCCACATTCTAAAAGGGTGTTGGGTGTCAATAAGATCAGCCGAAGGCCTGGTTAAAAAGGAACGTTTTTGCCTAGCGCCTAAAGGTGTATAAAGAAGGTGCCAGGCGAACTTCCCTGGGGAGCGCATTCCACAGATGGGGAGCCATTGCAGAGAAGGCCCTGTTCTCATGTTGCCACCTTCCGAACTTCTCACAGAGGCGGCACATGAAGAAGGGCCTCCGAAGATGATCTCAGGGTCCGGGTAGGTTCATATGGGAAGAGGCAGTCTTGAGGTATCGCGGTCTGAAAGTTTCTGAGCACTTTTCAAAGGCAGTCCCATGCACAGCCCATTATAGCGAGTCCTTGGGACCACCTGAACCCTGCAGGAGTTTTTTCTATCTGTCTCAAGCAAGCGCTAATTAGTTGAGGCAAGGTGCTTCCTGTGTTTGGAACATAGCTGTCAACTTACAGATTTGAAAATAAGGGACCAGCAGCCTTGAAAATAAGGGACCAGCAGCCTTGAAAATAAGGGACCTGCAGCCTCACCAGTTCAGGCACTCCAGTCTTCCTGTCCTCCTGCAGTCTGGTCAAACTCATGCTGGTAGCTTCGAGAACACTGTCCAGCCAACTTTGTAACCAGAGGTTCAGCTGAATAGAATCTGAATCACATGCACCACAAGGCCTATGCAGCCTCAACTTAAGATGGCTCCCCAGCCTGGCTTTGCACTGCAAAGTTTGCAGCAGCACGTGCAACAAAATGGCGTCCAGCGTTCAAAAAACCCCTCAGCTTGCATTAACTAGCTACACACAAGGCATGCAAGCTCCACCCCCAGTCGTTCTTAGGCTTCTTATTGGGTGAGCAACGCAGCCAAGCAACACAGTTGGAGCCTCCCTCCTCCCTGGCCGGCAGGGAGGGAGGGAGAGGAGCTGCTTCCTTTGAAATTTAAGGGACATCATTTAAGGGACATTTAAGGGACATCCATCAGTAAGGGACAGCAGCGGGACATGGCACTGGAGTAAGGGACTGTCCCTTCAAATAAGGGACACTTGACAGCTATGGTTTGGAATGGGTTAAGTCCGGAGCCTGCTGAGATTCTTCTTAACGAGCAGCCGAGAATCCCTATTAATTCTTTCCAAAGCCTCTAAGCAAACAGAGTTCTTAATTTTATTTTTAAAGGGAACTTGACTCGGTCAGTGCTGCTCTGGACTCCTGACAACATTGGGTGGGCCAGAGGAGAACCAGACATCTAATCTCTCTGCCTGGAGGCAAACTTCCAGGAAAATCTTGACCTCGCAACAATCCCCATGTGCGTGACCCCCTTTCTGAAGCGGGGCATACAGTGGCCAAGCCCCATAGCCTCCCTGCGCCCTTCCTGGCCATCTTTGGAGAGCAAGGGGCTGTCAGAAGCAAGGATAATCCCCCGAGCCAGTGACGAACATAGACAGCCTTATCCAAGCCCTAATCCAGCCCCCCTTGGTCTCAGGACAGCCTCAGCTAGGGCTTCAAGGACTGACGTCAGGTGGGGGGCCCTCTTATTCCCCCCCACCCCAGAATATTCATCTGGGTCACAACCACGTTGAACAACACTGGTCAGCAACTGGCAGTGCCTTGGTCAAATCCCTGAAGGACCAGGTGTGTAGCCTGGGAGATGGTGGCTAATGGATTGAGGTTGAATCCTGACAAGACAGAAGTACTGTTCTTAGGAGGTGGGCGACTCCCTGGTCCTGAATGGGGTCACTGTGCCCCTGAAGGATCAGGTGCGCAGCCTGGGAGTCATTCTGCACTCACAGCTGTCCATGGAGGCGCAGGTCAATTCTGTGTCCAGGGTGGCCGTTTACCAGCTCCATCTGGTACACAGGATGAGACCCTATCTGCCCGCTGACTGCCTTGCCAGAGGGGTGCACGCTCTAGTTATCTCCCACTTGGACTACTGCAATGCGTTCTACGTGGGGCTACCTTTGAAGGTGACCCAGAAACTGCAACTAATCCAGAATGCGGCAGCTAGACTGGTGACTGGGAGCAGCCGCCGAGACCACATAACACCAGTCTTGAAAAACCTACATTGGCTCCCAGTACGTTTCCGGGCACAAAAGTGTTGGTGCTGACCTTTCAAGCCCTAAATGGCCTCGGCCCAGTGTACCTGAAGGAGTGTCTCCACCTCCATCGTTCTGCCCGGACACTGAGGTCCAGTGCTGAGGGGCCTTCTGGCGGTTCCCTCCCTGCGAGAAGTGAGGTTACAGGGAACCAGGCAGAGGGTCTTCTCAGTGGTGGCACCTGCCCTGTGGAACGCCCTCCCACCAGATGTCAAAGAGAAAAACAACTACCAGACTTTTAGAAGACATCTGAAGGCAGCCCTGTTTAGGGAAGCTTTTAATGTTTAATAGGTTATTGTATTTTAATATTTTGTTGGAAGCCGCCCAGAGTGGCTGGGGAAACCCAGCCAGATGGGCGGGGTATAAATAATAAATTACTATTATTATCATACGAACCTGCCTGGGCTGTGAGATCTTCAGTAGAGGCCCTTCTCTCAGTCCCACCACCCTCAAAGGCACTTGGGGACGGATGGGACCCAGGACGGGGCCTTCTTGGTGGTGGCTCCTCCAAGACTCTGGAACTCCCTCCCTGGAGAAGCCAGACTTGACAGGTGAAGACAACCTTTGTTCCCACAGGCTTTGGGGAACTGACTGTTTAAGGAAAGGGCTGGTGCTGCGATGCTTCTGTTGTTATGATCTGTATGTTCTAATAGATCTCGTATAAAAATTTCCCTGCGTGGAAATGGCTAGGCCGGAAAATGGGCGGCAAGGCCTGCAGCTCGTTGGCTAACTCGGCTGGGGTTGATGGGTATTGTAGTCCAAAACATCTGGATAGCATCAGTTCAGCGAAGGCTGGGCTAACTAAGAACTACTGTATTTTTCACTCCATAAGGCACACCTAGTTTTAAGAGGGGGAATTCAAGAAAAGAAATATTATTTAAAGGGAGCGCTGAGCAGAGCCTGTATGCATCCCAGGCTCTGCTCAGCGCTCCCTTTCACGAGCCGCGTGGAGCGTGTGTGCGGCACTTGCAGGCTTTTCCCCAGGAGGGAGAACGGCAGCCCATCACTGACGGTCTGCCCTTCTCCCTCCTCGGGGAAAAGCCCCCAAGAGCCACACACACGGTCTGCGCTTCTCTTTAAAGGAGTGCGGCTCTTGGGGGATTTTGCGGGAGGTGGGGGAAGTAAGGGAGCCTCGCTCTGTCACTTCCCCACCTCCCGCAAAAGCCAGGGATAGCCGCGCGAAGCCTTTGCAGGGCAATGGGATGAAGGCTCCCCGCTAAGGCAGAAGCTAAAACAGCTAGAGGGATCGCTGTGCAGCGCTCTCTAGCTGTTCTGGCTTCTGGGGTATTCCGCAAAGCCTCTGCAGGGCAGCTGGGAGCCTTCATCCCGCTGCCCCGCGGAGGCTTCACTGGCTACCCCAGAGCTGCTCAGGAGCTTGTCAGGGCTGGCGGGGGAAGCCCAGGTACTCCCCCAGCAGCCCCAAAGAGCAGCGGACAGCCCCGCCAGCGCTGACAAGCTCTGGGAGTATTCCCCACCGCCCACAAAAGCCCACAGGAGCCGTGCACCCTTTAAGGAGTGTGCGGCTCCTGCAGGCTTTTCTATGAGGAGGGAGAAGGGACTGAGGCGCCCAGTCAGTCCCTTCTCCCTCCTCGCAGAAAAGCCCGCAGGAGCCGCGCAGAGCTTGTGTGCGGCTCTTGGGGGCTTTCCCCGCCTGCCTCCCTCCTGCATTCGCTCCATAAGACGCACACACATTTCCCCTTACTTTTTAGGAGGGGAAAAGTGTGTCTTATGGAGCGAAAAATACGGTGGTAAAACTAAATAAATTTAGGCGCCAGAAAGAGTGCAGTGACATCAATAGGCAGGGAGTTCCAAAGTGTTGGTGGGGCCACACGAAAAGATCAAGTTCTTACAAATGCCAAGATAATATTATGAGCATCTGTAACAGTGCCAGTTCCACAGATGGAGGCGGCCCCAAACTTTTCAGATCTTTAAGCTTTGGGGCTCCCCTGCGTTGATCGCATTCCTCTTGTACTGGGGGTTCTTTTTTGGCTAAGGAATGGCACTCTTCTCTCTAATGATTTATCCCCTTATGATTTATCAGCTACTTTAAAATGAGGCTGAATTTTAAATTGTATTTTAACCTGTATTTTAAATTGGTTTCCACCCCCTCTATTATGTTTTTACTGTGATTTTATTGGTGTTAGCCGCCCTGAGCCCGGCTCTGGCCGGGGAGGGCGGGGTATAAATAAAATTTATTATTATTATTATTATTATTATTATTATTATTATTATTATTATTAAATTGGAAATGGTGGGAATGACTTCACTTGACGCAGGAAAGATCTTTTGAACCAGATTATCCCTCTTTAGGACTCTGCTTATCAGCCAGAGTCCTGTCTTTCAGTCTTCTGAGCATGGCTCTAGTCCAACCTTTCTGCTCGGCGGTTCTAACAGGCTGTCATCCCCTTGTCTCCCGCCAGGCCATGTCGAAGCTGGGTCTGCGGCAAATCCACGGCGTCACCAGGATCACGATCCGCAAGTCCAAGAACATCTTGTTTGTGATCACCAAGCCGGACGTCTTCAAAAGCCCTGCCTCGGACATCTACATTGTCTTTGGAGAGGCCAAGGTGAGGGGTGAACAGCTCCAACCCTAGCGTGAGGTGCAGTGAGGCAGCTGCCTCAGGCGGCTGAAGCTGAGGGTGTGGAAAGGTGTTGGAGGACAGAGTTCTCTCTCTCTCTCTCTCTCTCTCTCTCTCTCTCTCTCTCTCTCTCTGTGTGTGTGTGTGTGTGTGTCTTGTCTTCCACCCTCCAGTGGCGTAATGTGGGTTGCTTGTGCCCGGGGCGGATAAGAGCTTTTGAATCCAGTTAGGGGAGCCCACTTGGCTCACTTGCTGTCCGATAGCATAGGAGAAGGATTTGCTTTGAAGAATCGTAGGGATCCCCAAGGGTCATCTAGTCCAACCCCTGTAATGCCAGAATAACGATCCGAGGATCCTCCATTGGGGGGCTGCTGCTGCCTAGGCACATCCTGTGGGCTGTGTCCCTGGCTCACTGTCCTTCCTTGCCTACCTACCACTGGGGCTTCTGGGCTCTGGCCCCCAGCGCCAGCAGAGGCTCTGTCTGCCTTTCTCGCACCTCCCAGGCTGGACCGCCCTTCAGTCTCCAGGCTGTTGAAGGGGTCGTATTGTTGGTTTGCCTGCCCCGGGCACTAGCAACCCACGTTATGCCACTGGAGGGTGGAAGACAGACAGACAGACACACACACGCACAGAGAGAGAGAGAGAGAGAGAGAGAGAGGGAGAGGGAGGGAGGGAGAGAACTCTGTCCTCCAACACCTTTCCACACCTTCACCTTCATCCGCCCAAGGCAGCTGCCTCACTGTGCCTCATGCTAGGGCCATAGCTGTCAACCGTCCCTTATTTGGCGGGAAAGTCCCTTATCCCAGCGCCGCATCCCGCTGCTGTCCCTTATTGATGATGTCCCTTAAATTTCCCGGGTTTCAAAGGAAGCAGCTCCTCTCCCTCCCTCCCTGCCGGCCAGGGAGGAGGGAGGCTCCAACTGTGGTGCTTGGCTGCGTTGCTCACCCAATAAGGAGTCTAAGAACGACTGAGGGGTGGAGCTTGCATGCCTTGTGCCAATCAAATTGGCCGCGTTGCCTGGGGACTCGCCTTTGCTCAGCGCTTCCCAGCGGAGAGGTGACGGTGGTTTTCCTTGCTGTGTCCCCTTTGCCGGGTTGCTACGCTGTGGGAACCACCGCTTGAGGCTTTGTTTGGCTGCTGGCTGGGCTTTCAGCCTTTGCCTCGGAGGGGCTCAGAAGTTGAACCTACCTGTGGCCCTTGGAAAATCCCTTATTTTGGCTGCTGATCCCTTATTTTTGAGGCTGCTGGTCCGTTACTTTCAAATCTTTAAGTTGACAGCTATGGCTAGGGCCAGAGTTGTTTGGGGAATCCTTTCGCCCCTCGGGGTAACCAAACGGGCGTCGTGAGCTAGGCAGGAAACCCAGAGTCTGCGTGAGGCCTTTTTGCCAGGTCTCTTGTGCACGTCCAGAGCGGCGAAAGGACTCGGGGTGTGTGTGCCCTCATCGTATTTATTGCCATGCCCTCTTGTCTTCCACAGATCGAAGACCTCTCTCAGCAGGTACACAAAGCGGCCGCAGAGAAGTTCAAGGTCCCCATGGAGCACTCGCCGTTGATCACCGAAGCGGCTCCCACCCTCACGATCAAGGAGGAGAGCGAGGAGGAAGAGGAGGTACGGTGGTTTGGTGCGGGTGGGCCAGGAACGAGATCTTGGGGTCATAAAATAGGGCTGGATAAGCTGCCGATGGCAAACCTAGACAGCATCTTAAAAAGCAGAGACATCACCTTGCCAACAAAGGTCCGTATAGTTCAAGCTCTGGTTTTCCCAGTAGTGATGTATGGAAGTTAGAGCTGGACCATATAGAAGGCTGATCACCAAAGAATGGATGCTTTTGAATTATGGTGCTGGAGGAGACTCTTGAGAGTCCCATGGACTGCAAGAAGATCAAACCTCTCCATTCTGAAGGAAATCAGCCCTGAGTGCTCACTGGAAGGACAGATCCTGAAGCTGAGGCTCCAAGACTTTGGCCACCTCATGAGAAGAGAAGACTCCCTGGAAAAGACCCTGATGTTGGGAAAGATGGAGGGCACAAGGAGAAGGGGACGACGGAGGATGAGATGATTGGACAGTGTTCTCGAAGCGACCAGCATGAGTTTGACCAAACTGCAGGAGGCAGTGGAGGACAGGGGTGCCTGGCGTGCTCTGGTCCAGGGGGTCATGAAGAGGCGGACACGACTAAACGACTAAGCAACAACAAGCTGCCGTTTAAAATGGCAGATTCCACACTAGTAGGGATCACGAGGAACGGAATAAGAAATAATACTGTCAATATAATACTGATACACAAAACCACGGTGCGGCCACATTTGGGATCCTGTCTACAGTTCTGTTCGCTTCACTGCAAAAAGGCAGTGTTCAAAATTAGCCAGAAACGTTTAGCATTTGGCTCTCAGCAACTTGCGACCGAGTGAAGATGCCTGGGTGCCTGGATACTGCCCGAAATCACCATCTGGGGATCCCTGGATCTGGACTGTTTTCACACACACCCCATCGTGTAGAATTCTGTCAGTTCTATTTTATCTGCACAATTTGAATGAATTTCAGGATCCAGAGTGCTTTTTCCTGTGCAGTCCAAGCATCGTTAAGAAATGCAATAGCTCAGTGAGAGACGATGGGCTTTGCGTGCAGAAAGTCCCAGGTTCATTCCCCAACATCATTTCCAGGGAGGGCCGGGAGATTATTTATTTATTATTATTATTATTTGTTACTCATATTATTGTTTATTTAATGTATTTATATCTTGCCTTTCTCCCAAGCTGGGATTCAAGGCAGCTTCCAGCATTAAAAATTAGTGCTATACAGTGGTACCTCAGGTTACATACGCTTCAGGTTACAGACTCCGCTAACCCAGAAATAGTGCTTCAGCTTAAGAACTTTGCTTCAGGATGAGAACAGAAATCGTGCTCCGGCGGCGCAGCAGCAGCAGGAGGCCCCAATAGCTAAAGTGGTGCTTCAGGTTAAGAACAGTTTCAGGTTAAGTACAGACCTCCAGAACGAATTAAGTACTTAACCCGAGGTACCACTGTAAAAGACAAAGGGATACAAACCGAACAAGCCAAGAACAATAATTAAAATACAGAACGCCTTAAACCAGAACCAGAACGCCTTAAAATCCAGTTTGCCCTGACAGCAGCATCCTCTGCACCAAAGGCCTGCGTGAACAGGAGGGTGTTAACCGGTTGGCGGAAGGATAACCGGGAGGGAGCCAGTCTGACCTCTCTTGGGCGGGAATTCCACAATATGGGAGCCACCACAAAAAAGGCTCTCTTTCTCTCGGGTCAACCCCAGCCTAGCCTCTGATGCTGGTGGGACCGAGAGAAGGTGGGATTTGGGCACCCAGGCCGGTTCATGTAATAATAATAATAATAATAATAATAATAATAATAATAATAATAATATTTTATTTATACCCCGCCCTCCCCAGCCAAGGCCGGGCTCAGAGCAGCTTACAAGCAATAATAAAAACAAGATGAATGATTACAACTTAAAAACAAAAATAAAATACAACATTAAAATAATGGAACATTAAAATATTAAAATGTAGCCTCATTGCAGGAGGAGAAGGAAAAGAAAAAAGAAAGAGAGGGAGGGAGGGAATCAAATTGGCTCCAAGCCAAAGGCCAGGCGGAACAACTCTGTCTTACAGGCCCTGTGGAAAGAAATCAGATCCTGCAGGGCCCTGGTCTCATGAGATAGAGCGTTCCACAGGCCGGAGCCAGAGTTGAAAATGTAGGGAGATGCTCTCTATCCCAAACCCTGGAGAGCTGCTGCCGGTCCGTGTAGTCTGCACTGAGTAAGATGGACCAGTGTTCTGACTCGGTCCTCTGTTAGGGAGGTAGATAAACACAGGAGCGGATCTGCTAGCAGCTGGATGGGATCTTCTAAGTCCTCCTCCTTGTATCTCCCGGCAGGTTGACGAAACGGGTCTGGAGGTGAGGGATATCGAGCTGGTCATGGCTCAAGCCAACGTGTCTCACCCCAAAGCGGTGCGCGCCTTGCGTCACAACAACAACGACATTGTGAACGCCATCATGGTGAGTCTCGTATGTGCGGGGAAGTGGGGTGCGTGTGCGAAATCTGAACGATGAACCCCTTGGGTTTTCGGTCCCCGGATGGAGCATGGCGACAGTTCTCTCTGCCTTAGCTGCTTCTCCTTCGATAGTTTGGACCCCCTTGATTCAAAACATGTGCTTAGGTCAGGAATAGTGAGACGGATTCTTTAGTTGCACTTCCTGCGTTGCACGGGGTTGGACTAGATGACCGCCAGGGTCCCTTCCAACTCTGTAATTCTTACCTCCAGGGTGGGCATCTATAGTGGAGAAAGGCCTCACCTCTGGGCGAAAGGGTCTCTGGATCGTGCCAGCTGGATCCTCACCTCCCTTCATCCCCTGCGGGGATGACCTGACTGTCAGTCAGGTAGTATCACAATCACCTGGCCATCAGCTGGTTGCTAGGGCCTGCAAAGCACCACCAGCTGGTTGCTAGGGCTTGCAAAGCACCACCAGCTGGTTGCTAGGGCCTGCAAAGCACCACCAGCTGGTTGCTAGGGCCTGCAAAGCACCACCAGCTGCTTGCTAGGGCTTGCAAAGCACCACCAGCTGGTTGCTAGGGCTTGCAAAGCACCATGCGTGGCGCCATGCAAACTCCCCAATGAGGCGTTGCTGAAATTTGAGAGACCAGAGTCTGCCGCTGCAGTGAACAGGAGGCACTGCTGTCGTCACCCACCCATAGAGAGGAAATGGCGAGGGCTGCACTGTGGGGTCTCATGGGCTCTGCACCAACCCAGCGTCAGAGCAGGCCCCATGGCCTTCAGGTTGATTTGATTCTACCCCTACCCATCTGACTGTTTCTGGGAATATAATTTATTACTTATACCCCATCCATCTGGCTGGGCCTCCTAAACAGGGCTGCCTTCAGATGCCTTCTAAAAGTCAGATAGTTATTTCCTTGGCATCTGATGGAGGGCGCCACCACCAAGAAGGCCCTCTGCCTGGTTTCCTGTGACCTCACTTCTCGCAGAGAGGGAACCGCCAGAAGGCCCTCGGAGCTGGACCTCAGTGTCCGGCTGAACGATGGGGGTGGAGATGCTCCTTCAGGTATACTGGGCCGAGGCTGTTTAGGGCTTGAAAGGTCAGCACCAACACTTTGAATAGTGCTTGGAAATGTACTGGGAGCCAATGTAGGTCTTTCAGGACCGGTGTTATAGGTCTTGGCAGCCATTCCCAGTCACCAGTCTGGCTGCCGTATTCTGGATTAGTTATAGTTTCCGGGTCACCTTCAAAGGTAGCCCCACGTAGAATGCATTGCAGTAGTTCAAGCGGGAGATAACCAGAGCATGCACCACTCTGGCGAGCCAGTCTGCAGGCAGGGACGGTCTTATCCTGCGTACCAGATGGAGCTGGTAGACAGCTGCCCTGGACACAGAATTGACCTGTGCCTCCATGGACAGCTGCGAGCACAAAATGACTCCCAGGCTGTGCACCTGGTCCTTCAGAGGCACAGTTACCCCATTCAGGACCAGGGAGTCCTCCACACCCACCCACCCCGTCCCCCCAAAACAGTACTTCTGTCTTGTCAGGATTCAACCTCAATCTCCTCCTTGCTCCTTATGTAGATCTTCACTCACCCCTTCTCCCCAGGGTCAGAGGCATTCGTGCCAACATGTCTTGGGCCAGACCTGTCTCTGTGTTCTGCCAAGGCCAGATTAGATGGGGGAAATAAATGTGGATGGATATTTAGATGCGGATAACCTTGTATGCCGGGACGTGGGTGGTGCTGTGGGTTAAACCAGAGCCTAGGACTTGCCGATCAGAAGGTCGGCGGTTCAAATCCCAGCGACTCTGGGGTTGCGGCGCTCATCTCGCTTTACTGGCAGAGGGAGCCGGCGTGCAGCTTCCGGGTCATGCGGCCAGCATGACTAAGCCCTTCTGGCAAAACCAGAGCAGAGCATAGAAACGCCATTTACCTTCCCGCCGGAGTGGTACCTATTGATCTACTTGCACTTTGACGTGCTTTTGAACTGCTAGGTTGGCAGTAGCAGGGAGCAACGGGAGCTCACCCCGTCGCAGGGATTCGAACCGCCGACCTTCTGATCGGCAAGTCCTAGGCTCTGTGGTTTAACCCACAGCACCACCCGCGAGGTATGCTTGGTTGAGGGGCAGTTAAATGTTTGTGCGTCAGCCAAGCCACCTGGAAAGTATTGTGTGCAACAGAGCTGTTTAAGGTATGTGGCGCTCAATCTAGGACGATCCTATGAACATGCGGAGCTGGCCCAACTCAACCCTGCAAAGGGGCGACACGGAGGAAATAGGCTTTGTCACTTTTGTATTTGCAACATCTCTCTCTCCTTTTTCTTCCTGTGCAGGAGCTGACGATGTAGCGACCGGTTTTGGCAAGCCCACCCAAGCCTCTGCTGCCCACCCCTTCTGTATAGATGCACAGTTAACTCATATCCAATACAGCTGTTGTTTGTTAGGACTGCAAATAATTAGTCCCGACTATTCTGCATTGAAAATGCTGCTCAATAAACGGTATATTCACTTGAACTGCACACGGGTTTCAAGAGTGTCTTCCTTCCGAAGGGCTCAAAGCTGCTTTGGGAACTGCGGTCTGTCTGTTTGTGGCTGTTTTTACATTGTGTTCAGCCTTGCTGGCATTCTCTTCGGAAGAATGAGCAGACTTACCGTATTTTTCGCTCTGTAAGATGCACCAGACCGTAAGATGCACCTAGTTTTTGGAGGAGGAAAACAAGAAAAAAATATATTCTGAATCCCAGAAGCCAGAACAACAAGAGGGATCGCTGCGCAGCGAAAGCAGCGATCCCTCTTGCTGTTCTGGCTTCTGGGATAGCTGCGCAGCCTGCATTCGCTCCATAAGACGCACACACAGTAGTTTGGTATTTGTGGGTATACTGTTAGCCATTAGAGCTAAACCTTTGTCTCCGCAGTTGGAAGCAGCGATGCTTTTGAATACCAGTTGCTCTTGTGCTTGAATCCTGATTAGCCATCTGGCTGGGGGCTGAGCATCCAGCCGCCTTTCTCCAGTCATTGTAGAGAACGGGCCGTAAAGTAGGCACAATCCCGATTTATAGGAAGGGGCGCTGGCCAACCCTAGTTCACTCAGCTCTGGGAATAAGCTGAATTGCCCTGTTGTTTCTTTGCCACCCTTTTGGACTCTAGCAGGTAGGAACCTCCTGTCTCCTGAACTAGGCAAGCTGGTCGTTCTAGGAACAACTGCTTAAGAACTGGTGCCAGAGCTTGATTTTTTCCTCTGCCCTCCCCATACCTTTCTCCTTTTATGCCATGGCTACAATCTAGCAGAAGTTGGATCTCTTGTGGATGCTTTGAGATTCCTGCAAGGCCAAGGGGGTTGGACTAGATCTCCCTTCCAACTCTGCAATCTTATTGCTCTATTAAAAAAGTAGGATTTGGGGACATCTTGTAGCAAGAGCGATCCACAACTGTAAAGCAGAAGAAAGGGAGCCTCTCTTACAAAATGAAGAGTTTAAGAGGTGGCCAGGGAGGGAGAAGGAGGAGAGGAGAACATCTCTGGGGATTAAGGAGTGCTGGTTACAGCTTTGCTGATGTAATACGAAGCAAGAGCAACTCAATTTGCTGAGTGGCTGTTTCAGCAGAGAACTGCAACGCGCAAGGGGAGGAAAAGGAAGAAAATGTTTTCCATTGTGGCTGTACCCCCCAACCCCCCCCCAACACAGTCAGGATCCCCATTCAAAGAGCTAAAATAGTATACAGGTCAGTTTATAGTAGCCAGCAGAGTTCTTGTGGCATGAAATACATATACAAAAATAACTGTGCATTTATATGTATAATATATACAACACATATACATTATGTATATATTTCTTCCACTTCTGGTTCCTTTTAAAAAAAACAAAACACACACAAACCCCAAAAAATCAAGAAATCTGCCCCACACTTTAGGCTTGCTGTCAAACTCTCGCACTTGAAGAACCACCAGACTCCCGTCTGTGAGAATCTTGAATGCCCAAGTTACTGTTGTCTCAAAAAAAATGGAAGAATCTACTATAGGTTGGCACTGGACCAAACCCCATGTCCAGCTGCAGGGGTCCAAGACCACTGCTTTGCCAGCCAAGACTGGCCTGTGCCCAGAAAACTATCCTCCCTGCGCAATCTACGCATCCCAGGTAGAAATGATAGCACCAAATTTGTGGCACCATTTCGAGGGTGGGGGTTCGTGTATCCGTGTCCGTCGACCAGGGTAAGGAAATGTCACAACCTGGTGCAGTCAGAAGTCAGGATGGGAGCTGTTTGCTCAGATGTGGGCAGCCTGACTCGGCTGATGGCTTTGCTCGAGGGCCAGACGAGCTAGAAGACCTGCGGGCGCTGCTCTTGACTGGAGTTACCACGTTCAAGTTAAGCTCGCCCGGCCCAGTGGCGAGTGCCTAGGCGACAGCCCATTTCAGCCAGGCTGCTATAATACACAAATTAAATACCGTGAAAATCCCTGAAACGAGAAGTAATCGACTAGAAATATTATCTTAGAGAATTAAACTAAATAATAAAAAATCAAAAAGGTGAAGGAAAAAATCAGAAAAAGCTAGAATTGAACAAAGCCTTAACAGGATGCCGGCTACAAAGCTCGTGTCACTGAACTATTCAGTTTCCTCAGAAGGAAGTAGAGAAATCATAAACCTTAAATGACCAAATTCAAAGGAAGGGGGTAAAACTCCCCAAAATTCTGAAGTATTATAATTAAGAAATTTAATTGAGACCAAAGGAACTATGACACGGGTAGAGTTTATAATTGGTGGTTGGATTCTGGTAATAATAGGTTTTTCTAATTTTTTCCTCAAACTCTTTGATTTTTATTATTTAGTTTAATTCTGTAAGATAATATTTCCAGTCGATTACTTCTCGTTTCAGGGATTTTCACGGTATTTCATTTGTTTTGTGCAATTTCTCGGTTCCGTGACTGTCTCTTTTCTACAGGCTGCTATAATACGGCCGAGCTGAGGTTGCCAACGTTCTGGTTTCGGAGAAGGAGGCAAGGCAGCTGGCCAAGGCTTAGGAGCAAGGGAAGATCATCTCTTGCCGATGCCTTTGCCCGCAACCAAGCAGGCAAAGGGCTTGGCTTGGCGCAACCAAGGCCACCTTCTGGTCTGGAACAGAAATGTTAGGACGAAACACCTGGGGTGTTCAGTTAATTCACATTGCAATGAACTTCATCGGAAAGTAACAAACAAACACACACGCACTCGCCCCCCGGGAAAAAACAAAAAGGTTAGAAATGTCATGTGCAAAAAACCGTAAACCGGCTTGTCGAGTTCTTGCGGACGGGCCGTCCTGGGCAAAAGCCAGCGCTGCTTTCGCGTCGGATTCATGGCTCTCCAATGATTCCCAACCTGCAAACGCTCTCCATCCCGCGAGGGGCCGATCCTGCCAAGCCCCCTCTCCATGGCTTGCTCCTTCACAGAAGAGGAACACGAGGTCAAGGGCCCCGGAAGGAAAGAAGGTAGGAAGGGGAGTCGTAAGGGAAATCTCCCCTTTCTGCTTTGCCCAGAACCAAAAACATTCCTATTATTCCCAGGAGGGAAGAGGAGAGTGTGTGCACGACTGAGCGAGCAACAGGGCCTGGGTATTCCTGGCAGGGGGGCAAATGCCTCTTCTTTTCCTCTTTCTCCCTCCAACCCTTTCAGGAAGAATCGTGGTCCATGCTGCACCCGAGAGCCTCGATGTCGTTGCTGATGTCCGAGATCATGCGGTCCCACTCGTCTCCCTCCGAGGGGGCGGACTGGTCGTCCGAGCTCCCCGCGGCGCCGTTGCCGTTGGTGGTGGAGTTGGAGGTCGTGCTGACCGTCCGCCGGTACCTCCCAAAGCTGTCGGTGATGATGCCTCGCCCGTCCTTCACGCCAATCGTCTCCAGGAAGTTCTCAAAGTATTGGCTGTCCTTCTCCGGGATGAATGGTCTAAGGCCTTTTTGGGGGGGGGAGAAGGGAATGGAACAAGGAATATTAATAATAATAATAAATTTTATTTACCGTATTTTTCGCACCATAGGACGCACCGGACAATAGGACGCACCTTGTTTTAGAGGGGGGAGAACAAGGGAAAAAAATTCTTCCGCTCTCTGCCCAGCGCCCCTTCAGCGAAGTGGCAGGAGGCGCTGCGCAGAGAGGGGGAGAATTTTCCCCCTCTTGTTTTCCCGCTCTAAAACAAGGTGCCGTTTAAGGTGCGTTCAGACGGCTACCTTGGAAGCCTGGAGAGCGAGAGGGGTCGGTGCACACCGACCCCTCTCGCTCTCCAGGCTTCAGGTTCCTTTCGACCTGCTCTTTGGGGCTGGCAGGGGAAGCCCACCACCAGCCCCAAAGAGCAGGTCAGGGAGCAGTGGAAAGGCGCAGCGGAGAGGCTGCTGCCATAGCCGCGCGTCGCCTCTCCAGCCGGGAGAGGGTCGCGGGGCTATGGCGTCTTCGCTCCATAGGACGCACACACATTTCCCCTTCATTTTTGAAGGGGAAAAAGTGCGTCCTATAAAGCGAAAAATACGGTATACACCGCCCTCCCCGGCCAGAGCTCAGGGCAGCTAACACCAGTAAAATTACAATAAAAACATAATGGGAGGGGGGACCCTATTTAAAATACAGGTTAAAATGCAATTTAAAATGCAGCCTCATTTTAAAAGTCAAAACCCTAAGGGGAGGGAAACATAAGGGTCAGACTGAGTCCAAGCCAAAGGCCAGGCGGAACAGCTCTGTCTTGCAGGCCCTGCGGAAAGATGTCAAGTCCCGCAGGGCCCTAATCTCTTGGGACAGAGCGTTCCACCAAGTTGGGGCCAGTACTGAAAAGGCCCTGGGCCCAGTTGAGACTAACCACCTTGCGACTTGGGACCTCCAAAATCTTGTCATTTGTGGACCTTAAGGTCCTCTGTGGGGCATACCAGGAGAGGCGGTCCCGGAGGAAGAGACGGTGGTACAGTGGCTTTCAACAAAATATTAAAATACCGTAATGCATCAAACATTAAAAGCTTCCCTAAAGAGGGCTGCCTTCAGATGTCTTCTAAAAGTCTGGTAGTTGTTGTTCTCTTTGACATCTGATGAGAGGGCGTTCCACAGGGCGGGCGCCACTACCGAGAAGGCCCTCTGCCTGCTTCCCTGTAACGTGGCTTCTCACAGTAAGGGAACCGCCAGAAGGCCCTCAGAGCTGGATCTCAGTGTCCGGGCAGAACGATGGGGGTGGAGACACTCCTTCAAGTATACTGGACTGAGGCCGTTTAGGGCTTTCAAGGTCAGCACCAACACTTTGAACTGTGCTCGGAAACGTACTGGGAGCCAATGTAGATCTTTCAAGACCGGTGTTATGTGGTTTGGGCAGCCGTTCCCAGTCACCAGTCTAGCTGCCCCATTCTGGATTAGTTGTAGTTTCCGGGTCACCTTCAAAAGTAGCCCCACATAGAGCGCATGGCTGTAGTCCAAGTGGGAGATAACCTGAACATGCACCACTCTGGCGAGACAGTCTGTGGGCAGGAAGGGTCTCATCCTGTGTACCAGATGGAGCTGGTAGACAGCTGCCCTGGACACAGAGACGGGCCTTCTCAGTGGTGGCGCCCACCCTGTGGAACACCCTCCCTTCAGATGTGAAGGAAATAAGCAGCTATCCTATCTTTAAAAGACATCTGAAGGCAGCCCTGTTCAGGGAAGTTTTTAATATCTAACGCTGTACTATTTTTAACACTTGATTGGGAGCAGCCCAGAGTGGCTGGGGAAACTCAGCCAGATGGGCTGGGTATAAATAATAAAGTATTATTATTATTATTATTATTATTATTATTATTATTATTATTATTAACCTGCGCCTCCATGGATAGCTGTGAGTCCAAAATGACTCCCAGGCTGCGCACCTGGTCCTTCAGGGGCACAGTGACCCCATTCAGGACCAGGGAGTCCTCCACACCAGCCCGCCTCCTGTCCCCACAAAACAGTACTTCTGTCTTGTCAGGATTCAACCTCAATCTGTTAGCTGCATCCAACCGCCTTGGGGACTCCGCTTTGGATTTGTGTAGAGTTTTCTCCATAGGCTTTTCTTCAATCAAAAGATATCCTGCCAAGTTTAGTATCAGCGTCTTTCTTCTCCTAGATCAGGCACGGGCAAACTGGGTCCTCCAGATGTTTTGAGACTACAGTTCCCATCATCCCTGACCACTGGTCCTGCTAGGGATGATGGGAGTTGTAGTCCCAAAACATCTGGAGGGCCGTGTTTGCCTAGGCCTGTCTTAGATGGGCTCCCTTTCTAGGCTGACAAGCCCCACCTGCCCCTCAACTTGCCCTCAACAAATGGGATATACGGACACCAGCAACTTCCATTCATTCAATCTTGGGGGGGGGGTCAGGTGGGGACACTCACCTAGCAGAAGGAACTTCCGGCTATCGCCATAGAGCTGTCGCAGGCTGACGCAGAACTCATGTATGGATGCTCCGTTGCGGTATTCGCGCAAAAGCATGGCAAACTGCTGGATCTCATGAGAGGAGAGTTTTGTTCGTAGCTAGGAAAGAAAGGGGTGGGGAGAATAAAAGCTGAGTCAGCGTAGGTTCCAGCGTTGCAAGAAAAGGGTGTTGAAAGGGAAGCCGCAGTTTCTTTTGTTCGGTTTTCCACGTGACGTTAGGAAAGATCTGCAACGAAGGTTTATGTCCCAGGAGGTGAGGCAGCGGTTAAGCTCACAGCCGGCTAAAAACTAGGAAGAACTTTCTGATGGCAAGAGCTATCAGACGGTGTAACAAATTGAGTTGAGAATTCCGTTCCACCTTACGGAACAGGCATGTGGAATTGTTGCATGTCACATGTCTGTTTACATTCCAGCACAGCTTGCTGGTAACTTCCATTTTGTGTAGAGCTTTTGCTGTTTTGCTTTGGACACGAAGGAGATCAGACATGTTTCCTTTTGTCCTGATCTACGCTGTAAAAAAAAGGTAAAGGGACCCCTGACCATTAGGTCCAATCGTGGCCGACTCTGGGGTTGCGGGGCCTATCTCGCTTTATTGGCCGAGGGAGCCGGCATACAGCTTCCGGGCCATGTGGCCAGCATGACTAAGCCGCTTCTGGCGAACCAGAGCAGCGCACAGAAACGCCGTTTACCTTCCCGCCAGAGCGGTACCTATTTATCTACTTGCACTTTGACGTGCTTTTGAACTGATAGGTTGGCAGGAGCAGGGACTGAGCAACGGGAGCTCACCCCGTCGCAGGGATTCAAACCGTTGACCTTCTGATCGGCAAGCCCTAGGCTCTGTGGTTTAACCCACAGCGCCACCCGCGCCCCTGCTTGTAAATATGCTCACACAGCCTCTCGTGCCACTTCTGTTGTGCAGCATGCTCTCTGCTGAATAGCGTGCACAGTCTTCTAAAGCTTGTGTCGCAGATTTATGCTGCACCAAGGACCGGAGTTCGCCTGGCACACCAGCCGGTGGGCTGAGCCAGCTGGGGGCCTGCCAATTGCCCCCGTTTCCTTGGCTGCATGCCAACAGGAAGACGGTGGTTCCGTTAATGTCAAAGTTGCAGGTTTGATCCCTGTGTGCATATTCCTGCACTGCCGGGAGGGGGGACTGGATGATCCTTAGGGTCCCCTCCAACACTACTGTCAGCGCTGCCCAAGGTCCCAGCTCACACAAGACCAACGCTGCTTCTTTCTCTAGTATAAAAGTCTTTATTGAAGTTCAGTTTCACTTCCACACGCGCAGCGTGCAACGCTACGTCTGTACCTTAGACCGCCGAAGCTCCATCTGAATCTCCTCCCCCTTGACACCAGTTTAAGACTCTAGCCTTACTCCACCTCTTCCTCTGTTCCTTCCTTCTCTGGGTCCGCCTGCTAGTCGGAGTCTCAGCCCTCCTAGACTCCTCTGACGCTGAGTCCCCTGACTCTTCCCCCTCCCTCCTTCGGGCTTTTGGACCTGGCTCCCAATCCGGGTTTTCTCCTGTCCCGCGCTCCTGCACATTTGAACTTGGCGCGCGCGCGCACCCTCCCACTTTCCTTCTGACCGTTACACTTGTGTCACTGCTCCCTCTTTCGGGGAGGCTAGCTGGACCTGGCCTTCCCTCCGTTTCCCCACTTCCCGATGGGGGCGTGGTTATCCCTGACTCATCTTCTCTCCCCGCTGGAGGAGAGGCTGGTCCTGACTCATGTGACTCTTCCCCCCCACTGTGCTCTGGTGGGGGAACTGGTCCTGATCCTCCGCTGCTCCCTTGGGAGTCCCCGCTGCCCCCTTGTTTCTGGAGCGTCCCCCCTGGGACCCCCCTTGTCCTTACCATAGGCTCCCCCTTCTGGGAATCTTCTGATTCGCTGGAGAAGCTCATGGAATCTCTCGGGTCACTGTCATATTCCCCTACGCTCCCCTCGGATTCCTCTCCTCCGCTCTCTATTTGCTCTCTGCCCTGCGCTTCTGCTCCTGAGCCTCTGACAACTACAATTCTATGATACTATGCACCCACCACGTGACAGCCCTTTAGATAATTGAAGACAGCTATTGCAGATATGCAGATGACACAACCTTGATGGCAGAAAGTGAGGAGGAATTAAAGAACCTTTTAATGAGGGTGAAAGAGGAGAGCGCAAAATATGGTATGAAGCTCAACATCAAAAAAACTAAGATCATGGCCACTGGGCCCATCACCTCCTGGCAAATAGAAGGGGAAGAAATGGAGGCAGTGAGAGATTTTACTTTCTTGGGCTCCATGATCACTGCAGATGGTGATAGCAGTCACGAAATTAAAAGACGCCTGCTCCTTGGGAGAAAGGCGATGGCAAACCTAGACAGCGTCTTAAAAAGCAGAGACATCATCTTGCCAACAAAGGTCCATTTAGTTAAAGCTATGGTTTCCCCAGTAGTGATGTATGGAAGTGAGAGCTGGACCATAAAGAAGGCTGATCGCCGAAGAATGGATGCTTTTGAATTCTGGTGCTGGAGGAGACTCTGGAGAGTCCCATGGACAGCAAGAAGATCAAACCTTAAGTAAATCAGCCCTGAGTGCTCACTGGAAGGACAGATCCTGAAGCAGAGGCTCCAAGACTTTGGCCACCTCATGAGAAGAGAAGACTCCCTGGAAAAGACCCTGATGTTGGGAAAGATGGAGGGCGCAAGGAGAAGGGGACGACAGAGGACGAGATGTTTGGACAGTGTTCTCGAAGCTACCACCATGAGTTTGACCAAGCTGCGGGAGGCAGTGGAAGACAGGAGTGCCTGGAGTGCTCTGGTCCAGGGGGTCACGAAGAGTCGGACACGACTAAATGATTAAACAACAACAACAACAACAACAACATTGAATCATCTCTCGGCCTCCAGCATTTCTGACGCTCCAGCAAAGCTCTCCCCACCCGGCTGTTTTCCAGCTGTTTCAGATGCCACGTCCTAGTGTGTGATGGAGCAACGCAGAACAAGAATGAAGGCTGACGAATCTGGCAAGAGGCCAAACTTGAGAAAAGACTTTGTTTTTAACTGTGTGCCGAGGAAGAACTCCAGAGTGGAATTTTAATGGGGGAGACTGGACATGTACTCTGTCAACTATTTATGGCCGCAGCCCGTACGCAAGTTGGTGGACAGCAGAAGGAGTGGAATGTGACCTTGAACCATCCAGATAAACACTGCAAAGAACTGGACAATGGAAGATAGTAACTAATTCTCCCAGCACACCGGGTCTGAAACAACAATGTGTATGAAATTGATTTTATACAGTGAGGGGGGAAAGTATTTGATCCCCTGCTAAATTTGCCCGTTTGCCCTCTGGCAAAGAAATGACCAGTCCATAATTTTAATGGTAGGTTTATCGTAGCTGTGAGAGACAGAATAACAACAGGAAACACCCCCCCCCCAGAAACCCAGAAGACAAAAGTCAGAGACTGATGTGCATTATAATGAGCGAAATAAGTACTTGACCCCTTTGCAAAAGATGACTTAGTACTCGGTGGCAAAACCCTCGTTGGCAATTACAGAGGTCAGATGTTTCTTGTAGGTGGCCACCAGGTTTGCACGCATCTCAGTAAACCTACCATTAAAATTATGGACTGGTCATTTCTTTGTCAGAGGGCAAACGGGCAAATTTAGCAGGGGATCAAATACTTCCCCCCACCCTCACTGTACTTATAAGAGGCAACAGTGGTGCTGTTTGTAAGGTGGAAAATGCGTCCAGCTGCAAGAATGACCTAACGAAGACTGATGGATGACAACTGTGTTGGCTGTTTGCAGTATGGTAGCGCTGCAGAGAGCTTGCTGGGGAGACCATGCATTAAAAAGGGACTCAAAAATAACTTAAACAAGGTTTTAATTACAAAAACAAAAACTCCTTTTACACTAAATACATTAACAACCAAACCAGACCCAACCACCAACCCATCCCCCAGGGTAATGGGAGAGCGAGGTGCTACTCCTTATATACTACACCCAGATGCTGACACACCTTAATCAAATACAACTCATTTAAAGAAACCATTCAACAAACTGAACACTAAATAAGGAACGATGCAGCTGTGGAAGGAAATGGCTGACATATGTATGCAACAGAAGCGGGAAACCCGATTTTTAAAAATTGCATTAAAGTAATGTGGTTGGATTTGTAGTAATTTGGAAAATGAATAAAATAATAATAATAATTGCAGACTCCACTTCCTGGCTGGCTGGGGAGGGTCCCAGGGAGGACAGGGGAGGCCTGGCCCAGGCCACCCCCAAAATGTCTTTGGACTCCCATCAGCCTCAGCCAGTGGACTGGAGGATGATGGGAGTTGTAGTCCCAGCACCAACCGGAGGCCACAGCATTCCCACCACTTCTCTAAAGGAAGAGAAAGGGACTTGCAGCCAGAGCTGTCAACCGTCCCTTATTTGGCGGGCAACTCCCTTATCCCAGCGCCGTGTCCCACTGCTGTCCCTTATTGATGATGTCCCTTAAATTTCCTGGGTTTCATGCTCGCCCGGCTAGGGAGGGAAGCAGTGGCTCGGGGTCCTCCACCACGAGAGCGCGCGCTGGCGCCATCCTGGAGCGAGGAGTTCCATCAGCCCTTCCCCGCCCGAGAGAGGGGGGGAGGGAGAAAGACTCTTGCCCACGCCGCCCGGAAGCGGTGGTGACAGCTGAGGAGGCGGCCTGAGGGAGGAGGAAGAGGGGATGGGGAGGGACGCAGAAGGGCAGCGCTTCAGCGGCCATGGCAGCGGTGCAACCGCCTCATGTCGGATTGACAGCATCTGTCAATCCTACCAATGCACCGTATTTTTTGCTCTGTAAGACGCACCAGACCACAAGACGCACCTAGTTTTTGGAGGAGGAAAACAAGAAAAAAAATATTCTGAATCTCAGAAGCCAGAACAGCAAGAGGGACTGCTGCGCAGTGAAAGCAGCAATCTCTCTTGCTGTTCTGGCTTCTGTGATAGCTGCGCAGCCTGCATTCGCTCCATAAGATGCACACACATTTCCCCTTACTTTTTTAGGAAGGAAAAAGTGAGTCTTATAGAGCACAAAATACGGTATGCAACTCTTCACAATAGCAAATTCCCTTATTTTGGCTGCTGATCCCTTATTTTCGAGGCTCCTGGTCCCTTATTTTCAAATCTGTAAGTTGACAGCTATGCTTGCAGCTTCCAATGACCTCCCAGCTAAGTGTGTGACAAGACCCTCGGTCCCACCCCTTCCCCCCCCCAAAGGGGGATCAAGATTTCCCCAGGGAAAGGAAAGCCTTCCTCCCTGCCCTTACCGTCATCATGTAGTCCTGGAGCAGCTCCGTTGCCGTGGTGCTCAGCTCGCTCTCGCTGGCCGCCTTGGCATGGGGAGATGGCTGTGCCGAGAAGGAAGAAGGGGAGTTGCCACCGGTCTCCAAGGACTCGGGGAAAGAACTGGAAATGCACAACAGGTCCATGCGTCACCCTCACTGAGCCAAGGGGCCTTCCATCTCCTCCTCCCTCCCCGTCAGTTCTCCTTTCGTGCTGCGTCCGTTGGGTTGTAAGCCTGAGGGTTCGGGACTGAACTGATACCTGCCCCCTTTTTGACTGTTCTGGGAGCCTTTTTTGGGCTGAAGATTTGGGAGGAGGGGAAACTGTTTGATAAAGAATGGGGGCACTGTTGGTACTAAAGGGTTAAGAGGTAACAAGTCGCTCTAATCACTGAGCAGCTGGAAGTCATTAAGCATCCAGTTAGTTTGTATAAATAGTCAGTTCACTCAGTTTGTGGCAGGTGGGCTGATATGAGTTAGGTTTAGAGTAAAGTTTTCTTTATGCCGGAGATAAAAGCATGTGTGCTTTATCGCCAGGGTTTTTTCTTTTGTAAATAAAGTTTTTTTCCTGAGTTCCAAAGTGCTTGCTCCAGGATTCTTCATTGAAAGGTACTGACTCTCCTGCCTTCTTAAACCGCTGCACGAAGTTCTCTGCTGAGATAAGATTTATGGCGTTGGAAGCGCACTGGACGTTTACTTAACATTAAACTAATTAAAGTTTAATGAACAGGCACGCTCCATTGTCTCATACCACATGGGACGGCACCGACTGCTTTGGGAACCCAGCAGACGTTTTACTTACAATTAAGCAGTATACAGATTTTGTGAAATACCGTATTTTTTGCTCTATAGGGCACACCAGACCATAGGGCGCGGCTAGTTTTTTTTATTCCCGCCCCCCCCCCAGCCCCAAAGAGCAAAGAAGCCAAGACAGTGAGCAGGATCCATCCCACTGGCTGTCTTGGCTTCCTCTTTAGCCACACACAACCTCTCCAGCCGGGAGAGGCTGCGCACGGCTTTGGCAGAAGCCAAGACAGCCAGCGGATGGATCCCGCTCACTGTCTTGGCTTCGTTTTTAGCCGCGGGGCTGGGGCGGGCGAAGCTTCCCCCGACCCCAGACCGAGTCTGGGAGCGGGGGCGAGGTTGCACACAACCTCGCCTTCGCTCCTGGAGCTTGCTGCTATCCGCCAGCCTTCTGAGCCCAGCAGGAACTCCTGCCGGGCTCCGAAGGCTTGCGGATAGCTGCCCAAAGCCCGGGGTGTGCAACACTGCGCTCCCCGTGCTTCGGGCTGCAGGCTGCTATCCGCAAGCCTTCGGAGCCCGGCAGGCACTCCCGCCGCGCTCCGAAGGCTTGTGGATAGCTGCTTGATGCCTGGAGAGCGAGAGGGGTCAGTGCGCACCGACGCCTCTCGCTCTCCAGGCTTCAGCGAAAGCCTGCATTCGCTCCATAGGACGCAGACACATTTCCCCTTCATTTTTGGAGGGGAAAAAGTGTGTCCTATAGAGCAAAAAATACGGTAAATACACACACACACGCTCACTGCTATTTTTCTAGAAAAAGAGGTGCCGGAACTCACCAGGAACGCCTGCCTTGTTCTGTTATAATAGCAATGGTGCCTACCTGGGAGGCGTCAGAACTGAGTTCCAGCTGAAAAAAAGCCCTGCAGGTGCCCCATTCTTCACTGCTGCCCGAAGTATACTCACAAAGTGCTTGCTTCCGTTTCGTAGGAATCTTTAACGTCCACTTTTGTAGAAGAGTCATCTGCAAGGAAGTAGCCAGAGAAAGGCGGTATGCAAAATAAAAGGGAAATGAAAAAATGAATTGAAATATCTGGGCTAGGTAGACACTACATGGAAGCCTCCTCTCTTCAAGCTAGATGAGATGAGGGAAGCCACTTCAGCCCAGTTTGCCGCCGGTGGATATTATTGTTATTATTAATTTTAATTATTTTTCCCCTTTCCCTATATATATTACTTTACATTACGGTCTTCAAACAAAAACATCTTGGAGGTCCCAGGCCACAGGGAGGTTAGGCTGGCCTCAACCAGAGCCAGGGCTTTTTCGGCCGTGGCCCCAATCTGGTGGAACGCTCTGTCCCAAGAGACTAGGGCCCTGCGGGACTTGACATCTTTCCGCAGGGCCTGCAAGGCAGAGCTGTTCCACCAGGCCTTTGGCCAGGGCACAGCCTGACTCCCTCCTTTGGCAATCTTCACAGGACTCTAGCCCAATGGTTGCCATCAATTTGATTTGAATTAATTTTATAATTAAATGATTTTAAAATGCTGTATTATTTTATTGTTGTTAGCCGCCCTGAGCCCGGCTTCGGCTGGGGAGGGCGGGATATAAATAAAATTATTATTATTATTATTATTATTATTATTACATGATGAAACAAGAAAAAAGGCCCCATGAACCAATTACCCCCCCCGTCGCCCACCCCAAGAGTGAGTTTAGAGCCGCCTTTGCCACCCTGGCGCCCTCCGCATGCATTGGACTACAACTCCCATCATCTCTTGGAGGATGCCAGGTAGGCAAAGGAGAGATCACATGACCGCTGAGTCGTGCAGGTGGAACTGGAGCAGTATGGGTCCGCTCGCTTCCCCTCTGCAGCAGCCGCTTGCAAGAGGAACCCAAACCGCGGCTGTTTCTCCTACCGCTGTGCAGGGAGAGGTGTCGTGTTGGCGTGGAGGCCCCGTCAAATATTGCTCTGTCGAGGAAGTCTATGGTGGACTCCGTGTAAACAATGTGGAAGACTTGGCTGAGAAGCGAGCAGAGTTCCTCCGCAGTTACCTGGAGAAGGATGGAAGAGGGCGGGATATAAATTAAAAAATATTATTATAAATTATTATTATTATTATTATTACTACTACTACTACTACAGGTCAGATGGGCTTTGGGGGAGAAGTGAAGAACTGTTCTTACGGTGGGTCGGCAAATTGTCATGAGATGCGCATAATTCATAAAGTAATGATAACACTTGAGATAATAATAGTACTTCAGAGGAACGATTCAGGCAGCAGCAAAATTTCCTGGTGTTCTATGAAAAGGAAAAAAAATACTGGAAAATTTCTATCTACAGTGCAAGTTTTTGACAGAGTTACCATCTCCAGTAGCCACTGACAAATGATTTCTGGTGGACAGAATTATTTCTGGGCAGAGGTCTCAAATAAAACAAAATGCTCTGTGCCTGTAAGTTGCACATCTGCAGGCAGGAAGATGACCGTTTAAACATCCATTCCACAGACACAATTTTCTCCTAGCTGGAAAAATCCTGCTTTGCTGTATCTGGGAGAGAAGGCTTCCTTGTTAGACCACAAGAGAGCGTAATATGACCCAGAGTCGATGCCTCTTCGCAGTCCGAGAGCATCTCTTTCACCTGCGTAGGTGCACCAGTCCAAGATGAAGGCAAGATCTTTCCTGGCAAAGGGAAGTCTTGTTGTCAAAAATGGACCTGCCTGAGGAAGGGGAGGGGAGGGGAGGAGAGGCAGAGACACCTTACTTTATTCTCCGTAGCCAGGACCACGAGGCAGCAAGCTTCGACAGGAACCGCTCCGCTCTCCGAGAGAGACCCTGACGTAAGAGCTTTCAAGCTTTCGGCACAAAGACTCTGGTTGGGGGAAATCCCGGGGTCCTGAGCTGAGAAAAACCAGAGGCCATTAGTGGAACCAGGCCTACGTGATTCTGCATAAGCCCATCCCACCCCCTTGGGAGGAAAAGGGTATTTCTTTTGTAATGTTCTGGAACAACGAGCTCAGTGGTAATGCCCAACTTTATGCTGCTTTCAACCTGCTGTAACAGTATTTATTTATGCACTTTTTTCTTTTACCTACGGGACCGCCTCTCCTGGTATGCCCCGCGGAGGACCTTAAGGTCCACAAATGACAACATTTTGGAGGTCCCAGGTCTCAAGGTAGTTAAGTTGGTCTCAACTAGGGCCAGGGCCTTTTCAGCACTGGCCCCGACTTGGTGGAACGCTCTGTCTCATGAGACCAGGGCCCTGCGGGACTTGACATCTTTCCGCAGGGCCTGCAAGACAGAGCTGTTCCACCTGGCCTTTGGCTTGGACTTGACCCTTATGTTTCCCTCCCCTTATGGTTTTGATCTATGGGCTACTTTTAAAATGAGGCTGCGCTTTAAATTGCATTTTAACCTGTATTTTAAATTGGTTTGTTTTCTCCATTATGGTTTTTACTGTGATTTTACTGGTGTTAACCACCCTGAGCCCGGCTCTGGCCGGGGAGAGCGGGGTATAAATAAAATTTATTATTATTATATTATTTATATATATTATTTAACCACTGTACTTGCTTGGTTATTTTACTTATTTCTCGTACGGTGGTTGTTTCAAAATGGTTGGATTTTGTCCGTTCTTGGCAGCCTGCTGTGAGCGTGACAGAATCGGCCTTTCTCAGACGCAACAGATGGGACACCCCCCACTTAGCTGCCCCCCAGGAGAGACGCACGAGAGCTGATGGACGCAGCAGGCTCTCGTGGCTACCAAGACACCCCCCCCAAAAGACAACTAGAAGGCAACCCCTTCGCCAGCCTACCTGTTTTCAACACCACCAGGTGCGAGGAGTCGTCGCGGATGTAGGAAACCGACGCAATGTCATGGATTGGGACCCTGAGTATGATATCTTCGCCATCCCGCCACACCAGTTTGACGTTGTAGGCGGAGAGGCTGATCACAGCGTCGTGTTCCTGCGTCAGCTGCCCTGGAAGTTTATGAGCCCTCTAGGACGAAGGCGGGAGGGGAAGAAGAGGCAGGGTATTAAACGACCATGTGGAGGGATAGCTCAGCTGCTAAAGCACGGGACTCTCGGGGTCTTGGGTTCTAATCCCAAGATTTCCGAGCACAATTCACAGTGTTGGTGCTGACCTTTAAAGCCCTAAACGGCCTCAGTCCAGCATACCTGAAGGAGCGTCTCCACCCTCATGGTTCAGCCCAGACACTGAGGTCCAGCTCCGAGGGCCTTCTGGCGGTTCCCTCCCTGCAAGAAGCCAAGTTACAGGGAACCAGGCAGAGGGCCTTCTCGGTGGTGGCACCCGCCCTGTGGAACGCCCTCCCACCAGATGTCAAAGAGAAGAACAACTACCAGACTTTTATAATAATAACAACAATAAATTTTATTTATACCCCACCCTCCCCAGCCAAGGCCGGGCTCAGGGTGGCTAACAAGCAATAATAAAAACAAGAAGAATGATTACAACTTAAAAACAAAAATAAAATACATTAAAATAATGGAACATTAAAATATTAAAATGTAGCCTCATCGCAGGAGGCGAAGGAAAAGAAAAAAGAAAGAGAGGGAGGGAGGGAATCAAATTGGCTCCAAGCCAAAGGCCAGGCGGAACAACTCTGTCTTACAGGCCCTGCGGAAAGAAATCAGATCCTGCAGGGCCCTGGTCTCATGAGACAGAGCGTTCCACCAGGCCGGGGCCAGTGTTGAAAAGGCCCTGGCTCTGGTTGAGGCTAATCTGCCTTCCTTAGGGCCCGGGACCTCTAGGGTGTTGCTATTTATGGACCTTAAGGTCCTCCGCAGGGCATAGCAGGAGAGGCGGTCCCGTAGATACAAGGGTCCTAGGCTGTGAAGACATCTGAAGGCAGCCCTCTTTAGGGAAGCTTTTAATGTTTAACAGACCACTGTATTTTAATACTCTGTTGGAGGACACCCAGAGTGGCTGGGGAGGCCCGGCCAGATGGACAGGGTATAAATAATAAATTCTATTCTAAATCCCACGATTCCCACATTGCAGGGGTTGGATCAGATGATCTTCATGGTCCCTCTGCATTTCTATGATTCTATGAAATCTTCTCCCCAGGTGGGAATGCTTCTCAGAGAAGGGTAACACGCCAGAACTGGGGGAAGAGAGAAACTCGAAACAAGCTGGTACGCACCTTTGCATTGTCTATCAAATGCAGTACTTCTGTTCGGCTGGAGGGGTTCAGGTACCCTGGGACAGAGGCTAATTGACCTAAATACTGGAAAGCAATGAAGAATTGTCAGGGGGAATGGTTAAGTAAACTTTGTGAGTACCTGGAGTTAGCAAATTTGACGGATTTAATAAGGCATAAGTCAAAAATTTTGATTGTAATTCAGAAACAATGGAAATGTTTAAATGATTATTTACACAAGCAGGGCTCAAATACGAAAGTTTGGTTGTGTCTAGACTGACCTTGTGAAGAATACAGAGAACATAAAGATTTGATTGGTTATGAAAGAACCTAAGGAAAGGAAATGATTGAAGAACAGATGTAAATGCGAGCAAGAAAACTAAGAGACGTGTGGTGAATGCAGTGGAAGTCTTTTATAATATTTTAACTAGGATTTATATATTGCAGCATTTGAAGCAAGAACTTGGTAAAATTTCAGGTTATGAAAAGTATTTTTTTTCTTTCGTCTTTTTTATTATCTTCTATTTTTCCTTTTTTATTAGTTTTCATTTTGGAAAATATGTACATAAGTGTGTTTACAGTGTTCTTTGTTTTTCTTTGTTTAATTTCTATTTCTTGAAAAAATTAATAAAAATTAAAGAAAAAAGAAAAGAAGAATTGTCAGAGTGAGATGAAAGCAGGCACCAACTGCCCCTCGGCCCTCTGGAGGCCAGTGCGATTCTCAACATGCCCCGGGGAGAAATAAGGCCTCTCCGCAGAACCCCGCTAATGCATCTCGCACGAATGCGAAAAGCCCTGCTCTTAAAACAGGAGACCACCTTTGAAGGGAGTATGACAGAGGAAGGAGCACGTGTGACACACTCCATCCAGAAAGCTCCACCTAAACCAGTGTATCTCCCCAGCTGTTGTGGAACGACAACTCCCATCACCCCTAGCTAGCAAGGCCAGTAAAATGGAAGCAATATGCTTGGCCTTCATGTTTAAGCAGTATTATCCGTATGCACACAAAATCTCCTACCAATAACAAACTTAGTTGGTCTCTAAGGTGCCACTGGAAGGAATTTTTTTATTGTGTTTCGACTAGGGCAGACCAACACGGCTACCTACCTGTAACCAGTATTTTAATGTAATCAGTGTATCAAATAAGCTTTTATTATTTGCAGAATGCTTTCCCCAGGGAGCTTTGCCTGGGGCCTTTAGGCACCAGGCGAAAACGTTTCTCTCCCTCCGGGCGTTTGGCTGATTATCATTCTGTGACTTTTAAAATGTGTTTGTGGGAAGGAGGTTATTGGTTTGTTTTTGTTTTATTAGGCATTTTGCATTCTCGTTTTTTATTTTTCTGTTGCAAACTGCCCTGGGATCTTCAGATGAAAAGGTAAAGGTAAAGGGACCCCGACCATTAGGTCCAGTCGCGGATGACTATGGGGTTGCGGCACTCATCTTGCTTTATTGGCCGAGGGAGCCGGTGTGCAGCTTCCGGGTCATGTGGCCAGCATGACCAAGCCACTTCTGGCGAACCAGAGCAGTGCACAGAAACGCCGTTTACCTTCCTGCCGGAGCAGTACCTATTTATCTACTTGCATTTGACGTGCTTTCGAACTGCTAGGTTGGCAGGAGCAGGGACTGAGCAACGGGAGCTCACCCCGTCACCGGGATTCGAACCGCCGACCTTCTGATCAGCAAGTCCTAGGCTCTGTGGCTTAGACCACAGCGCCACCCGGTTGATGGGTTAAAAAAGATAAAGGGACCCCTGACCATTAGGTCCAGTCGTGGCCAATTCTGGGGTTGCGGCACTCATCTCGCTTTATTGGCCGGGGGAGCTGGCGTGCAGCTTCCGGGTCATGTGGCCAGCATGAGTAAGCCGCTTCTGGCGAACCAGAGCAGCGTACGGAAACGCCGTTTACCTTCCCGCCAGAGCGGTACCTATTTATCTACTTGCACTTTGATGTGCTTTTGAACTGCTAGGTGGGCAGGAGCAGGGACTGAGCAACGGGAGCTCACCCCGTTGCTTGGATTTCAACTGCCGACCTTCTGATTGGCAAGCCCTAGGCTCTGTGGTTTAACCCATAGCGCCACCTGCGTCCCTTGGATGAAAAGAGAGGTATGCAAATTTAATTAACGACGACAACCCCGGTGACTCTTTGGTGGGGCGGCTACACCTCCGGGCCACCCCTGCAGATGGGAAAGACGCTAAGCGGCCGAAGCCAGGAGCAGGCTGCGGTTACCTTCACTTCCTTTTCGATGTAGTCGTTCAAGAGGATGTCGGGATCCACCCGGTCAGGCAAAGGGACGGAGACCGTGTGCAGCGGCCGCCTCTCTGTCACCTTCTCCTGGGTCTTCTTGTCCCGACCCACCTTTTCGCCCTTCAGGAAGACGCGCTTGAAAGGGGACACTATGCCAGGCTGCGGGGCAGAAAGGGGTGAGGGAGAAGAGAGAGAACTTTAGGCATAGCTGTCAAGTGTCCCTTATTTGAAGGGACAGTCCCTTATTCCAGCGCCATGTCCCGCTGCTGTCCCTTATTGATGGATGTCCCTTAAATGCCCCTTAAAGGATGTCCCTTAAATTTCAAAGGAAGCAGCTCCTCTCCCTCCCTCCCTGCCGGCCAGGGAGGAGGGAGGCTCCAACTGTGTTGCTTGGCTGTTTTGCTCACCCAATAAGAAGTCTAAGAACGACTGGGGGGTGGAGCTTGCATGCCTTGTGTGTGGCTAGTTAATGCAAGCTGATGGGGTTTTGAATGCTGGACGCCATTTTGTTGCACATGCTGCTGCAAACTTTGCAGTGCAAAGCCAGGCCAGGGAGCCATCTTAAGTTAAGGCTGCATAGGCCTTGTGGTGCATGTGATTCAGATTCTATTCAGTTGAACCTCTGGTTACAAAGTTGGTTGAACAGTGTTCTCGAAGCTACCCAGCATGAGTTTGACCAGACTGCAGGAGGACAGGAAGACTGGAGTGCCTGGAAGAGGTGAGGCTGCAGGTCCCTTATTTTGGTTGCTGGTCCCTTATTTTCAAGTCTGCTGGTCCCTTATTTTCAAATCTGTAAGTTGACAGCTATGACTTTAGGACCAGCACTTGGCGGACCTGACTGCTATGCCCACAGAGCTACCTTGTTCGTGCCAAAGCGCAGCACTGTCTGTCAGATATGAATCAATTAAGGTAGCTATTTTTCGACGGAGGAGGAACAAAAAAGAGACGGAACGGAGCACAGTGTTCCCAGCTTCAATGAGCTGAGCAGCCATTATATTAATTGCAGGCTGCTTCGCCCTGCTTTTTGAAAGGGCTCATTATTCACCTGCTCCTATATAACTTTCCCCCCCAAATGAATAGCTGGTTCTCCGCCAGGTGCGGAGCTTTATTAGCTGAAAAAAGAATTCTAGGCAGCAGGGCATTTTCCTTTAACAACCCTCACCCCAACCAACCCCAGCTGGAAACCACACTGGTCCAGGTCTCCTGCTGCTCTACCTTGCAAGATCGAAGGAGAAGGGAGAATAGATCTTTTGAAACATCAGAGATCATTGGCTGTGACACTACAAGGGATTCTGGGGCAAAAGGATACTGCTGCTGGGACCCCAAGCAACAGCATGGGCTTCTGGTGCGGCCGGGCCGGGCCTCCCCACCACTAAAAAGGCAAATTGACCCTGAACTAATTCCATGCCTTTCCAATGGTGGTATTTTTGTTAAGTTCCCTACGTACAAGCAATTACAGTCATACCTCGGGTTACAGATGCTTCAGGTTGTGCTTTTTCAGGTTACGGACCACCGAAACCTGGAAGTACCAGAACATGTTACTTCTGGCGGTCGCGCATGCGCAGAAGCACTAAATCGTGCTTTGCGCATGCACCGAATTGCAACCCGCGCATGTGCAGAGGCACTGCTGCGGGTTGCGGACGCTGCAGGTTGCGAACGTGCATCCTGCACGGATCACATTCGCAACCCAAGCATCCATTGTATAGGGTTTCATTGGGCAGCTGCAAAGACCACCTCGTGCACATTACAGGAGCAGGCAGACTTGGCACGCACAGTCATTTCCACTCTTCCTCAGTAATCAGACTTTTGCTGGTTTATTGGTAAGACTTCAGTAAGTTTCAGAAGAAACCAATCGACAGAACAGGCACAAGCAGACTGTGCTCTAGTCCCCTGCCACAACCCTGAAAAAGATGGACCACCTCGCACTCCCAATGTCACAGCTGTATTTTGGATTAGCTGCAGTTTCTGAGCAGTCTTCAAAGGCAGCCCCATGTATAATGCACAGCAGTAGTCTAATCTGAAGGTTTAGCTCTCCTAGTCAAAATGCTGAAAGGCACTCTGCACCGTGGCAGCAACCACAGAGAGCCGAGGTTCAAGGATCAGGAAGCAATAAGCCAAACACAGCAAGGCAGGAAGCGTGTTGCTCTGGCAAACAGCCAAAGGGAAATGCTGACCTTATATCCCTTCCCGGCTCTTGCCACCAGGTGCTGGGAGTTACCAATCGGCCTCACCTGTGCGGCCGCGCCTTGCCTCTCCAGAACAAACTTAGGAAGGTCCCAGTCCTGCAAAGTCCTATTGGTCACAGGGCCTGGCTCCTGAACGCACACCTGACATTCTAGCTCTCAGGAACATTGGCAGCAGGGCAGGAAGTTATGGCAGCAGATTCGAGTCTTGTTATAGCTAGAAGGAGGCTGCAGAGTGGAGACCTTCCCCTGCAGGGAACTTGAAGCAGATGGACCAAAGAGGTCTGCCAGCAGCCCCAGGTAGCTACTGCTTCTGCCTCCCGCAACCCGGCGCTCTTCGGACTGCAATCTAGGCATGGTGGCTGCGCTGTGGTTGTGATTCAAAAGTGGCTGAAGAAAGCCAGGAGATAAGATTCTACCTATGATAAGGGACGCGGGTGGTGCTGTGGGTTAAACCACAGAGCCTAGGACTTGCCGATCAGAAGGTCGGTGGTTCGAATCCCCGCGACAGGGTGAGCTGCCGTTGCTCAGTCCCTGCTCCTGCCCACCTAGCAGTTCAAAATCACAACAGTGCAAGTAGATAAATAGGTACCGCTCCGGCGGGAAGGTAAACGGCGTTTCCGTGCGCTGCTCTGGTTCGCCAGAAGCGGCTTAGTCCTGCTGGCCACATGACCCGGAAGCTGTACGCCGGCTCCCTCGGCCAATAAAGCGAGATGAGCGCCGCAACCCCAGAGTCGGCCACGACTGGACCTAATGGTCAGGGATCCCTTTACCTTTTTATGATGGGGCCGGAAGCCGTTTGAGTGAGTCTGGGAAGCGATGCAGGGGTAGCGGAACCTCCAGAGGTTGCTGAACTACAACTCCCATCATCTCCCAGCAAGCATGGCCAATGGCCAGGAATGATGGGAGGTGCAGTTTGGCAAGCCTCCAGAGGGCCACAGGTCGGCCACGCCTGCAAGAAAGCAAATACAGGCTTGCAAAGCAGCTCCACGTTTCCGTAAAGAAATGCAGAAGTAGGCAGCCCCACGTTCTCAAGGGGAAGCCATCCACATCTGGCCTGATAATAAATAAATAATTTTTTATTTATACCCCGCCCTTCCCGGTTCAGAAAACCGGGCTCAGGGCGGCTAACAACAAATTTAAAACACTTCATTAATGCAACAAAAAACAGCATAAAATACATTATAAAATGTGAATAACAATAAATTCAGAATTCAAAAATCAATTTAAGGGGGAAATCCATCCAATAAATATCAGATGATCACCAGTGCTAGCTGGCTAAATTAGTCCTATTTGGGCCAGCGAGGAGACCAAGGGAGAATTAGCTGTGGGATCCCAGAGCGGGTAATCTTCATAAAAGGGGAGGGGGAGGCAGGGAAGGGAATAAGAGATCAGGCTAAGTTCAAATTGAAAGCCAGGCGGAATAGCTCTGTTTTACAGGCCCTGCAGAAGGAGGTTAAATCCTGCAGGGCCCTGGTCTCCTGGGACAGAGCATTCCACCAGGTCGGGGCCACCACTGAGAAGGCCCTGGCCCTGGCGGAGGATAATCTGACTTCCTTGGGGCCCGGGACCTCTAAACTATGATTATTCATGGACCTTAAGGTCCTCCGTGGGGCAGACCAGGAGAGGCGGTCCCGTAAATACGAGGGCCCTAAGCCACAAAGTGCTGATGGGACCAGCTTGGTGTCCTGGGCAAGGCTTGCTGGCCAAAGTGGTTGGGGCTGTAGCCATGCCACCCCAGCGCTGCAAGGGGTTGGGCTCAGCTTGCCATTCTTTGCAGATCCCGGTGCCTAGCCACAACAATCACCAAGGGAGCTTTTCAAATCGGACAACAAGGATGCCTTTGTGGCTGCTATGCGACCCGTGAAGACAAGCTTGCTATTATCGGGCAATATGGAGTGAAGCGGGTTGGAGGGGCGAGGAGGGGAGATGGGAGGAGCACAGCTGCTCGCAAAACGGGTACAGAGCTGGAACAAAATGGGT
Organism: Podarcis raffonei; assembly: GCF_027172205.1. NCBI lineage: Eukaryota > Metazoa > Chordata > Lepidosauria > Squamata > Lacertidae > Podarcis > Podarcis raffonei. The sequence continues at coordinate 3,113,727 of NC_070613.1, read as the reverse complement.
ACAAAACTGGAAAAAGCTACCCACAAAAGGTACACCTGCCTTGTTGGCAAACAGCTCAAAAAGAGACTCTGGAATCTCTAGATGCTCCACTGAATTACTCAAGAGATATATAGCAGATGTTGAGAACAGAAACTTGTTCTTTGTTTAAGTTTGTACACCATGCTATACCCATAGATCCCAGAACGGCTCGTAAGATAAACCTGCAGTATTAAAAAACACCAAATACATAATAAAAAGAAGAAGAGAAGCAAACCAATAATCTCCTCTTCTACGACACATTTTAAAGGGCATCGGATGTCAATCGGCTAAAGGCCTGGTGGAAGAGGAACATTTTCGCTTGGTGCCTAAAAACGTATAATGGGAGAACACTCCAAATGGGGAGCCACTGCAGAAAAGGCCTTGTTCTTCTTTTGCCCGCCTCTGGACCTCTTGTGGGGAGGACGCACGAGAAAGGGCCTTGCAGGAGGATGGCAGGGGCCGGGTCAGTTCATCTGGAGAGAGGCGGTCCCTGAGGTATTGGGGTCCCAAGCCCTTTAAGGCTTTACAGGTCAAAACCAGCACTTTGATTTGGGCCTGGAAACTAACTGGCAGCCGTCAGGGCAGGATTGGCGTTATATGAACAAACATTCCTTCCAAGACACAGAGAAGACGTTGGGTTGGGAATGTTTCTCAGCTGACCCACCAATTCGCAAGCTCAGGAAACGTTTCCACACATCTGTCCCCTTGGCTGCTTCCGCGCACCTTTTCTCCTGCGCACAGAGATGGGGGGAAAACCCACAGGCAAGCTCTGGAGATCCAAAATAAAGTGGGAGCGTCTTCTTTTTTTATTTGCCAAGTAGCTCATGGTGCAAAGTCCCCCCCCCCCACCAAAAAAAGAGGTAGTAGAGAGAGATGGTTTGACGGACACTGGAAGGGGATAAAACCACTGGGCAGACAAGACAGAAGACGGACAGGTAGGGCTGAGAGCCTGGGTGCCCCTGAGCATGTGCAGAGGTGAAAGAGAGGTGTTTTAGGGATAAAGAGAGAGAGGGGAGCTTTGCTTACTGGAAGAGCTTTACAGTGGTACCTCGGGTTAAGTACTTCCGGAGGTCCGTTCTTAACCTGAAACTGTTCTTAACCTGAAGCACCACATTAGCTAATGGGGCCTCCTGCTGCTGCCGCATCGCTGGAGCACGATTTCTGTTCTCATCCTGAAGCAAAGTTCTTAACCTGAAGCACTATTTCTGCGTTAGCGGAGTCTGTAACCTGAAGCGTATGTAACCTGAAGCACCACTGTATTAGAACTATTGGGATCTATCAGGACACGGAACCGCAGATTCCTACCTCATTCTCCATGAAGCATCCGGTTACCCAGAGGGAGGGTTTGAGAAGGCCGCTTCCAACACAACAGGGTCCCACTCCACTCCACCCACCCTACTGGGCTCCTCCGGGTTGCCGGCTAATGGCTGCCGTTGCCGAAGGGCGAGGCACAACTGTCAGCTTCTGCTCTTGAGCAAGAAGGCGAACAGGACGCAGGGAGACCACAGCTTCCTCCTGCTTGGCTCGCTCAGGGCTGAGAGGCGGCTGTGGGCGAAAAAATAGAAAGTCCCACGGGGGGTGGGGGGGTGGACTAGCAACCGAAAGAGAGGCAAAGAGGCTCACCTGCTGTGGGGCTCTCCAACCCATCAAGGCAGGCTTCCCTAGAATCACAGAATTGTAGAGTTCGAAGGGAACCCAAAGGTCATCCAGTCCAACCCTCTGCAATGCACCTGCTTCTCTCGCTCTTCAGGTGGCCCAAGATTTCCTTAACATGCTATGCACCTGCATATTTTGAGGTCCGGGTGCCATTGCTCCCCCGCTTTTGTTACAACCTCCTGACAAGATCTCACCGGTGTAACGTAAGAGTTCAGATTTGATCGGCGCCAACTCTCTGCAATGACAAACCTAGACAGCATCTTAAAAATCAGAGACATCGCCTTGCCGACAAAGGCCCGTATAGTTAAAGCTATAGTTTTCCCAGTAGTGATGTATGAAAGAAGAAGAAGAAGAAGAAGAAGAAGAAGAAGAAGAAGAAGAAGAGGAGGAGTTTGGATTTGATATCCCGCTTTATCCCTACCCGAAGGAGTCTCAAAGCGGCTAACATTCGCCTTTTCCCTTCCTCCCCCACAACAAACGCTCTGTGAGGTGAGTGGGGCTGAGAGACTTCAGAGAAGTGTGACTGGCCTAAGGTCACCCAGCAGCTGCATGTGGAGGAGCGGGGAAGCGAACCCGGTTCACCAGATTACGAGTCCACCGCTCTTAACCACTACACCACACTAGATGTGAGAGCTGGACCATAAAGAAGGCTGATCGTCAAAGAATTGATGAATTATGGTGCTGGAGGAGACTCTTGAGAGTCGCATGGACTGAAAGAAGATCAAACCTCTCCATTCTGAAGGAAATCAGCCCTGAGTGCTCACGGGAAGGACAGATCCTGAAGCTGAGGCTCCAAGACTTTGGCCACCTCATGAGAAGAGAAGACTCCCTGGAAAAGACCCTGATGTTGGGGAAGATGGAGGGCACAAGGAGAAGGGGACGACAGAGGACGAGATGGTGGGACAGTGTTCTCGAAGAGACCAGCATGAGTTTGACCAAACTGCAGGAGGCAGTGGAAGACAGGAGTGCCTGGCGTGCTCTAGTCCAGGGGGTCACGAAAAGTCGGACACGACTAAACAACAACAACAATTTTCTGCCACTTAAAATAACAACAACTTAAATTGTCATAGGTATTAAATAATTCGCTTGCAGAAATTCGAAACACAAACTGTTACAGTGAGACTAAGAAGATGCAAGGAGCTTCTTGAAAAACGTTTTCCTCCAATGTCCAGCTTTTCAAACTCAGTTTCTCCCCTCCAAAACAAACATGCCAGAAGGGTGGGGAAAGCTTCCTTCGGGATTCTGAATAAAGCTGTCTTTTTTGCTTCAGGCTTTTGCTTCCTGGAAAGCCAGGGCAGAGCCTGTTGAGGTTTTGATGCCCCTGCTGGTCATGTCGTGCCTCTTTTGTTCCACTCGTGCAAGGTCCCTGAATCTGGGAGGGAGGTGTGTTTTTTTTCTTAAACCGCACACAGCCAGGCCCAGAGGCTCCAGATGCAAACAGCAGTCTCTCCTCCTTCCTCTCCCTGACATTTTAAAAAAACATTAAAACAGGGTTGGCTCTCGGGCTTGTAAGTGGGTGCAGTTGCAGGTGTGCTACTTATTTATCCCAAAATACCTGGAAGCGCTTTCGCTGCAAAAACCTCAACAACAGGAAACAATCCCGTATGTAAAACAGTTTCAAATCCAGTACAGATGAAGACGGTATTTGAGTTTGAACAGACGTCTTATAGACAGTGTTGCAAACTGTGTATGTATAAGGTAGGTGCCAAATGGCACCTTAATCCTAGCTTACGGTCGCCACAACGGAATGTCTATTGGCCAGAGGGTTGCACGAGAGGACCCTCTTCCAATGCTACAATTCTACAATCTCAACTACTACATTGCTTGACAGAAGGTCGGCTGTTCGAATCCCCGCGACGGGGTGAGCTCCCGTTGCTCGGTCCCTGCTCCTGCCAACCTAGCAGTGCAAAAGCACATCAAAGTGCAAGTAGATAAATAGGTACCACTCCGGCGGGAAGGTAAACAGCGTTTCTGTGCGCTGCTCTGGTTCGCCAGAAGCGGCTTACTCATGCTGGCCACATGACCCGGAAGCTGTACGCCGGCTCCCTTGGCCTGTAAAGCGAGATGAGCGCTGCAACCCCAGAGTCGTCTGCAACTGGACTTAACTGTCAGCAGTTCTTTATGAATGAATTGATTTTAGAATGCATTTCAATTGATTGATTGTGATTTTATGTGATTTATTGCTTTTGCAGTGGTACCTCGGGTTAAGAACTTAATTCGTTCTGGAGGTCCGTTCTTAACCTGAAACTGTTCTTAACCTGAAGCACCACTTTAGCTAATGGGGCCTCCCGCTGCTGCCGGAGCACGATTTCTGTTCTCATCCTGAAGCAAAGTTCTTAACCCGAGGTACTATTTCTGGGTTAGCGGAGTCTGTAACCTGAAGCGTCTGTAACCCAAGGTACCACTGTATTGCTGCTAGCCGCTCTGAGCCCGGCTTCAGCTGGGGAGGGCGGGATATAAATAAAATATTATTATTATTAACCTTTACCTTTTTACCACAAGGCTTGTGGAGATTCGCATACGCACCAAACCCACTAGCTGACTCCCAGCCTGCGGGGAAATGCCAGTTTCAGGAGTTGGGTCAGTTTTGCTTGAACATGGGGGGGGGGGCAACTCCTTCCTGGCGTACATCAAAAGGAGTCTACCCCCTTCTTTCAAGTCCAGATGGCTGCAAGCTTTCATTTTTATGTTTACATCAGCTTTGTCGGCTTACATTCAAGGGAAAAGGAAAGGAATTTTCCTCGAGTGCTATTTTTAGATCTGCCTCGCTTGTTCCAGTCACCGGGGGGGGGGGGCAGGAATCCCTGAACCCTGACTTAGTCCTGCAAGGAGAGCTTTGCCCCACCTCCAGATTTATTAGGCCTTTCAGAGGGAAACTGAACCGTTCTGCGGATGAGGCAGAAGGTGGAATCTCTGCCACAGATATTGCTGCTTGAAACGTAATGCAGAACAAACTTTGAAAATTTTGCCAACTCCATCAGCCGTCCAAGACAAGGGTTGTGTGTGAGTGTGAATGCACACAAGCATTTGCACCAGGACTGTGCACCGGCTCTGCTTTAATGCTAATGGGCTTTGGCACACACAAGAAGAGCTTGTTATGAAAATTATAAGTTCTAAGATACAAAATAAATGTACCGAGCAAAAACATACATAAATATATAAACCGCATGTCTGAAACACTACAGGAAAAAGTCCTGAAACCATTTTGTCTCCTCCAAACTGACCTCAAATGTTTCTCTGCAAGGAGGGAGGAAATGAGAAAAACCTCCCCATTGTCTCTTTGTTCACAAATCCTGCCTTAAGGGCACATTTAAGATATGAATAGGGCGAGCCTGTGACCTGGACTCGGGAATTAAATATTTCTCATCACAAAAGAATAGCCAGGCTGTCGAGGTAAACCCATTAACAGACAGATAAACCCATCAACTGGGTGGCGCTGTGGTCTAAACCACAGAACCTAGGGCTTGCCGATCAGAAGGTCCGCAGTTCGAGTCCCCGCGACGAGGTGAGCTCCCGTTGCTCAGTCCCAGCTCCTGCCAACCTAGCAGATTGAAAGCACGTCAAAGTGCAAGTAGATAAATAGGTACCGCTCCGGCGGGAAGGTAAACGGTGTTTCCGTGCGCTGCTCTGGTTTGCCAGAAGCGGCTTAGTCACGCTGGCCACATGACCCAGAAGCTGTACGCCAGCTCCCTCGGCCAATAAAGCGAGATGAGCGCCGCAACCCCAGAGTTGGCTACGACTTGACCTAATGGTCAGGGGTCCCTTTACCGTTTAAGCCCATCAACAGGTTTTGTGCCAGACAGGATTCTGTTGTAGACCGCCTCTTCTCTACGTATGATGTATGGGAGGGGTAGTCTTGGGCTCCAGGGTGGGCAATTCCAGAGGTCTATACAGTGGTACCTCAGGTTACAGATGCTTCAGGTTATGAGATTTCGGACTGTGCACTGCGCCGAACCCAGAAGTACCGGAACAGGTTACTTCTGGGTTTCAGCGCTCGTGCAGAAGCACTAAATCGCGCCTTGCGCATGAGCGCTGAATCGCGCCCTGCGTGTGCGCAGACGCGGCACTGCAGGTTGCGAACGTGCCTTCCGCACGGATCATGTTCGCAACATGAGGTTCCACTGTATAAGGGTTTGCGCACCATTGTTTGGGGTCTCTCCTGTGTGTGGTTGTGAGCACCCTGTTGCAACCGTTAATAAAGATCAGGCTTACTAGCAACTTTGCTTCTCAATATTCTCTGGTTGGCCTCTGTCATTTTCTTCTACCGATAAGGAACCTACAAAAGAACTCTATATGGGCTCTTGGGTACCCTGTAAGGGAAAAGGAGCAGTTTTTTCTTATAACAAGCGCAAAGCTTGCACTCCTGCTAATTGGCTCGCAAACAGATTAACTTCCTCCCTAACCACAGTAAAGGCTAGGAAAAAGTCTTCCCATGCGTTACCAGCCAGTTTTGTCTCTTCAAATAGTTTTACCTGCTGCCGTCTTGTTCTGTCTCTTATCTATTTGCTTTGTGCTGCACAGCAAGCAGCCTTTGCCGCCTTGGCAGCTCTCCCAAGGCTTTGGACTGAGACTCCCATCTGCCCCAGCCAGTGCTGGGATCAGGGCCCTGGGTCAGGTTTCCAGGGGCGAGGCTTGCACAACCTTAGAAACCAACAAATTACATTATCCATTTATAAACCTCACTATTCTTTAGAGCTTGGGAGAAAAGAAATGACAAACCTAGACAGCATCTTAAAAAGCAGAGACATCACCTTGCCAACAAAGGTCCGTATAGTTAAAGCCATGGTTTTCCCAGTAGTGATGTATGGAAGTGAGAGCTGGACCATAAAGAAGGCTGATCGCCAAAGAATGGATGCTTTTGAATTCTGGTGCTGGAAGAGACTCTTGAGAGTCCCATGGACTGCAAGAAGATCAAACCTCTCCATTCTGAAGGAAATCAGCCCTGAGTGCTCACTGGAAGGACAGATCCTGAAGCTGAGGCTCCAATACTTTGGCCACCTCATGAGAAAACAAGACTCCCCGGAAAAGACCCTGATGTTGGGAAAGATGGAGGGCACAAGGAGAAGGGGACGACAGAGGACGTGAGTTTGACCAAACTGCGGGAGGCAGTGGAAGACAGGAGTGCCTGGTGTGCTCTGGTCCAGGGGGTCATGAAGAGGCGGACACAACTAAACAACAGCATTCTTTGGAGGTTTTTTTAAAAGAAACAAAACGCAAAGCTCTCTCTGCTAGTCTACCAAATTTTGGAAAGTTGTTTGCCTGTTCTCTAAGCACTTGGACACCTCGTAAATTAGCTGAACCAAGTTTTGCACGGTGTTTCTCAAGTTCCAGGTTTTCGTCAATGTTTGGAGACCGTTTTGAATCAAGAGGGCGGGCTGAGCCTTTCAAAACTGCTCTGATTTAAAGCCCCGATTTCAAAACGGCACAGAATTTTTTGGATTCTTGGAACTCCCAAGCAGTGCTGGGTCCGAGGCTGCTGGCTTCGCTGCCTCCCGCTCTTCAGAGTGACATTCACGGATAATGTGGTACCTCACAATGATCCTTGCAAGGTAGGACAGCCTGTGTGTGAGAGACTAAGGGCCCAAAGTCATCCACTGAGCCTCACGGTCCAAGAGAAGATTCAAACACAGACCTTCCACAATTCCCCACACAGATGAACCACGCCGACAATTTTTACCCTGGAATTCTGCACCGATGCTCAGTGTACTCTCGTTTCCGACTGATGCATAATGTCCACAGACATTTCTACAAGGTAGGGAATTTTCCACGCGTTTCAGAACGTGCTGGTCTTTGAAAACGGCAAGGCAGCTGGTGTGCAAGAAACCAGGCTTGCTTTGCTATGTTTTTTTTTTTTTTTAATTTTGGCCTTCTGTTCTTCCCCCATTTATCTGCTCCATCCATCTGCTGCGAGTTGTCAAAGAAGCAGGTGTCAGCCATCTGGGTTAAGGCGCTGTTTATAATTATATATATAATTATATATATCTCTGGCGACAAGCAATGGAAAAGGAGCCCGGAATCTTTGGGGGGGGGGAGAGGTCTGGGAGCACACAGCATGGAATAGAGATATTACAGTCTATGGATGAACTATGTTGCGTGGCTCCAAGAAGACTTCCGGAGCAAATTTCAGTTAAAATTCTGAGAGATTTGCATTGCAAGCCAATACCACGCTATTGTTCTGAAGAGGCGGGGTAGCGTCCAAATTTTTCACTGCTCCCCTTGCATTGCAACCCAGGTGGGTGGGGCTTGCTACCAGGCCCCGCCTACTTTTGGAAAGAGCCCCGCCCACTCTGGCAGGAGGCTCAGGGAACGCCACCCCGCACTCTCACTCAACAGGCCTCAATTACCCATCGACTGCCGCAGAGCAGATTTCCGCGCTTAAGCCAAGGGCGCTTGGGGAATTGCTAAATTAATTTTAAGACCCATGCAGGGCTATTGAGAAGCTACATGTCATCAGGCTCAGCTGTAAGCTTGTCCCCAGAGGATTTCTTTACGGTTTGGGTAACGGCTTGGAAGTACAAAGGCATGGCTTTTAAGCCATCTCTGCAGTGGTCCACTCAGAGGGAATATGGAACAGGGATACTCAGCGGATACAAAGCTGTTTCTACTTCCCAGGCCTGCACCTCATGCCTTCTCTTCAAGACCTACTGCATGATCCCCTAAGCAAATCTACAGAGACATCACCTTGCCAACAAAGGTCCGTATAGTGAAAGCTATGGTTTCCCCAGTACAGTAGTGATGTATGGAAGTGAGAGCTGGACCATAAAGAAGGCTGATCGCCAAAGAATGGATGCTTTTGAATTCTGGTGCTGGAGGAGACTCTTGAGAGTCCCATGGACTGCAAGAAGATCAAACCTCTCCATTCTGAAGGAAATCAGCCCTGAGTGCTCACTGGAAGGACAGATCCTGAAGCTGAGGCTCCAAGACTTTGGCCACCTCATGAGAAGAGAAAAGACCCTGGTGTTGGGAAAGATGGAGGGCACAAGGAGAAGGGGACAACAGAGGACGAGATGGTGGGACAGTGTTCTTGAAGCTACCAGCATGAGTTTGACCAAACTGCGGGAGGCAGTGGAAGACAGGAGTGCCTGGTGTGCTCTGGTCCAGGGGGCCACGAAGAGTTGGACATGACCAAACGACTAAACAACAACAAAGGGAGCTTGCTCCCTGTTAAGAATTCATGGATGATAAATCGAGTAACTGGGTGATCCAGGAAGTTCTCCCAAATCAGCTTTCTGTCCCCACCTGCAGGTATTCTGCATTATAACCCCCAGTGTCTTACAGCCAAGCTTGCTAGGCCTGATGGGAGTTGTAGTCCAAAAAAACACAGAGCAGGGTTTCCCAAACTTGGCCCTCCAGCTGTTGTTGGACTACAACTCCCATCATCTCTACCTAGCAAGACCTAGAGCAGGCATCCCCAACCTTCGGCTCTCCAGATGTTTTCAACTACAATGCCAATCATCCCTGACCACTGGTCCTGTTAGCTAGGGATGATGGGAATTATAGGCCAAAATATTTGGAGGGCCGCAGGTTGGGGGTGCCTGACTTAGAGGGAGCCAGGCCGAAGAAGGCCATCCTATGTCCTTTGACTGTTTTATTGGAAAAGAAAATCTCAAGTTGCCCAGTTTAAGCCATAAAGTGGACGGCCAAGGAGCCAGAACAAGATGGCGGCCTTTTAAATTGTCCTTCCTGCTGTGCCATTCAGACATGCCCAATTCATTCTCGTTTGACCCAGGGTTCTCATGCTATCCCACGCATCTTGGCACCAGAGCTTGAGAGATAATAATAATAATAATAATAATAATAATAATAATAATAATAAATTTTATGTATACCCCGCCCTCCACAGCCAAGACCGGACCCAGGGCAGCGAACACCAAATATAAAAACAATTTATTAGAATACAGCTTAGAAAACAAATTTAAAATACAACATTAAAACATTAAAATGCAGCATCATTTCAGTGGAACTCAATCAAAAACTTTTGGGGGGATGAAAACGTCCAGTCTTCACTAATAATAATAATAATAATTTATTATTTATACCCCGCCCATCTGGCTGGGTTTCCCCAGCCACTCTGGGCGGCTTCCAACTGAATATTAAAAACAATACAGCATTAGACATTAAAAACTTCCCTAAAGAGGGCTGCCTTCAGTTGTCTTTTAAAAGTAAAATAGTTGTTTATTGCCTTGACATCTGCTGGGAGGGCGTTCCACAGGGCAGGTGCCACTACCGAGAAGGCCCTCTGCCTGGTTCCCTGTAACCTCACTTCTCACAATGAGGGAACCGCGACCAAGGCTAACTATCCAGACTGGTCCTACGTGGGCCAGAAAAAAGCCAGGGAAGTCCCCAAATAGGAGTTCCAACACAGAAGGAGAAGGGAAAAAGGAAAGAGGGGGAAGGAATCAAGTTGATTCCAAGCCAAAGGCCACTCTGTCTTACAGGCCCTGCGGAAAGAAATCAGATCCTACAGGGCCCTGGTCTCATGAGACAGAGCGTTCCACCAGGCTGGAGCCAATGTTGAAAAGGCCCTGGCTCTGGTTGAGGCTAATCTGACTTCCTTAGGGTGTTGCTATTTATGGACCTTAAGATGCTCTGGTTGTGCCACTCCACAAACCTTCTTAACGTTAAAAAGGAAAGCAACAGGCCGCCTGTTTTGAGGATGAAGAAGATCAGCACAGCAAGGCCCGTCACATCATCCGGGTGCTGCACCACGCAACAATTGTGTTTGTGGGATGGCAAAGCGGGGGGGGGGGGGGAGCTGTGTCGGCCAACAACAGTCACGCCCCATTGCAGCCGTTCTGGATTAAGTGGCTGGTTACGGGTATATTTTTATCCGCCTATTTCTGTGCGTTTTGGAGCAAAAATAAAACCGAGGCAGCTGCAACTGGATACTGCAAACGGCCATTTAAAGCCATGCGCTGCCCTTTGCCGTTTCATCAAATCCAGCTGTTGCCCAGGCAAGACTCATCCGGAAGGGAGCATCACTTTTTGGACTGGAGAAAGAAAAAAAGTTCCAGAATTCCAGGAACATGGCCCAGCTGCCCAATTTTCCGCCAGAACTGCCTCCGAGTCAAAGCCAGAACGGTGGAGGTTCTTCGGGAAACAAACCGTGTTGCCTGGAGCCTTCGCCAACCGTGTGGTGCCCAGCTGCTCTGGGCGATCTGTGGGCTGATGGGAATTTTAATACAGAACAGCTAGATGGCACCAGGCTGACGACGGCTGGCCGAGAGGTTAACAATACAATTTGCGTTTAGGCAGCAAACATCTGAAAGGAGTAATAATAATAATAATAATAATAATAATAATAATAATAATTTATTTATACCCCACCCATCTGGCTGGGCTTCCCCAGCCACTTTGGGTGGCTTCCAAAAAAATATTAAAATACCGTAATACGTCATACATTAAATGCTTCCCTACACAGGGCTGCCTTCAGATGTCTTCTCAAAGTCTGGGAGTTGTTTTTCTCTTTGACATCTGGTGGGAGGGCGTTCCACAGGGCAGGTGCCACCACCGAGAAGGCCCTCTGCCTGGTTCCCTGTAACTTGGCTTCTCGCAGTGAGGGAACCGCCAGAAGGCCCTCGGAGCTGGACCTCAGTGTCCGGGTAGAACGATGGAGGTTATTACCTTATTACCTTGTTCTGACAGTTGGTGTCCAACTGTCCTGTGGGTCCCCAGGTGTTGTTGAACTACAACTCCCATCACCCCTAGCTAGCAAGTCCAGAGCTCAGGGATGATGGGAGTTGTAGTCCCACAACATCTGGCGACCCACAGGTTGAGAACCGCTGGAATAAAGCAATCTCCCTATTGTTCCACACTCAAAACATACCAACTTGCTTGTCTCTGCTTTCCATGTGACTTCTACAAGGGCAGCTGCATCACCTACAGCAAAGTACCGTATTGGCCTGAATATAAGCTTCACTTCCCTCCCCCCCCCCAAAAATTCTGACCATGAAAAGTTAAAGTGCAGCTTAAATTTGCAACCTTACAAAAATCGGCTTTTGTGATATTGCTGCTGAAACAGACATACGGCAAAACGGAATGGGTGCGAGGGCCTGAGGAATTTTAAGAGAGCGGCTTATGTTCCATATGGCCTTTTTTCCTGCCCCACCCCTATGAATTTTAAAGGTGTGGCTTATATTTGGGTGTGGCTTATATTCGGGCCAATACGGTAATTTGGAAGGACAAGGTTTGGTGGCCTGCAAGATGCTACAGGACATACAGAAAACAAAGAACTGGAATAAAGCGCCTGCGGGGCCACAAAACTCAGCCGAACACAGAAGATTAAAAACATGTCCAAAGCGTGACTTAAAAGGTCCTGGAACTGAACTGTGCCTAGGGCCCGAATGACTGTTGTCCGATGAGAAAAGCTGCCAGCCTGTTTAGAATTACTTTGTCTGCACCATCACTAAGCGAAGTGTCTGGGGCGGATCTGCTGCCACCTTCTGAAATCCTGGTGGTTGCAGATTTCTGCGGTGGAAAAGGCTCCACTAAAAATAGCTTGTTTCCCACAGTTATGTCCCAGGCGGGAGGGTGGGGAGCGAACGGGATGCCAAGCTTTCATGTGCAGTTAAATGGGGATGAGCTCAGAGGCTGCCGCTTCTTGCAATGAGGATCCTGGAAGGAAGCGAGTGAGTGTATACACACAGAAACACACGTTTCGGTTCTCAATCTCGCCCTGTGTGCTGTTAACACGATCCAAGAGAACGTTGCTTTTTAAATCAAGGAGCAGAGAGCAGTGATTTCATGTATACTTGGAAGGAGGCTCTCCCGAGAAGGTGAGACTTGAAGCGTTTTGGGATCCGTGTCATTGGCAGTTCAGTTCTATTTATTTACATTTCCGAGCACAATTCAAAGTGTTGGTGCTGACCTTTAAAGCCCTAAATGGCCTCGGTCCAGTATACCTGAAGGAGCGTCTCCACCCCCATCGTTCAGCCCGGACACTGAGATCCAGCGCCGAGGGCCTTCTGGCGGTTCCCTCATTGCGAGAAGTAAGGTTACAGGGAACCAGGCAGAGGGCCTTCTCAGTGCTGGCACCCGCCTTGTGGAACGCCCTCCTATCAGATGTCAACGAAATAAACAACTATCTGACTTTTAGAAGACATCTGAAGGCAGCCCTGTTTAGGGAAGCTTTTAATGTTTGATGTTTTATTGTTTTTAATATTCTGATGGGAGCCACCCAGAGCAGCTGGGGAAACCCAGCCAGATGGGGCGGCATATAAATAATAAATTTCTTATTATTATTATGGACGCGGGTGGCGCTATGGATTAAACCACAGAGCCTAGGACTTGCCGATCAGAAGGCTGGCAGTTCGAATCCCCGCAATGACGGGGTGAGCTCCCGTTGCTCGGTCCCTGCTCTTGCCAACCCAGCAGTTCAAAAGCACGTCAAAGTGCAAGTAGATAAATAGGTACCACTCCGGCGGGAAGGTAGACAGCATTTCCGTGCGCTGCTGTGGTTCGCCAGAAGCGGCTTAGTCCTGCTGGCCACATGACCCGGAAGCTGTACGCCGGCTCCCTCGGCCAATAAAGCGAGATGAGCGCTGCAACCCCAGAGTCGGCCACGACTGGACCTAATGGTCAGGGGTCCCTTCACCTTTACCTGTTGTTGCTGTCATTATGCCGCCTTTCTGACACAGAGCTCAAGGCAGCCTACCAGAGTTCTCTCCTGCTCCCTTACAAAAATCCTGAAAGGTAGGCTAGGCTGAGAGACGGAGACAAGCCAAGGTCATCAGGAATTCTGTGGCAGAACCTGGCTCTCCCTACATCTGGCTTGATGCTCTAACCACGACTGGAACTCACAGTGTTTTATCAAGGTGGATAAAGGGGGATGAAGAATCAGGGGGATGAAGAATCATCATTTGATGCAGAGGCAAAGGCCCTCAAAGCATGGGCAGATATTCTGCTGGAGGAAATGAGATAAGGTCACCACTACTGTCTCTTTCACCGAGCAGCTCAAGGTGGAGTATGTGGTTCTCCCCTTCTTCATTAATAATAATAATAATAATAATAATAATAATAATAATAATAATAATAATTTATTATTTATACCCCGCCCATCTGGCTGGGCCTCCCCAGCCACTCTGGGCGGCTTCCATAAAAACCAAAAATACAGTAAAATATCACACGTTAAAAACTTCCCTGAACAGGGCTGCCTTAAGATGTCTTCTGAATGTCAGGTAGTTGTTTATCGCTTTGACATCTGCTGGAAGGGCGTTCCACAGGGCGGGCGCCACTACCGAGAAGGCCCTCTGCCTGCTTCCCTGTAGCTTTGCTTCTCGCAATGAGGGAACTGCCAGAAGGCCCTCGGCGCTGGACCTCAGTGTCCGGGCTGGATGATGGGGGTGGAGACGCTCCTTCAGGTATACTGGACCGAGGCCGTTTAGGGCTTTCAAGGTCAGCACCAACGCTTGGAATTGTGCTCGGAAACGTACTGGGAGCCAATGCAGATCTCTCAGAACCGGTGTTATGTGGTCCCGGCGGCTACTCCCAGTCACCAGTCTAGCTGCCGCATTCTGGATTAGTTGTAGTTTCCGAGTCACCTTCAAAGGTAGCCCCACGTAGAGTGCATTGCAGTAGTCCAAGCGGGAGATAACCAGAGCGTACCTCCAACAACCCTGTGAGGGAGGTTAAGCTGAGAGGCAGTGGCCCGTCACACTCTAACCACTATTCTATTTATTGTGCTTGTGAAATACAGCAGCCTAGCATTGGGGTGGGGGTGATGTTGTTGTTGTTTAGTCGTTTAGTCGCGTCCAACTCTTCGTGACCCCCTGGACCAGAGCACGCCAGGCCCTCCTGTCTTCCACTGCCTCCCGCAGTTTGGTCAAACTCATGCTGGTAGCTTCGAGAACCCTGTCCAACCATCTCGTCCTCTGTCGTCCCCTTCTCCTTGTGCCCTCCATCTTTCCCAACATCAGGGTCTTTTCCAGGGAGTCTTCTCTTCTCATGAGGTGGCCAGAGTCTTGGAGCCTCAGCTTCAGGATCTGTCCTTCCAGTGAGCACTCAGGGCTGATTTCCTTCAGAATGGAGAGGTTTGATCTTCTTGCAGTCCATGGGACTCTCCAGAGTCTCCTCCAGCACCAGAATTCAAAAGCATTCCTTTTTCGGCGATCAGCCTTCTTTATGGTCCAGCTCTCTCTTCCATACATCACTACTGGGGGGTGATAAAGGACTTTAAACATTCAGAGTCAGTAATTAGTTCTACAGCCATCTCCGCATGAGATGTTATATAAGCAAGCTGTTCTTTTCCACCCACTAAAAAAAAGATTCAGGGCCCAATTTCTCTTCCAGAATTAAAACTGAACTAAAATTAGCTTCAAATATTAATTAGAACACGACTCTTGGGAAGGGGCCCAAAGAACATTTGTCAGCAAGTCAGGCTGAAACGAAGGCTATTGCCATCCTTTCATGGCGTTTCATTCATGTGTAATAACTTCCCTCTAAACAATTTCCATTTAACATTATACAGCATTCTTTCTGAGAAAATCCTGGGTCAGATAAACCGCTCCCATGCCAGTTTCTTTGCGAATCAGTTTGGTTGTGCACTCACAAACACGAACCCCAGAAATACACAGAGTCACAGCCGGCCAGCCTCCCCAAGAAAATTTTTTTTCAGGACGACAGGAAAATTGCAACCACCTTCTGGAGGAAAATGCGCCAATTCCCTCCATAAAGTCCCTATCTAACCACAGCGCACTTGAACAGGAAGCACAGAGGAAGGGCGGAAAGCCAAAAGCTTCTATCAACTCGACCCAGCCCTGGAAGGAGTGACTTTAGGAGATCTGAAAGCACCAGTCTTGCGGCCACACTGGAACATCACTTGAATACCCAGGGGCAGGAATCAGGGGGTTTTCCAGTCCAGGAATCACATGCCAAGAGAAGAGTGCCCGGCCTTACATCAGGCTGACGACACAAATTGCTCAGCCAGTCTCATACTTTGACATCCAAGAAAGGTTTATCTCCTTTCTATCTTGTCTATCAGGTCTTTGGCTAATTGAACAATCTGTAGCCTTTTAAACTGTACATGGCGGTGGTGGGTAATTGTTTTTGTTCGTTCCTATGTTATATATTGGAGATGCGGGTGGCGCTGTGGGTTAAACCACAAAGCCTAGGGCTTGCTGATCAGAAGGTCAGCGGTTCAAATCCCTGCGAGGGGGTGATTTCAAAAAGCACGTCAAAGTGCAGTTCAAAAGCATGCCAAAGTGCAAGTAGATAAACAGGTACCACTCCAGCGGGAAGGTAAACGGCGTTTCCGTGCGCTGCTCTGGTTCGCCAGAAGCGGCTTAGTCATGCTGGCCACATGACCCGGAAGCTGTACGCCGGCTCCCTCGGCCAAGAAAGCGAGATGAGCGCTGCAACCCCAGAGTCGGCCACAACTGGACCTAATGGTCAGGGGTCCCTTTACCTTTGCGTTATATATTTTGAAGTTTTTTTCTATTGTAAACAGTCCTGTAGTCCTCAAATGAAGGGTAGTATAGACATTTTTAATAACAACAATAATATCATCAACTTGTGGGTTTCAATCCTATAGAAATAAAGAGCTCGGGCCATCAAAACACTCGTTTGTAAGATTCCAGCTGATGCCCCTATGTGGTTTCTTCCAAATTGTTCAAACCTTTACATGTACTCTGCCAGGAACCCGTTCCCCCACCCCAGCTCCCTCTGTCAAAGCCCACCAAACCAGCCATGACGTTTGCCATTCAATTGCGCACATCACACCAGGAGAGCATGGCCCATCCAGGCCAGCGTCCTGTTCCACAGTGGCCAACCAGACGCCTGTGGAACAAACTGACAAAGAAGACCTGAGCACAAGAGCATCATTCTCCCCTCCTGAGGTTTCCAGCAACTGGGATCCAAAAGCATTGATGCTTCCAGCCGTAGGGGCAGAGCAGAGCCTCAATTGCCCTCTCCCAGCTAAGGCCCGGGGGTTGGATCCGACCCAATCACCTTCTAAATCCTGCCATGGACAGTCTGGGAATCGGCGTGTTTTTACATGAGTAGAATGTGTCCTTTTATTTAAAATGCATCTCTGGGTTATTTGTGGGGCACAGGAATTCGTTCACCCCCCAAAATATAGTCCGGCCCCCCACAAGGTCTGAGGGATGGTGGACAGGCCCCTTGCTGAAAAAGTTTGCTTACCCCTGAGATAGGGGCTCAGCTGGGCTACGGAAATTAGAAGAGCCAGGATGGTATTCCTCCAGATTCTTAAGGATTATGGGGGCTTCCCTCATGGAGGGGAAGTGGGCAGGAAAGTCTCTCGCTCAGGGCTACAGATTTAGCACACTCAATTGAATAAACCAACAACTGCTGCGACTAGAGGGGCTGCGCTCATTTCAAGCCCTCCCAAAAGCCAGGCTGAATTTTCTGCATTCTGCTGGCCCAGGGTTCTCATTTCCTTCACTTCATTCTGGCTCCCTCGCTATTTCAGCTTGCTTTTGCATGTACTGTAGATTTCCACCCACCTATTCCATTTCCGTCAAGTGCCCGAGGTGAGCTGTCAGAGCTGCCTCCTTCATCCCCATGTAATCAACCAGACAAAAAAATAAAATGCCTTGGTGCTTTGTAGGATTTTTATTTTTTTGGAGCAGGGCGGGTATGCTTGCTTTGTTTGAAACTAAAACTGCTAACTGCCTGAAATCCGCCCCCAGAGGCCTTTTAAAAAGCTAGGTAGTTCAACACCTCTGATGTCCAAATAGCCTCACTATGGGGTTCACCTGGGAAGGTAGGAGAAGGAAAACTGTGATCCTAAACCACCACTGCCTCGCGGATATACTCATTTGTCAGAAAGGCCGCCAAGACCACATAACACCGGTCCTGAAAGACCTACATTGGGTCCCAGGACGTTTTCGGGCACAATTCCAAGTGTTGGTGCTGACCTTTCAAGCCCTAAAGGGCCTCAGTCCTGTTACCTGAAGGAACGTCTCCACCCCCATCGTTCAGCCCAGACACTGAGGTCCAGCTCCGAGGGCCTTCTGGCGGTTCCCTCCCTGCGAGAAGTGAGGTTACAGGGAACCAGGCAGAGGGCCTTCTCGGTGGTGGCGCCCGCCCTGCAGAACACCCTCCCACCAGATGTCAAAGAGGACAACAACTACCAGACTTTTAGAAGACATCTGTTCCCTGTTTAGGGAAGCGTTTAATGTTGATGTATTATGGTATTTTAATCTTTTGTTGGAAGCCGCCCAGAGTGACTGGGGAAGCCCAGCCAGATGGGCAGGGTATAAATAATAAATTATTATTATTATTATTACCATCAATATATTATAAAGGCTTTGGGAGGAAACCTTGAGAAGCAATCTGTACCTGCTGCCTTGCGGGACACATTCGAATGTGTCCTTTTATTCAAAATGCATCTCTGGGTTATTTGTGGGGCATAGGAATTCGTTCATTTGCAACCCCCCAAAAAATATAGCCCAGCCCCCCACCAGGTCTGAGGGACAGTGGACCGGCCCCCTGCTGAAAAAGTTTGCTGACCTCTGTCTAGCCCCATGTGCACATCCCTCTCCATATAAGCAAGCAAAAGGCTTTGTCAAGGACACATTCCAGCTGGGCGAACACACTCAAGGATGGTGCAAGACAGGTTGTGGGGCTGGATAAAATGGGTCATGGGTTTGGGAAAGGCCCACCAACTGGACAGAGGAGCTTGGAGTGTGTGCTCTCTTCCCTCGCCCCCCCCCCGGTCTTCACAAGTCAAAAAGTAAAAATTAATCCTAATGCACACCCAGAGCGAGAGCCACTAAATTCAGAAATATGCTGAGGACCTCTCAGAAAGCAGGAGCCTCTCTCAAC
This sequence comes from Podarcis raffonei, assembly GCF_027172205.1. Classification (NCBI taxonomy): domain Eukaryota; kingdom Metazoa; phylum Chordata; class Lepidosauria; order Squamata; family Lacertidae; genus Podarcis; species Podarcis raffonei. Next base: position 3,095,271 of record NC_070613.1, on the reverse strand, counting down.
CATAGTGCACATAAATGGGACACACAGACGTATCTCATGCACCTATACTTGCCAGGCCAGAGCAAGAATGTTGCTGAATCCCCAGAAGTCAGCCTGATCCGAGTACCAGATAGAATTTACTCCAAGGCAGATAGAGCGATAGAGGCACAGAACACGGCCCAAACACAACCAGTACCGTATTTTTCGCTCTATAAGAAGCACCGGACCATAAGACGCACCTAGTTTTTGGAGGAGGAAAACAAGAAAAAAAATATTCTGAATCTCAGAAGCCAGAACAGCAAGAGGGATGGCTGCTTTCGCTGCTTTCAAAAGCAGCAATCCCTCTTGCTGTTCGGGCTTCTGGGATAGCTGTGCAGCCTGCATCCGTTCCATAAGACGCACACACATTTCCCCTTTTAAGGAGGGAAAAAGTGAGTCTTACAGAGCAAAAAATACGGTAATTCTATTCCGAGACTACGCTTCCTATTAAGTTTTCCAGAGGAGGCTTCTTTAAGAAAATGAAAAGTTGCTTGACTAACACAACTTGTTCTTAAGTGAGCTAGGGTTCAGGGGTCAGGTGGCCAAGTTTGCTGAAGGCACAGGATTATCTGGCATCGAAAAAAACAAAATAATGTGATGGAGAGCTCTAAAAAATCTTTCTGAAAGTGAGTGGCTAAGCAATAAAATAGCAAATGTGGTTCTCTGCAAGCAGGTGCAGACTGATGCACATTAGGACAAATAGATACATAGATCCTCACTTCTGGTGGGGTCTAAGCTGGCAGTGGCTGATTTCTGGGGACAGCGCAATGAAAACGTCATCTAGCTGTGAAAAAGGGTCAACTTTGAGCCAGGGATGATTAGGAAAGGGGCTGAAAGCCAAAGCGTCAAAATCTTTGGGCTTTTATATAACTCTGTGATGCAATTGCACCAGAAATACTGTGTACACTTCAGGACACCAGCCTTCAAAATAAAAATATATCGCCGAGTTGAAAAGGATAACGAAAGAGATCTGAGGGTTAGATCGACACATCTGTGAGGAATATAATTCTAGAAACTGAGGGTTGGGAGACACTGGAAAGATTACAGTAAAGACTTCTTCGCAATCACATACCTTCGGCTGTGGAATTTGCTTCCATAAGGAGTGGTGAAAGCCACCGGGCTGAACAGCTTTTAAATGGGGTTAGATAAATTCACGGAGAACAGTACCAGTCACAACGGCAGTGTCCTAAATATATATTCAGAGGCGACAGGTCTCTAGAGAACAGTCACTGGGGAACAACAAAAAGAGAGCTACAGCGCTTATGTCCTGATTATGAGCTTCCTACAGCGAACTGATTCAGCCTTGTGGGACTAAGCCATGGGTAGGCAAACTAAGGCCCGGGGGCCGGATCCGGCCCATTTGCCTTCTCAATCCGGCCCGTGGACGGTCCGGGAATCGGCGTGTTTTTACATGAGTAGAATGTGTCCTTTTATTTAAAATGCATCTCTGGGTTATTTGGGGGGCACAGGAATTCATTCATTCCCCCCCAAAAAAATATAGTCCAGCCCCCCACAAGGTCGGAGGGAAAGTGGACCGGCCCCCTGCTGAAAAAGTTTGCTGACCCCAGACTAGGCAGACCTTCAGTCTGATCCAGAAACTAGGAACTCTCTCCTTAAGTCCTTAACTCATTGAATACGTTAGTACAGAGCAGGCTGCTGAGGAGCAAAGGAATTCATCACACAGCAAGCAAAAGCAAAATACTGTATTTTTCGCTCTATAGGACACACTTTTTCCCCCCTCCAAAAATGAAGGGGAAATGTGTGTGCGTCCTGTGGCGCGAAAGCAGGCTTTCGCTGAAGCCTGGAGAGTGAGAGGGGTCAGTGCGCACTGACTCCTCTCACTCTCCAGGCATCAGGCAGCTATCCGCAAGCCTTTGGAGCGCTCCGAAGGCTTGCGGATAACAGCCTGCAGTCTGGGGAGTGCAGTGCCTGCCGGGCTCCGAAGGCTTGCGGATAGCAGCCTGTTCTGGGGGCTGGGGTCGGGCGAAGCTCGGGCTTCCCCCACCCCAGCCCTGTGGCTAAAAACGAAGCCAAGACAGCAGATTTTTTTTTCTTTATCCCCCCCCCAAAAAAAACTAGGTGTGCCCTATGGTCTGGTGCGCCCTATGGAGCGAAAAATACTGTATTCAACAACGGATGAGGCTGGTCTGGCACAGTATCTTCTTCCCCTCCACTGCCAAATATTACCTTGTGACAGCAGAATCACAAGACCTCCCCAAAGCAAAGATTTCACAAGGTGCCTTTTGATTTTGACAATACTCCCTGCACCCCAGTACTTGCCACCTATGAAATACTGAGAGAGAGTGGGATAGAAAGGAAGACTGCAAATGTAAAACTCTCTGGCAACTGGGGAGAGAGGACAAGGAGCAGAAGGATATCACGATTCATATCACCTAAATATTTCGAACATAATATCCTCCCCCATCCAATTATTGCCAGCTATGAAATATTTGATGTGGGTGGGGTGGAAAGGAGTCCTGCAAATGTAGAACTATTTAGAAATTGGGAGGGGAAACAGGGAGTAGAAAAACATTAAACTTGATATGATGTAAACGTTTTAAAGATACCAATCAAGACCTTCTTTATTACTGGCATATGTGAAATGCGAGGTGTGGAGAGAGGAAGAGGAAAATCCTGAGGATCTACCACTGATAAAATTGAGGAGAGAGAAAAAACAATAGCAGGACTGCAAATTGATCATGTTTTATTTCATTAAAAAATTTAAAATCTCTCCCCCCCACACACACACCTGGCAAGTTCTTACGAGTTGTGCAACAACACTCCCAACTCCAATTGTTATTTGGGGTGATCTGGTTTAACAACAACAAAAAGGTGGGGGCAGCAGGACTTCAATTTGGTCTTGTTTTATTTAATGAAAACATCTGCACCCTGTAATTTTTATGGGTTGTGTGAAGACCATCCTCAACTCCAATTCTTATGGGGAGCATTCTGGTAAAAAGGGGGGGGCAGGACTTCAATTTGATCTTGTTTTATTTAATTAAATCATCTCCACACACACCCAATCCCTATGGGTTGTGTGAACACCCCCCACTCCAATTCTTATTTGGGGTGATCTGGTTTTAAAAAGAAAAAGTGGGGATAACAGGACTTCAATTTAATCTTGCATTATTTAATGGAAACATCTGCACCCCGCAATTCTTATGGGTTGTGTGAAGACCCCCAACTCCAATTCTTATGGGGGGTTATTCTGGTAAAAATGGGGGGGCAGGACTTCAATTTGATCTTGTTTTATTTAATTAAAGCATCTCCAAGCACCCCCAACTCCAATTCTTGTTTTATTTAATTAAAGCATCTCCAAGCACCCCCAACTCCAATTCTTGTTTTATTTAATTAAAGCATCTCCAAGCACCCCCAACTCCAATTCTTGTTTTATTTAATTAAAGCATCTCCAAGCACCCCCAACTCCACCTCTAATTTGGGGTGACCTGCTTTTAAAAAGTGGGGATAACAGGACTTCCAATTGATCTTGTTCTATTTAATGAAAACATCCGCACCCCGCAATTCTTATGGGTTGTGTGAAGACCCCCAACTCCAATTCTTATTCTGGTAAAAAAGGGGGGCAGCAGGACTTCAAGTTGATCTTGTTCTATTTAATTAAAGCCCCCCCCCACCCCCAATTTTTATAGGTTGCGTGAATATTCCCAACTCCGATTCTCAAGGGGGGAATCAGCCCTCCAACTCCCCCCCCGCCCCCCAGTGCACCTGCCCCTCCCCCACCTGCCCCCCCAGTGCATCTGCCCCTCCCCCACAGGCCCCGCCCTCCTCCAGGCCCCGCCCCCCTCTCCCCCCGTGGCGCCCCCGCCCTCCCCGCCTCACCTTTTTGCCCCTCTTGCCTTCCTCCTCCATGTCTCAGGCGGGGCCCGGAGGCATTTCCCCGCCCGGGCCGCGCGCTCCCTTCACTGCGCCGCCATCCCGGAAGAGCAGGAGCCTCAAGCCGAGCCAAAAGAGCCGCCGCCACGGCCGCCGCGGCAACAACTTTTCAATCCTGCCGCCATCTTGGGCGTCGGCGTTCCCGGCGTGCCCCGCGCCAGCGCTCGCCTTCATTCAGGCCTCGCCGAGAGGCGCCCAACGGCCCGGCGCGGGAGGACTGACGTCAGTCCTCCGGGAAGGAGGAGCGGAGAGGGAGAGGCGGGAGAGAGAGGGACTCAGTTGCCCAAAGAGGTAGGGGGAAATGTATGAGTTCCGGTCCGCCCTCAGTTCCGGTTCTGATGGGGTGGTCAAAGAGGGTGGAAGAGTGGGTGTTGCACCTGAAAACAGAAGCGCCTTAAAGACATTATTATATTATTATATTTTATATTTTATTATTATATTATTATATTATATTATATTATATTATATTATATTATATTATATTATATTATATTATATTATATTATATTATATATTATATTATATTATATTATATTATATTATATTATTATAATTCCTGAGTAATCTCTACGTGGGACAAGAAGCTACAGTTAGAACTGGATATGGAACAACTGTTTGGTTCAAAATTGGGAAAGGAGTACGACAAGGCTGTATATTGTCTCCCTGCTTATTTAACTTATATGCAGAATTCATCATGCAAAAGGCTGGGCTGGATGAATCCCTAGCCGGAATTAAGATTGCTGGAAGAAATATCAACAACCTCAGATATGCAGACACAACCTGGATGGCAGAAAGTGAGGAGGAATTAAATAACCTTTTATTGAGGGTGAAAGAGGAGAGCGCAAAATATGGTCTGAAGCTCAACAAAAAAGAAAACCAAGATCATGGCCACTGGTCCCATCACCTCCTGGCAAATAGAAGGGGAAGAAATGGAGGCAGTGAGAGATTTTACTTTCTTGGGCTCCATGATCACTGCAGACGGTGACAGCAGCCACGAAATTAAAAGACGCCTGCTTCTTGGGAGAAAAGCAATGACAAACCTAGACAGCATCTTAAAAAGCAGAGACATCACCTTGCCAACAAAGGTCCGTATAGTTCAAGCTCTGGTTTTCCCAGTAGTGATGTATGGAAGTGAGAGCTGGACCATAAAGAAGGCTGATCGCCGAAAAATTGATGCTTTTGAATTCTGGTGCTGGAGGAGACTCTTGAGAGTCCCATGGACTGCAAGAAGATCAAACCTCTCCATTCGGAAGGAAATCAGCCCTGAGTGCTCACTGGAGGGACAGATCCTGAAGCTGAGGCTCTAAGACTTTGGCCACCTCATGAGAAGAGAAGACTCCCTGGAAAAGCCCCTGATGTTGGGGAAGATGGAGAGCACAAGGAGAAGGGGACGACAGAGGACGAGATGGTGGGACAGTGTTCTGGAAGCTACCAGCATGAGTTTGACCAAACTGCGGGAGGCAGTGGAAGACAGGAGTGCCTGGCGTGCTCTGGTCCAGGGGGTCATGAAGAGGCGGACACAACTAAATGACTAAACAACAACAAAAGAGCCCAGCGACCCCTTACTGCAGAACATGGCGGTGGCAACACAGGAATCATATTGTGCTGTAATAAAATCTGCCATCCTTTGAGGTGCCACAAGGCTTTTCCACTCTATATGAATTTCTCTATATTTCCACTCTTCTTCAGTGGCGTAGCGTGGGGGGTGCAGGGGGGGCCGGCCGCACCGGGCGCAACATCGGGGGGGGGGTGCGCTCGCACTCGCAGCGCTAAAATCCACAGGTTAGGGGGCGCAAATTACTTGCCTTGCCCCGGGTGCTGACAACCCACGCTACGCCACTGCTCTTCTTAATCCGGATTCCCACCAACTACAATTGACGGCCGAAAGTCGCTGTAGAGAACCAGTTACAGATAGGTAGCCGTGTTGGTCTGCCATAGTCAAAACAAAAATTTTTTTTTCCTTCCAGTAGCACCTTAAAGACCAACTAAGTTAGTTCTTGGTATGAGCTTTCGTGTGCATGCACACTTCTTCAGATACACTGAAACAGAAGTTGCCAGATCCTTCTATATAGTGAGAAGGTGGGGAGGGGTATTACTCAGAAGGGTGGTGGGAATGGGTGATTGGCAGATAGCTGTGATGATCCTGTTGACGACTCTTAACGACTGCCATAGGTCTTACAGGAAAAAGCAAGGGGTGAGAAGGTGAAAAATGGCTTTGCCATGTATAATGAGATAAGAATCCAATGTCTTTGTTCAGACCAGGTCTCTCCATGGTTTTAAGTTTGGTAATGAGTTGCAATTCAGCAGCTTCTCTTTCCAGTCTATTTCTGAAATTCCTTTGTAGTAAAACAGCTATTTTGAGATCTTGTATAGAATGTCCTGGGAGATTCTCTATATATTCTATATATTCTATATATTCTATATATTCTCACTATATAGAAGGATCTGGCAACTTCTGTTTCAGTGTATCTGAAGAAGTGTGCATGCACACGAAAGCTCATACCAAGAACTAACTTAGTTGGTCTTTAAGGTGCTACTGGAAGGAAAAAAATTTTTTTGTAGAGCACCAGTTAGACTGCATCCCCTTTGCTCCTCTGCCCCGCCCACTCCGCGCGAGGCGAGACCCATTGCCGCCACCTGCTGGCGAGCGGCGCGATTGCAGTTCTATTGAAGCCATCCCTATAGAGAGGCTCGTAAGCCGTAAGGACTGTGAGCCGCTAGGGGGCGAAGGAGAGACTTCGGGGAAGGAGGAGGCGGGGTTTTGACGCGGTGGCGTCACACGCACGGAGGAGGCGGGTCTTACGAAGCAGAGCGAAGCAGATGGCGGTTTCTGGGCCACCAGGAAAATGGATCTGTCGCCATCCGCGGCGACCGAGTCCAGTCCGCGGCCTGGAGGGGTGCAGGTAGGTACTTTAGTCTCTGGTGTCTTGTGGGGATGCGGCCTTTAACCCGGGTTTGTTGAGTCTCGGCGCTCAACGGGCAGCTGTGTTGGGCCTTATTTTCTGGGTGGACTACAGTTCCCAGAAGGCAGCGCGGCCCTTTCTCCCTAGTCTACATATAAGAGGAGGAATGGGGGATGCTGGGAGTTGTAGTTTAGCTGTTTCTTTATTTTCTGGTTTTTCCATTTACAATCCTCTGCTGCATTTTCCATTTACAATCCTCTGCTGCATTTCCTCTGCTGTTTTCCTTTTGGGATAGATCTGGCGTTAGGAAAACGCATGCTTTCTCAGCTGTAGGCTGGAATGCACGTGGTGTGGACTAGAAACTTGACTCTTTTGGAAAAATGAGGGCCAGGGGTGCTTAGAAACAGCGTTTTCGTTTTGTAAAAAAGTCATTTTTATTGATTTTCCAATCAAAAACATCCAATTAATATATCCAATCATAATACTCCAATTAAAATAAAAAAACTAAAATTAAAAAAGACCAAATTATATTTATTAATTTTTTAGGAGCTCCCCACGGTTCTGGATCTCTAAAGCTTCTCCTTGTGGTTTCAGAAACAGCCTTTTCGAATCTGCTTTTACTTTTATTTTTCTTTGCATTCTCCCAATGCCCTGGAAGGAAGATTGTGGTTAGTCACAAAGTTCTCCTTCCATTTTGCACCTGTGGTCTTGGACCCAAAGCCTTGCGCTGCATTCACCGCTGATCTTTCCAACTCCTCTCCTCCTTTGCTTTTATTTGTTAGGAACAGCCGTGCTTGTGTCCTGCTTGCTGGAGGCGTCCGATTGGCTCCTGCGACGACAAAATGGTGGACCGGAGGAGCCTTTGGGAGCTGGGGGAATTAACGCTGCCTTGCAGAGGTAACAAAGAGTTTCTCTGAAAAGATGTAGAAACAACAATCCGTGCAGCGCATCTCAGGATAGCGGATAGAAAAAGTTGTAGTTCAAGAACATCGTATGAGCTTCGAAGCGATTCTGTTACTTAGTTTATTCTTTGCTATATCACCACAACACATTGGTCTTTGGCTGCGGCAGCACCATATGTTTAAAGCACATGACTCCCCCCAGAGAATCCTGGGAACTGTAGTTCTGTGATGGGGTGAACTATAGTTCCCACGGTTCTTTTTTTTTGCGGGGAAGCCATATGCTTTAAATGCAGGCGTGTATGTAGTCTTACATGCTGTGGGTTTTGCTACCCTAGTTTAACACCATTAGCGGCACTGTTAGAAACTCGGATATTCACCAGATGGCTCCTGAAACCTAGGTTACGAGCCCCACAACAGAAAGTCTAGTAGCGCTTTTTTACAGTTGCGCTTTCTATTTGTGTTTCCCCCCCGAAACGCAAGAACTAATAGACAATTCGCATCAGGGACACGTTGTTAATATCACATTTCTAATAGCAATGCTTTTTATTTTATTTAAATTTTATTAACATATAAAACATACATATACATTTACACAATACACATACACAACACACTACCTTATTTTCATAACATGAAACATACCTGCATTACTCCATATAATACCTACCTATACTGTGCATATCAACATACCTGCACACCTGCCCCACATGGACACCCACCAAGTGACTTGACTTCCAGCCGTTCTTGTTACGCTACTTTATTTTCCCAACTAGCTTAAACGCATTTCATTATTTCTTTAATCTCCTATCTTGACTTTACTCTCCTTTCACCCTAATCATTTTCTGGATTCACTCAATATCTAATAGCAGTTCTTCATTGGATACCGCAGACAAAAGGGGCTCAGCCCCTGCGCTAGTGGCCAAAACCATAATATTTGCAGATACCTCTGTGTGTGTGTACGTAAAGTGTTGTACTAGATTTGAACTTGCAAGTCTGGGGTGAGGAAGGGAGGCAAAGCAGCAATCTTATCCGACTCGGGAGCTGGGCTGGAAGACATTTTTTCTCCTGAGCCTCCAGCACCAAGCAATGTTAACCCTGAATCTCAGTCACATACATGGTAACTGGACTACTCAAATTGCTCGCAGTCGGGCAATTCCCAGTCGCAAACGCACCTGGCGTCTGCCTGGTGTCAGACACTGCTTAGCAGAAAACAGTACAGTTATACCTCGGGTTACAGGCACTTCAGGTTGTGCGTTTTCGGGTTGCGCACCACACCGAACCCAGAAGTACCAGAACGGGTTACTTCTGGGTTTTGACGCATGCACAGAACCACTAAATTGTGCTAATGCGCAGAAGTGCCGAATTGCGACCCGCAGATGCGGCGCTGCAGGTTGCGAATGTGCCTCCTGCACGGATCACATTCGCCACCTGAGCGACCACTGTACTAGGCCAGAGAAAGAGACATGTGAAGTGCACATCATAACAGTCCATTGTTGGTGCATTTGATCGAGAACTTCCATTTCTTAACCTCCGGTGCAAAGGATAGAGGCCTCAAAAGCAAAGATTGGGCTGCACTCGTAAGACGACCTTTCCCAACCTGTTGTCCCACCAGAAGACGTTGATCTCCAATGCTCATGAATCCAAGTCTGCACCATTCTGCAGGTCTAGACAATGTGGTCTTGCCGGTGGGAGTCCAGTGTCCTCTGAGTGGCGAAATGTTGGGGAGGTTGTTGTAGCAAGATTGCGGGCCTTTCACTTTAGGAGGGTTGTGTAGTGCTGAGTTCTTCCCCTGCCTGTTGCACTAGGTCTAAATAGTAACGCAACGAAAAGGGGGCATTTATTTATTTCGTAAAATTCACACACTCCTTGCTTGATTTGTGGGGGGGGAAAACCCAAACCCTCAAAGCGGTTTACAAAAAAATAAAGCAACAAAATACAGTCGTACCTCGGAAGTCGGACAGAATCCGTTCAGGAAGTCCGTTCAACTTGCAAAACTTCCAAAGCGCGGCTTCTGATTCAGTCGGAAACCCGGTCAGATGTTCAGCTTCCAAAAGAACGTTCAAACACCAAATCGCTCACTTCCAGTTTTCGATCGTTTGGGAGCCAGAACGTTCGACTCCCGAGGCATTCGGGAGCCGAAGTACGACTGTAATAAGAATTAGCAACAATAATTTAAGACTTTGGCAAAGTTAAAAGAAGAACAGTAGAATAGAAACAGATTAAAACTTGCACCAGCTTTCTAAACACAGGAATAGGGAATGCTGAACCATTCTATGTTATTTTTGTCCCCCTCCCCTTTGCAGATTCTCTTTGTGAAGATGTCATTTAGAGAGGAACTTGGCTAAGAAGACGGCGATGTGCCGCATGCTTACAAGAAAGTCCAGTTGGGCTTAACCTGTGAAGTTGCCAGGCTGTAAGTCTCCTGCTCAAAACTGCTCTGAAATATGGGCCGCCCGTTTCTCCTCGCAAGCCTTCCAGCATGGCTGGGTCTGCGCTGTGACCCTGATCATTCCTGCAGTGCTTGCCAGAGCAGTTGTGAGATGGTTTGAGGCCTCCCTCTGCCCCGACTTCGGAGGGAGGTTATAGAAATCTCGGCCAAGCCCTTTCCTGGCAGGCTGCTGAGTTGCAGGCTTCCCGTTTCACTCCTCACCCCTGGTCTCCCAGAACCAAGAGAGGCGTGAAGAGGGCAGAGGAGAAGTTAGCTTTGTGCAGGCGCAGTCTCTGATTGCTTGGGAAAAACCCTGGAGTGGAGGGGAATTTGTGGTGAGGCAGGGACCTTCAGTTTCCGCAGCTGCTTCATGGAGGCAAGACTGCCGGAGATGAGTCGCTGTGCTCACTAGGCACTCTTGTGTGGATCCTGGTTTCGGTAATAAAAAGTTAATAGTAAATAGTAACGCAACGAAAACGAAGCATTTATTTATTTCATAAAATTCATACACTGCTTGCTTGGAAAAAACCCCGAACCCTCAAAGTGGTTTTCAAAAATAAAGCAATGAAATACAGTCGTACCTCGGAAGTCAAACAGAATCCGTTCAGGAAGTCCGTTCGACTTGCAAAACGTTCAACTTCCAAAGCGCGGCTTCTGATTCAGTCAGAAGTCCCGTCAGATGTTCAGCTTGCAAAAGAATGTTCAAAAACCAAAACACTCACTTCCAGTTTTCGATGGTTTGGGAGCCAGAACGTTTGAATCCCAAGGCGTTCGGGAGCCAAGGTACGACTGTAATAAGAATTAGTAACAATAATTTAAGACTGGCAAAGTTAAAAGAAGAACGGTAGGCTAGAAACAGATTAAAACTCACACCAGTTTTCTAAACACATGAATAGGGAATGCTGAACCATTCTATGTTATTTTTGTCCCCCTCCCCTTTGCAGATTCTCTTTGTGAAGATGTCATTTAGAGAGGAACTTGGCTAAGAAGATGGCGATGTTCCGCATGCTTACAAGAAAGTCCAGTTGGGCTTAACCTGTGAAGTTGCCAGGCTGTAAGTCTCCTGCTCAAAACTGCTCTGAAATATGGGCCGCCCGTTTCTCCTCGCAAGCCTTCCAGCATGGCTGGGTCTGCGCTGTGACCCTGATCATTCCTGCAGTGCTTGCCAGAGCAGTTGTGAGATGGTTTGAGGCCTCCCTCTGCCCCGACTTCGGAGGGAGGTTATAGAAATCTCGGCCAAGCCCTTTCCTGGCAGGCTGCTGAGTTGCAGGCTTCCCGTTTCACTCCTCACCCCTGGTCTCCCAGAACCAAGAGAGGCGTGAAGAGGGCAGAGGAGAAGTTAGCTTTGGCAGGCGCAGTCTCTGATTGCTTGGGAAAAACCCTGGAGTGGAGGGGAATTTGTGGTGAGGCAGGGACCTTCAGTTTCCGCAGCTGCTTCATGGAGGCAAGACTGCTGGAGATGAGTCGCTGTGCTCATTAGGCACTCCTGTGCGGATCCTGTTTTTGGTAATAAAAAGTTAACTCCAACTTGATCAGTGTTATTTACTGCTGTCTCGCTCCTGTCAGAAGGCGAGGGAGTTAAAAAGGAACTTGATAGCTCCACGCACCCTTCCTCAGTTCCAACGAGAGCCATTCATTTCTCTGTCTCTTTAGTTCAGGATGTGAGTTCGGATCACGTTGGATCCAGCAGCGCTGAGTGAAGTGGATCCTTCATTAGTGACCTTCTCAGACCACACCACCTGGCAATTAACCCACCAGACGGACTTGAGTCCCAGCTCTGAACAGTGTTTCAGCTCAGCGAAAGGTGAACAATTTGCTCTTGGTACTTGGCTAGATTGGTAAAGGAAAAACATTTTATATGTGATACAACACTGTGGCACCAGATGGCGCTGTGGCGTTCTGTTTTTGCCAACCTGATTTCTCATTATAAAGGTCGTTTTTTCTGAAACCCTTTCTTGATGTGTCTAAATCCCGCCTTGGCTTGAGGAGTTTCAAAATCTGAGAACTCGTTGAGGCTGTTTCGCAGCTTGTTTATGTTGTGAACCGCCCTAAAACCTGCAGGTCTTTAGGGCAGAACACAAATTTAATAAATAACCCTTGATCTCTGGGGCTTTCCAGTGGCAGGTTGCGGTGGTCTGGCTGCAACTGTCCAGTCTCCCAAGATGGTGCAAGATTTCCCAGTTAAGAAAGTGTTGTAAACAATAAAAATCTGCCCTTATTCCCTTCTGGGGGACACAGGAGCCCATATAGAGTCCTTAGAATCATAGAATCATACAGTTGGAAGAGACCACAAGGGCCATTGAGTCCAACCCCCTGCCAAGCAGGAAACACCATCAGAGCACTCCTGACATATGGTTGTCAAGCCTCTGCTTAAAGACCTCCAAAGAAGGAGACTCCACCACACTCCTTGGCAGCAAATTCCACTGTCGAACAGCTCTTACTGTCAGGAAGTTCTTCCTAATGTTTAGGTGGAATCTTCTTTCCTGCAGTTTGGATCCATTGCTCCGTGTCCGCTTCTCTGGAACAGCAGAAAACAACCTTTCTCCCTCCTCTATGTGACATCCTTTTATATATTTGAACATGGCTATCATATCACCCCTTAACCTCCTTTTCTCCAGGCTAAACATGCCCAGCTCCCTTAGCCGTTCCTCATAAGGCAACCTTATGTAGGTTCCCTATTGGTAGGAGAAGATAACAGAGGCCAACCAGAGAATATTGAGAAGCAAAGCAGCTAGTAAGCCTGATCTTTATTGATCGGTTGCAACAGGGTGCTCCCCTCACACGCAGGAAAGGAGGAGGACCTCGAACAGTGGCGCACAAAGCCTTATAAAGACATTTGAAATTCCCTGCCCTGGAACTCAAGACCACCCCTCCATATATCATACTTACATCACAGAAGGGGTGTAACCCAAAACCACCCCCAGATACATCATACTTACATCACGGAAAAGGTGGTCTACAACAGAAATTTGAATGTTGTTTTTCCTGTCTGCCAGGTTATCTGATAAATCCTAACCTGGTTGCCTTTCCTGGTATTCTGTCACCCTTTGAAATGGTGATTACTAAATTCCTGTGACAAGGAAGGTTTTTCCCACTGTGTTTGCTTGGTACGTTTATGAACATTTATTATAGATCTTAAGACCTTAGAATTCTTATTACAAAAGCTTGAAGGTTCTGCATCTGTACAACAAGGCTGGTGGACCTCTGCCTTTCCAGTTACGTTTGTACTACATATCCCAGTGTGATAGGAATTTTATGGTCTTAGATAGATGGTAATGTTCATAACCGCACATACATAGATCAGCACAGGAAGACCAACCTGGAACCATTTTGATTCCTAAACTGACCAAATGTTTTCTCTGCAAGGTCAAAATGGAAAAGCCCCCCCATTGTCTTTTCCTTCACAAATCCTGTCTTAAGGGTATGTCTGTGTCTGAATAAGGGTGTGAGCCTTATCATTACAAAAGACTGGCCAGGCTCCTCAGGCAATCCAATCAAGTAACTTGCCAGACAGGAAATAAACAAGGATAAGAGAAAAACAATATTGAAATTTCTGTTTTAAGACCACCTTTTCTGTGATGTATCTGAGGGGTGGTCTTAGGTTACACCCCTTCTGTGATGTATGTATAATGTTTCTGGGGGTGGTCTTGATCTACAGCAGGGGTGTCAAACTCAAATTCATCGGGGGCCGCATCAGCAGTTTGGTCACCCTCAAAGGGCCGGTTGTATCTGTAGGACTTTATCAAAGTTATTTTTCCTTAGGCACTGGTGTGTGTTGTCTTGAACCTATACACTATTTAATATACCTATTCCAGTACGATTTTAAATAAGAATAGAAGAAGAAATAATAATGATTTTTTAAAAAGATGACGAGATGGGCTTCCAGGCAGACTGGAGCTCCAACAGGGAGGAGACAGGAGCCTGTCCCAACAGAGCAGAGCAGAAGCAAATGTTGCCTCCCCCTGCCCTGCCGCCGCACTCAGAAGTCGGAGGATATGGAGCTGCAGTTTGGACAGCAGCAGTTTCTTCCTTGCAAGGGAGCCCCAGCGGCACTGCAGGCGCAGGTGGCCAGGATGTCCTGCTGGGGCCCCGAGCTGCTGCAGTTGCTCCCGGGGAGGGGGCTATCCGCCAAGTCCTCCGGCCCGGAGAAAGCCGATGTGTTGGCGTGGGGAGGGGGGCGGTGTTTCGTAGCCAGGCTCCCGCAGCCAAGTTGCTGGCAGGCTCCCACTTTGCTCCAGCCGCCCAGATGCCGGCGCGGTCCTCTTCGGGGTGGGAGGCGCCCCTGCTTTGCGGTGTGGCACACCGCCCGCCCACCCGGCTCCCTCCACCCCACTCTGCACAGCTGAACCGGCAGCAGCTTCGCCTCTCCCAGGCCAGCTGGGGTGCGCCGCCTGCGGCAGGACCTGGGCCGGGTCCCCGCTCTCCACTCGCCTCCGCCGTTCCCTTCCCCCCTGCCGGCCCCGCTACTTACCCACCAGGGCGACCCCCAGCCAGCCCCGCGCCCCCGGCCATCTCCTCGCCAGCTGCAGCGCCGCAGTGGCCTCTTCTTGCGGCCCGAGTGAGAGAGCGAGCGGCGTCCCAAGCATGGCTCTCACTCCCTGCCCTCGCTGCCAGCCTCCGTGGCGCTCTCGAGCAGCCGCGCCTGGGAGGCTCCGAGGGGCGGAGGCAGCCGGCTCCGAGCTCGGCTTGGCGGGACCGCCTCCTCCGCAGCAAGCCCCGGACTGGACCGAGCGAGCAGAAAGCCTCTTTGCCCGGCCCGCGAGGCAGGTGAAAGCCGTGGGACCGGCCGGTAGGCAGCACCGACGGGGCGCGTCGGTTGGAGCCCTGTCTGCAAGCAGGCAGGGAAGGCTGTTCGCGTGGGTCACTTTTTAGAAAGGCAGAGAGCCTCCGCCAGAGTGCGGACCCTAAAATCTGGGTCAGGACCAGTAAAAAGGACGAGAAGTTCGCTTCCTCGCCCTTGATGCCACAGGCCACATGACGAGGTCTGGTGGGCCGGATTTGGCCCGCGGGCCTTGTGTTTGACACCCGTGATCTACAGGATGGGAATTTCAAAAGTCTTTATAAGCCCTTGCACAGCATTTTTGTGTGTCTTCCTCCTTTCCTGCATGTGAGGCGAGCACCCTGTTGCAACAGATCAATAAAGATCAGGCTTACTAGCTGCTTTGCTTCTCAATATTCTCTGGTTGGCCTCTGTTATTTTCTTCTACCAATAGGGAACCTATGTAAGGACTCTATATGGGCTCTTGGATACCCCATAAGGGAAAAGGGCATATTTTTATTTACAACACCAGCATTCCTGAGCAGTGGCCATGTTGTCTGGGGGCTGATGGGAGTTTGACAGCAGCTGGAGGACCTTTGCTTCCTCACCCCTAGCCTAAGGCAGATGGGGATTCTTCATGTCGAAGAATACTGACCTAACAGCAGCTCTTGGGACAGAGGTTGTGTGCCTGTCTTTCCTTCTCATTCTTCTGCAAGCCTTCCAGCGTGGCTCGGTCATACTCGTGACCCTGATCATTCCTGTAGCGCTTGCAAGAGCAAATCTGTGACGTTTGAGGCCTCCCTCTGCTCTGTCTTGGGGGTGAGGTTATAGAAATCTCAAACAAGCGTTTCCCAGGAGAATCGGGTGCGAAGAAGGTGTATCTGCTGCAGTTAGAACAGGGCAAGCTGAGGGCACTGAGACTTTTAAAACCATCTTGCAGTCAGTCTTAAGGGGTCTGGTCAGCCGCAGGGCTGTCTAATCTGGAATCTGTTCCCAGTGGAAATGAAAAGGAGTTTATACATCTCTTTCAAAAAGCAAACTAGCAAAACCCTTTTTGTTTTGAATGGGTGCTTTTGTTGGACGAGAGAATCTTTCTTTAGTTGCTGTCCTGGGTGCATTCATTTGAACCGAGTGGAATTTGCTTCTGAGTAGGGAGTGCATCTGCTCAGACTTTGCGTTTGGATTTGGAGAGGCTTGGGTTGACAGTCGTTTCAGAGGGGTGGCAAAAGCGAGGACTCCTGAGATCCTGAATGGGGTAACTGTGCCCCTGAAGGACCAGGTGCGCAGCCTGGGAGTCATTCTGGACTCATAGCTGTCCATGGAGGTGCAGGTCAATACTGTGTCCAGGGCAGCTGTCTACCAGCCCCATCTGGTACGCTGGATGAGCCCCTCCCTGCCCACAGATTGTCTCGCTAGAGTGCTTCATGCAATCTCCCGCTTGGACTCCTGCAATGCACTCTACGTTGGGCTCCCTTTGAAGGTGACCCAGAAACTACAACTAATCCAGAATGTAGCAGCTAGACTGGTGACTGGGAGCGGCCGCCGAGACCACATAACACCGGTCTTGAAAGACCTACATTGGCTCCCAGTACGTTTCCGAGCACAATTCAAAGTGTTGGTGCTACCTTTAAAGCCCTAAACAGCCTCAGTCCTGTATACCTGAAGGAGCGTCTCCTCCCCCATCGTTCTGCCTGGACACTGAGGTCCAGCACCGAGGGCCTTCTGGCGGTTCCCTCACTGCGAGAAGCCAAGTTACAGGGAACCAGGCAGAGGGCCTTCTCGGTGGTGGCACCCGCCCTGTGGAACGCCCTCCCACCAGATGTCAAAGAGAAAAACAACTACCAGATTCTTAGAAAACATCTGAAGGCAGCCCTGTTTAGGGAAGCTTTTAATGTTTGATGCATTACTGTATTTTAATATTCTGTTGGAAGCCGCCCAGAGTGGCTGGGGAAACCCAGCTAGATGGGCAGGGTATAAATAATAATAATAATAATTATTGTTAATTAATGATTACTGTTGTGGGAGAGGAAGGGAAAGGAGATTGTTAGCCGCTTTGAGACTCCTTAAGGTAGTGATAAAGCGGGATATCAAATCCAAACTCTTCTCTTCTTCTTTCTCAGCTAGATCTTTCAGCATTACTGTGCAGATTTTAAAGCTCCTGCCTGTTTTGTCTTCCAGATCCCTGGAGAAAGAGGTGCTGAGCAGAGCAGTGCAGCTGCTAGGATAAGTGACCCAACCCTGCTGGACAACTGCTGTTGCCTTAATATCTGAGCCTGACCAGCCGGCTGTTGTGTTTGACCCGTGGGTGTGGCGTTGCGCTTTCCCCCGGCTCACCCATCCCGTTCTGAGTCATTTCGCTGGGTGACAAAATCTGGGCGGAATGGCAAACCTGAAAGAGGAAGTCTCTGGTCATAGCGCAAGATTCTTTTAATAAATAAGCAAATACAGTAAATCGTGTGGCGTTTTGTCTCTTGTGGGGGGGGCGGGGTTTGGCTTTTTTCCTCTGCTCTGAAAAGGAAGTGCTTTTGCAAAGCTCTGGGCATCGGGGTGCGAGCAGGTAATCGGGCATCTTACTAAGCTGTTTCCTGAGTGTGTGTTTGCTTGCCTCGCCACTTCCTCTATTCGAAGGAAGAAGGAAATTCGCTCACCCTGAAAAACATTTGCCATTTTTTTCCACCTGCTTTTATCTACTGGACTAGTTAGCTGCAAAGAGGGAAGGCGCAGTTGTTTAGAAGCTGGAGGGCCAAGGCTGATGGACCGAGGAAAGCGGCAGGAATAAATTCACAAAACAGGTTTTTTTTTATGCAGCCCATAGTTAAACTGTGGAACTCACTCCTGCAGCGATTGTGGGGAATTTGAGGACCATGGGCACAAAATTGGATCACAACCTTATTGCACCACTTCTTCGAAATCTGCAAAATTCACTTGTAGCAAAGGAGTATATTATTATAGCTGTATGTTTACTTACATCCCACGTTTTCCCCAGACTCAATGCGGCATAAACAAACTAAAACGACACAGGAAAAAATGCACAAAGCGAAAAACAAAAAAGTGCAATAGTTAATGAATTAAATCAAATAGAATTAAAGCAATCTGGGAACAAATGATGAAAATGCAAATAACAGTAGCAACGCAGCACTATTAAAGCCCTTTCCTTCGCATAGGCTTGCTGGAATAAAACAGTCTTCATCTGCTGGTGGAAGGAAAATGAGGAGGGAGCCGTTCTGGCATGTATAGGGTGGCATTTGCAGAATTTGGGAGTAGCCTAGCAAGGAAGTCTCTGCTGCCTACAACTATCCCCGCTCAATAATTGGCTGCAGTTCTTTTGAGGCAGCCCAAACTGGATGTAACTTAAGTCATATAGGTAAAGGGACCCCTGACCATTAGGTCCAGTCGTGGCCGACTGGGGTTGTGGCGCTTATCTCGCTTTATTGGCCGAGGGAGCCGCCGTACAGCTTCCGGGTCATGCGGCCAGCATGACTAAGCCTCTTCTGGCAAACCAGAGCAGCGCACAGGAACGCTGTTTACCTTCCCGCCAGAGCGGTCCCTATTTATGTAGTTACAGAAAGGTAGCCGTGTTGGTCTGCCATAGTCAAAACAAAAAAATTTTTTCCTTCCAGTAGCACCTTAAAGACCAACTAAGTTAGTTCTTGGTATGAGCTTTCGTGTGCATGCACACTTCTTCAGATACACACAGTGTACCTATTTATCTACTTGCACTTTGATGTCCTTTCAAACTGCTTGGTTGGCAGGAGCAGGGACCGAGCAACGGGAGCTCACCCCGTCGCAGGGATTCGAATCGCCGACCTTCTGGTTGGCAAGTCCTAGGCTCAGTGGTTTAGACCACAGCACCACCCGCATCCCTTAACTTATAACTTAAGTCATATAGTAACTGTAATAATTCTCAGCCCCAGAGGGCGGCTGCTTCTGCTGGCTGATTCAGCAGGGATGGTTTAGGGCTCTCTGATCCGAGCTAGAAGCACTTTCTTGTGCAAAGGCCTCTCGCAGAAGGGAGGAAATTACATCACTAGCCACAGGCCAGCGCTGAATGTCGGGGTGGCTGAGCGAGTGCTGCAAAATCGAACCACAGAGGGTGCAAGTATCTCAAAATGGGCAAAGCAAGGGAGAGGTTGGGTCTTCTCATAGGTCGTCCTGCTAGGACACTGTCCCTAAAAGTCTTGCTCCATCGCCTGCCTGGTTCAAAATGGAGAAGAGAACAGAAATGGCACAAGGGATTGGAGGAAATGCTCTTGTGGAGATGGGGACGAAAATGGGGTTTTTAGGGTCAGTTGCGGTGGGAATAAGAAACGTCCCTATTTTCATCGGAGGAAATTTGGAAGACGTGTAAATGTGTGACTGTTCCATTTCAGAACTTGCTGGCCAGGGGACACGGGTGGCGCTGTGGGTTAAACCACAGAGTCTAGGGCTTGCCAATCAGAAGGTCGGCGGTGAGCTCCCGTTGCTCGGTCCCTGCTCCTGCCAACCTAGCAGTTCGAAAGCACATCAAAGTGCAAGTAGATACAGTGGTGCCCCGCAAGACGAATGCCTCGCAAGACGGAAAACCCGCTAGACGAAAGGGTTTTCCATTTTTGAGTTGCTTCGCAAGACGATTTTCCCTATGGGCTTGCTTCGCAAGATGAAACGTCTTGCTAGTCTTGCAATTTTTTCCCCGCCCCCCCCTTTTCTAAGCCGCTAATAGCCTTTTTCAGCTAAGCCTTTAATAGCCGCTAAGCCACTAAACCGCTAATAGCGCTAATCCGCTAAGCCGCTAATAGGGTTGCTTCGCAAGACGAAAAAACCGCTAGACGAAGAGAATCGCGGAACGGATTCTTTTCGTCTTGCGAGGCACCACTGTAAATAGGTACTGCTCCGGCGGGAAGGTAAACGGCGTTTCCGTGCGCTGCTCTGGTTCGCCAGAAGCGGCTTAGTCATGCTGGCCATATGACCCGGAAGCTGTACGCTGGCTCCCTCGGCCAATAAAGCGAGATGAGTGCCGCAACCCCAGAGTCGGTCACGACTGGACCTAATGGTCAGGGGTCCCTTTAACTTCACCTGTTGCAAGAAAGGGGTGGAATAACTTGTCTCTCTTTCTCCCGCAAAGTCCCTGTGTTATTAAACCTCTGGTGGCTTTTTACCTTATGTGGTGGGAAAGTGGAGAAATTAAAAAATTCTGGGAAACGATATATAACGAGTTGGAGAAAATGTTTAAATTAACATTTGTAAAACAACAACAACCCAGAAGCATTTCTGTTTAGGGATTGTAGGAAAAGACCTGCAAAGGAAAATAAAGAACTTATTAATGCATGCAACAACGGCGGCGAGAGTCTTAATAGCACAAGGATGGAAGAATGAGGAAATCCCGACAAAAGAACAGCGGCAAGAGAAATCGATGGGTTTTGCAGAATTGGCGAAATTGACATGATGCAAACTACGAGACAAGGGCAACTGTGACTTTAAAGAAGAATGGGAATTCTTTACAAATTACGGTGGACACTCGGGTTGCGAACGTGATCCGTGCGAGAGGCACGTTCACCACCTGCAGCGTCCGCAACCCGCAGCGCTGCGATTCAGCGTTTCTGCGCATGCGCAAAGTGCGATTGGCGCTTCTGTGCATGCGCAAAGTGCCAGAACCCGGAAGTAACCCCTTCCAGTACTTCTGGGTTTCGGCACATCTGTAACCCGAAAACGTGCAACCCGAAGCGTCTGTAACCCGAAGTATGACTGTACTTAAAAAAAGCGAACAAAATGAATTGGCAGGCTTTGAATAAACATACACGAATTTATTGACGGTTGACATAATAGATAGATAATTTAAGGATCTTTACCATCTTACAATAAGCAGAGAATAACACGTGTTGAAAAATCAGAGAGGAGCTGAGGGAACTCTCAGGGGGTTTCTTCTAGGGAGGGGGGAAAACGGTGGAAAAATGAAGATGATATGTTGTGATAATTTGTTATGTAAAATTCTTAATAAAACTATTTTTTTTAATAATAAAAATAAACCTCTGGTGGCACCCCCTCTCTTTAGTCATCCTTCGTGTGAGTTTGGTCTATGGGCTGCAAGGGCGCAATTCTTTTTTCATGCACGACGACACCCGAGCGAGCGGAAACGCAAGCTTCTCAGAAGTCCCAGCTAACCACAGGTCTCCACCCTCGCCTCTCTGAAGGAAGCGCCGACTTGAGTCATTTGCTTTCGGTCTGCCAGTGGTGGGGTCCGGCGGCCCCACAAGCCTCTCTCTTTCTCTCTCTCTCTCCCCATCTCTGCACCCTTCACGCGGCGGATCATGGCCGAGCAAGAAAGCCTGGAGTTTGGGAAGGCCGATTTTGTCCTCCTAGACCAGGTCACCATGGAAGACTTCATGGAGAACCTGAAGCTGAGGTAACTACCTGGAAGTCCCGAGGGTTGCGAAAGATGGCGGGGCCGGGGGTCAGTTGTGTGGGGCCTGTGGGACTCACCGCCTCAGGATATGGCTAGGGAGGGTTGCTGGCAAGAGACTGAGGATGAGACGGAGGAAGAGAGCTGCTGGATCAGGTCCAAGGCTGGCTTCCCATTTCCCAGAGTGGCCAGCCACAGCCATTTAGCTGCGACTGCTGCGTTGCAGGCGGGTCAGGCTAGATGACCACTGCTGTCCCCTCTAGCTCCACAGCTCTTTGATTTCCCACAGCTGACGGGTAATCTACCTCTCCTTTAAATCAGAACCAGCGAAGGCGGTGAAGGTCCTGTGTGAGTGCCCGGAGGCGGTTGGAGGATGGATGGTGGCTAACAGATTGAGGTTGAATCCTGACAAGACAGAAGTACTGTTTTGGGGGGACAGGGAGCAGGCGGGTGTGGAGGACTCCCTGGTCCTGAATGGGGCAACTGTGTCCCTGAAGGACCAGGTGCGCAGCCTGGGAGTCATTTTGGACTCACAGCTGTCCATGGAGGCACAGGTCAATTCTGTGTCCAGGGCAGCTGTCTACCAGCTCCATCTGGTATGCAGAATGAGACCCTCCCTGCCCGCAGACTGTCTCGCCAGAGTGGTGCATGCTCTAGTTATCTCTCGCTTGGACTACTGCAATGCACTCTACGTGGGGCTACCTTTGAAGGTGACCCAGAAACTGCAATTAATCCAGAATGCAGCAGCTAGACTGGTGACTGGGAGCGGCCGCCGAGACCACATAACACCGGTCTTGAAAGACCTACATTGGCTCCCAGTACGTTTCCGAGCACAATTCAAAGTGTTGGTGCTACCTTTAAAGCCCTAAACAGCCTCAGTCCTGTATACCTGAAGGAGCGTCTCCACCCCCATCGTTCTGCCCGGACACTGAGGTCCAGTGCCAAGGGCCTTCTGGCGGTTCCCTCATTGCGAGAAGCCAAGTTACAGGGAACCAGGCAGAGGGCCTTCTCGGTAGTGGCACCCGCCCTGTGGAACGCCCTCCCACCAGATGTCAAAGAGAAAAGCAACTACCAGATTTTTAGAAAACATCTGAAGGCAGCCCTGTTTAGGGAAGCTTTTAATGTTTGATGCATTACTGTATTTTAATATTCTGTTGGAAGCCGCCCAGAGTGGCTGGGGAAACCCAGCTAGATGGGCAGGGTATAAATAATAATAATAATTATTATTGTTAATTAATGATTACTGAAGGTGACCCGGAAACTGCAATTAATCCAGAATGTGGCATCTAGACTGGTGACTGGGAGCGGCCGCCGAGACCACATAACACCGGTCTTGAAAGACCTACACTGGCTCCCAGTACATTTCCGAGCACAATTCAAAGCGTTGGTGCTGACCTTGAAAGCCCTAAACGGCCTCGGTCCAGTAGACCTGAAGGAGCGTCTCCACCCCCATCGTTCAGCCCAGACACTGAGGTCCAGCTGCGAGGGCCTTCTGGCGGTTCCCTCATTGCGAGAAGCAAAGCTACAGGGAACCAGGCAGAGGGCCTTCTTGGTGGTGGCGCCCACCCTGTGGAACGCCCTCCCATCAGATAGGAAGGAATTAAGTAGCTATCTTATCTTTAAAAGGCATCTGAAGGCAGCTCTGTTCAGGGAAGTTTTTAATATTTAATGCTGTATTGTTTTTAACAATTGATTGGGAGCTGCCCAGAGTGGCTGAGGAGACTCAGCCAGATGGGCGGGGTATAAATAATAAATTATTATTATTATTATTATATTATTATTATTATTATTATTTTTTATCGAATATTCCATGTTTCCTGCAATGAACTCAGCACGTGCGATGAGGTTCTGTCAACCTTACCCTGTTTTATCTTCACAACAACGCGGCGAGGTCGGCCTGGCAGAGATATGATGACTGGCCCAAGGCCGGCCGCTGAACTTCAAGCAGGGATTTGAACCCTGGTTCAGATTTAGTGCTGTCATCACCTCCAAATCTAAATATGATTTCCATACAGCTACCATCGTTGCTACCAGCCACTGATAGGACAGCCCACACATTTGTGGCTTAGGGCCCTCGTATTTACAGGACCGCCTCTCCTGGTCTGCCCCGCAGAGGACCTTAAGGTCCATGAACAACCATAGTTTAGAGGTCCCGGGCCCTAAGGAAGTCAGATTATCCTCCACCAGGGCCAGGTCCTTCTCAGTGGTGGCCCCGACCTGGTGGAATTCTCTGTCCCATGAGATCAGGGCCCTGCAGGATTTAACTTCCTTCCGCAGGGTTTGCAAGACAGAGCTATTCCACCTGGCTTTCAATTTGAATTTAGCCTGATCTTTTATTTCCCTTCCTCCCCCCTCCCCTTTTTATGAAGATCACCCACTCTGAGACCCCACAGCTAATTCTCCCTTGGTCTCCTCGCTGGCCCAAGTGGGACCAATTCAGCCAGCTAGCCCTGGGGATCATCTAATGGTTTATTGGATAGATTTCCCCCCTAAACTGATTTTTGAATTCTGAATTTATTGATATTCACGTTTTATACTGTATTTTATGCTGTTTTTTTGTTGCACCAATTAAGTGTTTTAAATTTGTGGTTAGCCGCCCTGAGCCTGGTTTTCTGAACCGGGAAGGGCGGGGTATAAATAAAAAATATTATTATTATTATTATTATTATTATTATTATTATTATTATTCTCATATTCTTTCAAGTCACCTGAGCCGGTGGCTGTTGCCACATCTTGGGAAAGTGAGTTTTATTAGGGATTTCAACATAACAATTTATCAAAAATACATCATCCGCATTCCCCCCCCATTTTCCCCCTCCCCCCTAAAAAAGAAAAATAAACCACCCAGCCACCCCCAGACTTCCCTCAGCTCCTCTCTCTGATTTCTCAGCACGTTATTCTCTGCATGCTTTAAAATTGTAAAGATCCTTAATTTATCTATCTATATCTATATCTATATCTATATCTATATCTATATCTATATCTATATCTATCTATATGTTACCAATAAAAAGTTTGTGTATGTTTATTCAAAACCTGCCAAGGAGTCCAGTTCATTTTGTTGTTTCTTTAAGTACTTTGTGAAAGGTTCCCATTCTTCTTTAAAGTCACAGTTGTCCTTATCACGCAGTTCGTGTGTCAGTTTCACCAGTTCTGCGTAATCCATCAGTTTCTCTTGCCACAGTTCTTTGGTCGGGATTTCCTCGTTCTTCCATCCTTGTGCTATCAAGACTCTTGCCACCGTTGTCGCGTACATAAAAAATGTTTTTCAGTTTCCTTGGCAGGTCTTTTCCTACAATCCCTCACGAAAATGCTTCAGGCTTTCTTTACAAACGTCAATTGGAACATTTTCTTCAACTCATTGTATATCGTTTCCCAATTTTTTAAAATCTTACTACAGTCCCACCACATAGGGTAAAAAGTGCCTTCTTTTTCCTTCCATTTCCAGCATATATTTGAAGCAGTTTTAGACATTCTTCCTATCTGCACTGGTGATATTCTCCTTATGTTCTTATGTCCTTATTTTCTTGCTGCCTGGCTCACACAGCTGTGGGACACACATGTTGGCCACATTAGTAATAATAATAATAATAATAATAATAATAATAATAATAATAATAATAATAATTTATTATTTATACCCCGCCCATCTGGCTGAGTTTCCCTAGTCACTCTGGGCGGCTCCCAATCAAGTGTTAAAAACAATACGTTACATATTAAAAACTTCCCTGAACAGGGCTGCCTTCAGATGTCTTCTGAATGTCATGGAGTTGTTTATCTCTTTGACATCTGCTGGGAGAGCGTTCCACAGGGCGGGTGCCACCACCGAGAAGGCCCTCTGCCTGGTTCCCTCTAGCCTCACTTCTCGCAATGAGGGAACCGCCAGAAGGCCCTCAGCGCTGGATCTCAGTGTCCGGGCTGAATGATGGGGGTGGAGACGCTCCTTCAGGTCTACTGGGCCAAGGCTGTTTAGGGCTTTCAAGGTCAGCACCAACACTTTGAATTGTGCTTGGAAACATACTGGGAGCCAATGTAGGTCTTTCAAGACCGGTGTTATGTGGTCCTGGCGGCCACTCCCAGTCACCAGTCTAGCTGCTGCATTCTGGATTAATTGCAGTTTCCGGGTCACCTTCAAAGGTAGCCCCACGTAGAGCACATTGCAGTTGTCCAAGCAGGAGACATCTTGTCAGGATTCAACCTCAATCTCAATTAGCACATCTGAGCCTGGCTGTCGCAGCTTGTGTCCTTGTTTTTATTGCACAACGGTTGTGTACGCCGGAGAAGGGGCATCGCTCTAAGGCAGAGCATCAGTCCTTCCATTGCAGGAGGCGGCTGAGGCGAAGATGGTTCTGCCCATCTTCTGTCCTCCAACCTGGCCTCTGTGGTTAGTCCCCCTTCCTCTTCTCGGTTTGACGCACCCTGGGAGTTTTCTGCAAGCCGCCCTTCTTCCTCTGTTTACAGGAAGGCGTTGGTTTCTCAACTTCAGAGCAGACTTTTGCCCTTGACAGACAGGGGAGTAGACATTTGTTTCTGTAGCCCCTGCAGGCAGCTAGTGCCCAGGGGTGCCCAGCGGGCAGAGACAGGGCAAAGGGACCTGTTGTAGGTGGCACTGTGTTGGGGGCGGACAGAGGAAAGGCAGGGTGGCCACTTCCGGACTGTCACTCTTTGGCAGGTGGGATCCAGTCGCATTCTTGCAAATTCAGCTTGCAGAATTATAGCGGGTTTGGCACTCTGTGGGGGCATGGCCAGTGCTGGATTTACGTATAAGCGAAACAAGCTATAGCTTAGGGCCCCACTCTCTTGGGCCCCCCAAAAAATTAAAAGAGGAAAAAACTGGATCTATATTTCCAAAATACAGTCATACCTTGGGTTACAGACACTTCAGCTTGTGTTTTTTTGGGTTACAAACCACTGAAACCCAGAAGTACCGGAAGGTTACTTCCAGGTTTTGGCGGTCGCACACGCGCAGAAGCGCTAAATCGTGCTTTGTGCATGCGCAGAAGCACCAAATTACAACCCACGCATGCGCAGATGCGGCGCTGCGGGTTGCGAACGTGCCTCCCACATGGATTACGTTTGCAACCCAAGCATCCATTATATAAGATAAAAAACAAATACTGTATTTTTCAATATATAAGACTATATTTTCCCCCATTTTTTAAAGTTTAAAATTGGGGGTCGTCTTATACACAGAATGTTGCAATTAATTATTTCTTAATTTCGGGCTCAAAAAATGTTGTTGTTGTTTAGTTGTTTAGTCGTGTCCGACTCTTTGTGACCCCATGGACCAGAGCACGCAGGGCCTCCTGTCTTCCACTGCCTCTCGCAGTTTGATCAAATTCATGCTGGTAGCTTCAAGAACACCATCCAACCATCTCATCCTCTGTTGTCCCCTTCTCCTTGTGCCCTCCATCTTTCCCAACATCAGGGTCTTTTCCAGGGAGTCTTCTCTTCTCATGAGGTGGCCAAAGTATTGGAGCCTCAGCTTCACGATCTGTCCTTCCAGGGAGCACTCAGGGCTGGTTTCCTTCAGAATGGAGAGGTTTGATCTTCTTGCAGTCCATGGGACTCTCCAGAGTCTCCTCCAGCACCATAATTCAAAAGCATCAATTCTTTGGCGATCAGCCTTCTTTGTGGTCCAGCTCTCACTTCCATACATCACTACTGGGAAAACCATAGCTTTTACTATACGGACCTTTGTTGGCAAGGTGATGTCTCTACTTTTTTAAGATGCTGTCTAGGCTGAAAAAATAGGGGTCGTCTTATACATGGGGGCGTCTTATGCAGGGGAAAATATGGGAGATGTTGGTGGGTTACTAGACCCAGAGGCCGCCTCAGCCTCTCCTGACCCAACCGGCAGTGGAGCAGCTGTAAGTGATGGCCCAGCTGGAGGCAACAAGGGAATCCCTGCATCTGGAGCCAGGGCAGGCTCAGGCCCCTGACTCGGCCCAGCTGGTGCTTGTTGCAGGGGAACCTGCACAGACTGGGGCTCTTCAGGATCAGGCCCCAGACTTGGTTCAGATGATGCCCGAGGCGAAGGATCTGGTGTGGACTGAGACTCCTCTGGTTCCGAGTCCGAGCCCCAGTCCCAGGCCATCACAAAACCTCTTTTGTTGACCACCAGCATTACGCTTTCCATTTTTAAGTTGGGAAGAGAGTAGTTGCTTTGGAAGACGATAATCAGGCATGCCCTCCTAACTGTGCGCTCTGGCTTCTCCAAGGTTCGAGAAAGGGAGGATCTACACATACATAGGCGAGGTGGTGGTCTCCGTGAACCCCTACAAGCAAACGGCGCTTTACGGGAAAGATGTGATTGAGCAGTATCGTGGCCGGGAGCTCTACGAGAGACCGCCCCACCTCTTCGCAGTGGCCGACGCGGCTTACAAGGCCATGAAGCGCCGGGCAAAGGACACCTGCATTGTCATCTCAGGTATGGCAGCGGAGAGGGCTCTTGGCGCTCGAATCCTGTTTGTGGGTTTCCCCGTATAAACAGCTATAAGAAAATGCTGCTCCTCTTCCCTTATGGGGTACCCAAGAGCCCATATAGAGTCCTTATGTTGGTTCCCTATTGGTAGGAGAAAATAACAGAGGCCAACCAGAGAATATTGAGAAGCAAAGCAGCTAGGAAGCCTAATCTTTATTAAACTGTTGCAACAGGGTGTTCACACACAAACACACCCCACGCAGAAGGGAGGAGGAACCCAGAACAAAGGTGTGCAAGCCCTTATATAGATTTTTGAAATTGCCACCCTGTAGCTGAAGCCCACGGAGCCTAGGGCTTGCCGATCGAAGGGTCGGCGGTTTGAATCCCCGTGACGGGGTGAGCTCCCGTTGCTCGGTCCCTGCTCCTGCCAACCTAGCAGTTCGAAAGCACGTCAAAGTGCAAGTAGATAAATAGGTACCGCTCCGGTGGGAAGGTAAACGGCATTTCCGTGCGCTGCTCTGGTTCGCCAGAAGCGGCTTAGTCATGCTGGCCACATGACGCGGAAGCTGTACGCCGGCTCCCTCGGCCAGTACAGCAAGATGAGCGCCGCAACCCCAGAGTCGGCCACGACTGGACCTAGCGGTCAGGGGTCCCTTTATCAATATCACCCCCAAATACATCACAGAAGAGGCGGTCTACAGCAGAATCCTGTCCGGCAGGAAACCTGTTGATGGGTTTACCTGGACAGCCTGACCATTCTTTTGTGATGATAAATACTTAATTCCTGAGTCCAGGTCACAGGCTCACCCTATTCATACCCAAATGTGCCCTTAAGGCAGGATTTGTGAGCGCAGAGACAATGGGGAGGCTTTTCCCATTTCCATCCAAACTGCAGAGGAATATTTGAGGTCACTGAAAGAGTCAAAATGGCTTTAGGACTGTTTTCCGATGTGTGGTTTATATATCCATATATGTGTTTGCCTGGTACATTTATGAACAATTATTTTATATCTTAGGGTGACCTTACAATTCTCATAACAATAACAAAACCATCACATCGCCACCCTGCAGTCTGAAGTGGGACCTGTCCTTGTCCCTATTGATGGAGGAATCATCTCCCAACTCCACTCCTTTCCTCAACGTCGTCGTCTTCTCCTTCTTCTTCTTCTTCTTCTTCTTCTTCTTCTTCTTCTTCTTCTTCTTCTATATTTTGAAAGTTGTTTGCCTCTCTGTCTGTTCTCTATGCTTTTTAAAAAAAAAATGATTAACAATTTCAACATAACAAATTATCAAAACAAATAATCTTCATTATTCCCCCCTTTCCCCCCCTCCCCAACAAACCCTCCCCCCCAAAAAAAACTTCCCTCAGCTCCTCTCTCTGATTTCTCAACTCATGTTATTCTCTGCATATTGTAAAATTGTATACATCCTTGTATTATCTATCTGCTATATTAACCCTCAATAAATTTGTGTATGTTTATTCAAGACCTGCCAAGGAGTACAGTTCATTTTGTTGTTTCTTTCAGTACTTTGTAGAAAGGTCCCCATTCTTCTTTAAAGTCACAGTTGTCCTTGTCACGTAGTTTGTATGTCAGTTCCGCATAGTTCATCAGTTTCTCTTGCCACTGTTCTTTTGTCGGATTTTCCTCATTCTTCCATCCTTGTGCAATCAAGACTCTTGCCGCTGCTGTAGCATACATAAATAAGTTACAGTGGTGCCCCGCAAGACGAATGCCTCACAAGACGAAAAACCCGCTAGACGAAAGGGTTTTCCGTTTTTGAGTTGCTTCGCAAGACGATTTTCCCTATGGGCTTGCTTCGCAAGACGAAAACGTCTTGCGATTTTTTTCGCCCCCCCCCTTTTCTAAGCCGCTAAGCCGCTAATAGCCTTTTAGCCGCTAAGCCACTAAGCCTTTAATAGCTGCTAAGCTGCTAATAGCCTTTTAGCTGCTAAGCCGCTAAGCCTTTAATAGCCGCTAAACCGCTAATAGCGCTAATCCGCCAAGCCTCTAATAGGGTTGCTTCGCAAGACGAAAAAACCGCTAGACGAAGAGACTCGCGGAACGGATTATTTTCATCTTGCGAGGCACCACTGTATTTATTTTCCTTGGCAGGTCTTGTCTGACAATCCCTAACAAAAATGCTTCTGGTTGTTGGTTGTTGTTTTTTACAAATGTCATTTTAAACATTTTCTTCAACTCATTGTATATCATTTCCCAAATTTTTAAAATTTCTCTACATTCCCAAACGTCTTGTTCTTCTTTATAGGGGAAAGCGGTGCTGGAAAAACAGAGGCGAGCAAGTATATTATGCAGTATATTGCGGCTATCACAAACCCCACCCAGAGGGCAGAGGTGGAAAGGTAAGCGACTTTGTGGGTGCTCTTCCTGAAATTGTAGTCTAGAGTGTGTGGTTGTTTTTGGCTACTAGCCAGAGCAACAACTCGTAATGAAAGTGTGGAGGTTCCACACCCGGAAGCAGTCTGTCCCCAAGTACCTGTGTTAACAGAGAAATCCGAGGGCTCCCTTGGACAAAAAAACAAGGACACCAGCCAGGAAGACCAGAGCAAAACAGCAGCCAGTAGGCTTGGTCTTTATTGGAGACTGTCGCGACAGGACTCCCACCTGCCACAAGGTGGAAGAAGATGGAAGCCCCAAACAAAAGAGCCCCCAAACTTTTATTAGCTGCTAATCCCCATGTTTAGTGATGTATGGAAGTGAGAGCTGGACCATCAAGAAGGCTGATCGCCGAAGAATGGATGCTTTTGAATTCTGGTGCTGGAGGAGACTCTTGAGAGTCCCATGGACTGCAATAAGATCAAACCTCTCCATTCGGAAGGAAATCAGCCCTGAGTGCTCACTGGAAGGACAGATCCTGAAGCTGAGGCTCCAAGACTTTGGCCACCTCAGGAGAAGAAAAGACTCCCTGGAAAAGACCCTGATGTTAGGAAAGATGGAGGGCACAAGGAGAAGGGGATGACAGAGGACGAGATGGTTGGACAGGGTTCTCGAAGCTACCAGCATGAGTTTGACCAAACTGCGGGAGGCAGTGGAAGACAGGAGTGCCTGGCGTGCTCTGGTCCAGGGGGTCACAAAGAGTCGGACACGACTAAACGACTAAACAACAACAACAATCCCCATGTTACACCCCCCATGTTACATGGTAAAAAATTACCTTTTAGAACAGTTGATGTGCTTAGAGCCTTGTTACAACAAGAGTATAAATTAATATTCCGATTGGGGACCATGTTTCCAAAAGGATTGAATACTGAATTTGATCTTGGATGTTATAGATGAACTCAGATTAATGTCTTCGTTTGTGCTGCTATAGCAGAGAAGTGTAGCTGTACCTTTAATTATCTGTGATGATTGATTTTATACACCTGTAATGTTGGTGTGGTTTAGTATCCTAAGAATTTTTTTAAGCAATGTTCAGGATTCGGGGGGGGGGGGTGAACCCAAGTCCCACAAGCCTGCAGTGTGTTGCCCTGAAAAGTCACTACTCTACATCCAGCAAATTTTGCAGGGCTGAGCTTAGGATTTTAACCTGGGTCTCCCGACTCGGAGACCAGCCCAGCAATCGTCACATCCCCCTGGCCCTGATTCTTCCCTCTCTGTCTTCCTTCCTCTCTGCTTTCCTTCAGGGTGAAGAACGTCCTGCTAAAGTCCAACTGCGTCCTGGAAGCTTTTGGCAACGCCAAAACCAACCGCAACGACAACTCCAGCCGGTTTGGCAAATACATGGACATCAATTTTGACTTCAAAGGGGACCCCACAGGTGGCCACATCAACAACTACCTCCTGGAGAAGGTACTGGGTGTGAGTGAAGGTGGGGTGGCCCAAATGGATCATTCTGTTATAAGAAAAAAAACTGCTCCTTTTCCCTTTTTATGGAGAAATCTGAGGGCTCCCTGGGACAAAAAAACAAGGACACCAGCCAGGAGTACCAGAGCAAAACAGCAGCCAGTAGGCTTGGTCTTTATTGAAGACTGTCGCGACAGGACTCCCACCTGCCACCAGGTGGAACAAGATGGAAGCCCCGGACAAAAGAGCCCCCAAACTTTTATTAGCTGCTAATCCCCATGTTACACCCCCCAAACTACATCACTCATACATCACGGTTACATCATGAAAGGGGAGGTCTGGTGACAGTAATCTGAGCATCCTGGACCCTGCCCCATAGTTCTCCTTGCCCTCCACCAAACACCCATCATGTGTAAAAAAGGAGATCTTTACATTTCCCTGTTTCCCAGCCAAGTTCATCACACCCTTTTGTCTTCATCTGGGTTTGTTATGGCTACCTGTCTGGCACTCAGGTATCAGGATGCCAGGAATTATCACTCAGGCAGAGGGGCAGCTGAGTAGCTGAGCTCACACGTCTATATGAATTTCTGAAGTTTTCCCAGTGAGCCAGTACTGAGATACATCCATCAGTGAATTGCCACATTTGGTACAGTGGTGCCTCGCAAGACGAAATTAATCCGTTCCGCGAGTCTCTTCGTCTTGTGGTTTTTTCGTCTTGCGAAGCATGGCTATTAGCGGCTTAGCAGCTTAGCGGCTATTAACGGCTTAACGGCTTAGCGGCTTTTAACGGCTTAGCGGCTTTAAGAAAAAGGAAACAAACTCGCAAGAACTCGCAAGACGTTTCATCTTGCGAAGCAAGCCCATAGGGAAATTCGTCTTGTGGAACGACTCAAAAAACGGAAAACCCTTTTGTCTAGCGAGTTTTTCGTCTTGCGAGGCATTCGTCTTGCAGGGCACCACTGTATCGTGCAGCAACAGAAACTGCGATGAAGTGTATTGTGGGGACAAATCACAAAAGTGACAAAAGTGATTGTGCTGATTTTGGTAGTGGGCTGCATGTACATGATATCTGCTGGAGGGGCACCCCCCCAACCTATACATAAATTCCTGCAACACCCTTATGGGGTATCCAAGAGCCCATATAGAGTCCATAAGAGGGTTCCCTATTGGTAGGAGAGAATAACAGAGGCTAACCAGAGTATATTGAGAAGCAAAGCGGCTAGTAAGCCTGATCTTTATTCAAGGAACTGAATTTCCGGCGCCGCAAAAGCGAGTCCCCACGCTGTGCTGGTTTAGTGCAGCACGCACGGACTCGCCAAATGGGTGGCTTGGTTTGGGGGCGGCTTGGGGGCCGGTAAAACAACCGCCATGGGCTGCTTGTGGCCCATGGGCCTTAAGTTGCTGATCCCTGAATTAAACTTAAGCATATTGGTTATGCTTAAGGGACGCGGGTGGTGCTGTGGGTTAAACCACAGAGCCTAGGACTTGCCGATCAGAAGGTCGGCGGTTCGAATCCCCGCGATGGGGTGAGCTCCCGTTCCTCGGTCCCAGCTCCTGCCCACCTAGCAGTTCGAAAGCACGTCAAAGTGCAAGTAGATCCCAGAGGACAGGATCACACTTCAAAACGACCTTGACAGATTGGAGAACTGGGCCAAAACAAACAAGATGAATTTTAACATGGAGAAATGTAAAGTATTGCACTTGGGCAAAAAAAATGAGAGGCACAAATACAAGATGGGTGACACCTGGCTTGAGAGCAGTACATGTGAAAAGGATCTAGGAGTCTTGGTTGACCACAAACTAGACATGAGCCAACAGTGTGACGCGGCAGCTAAAAAAGCTAATGCAATTCTGGGCTGCATCAATAGGAGTATAGCATCTAGATCAAGGGAAGTAATAGTGCCACTGTATTCTGCTCTGGTCAGACCTCACCTGGAGTACTGTGTCCAGTTCTGGGCACCACAGTTCAAGAAGGACACTGACAAACTGGAACGTGTCCAGAGGAGGGCAACCAAAATGGTCAAAGGCCTGGAAACGATGCCTTATGAGGAACGGCTAAGGGAGCTGGGCATGTTTAGCCTGGAGAAGAGGAGGTTAAGGGGTGATATGATAGCCATGTTCAAATATATAAAAGGATGTCATATAGAGGAGGGAGAAAGGTTGTTTTCTGCTGCTCCAGAGAAGCGGACACGGAGCAATGGATCCAAACTGCAGGAAAGAAGATTCCACCTAAACATTAGGAAGAACTTCCTGACAGTAAGAGCTGTTCGACAGTGGAATTTGCTGCCAAGGAGTGTGGTGGAGTCTCCTTCTTTGGAGGTCTTTAAGCAGAGGCTTGACAACCATATGTCAGGAGTGCTCTGATGGTGTTTCCTGCTTGGCAGGGGGTTGGACTCGATGGCCCTTGTGGTCTTTTCCAACTCTATGATTCTATGATTCTATAAATAGGTACCGCTCCGGCGGGAAGGTAAATGGCGTTTCCGTGCGCTGCTCTGGTTCACCAGAAGCGGCTTAGTCATGCTGGCCACATGACCCGGAAGCTGTACGCCGGCTCCCTCGGCCAATAAAGTGAGATGAGCGCCACAACCCCAGAGTCGGCCACGACTGGACCTAACGGTCAGGGGTCCCTTTACCTTTGTATTGGTTATATGAGGCTGGTTATCCCACAGTTCAAAGATGCATTCTGAGTCTTCCCTTCCCTTGCAGTCTCGTATCCTCAAACAGCAGCCGGGCGAGAGGAATTTCCACACCTTCTACCAGGTGAGCAAACCTCCAGAAGAGGACCCACGCTTTCCCCTTCCTGCTGGGATTTCTCCTCATTCCTGATCTGCTTCTCCGTACTCAGATTGTGTGTTGATGTTGCTCCCTTATCCCTCAAGATCTCAAAGCGACGTATGCCATCAGCTATATATTTTGGAAAATGGTTTTCCGTCCATTTGTCCCCTAAAGGTTTGGAAGCCTCTTGAGATATCGTTGCCAAACTTGACTCAAGGGTTCCCAAGGGTGAAGGCCGTGGTTTTCATCAATGTTTGACCGCCATTTTGAATCAAGAAGTCACTTTGGCCTGGCTTTGCCCGTTTTTGGCGTAGGTTCAGCTGTCGCTCGAAATACTGTCGCTAAACATACCCTAAGGTGGGGGTAGCAGTCTTTGCCAATGTTTGGACGCACGGCATCATTTTGATTCAATATGGCAGGCTGAAACAAGACTATGGTGTGACTGCGCCTGCTTTTTGTCATAGGTTTGGCCACCTCCTAAGATGCTGTTGCCAAACTTGGTACTCTTTGTCAATGTTTGGTTTCCAGGTGCCATTTTGAATCAATATGGCGTACCAAAATGCGTTGTAACTTCACTTGATTTTTGGAGTAGCAGGCTCAAATTCACAAATTACACAATTCATTTGAAAATCAATATTTATTTATTTTTTGTTTTCTAAAAATTCCCGGGCAGCGCCGAGCACTCCTTACTACCACGTATAAATATTAAAAGTATAAGTCATGGGTAGGCAAACTAAGGCCGCGGACGGTCTGGGAATCAACGTGTTTTTAAATTAGTAGAATGTGTCCTTTTATTTAAAATGCATCTCCCCCCCCCAATTTTTTTATTCATTTTATAGCACAAATAAAAAACACAAACAGAAAAGACAAACAATACGAACAAATTCTTGCCATATCCTTATTTTTCTAAACATTGTTAAGTGGGCTTCCCCAAGTCCCACCTATCTGATTTTCATTTTACTTCATCTTTAGCAGTTTACATATATCATAATTTCTAAACATCTTTTTTTTTTAATCACACTTAAAATAACTTCACATTTTATCACTTACAAATAATACTGTTTTGAAATACCCTATCTTCTACTTCTAACCCTACAGCCTATATCCACTTCCAAAGCTATTCTAAGGCATCTCTGGGTTATTTGTGGGGCATAGGAATTCGTTCATTTTTTCCCTTTCAAAATATAGTCCGGCCCCCCACAAGGTCTGAGGGACAGTGGACCGGCCCCCTGCTGAAAAAGTTTGCTGACCCCTGGTTTAAGTGCTGACTGGTGCAGGGCCTGGTAGGGCAGGAGGCCAGGAAGCCAACAGTAGATGGCGCCAGAGGCAACGACAGACAGAGTCAACTCAACTCTTTTCAGCTCTGTCCTCTTCCAGCTGTCATGAGTTCTAGTAACTTGCTGGCTTTTAAAGAAGGTAATGGTAAAGGGACCCCTGACCATTAGGTCCAGTCGTGGCCGACTCTGGGGTTGCGGCGCTCATCTCGCTTTATTGGCCGAGGGAGCCGGCGTACAGCTTCCAGGTCATGTAGCCAGCATGACTAAGCCGCTTCTGGCGAACCAGAGCAGCGCACGGAAATGCCGTTTACCTTCCCGTCGGAGCGGTACCTATTTATCTACTTGCACTTTGACATGCTTTCGAACTGCTAAGTTGGCAGGAGCAGGGACCGAGTAACGGGAGCTCACCCCGTCGTGGGGATTCAAACCGCCGACCTTCTGATCAGCAAGTCCTAGGCTCTGTGGTTTAACCCACAGCGCAAATAAACAACACAGCAAATGCAGAGTTCTGCTGCACAATCGGATTTAGCATTTCAGGCCACAATTTTATATCGCTCCCTTGCACGCATGCCTCCCTCCTTCTGCATGTCGCATTTTTGTCCAGTGACACAACTTTCAGAATCTGGCTGCTCAGACTTGGGTTCGGAAGCTGCTGCGCTGGGCTGTTTACGAGAGAGTTGTTCTTTCTTGCAGTTGCTGCTTGGAGCCTCGGACGCTTTGCTGGAGTCCCTCCACCTCAGCAGGGATCCGGCAGCCTACAGGTTCACCAGAGAAGGTGCCAACAACCATGTAAGTTTCCCTGGGGTTTCATTTCCCCCCCAAAAAAACACCTTTTAAAAAGCTTCTGACCAATTCCAGCTTTTCCCAGACTAATTAATCTGCACACATCTTCTCCCCCCCCCCCCGTCTCTCCTTGTTTATTATAATTAAACATGTAAAGGTTAATAAACTGACACACTCCAGAGTTAGTAGGTTGGTATTATAACATTTATTAAAATAATGCTATGGGTTAATCTTGTGTGCCCTGCTTCTTGGGAGAAGGGCAATGACAGGCCTAGACAGCATCTTGAGAAGTAGAGACGTCACCTTGACAACAAAGGTCCGTATAGTTAAAGCCATGGTTTTCCCAGTAGTGATGTATGGAAGTGAGAGCTGGACCATAAAGAAGGCTGATCGCCGAAGAATTGATGCTTTTGAATTATGGTGCTGGAGGAGACTCTTGAGAGTCCCATGGACTGCAAGAAGATCAAACCTATCCATTCTGAAGGAAATCAGCCCTGAGTGCTCACTAGAAGGACAGATCGTGAAGCTGAGGCTCCAAGACTTTGGCCACCTCATGAGAAGAGAAGACTCCCTGGAGAAGACACTGATGTTGGGAAAGATTGAGGGCACAAGGAGAAGGGGACGGCAGAGGACGAGATGGTTGGATAGTGTTTTCGAGGTTACCAGCATGAGTTTGAGCAAAGTGCGGGAGGTAGTGGAGGACAGAGGTGCCTGGCGTGCTCTGGTCCATGGGGTCACGAAGAGTCGGACACGACTAAACGACTAAACAACAACAACAACAAATGGGTTAATAGAAACAGCAAAGAACCAAAGAATTAAAATGCAAGCTCTGTAAAAACCCAACTAAAACCCAGATATGTCTAATGTATTCAATCCAGTAGCTAACTAAATGCCCAAAGACAACACTCCCAATATAATAATAAAGTACCCCAAAACAAT
The DNA here is from genome assembly GCF_027172205.1 of Podarcis raffonei. Classification (NCBI taxonomy): domain Eukaryota; kingdom Metazoa; phylum Chordata; class Lepidosauria; order Squamata; family Lacertidae; genus Podarcis; species Podarcis raffonei. The sequence continues at coordinate 3,057,993 of NC_070613.1, read as the reverse complement.
TGGCAATTTTCAGTTATCAAAATTGTGGGTTTTGCATTCTTGTATCCTTTTCTCAATCAGGAAAAAAATTCTTCTGAATGTTATATAACATACATATAAAACAAGATAGAAAAAGACATTATAAACTTGTAACACATCTGATCTATCAGCAGGTATCTTGGAGCATCAAGTCATGTAAGAATCTGCCTTTAATAATAATAATAAGCCTCTTCAGCAGAGAGGAAATAAAAAGGCACATGACACCTCAAGTTTCATATCCCCCAAATTCCAAATCAATGGGTTATTTTGGTAAAAAACAAAACAAAATGAAAAAACCTTCCCTTACCCTGGGATCCAAGGTATGTTTTTAATTTTAGGATCCAAGTATAGCGTTTTTCTTGCTGAATTGGGTGGCAGGATTCGGGTTAGTCACTGCAAGAGCAGAGACCCCAAACCACCACTGGAGGGCACTGATTTTTCATTTCCCACTGAAAGCTTTGCATTCCCAGCTTGTCTTGGAGGAATAAATGCTGTGCTTTTTTTCCTGGGGGTACGCAGGGGTATGCACACCCCTAAACATTTTGTGAATCTAAGTTTGGCCTCACTGAGGGGCATTATTTCAACAGGAGTAGTATAATGAGAGTACCCCAAACATATTTTTTTAAAAGAAAAAAGCACTGAATAAATGGAATTTAAAAAGGCAAATCTGAAAGAGTTCATCTAGCTCTGTGGTTCCCCAAAGCTTTTTGGGGCTGTCGCCCCTTTGGTGCCACTGAAGGGAGAGGATACTCAAATCCTGTCTGTGAAATCACCCCAGGCTTCAATAATCACCCCAGGCCTCAAAACTGTTCAAAATTCCTTTTGTCTTCTAAAAATCCACAGCTACAGCTTTTCTGTGGATTCTCACAAGATGCTGTTCCAAAGGCAAAATGTTATTCTTTTATCAGCACGAGAAGGCTTCAAAAAGCTAATGAATAGGCTCTGTTCAAAGCAGGCCTGAGAACTGAATCTTATCTCATTCTAGTTGCAACATCTTTGGACATGCTGAACCACCAGGGCTCCTCGACCCCTTGGCTTTCATTCCCCTTTCCCAGGAAGGGTGCCAAGAGTCCACAATAGTCCCAAGACAGCTTTCTGTTCATGCTCAGAGGAACTCATGGAGGAGAAAGGGGGAGGGAACTGGAAGGGGTATATATGCTTGTGCACATGACTGTGAACTTGTGCATGCTTTTTGTGAACTATCACACTTGCTCCTTCTTCCAGTTCATGGATGGTAGAAATAAAGCTTTCTATCTGAAACTATTCCTTGAGTGTCTGTTGACTCCCACTTCCCTTTCCCGGGCGCAATATTTTTCCCACCCGAGGGCAAAGCCTCAGAAGGCTACACCACAAATCCACCCCATTGCCCACTATCCTACCCTATTAAATGCATTCTTCAGAATACCTGTCTGCACATGCGAGATAATTACACAACAACGTTCAAAGCAAGAACAATGAATTGCACATTTATCCGAAATCCAATCTGTTCATGTTTTTTTTATATATATATAAAGTCTTCCTGGCAGTGCTCAAACATCATTATTTTTATTTCCCCCTCTTCTCTTCCTCCTCATTCCTTCTCCCCGGCATCCCCTTGCAACCCTAGTCGTCGGGGAGCGAGAAATCCAGCCACCGGGCCGTTGCCGACGCCATGACCGTGATCGGTTTCACTTCGGAAGAGATCGACTCCGTCTACAAGATCCTGGCGGCCATTTTGCACTTGGTAAATAAAGGGGGGGGACGTTGCTTGCTGGCACCGGGAAGGCGTACACAGACGGAATAAATATTCAAGTTAGAAAGGAAACAGCCGCACGGGTTTGTCCTTTACGTCCTCTGTGCTTTTGGTATGTGAGGAGAAATCCTGGGTACCCTCTCTTCTGCCTGGAAATGTATTAAGATGTGATAAAAAACTGTTCAAAAGTCCTTTACAGGGAACATACAGCTGTGGGGGCCAGTTGTGGCACAACAATGTGGCCCTTGAGTCTCTTCCCAGGCCACGCCCCCTTTCCCAGGCCACTCCCCCTCACACTTTCCTCAATGGCTCCATTCCGGAGCCTCGTTCACATCCTGAAAAGAACGCAACCTGCATCTGCGCGTGTGCAGGTCACCATTTCTGCGCATGTGCGTGATGTCATTTTGAGCGTCTGCGCATGCGCTAGCGGCAAAACCCGGAAGTAATGCGTTCTGTTACTTCCAGGTCGCCGCAGAGCGCAACCCGAAAACACTCAACCTGAAGCAACTTTAACCCGAGGTATGACTGTATTTTCAAAGAAGATAAATACAGTGGTACCTCGGAAGTCGAACATAATGCATTCTGGAAGGGCGTTCGACTTCCGAAATGTTCAATTTCCGAGGCACGGCTTCTGATTGGCTCTTGCAATTGGAAGAGCCAATCGGAAGCTGCTTGTCTGCCATGAGGGACGTTCAGCTTCCGAAAAACGTTCAAAAACCAGAACGTGTACTTCCGGGGTTTTGATGTTTGGGAGCCAAAACGTTTGGCGACGAAGACGATCGTAAACCGAGGTTTGACTGTAAATGAGTAAGTTAAGTGAATTTGGTTATGCAGAAGATATTGAAAATAAACTTAAGGAACCGCAGAAAGAGGGGGAAGGACATCAAGTTTGAAAATGTCAAGATGATTGTAAAATCAGTGAAATGTATATCTCTGAAATGCATATATATGTATACCTGAAATGTTCCGTGATCCAATCAGAAGCCAGGATGGCTTCTGTAATTCCAGGATGTCCTGCTTAAATCGGGACGATTGAGCGATATGTGCTTCTGTTTGATTGCTGTTCTCTCGCTGGACTTCCCAGGGCAACGTGTGCTTTGTCGCCACGGGGGACGACGTGGAGGTAGAGAATGCCGAACTGGTGCCCTACCTGGCTGAGCTGACCTCCACAGAGCCGGAAAGTCTCCGTAACACGCTCCTCTACCGGACAGTAGCCACCGGGGGCGGGGAAGTCATCCAAAAGGGCCACAGCGCCAACGAGGCCAACTACGCGAGGGATGCTTGCGCCAAGGTAGTAGCTATGGCAAGGTGCGGGAATGTTCAGGGAGGCAGGAGAGGATATATTGTTTAATCATAGCCTTCTCAACTTGCGTTAGCAAGTCCCTTTACTTAGCAGAGTGCATTCCCCTTTTAAACACACAGCGGTTAGCTTGTTGCAAGCTTGTTTAAGCTTCTCAATATAGGATTCCTGGTAATAATGATAATGATAATGATAATATAAATAAATAAATAAATTTTTATTTATACTCCGCCCTTCCCGGTTCAGAAAACTGGGCTCAGGGTGGCTAACAACAAATTTAAAACACCCATTTGTAGAAGCAGCATAAAAACACAGTATAAAGACATGAATAACAATAAAATTCAAAGTTCAGAAATCAATTTGGGGGAAATCCATCTAATAAGCAAGCATTAGATAATCACCAGGGCTAGCTGGCTTAATTAGTCCTACTTGGGCCAGCGAGGAGACCAGGGGAGAATTAGCTGTGGGGTCTCAGAGCGGGTAATCTTCATAAACGGAGGGGGAGGGAAGAGAAGGGAAATAAAAGATCAGGTTGAATTCAAAATAAAGGCCTGGCGGAATAGCTCTGTCTTACAGGCCTGATGGAAGGAGGTTAAATCCTGCAGGGCCCTGGTCTCGCGTACCCTCTGCGCTTCGGAGGCTTTGCATTGCTATCACTGAAGCCAAGGAGCCTGCATTCGCTCCATAGGACGCACACACGTTGTTGTTTAGTCGTTTAGTCATGTCCGACTCTTCGTGACCCCATGGACCAGAGCACGCCAGGCACCTCTGTCCTCCACTACCTCCCGCACTTTGCTCAAACTCATGCTGGTAACCTCGAAAACACTATCCAACCATCTCGTCCTCTGTCACCCCCTTCTCCTTGTGCCCTCCATCTTTCCCAGCATCAGTGTCTTCTCCAGGGAGTCTTCTCTTCTCATGAGGTGGCCAAAGTACTGGAGCCTCAGCTTCACGATCTGTCCTTCCAGTGAGCACTCCGGGCTGATTTCCTTAAGAATGGATGCGTTTGATCTTCTTGCAGTCCATGGGACTCTCAAGAGTCTTCTCCAGCACCATAATTCAAAAGCATCAATTCTTCGGCGATCAGCCTTCTTTATGGTCCAGTTCTCACTTCCATACATCACTACTGGGAAAACCATGGCTTTAACTATACGGACCTCTGTTGGCAAGGTGACGTCTCTACTTCTCAAGATGCTGTCTAGGCCTGTCATTGCCCTTCTCCCAAGAAGCAGGCGTCTTTTAATTTCATGGCTGCTGTCACCATCTGCAGTGATCATGGAGCCCAAGAAAGTAAAATCTCTCACTGCCTCCATTTCTTCCCCTTCTATTTGCCAGGAGGTGATGGGCCCAGTGGCCATGATCTTCGTTTTTTTGATGTTGAGCTTCAGACCATATTTTGCGCTCTCCTCTTTCACCCTCATTAAAAGGTTCTTTAATTCCTCCTCACTTTCTGCCATCAAGGTTGTGTCATCTGCATATCTGAGGTTGTTGATATTTCTTCCGGCAATCTTAATTCCAGCTTGGGATTCATCCAGCCCAGCCTTTCGCATGATGTATTCTGCATATAAATTAAATAAGCAGGGAGACAAAATACAGCCTTGTCGTACTCCTTTCCCAATTTTGAACCAATCAGTTGTTCCATATCCAGTTCTAACTGTAGCTTCTTGTCCCACATAGAGATTTCTCAGGAGACAGATGAGGTGATCAGGCACTCCCATTTCTTTAAGAACTTGCCATAGTTTGCTGTGGTCGACACAGTCAAAGGCTTTTGCATAGTCAACGAAGCAGAAGTAGATGTCTTTCTGGAACTCTCTAGCTTTCTCCATAATCCAGCGCATGTTTGCAATTTGGTCTCTGGTTCCTCTGCCTCTTCTAAATCCAGCTTGCACTTCTGGGAGTTCTCGATCCACATACTGCTTGAGCCTTCCTTGTAGAATTTTAAGCATAACCTTGCTAGCGTGTGAAATGAGTGCAATTGTGCGGTAGTTGGAGCATTCTTTGGCACTGCCCTTCTTTGGGATTGGGATGTAGACTGATCTTCTCCAATCTTCTGGCCACTGCTGAGTTTTCCAAATTTGCTGGCATATTGAGTGTAGCACCTTAACAGCATCATCTTTTAAAATTTTAAATAGTTCAGCTGGAATACCATCACTTCCACTGGCCTTGTTATTTGCAGTGCTTTCTAAGGCCCATTTGACTTCACTCTCCAGGATGTCTGGCTCAAGGTCAGCAACCACACTACCTGGGGTGTACGAGACATCCATATCTTTCTGGTATAATTCCTCTGTGTATTCTTGCCACCTCTTCTTGATGTCTTCTGCTTCTGTTAGGTCCTTACCACTTTTGTCCTTTATTATGGTAATCTTTGTACGAAATGTTCCTTTCATATCTCCAATTTTCTTGAACAGATCTCTGGTTCTTCCCACACATTTCCCCTTAATTTTTGGAGGGGGAAAAGTGCGTCCTATAGAGCGAAAAATACGGTTGGTTCAGCTGAGAGGCAGTGACTGGTGTTTCAGAAGTAAGAAACCAATGCAAAAAAGCCTGTTCTTGTGTTGCCACCCTCCAGACCTCTTGCAAAGGAGGCACACGATGGTCTCACGGTGGTCTCCTGAGGCATTTAAAGCCGTTGAAATCTGAAAACTCTGTTCAACCAAAAGATGACACGGCCGTCACCCTGTTTTCACCTACAGGCCTTCTATGAGCGTCTATTCTGCTGGATCGTGGCCCGCATCAACACGGTCATCGAGGTCAAGAACTACGATGCCCGAATCCATGGCAAGAATACGGTGATTGGAGTCCTGGACATCTATGGCTTCGAGATCTTCGACAACAATAGGTTGGTGTCTTTCAACTAGCGGAGACCCCCCCCCCGAGGCAAACGAAATACAGTTCTGCACCCCCTTCTGCACTACACATTTAAAGCAGTGTGATAACGATTTAAACAGTTGTCGCTTCCCTCAAAGAATCCTGGGAGATGTAGTTTGTGAAGGACGCTGAGAGTTGTAAAGAGGACCCTCTTCCCCGCACAGAACTACAATTCCCAGAGTTGCCAGAGGAAGAAGGATTGATTTTTTAATATTTTTTTTACAACAACAACAACAAATTTTTATTTATACCCTGCCCTCCCTGGCCGAAACCGGGCTCAGGGTGGCTAACACTGAATATAAATACAGTAAAAACATTAAAAACAAAACAAAAACAAACAAACAAAAAAACAGTTGATTGAAATATAAGTTAGAATACAGCTTAAAATGAAGCTTAAAATGCAGCCTCGTTTTAGTGGTAGTCTGAGAATTGTAGCTCTGTGCCGGGAAAAGGGGTCTCTGAACAACCCTCAACACCCACCCTAAAGAAACTACAACTCCCAGAATTCTTTTGGGGGAAAGCCATGACTGTTTACTAAGTGGAATGATACTGCTTTCAACGTATGTGTTCAGAATCCCATCGGCAGGTGGACTAGTGGTTAGTTTCTGGGTGTTGCCAGGATCCTTGCAAAGGATGGTGAGCCTTAGCTGGATCCGACCATTTTCAGGATCACGTTACACAGGCCGCATTCATGCTATCGGTTTAAAGTTCTATGATACCACTTTAAGCAGTCATGGTTTCCCCCAAGGAATTCTGGGACCTGTAGTTTGTTAAGGATGCTGCGAGTAGTTAGAAGACACCCTCTTATTCCTGTCACAGAGCTACAATTCCCAGAGCAGCGCACGGAAACGCCGTTTACCTTCCCGCCAGAGTGGTACCTATTTATCTACTTGCACTTTGACGTGCTTTCGAACTGCTAGGTTGGCAGGAGCAGGGACTGAGCAACGGGAGCTCACCCCGTCGCGGAGATTTGAACCGCCGAGGTTCTATTTTCTGAGAATCCTCCGGAAAAACAATCTCCCAAAGGACCTGTTGATGGCATTTTACCATTGTACTGCTGAGAATGTATTAACTTATGGTCTGTGTGTGTGGTTTGGGAGCTGCACGGTCCGAGAAAAAATAATGTTGTCCAGGGTTGTAAAAACTGCGGAGAGAATAATTGGGTGCACTCTTCCCACCTTGGTTCAAATCTACGCTTCCAGGTGCCATAAGAAAGCGGCAGAGATAGCGCAGGATAGTGCGCACCCCGGAAATGATCTCTTTCAGCTTCTGCCTTCTGGAAGAAGGTCCAGGGTTATAAAGACCAGGACTAGCCGCCTGAGAGACAGTTTCCACGCAAATGCAATTCTGGTTCTAAACGCAGTATAAGGAGTCCCTATAGTATAGTGTATTTTAAAATGGGGTTTCAGAGTTTTTAGGGGTTTTTGAATGTTTTATGTAAATTTTAAATTTCATTGTTCTGTATGGGACAATGATAATAAAGATATCGTATATATTGTGGCAAGCGCATCATTCCTTCTATTGGCTGCAGGCTTCCAACACCATAATAACTGAAGCATCCCTAAAACATCTTCTATTGTGGGTGCTTGACAGACTGATCAATGTGGCAATCACGAAGCTTCTCTCCCTGTGACCTTCGAACATGCTGACTTTGTTTCAATTAATTTGCGCAAGGGTGTATGATGTGAACGGGGCCTTTCTCCTCTTCCATACCACCGACCGTCTTCCTGGCCCGCCTCTGAACCTCTTCCAATCTGCCTACGCTCTTTCCGAAAGTGTGATGTCCAGAATTAGGCCTGCTCAAATTTGGGTTCCCCGATCGTAAAATGACATTGATGGACAGGCATTTCAGGGCCAACAAAAGAAAGCCCACTCTGCCCTGCAAATATGCGCCATTAACTTATGGAACTCACTGTAACAAGATGCGACAATAGCCACTGGCTCAGGTGACTTTGTAAGAAAATTAGACAAATGTGTCTGATCAATAACTTGTAGTCGTGACAGCTATATAGAAATATTATTTAGATCCAGAGGCATTATGGCATTAAAAGTGAACCCGGGTTCAAATCTCCAGCGTGAAGCTCACGGACTCACCTTCCATAGTAATTAAATAAGTCTGGACTCTGCCACTGAGTTATGGTTTTGCCCTGGGGTGCAGAATCCCCTTTGCTCTGTGGGGTGCAGAATGGGGTCCTGAGTCTCGCCTGCTCCCTCTCCCTTTCAGCTTTGAGCAGTTCTGCATTAACTACTGCAACGAGAAGCTGCAGCAGCTGTTCATCGAACTGATCTTGCAGCAGGAGCAGGAGGAGTACCAGCGCGAGGGGATCGAGTGGCAACACGTGAGTCGCGGTGGCCGGTGAGGGGGAAGGTGTGGGGTTTTCTGGTTGCATATTTTGTGGTTTTATGTGGTGAACTGCCCTGTGATCTTTGGATGAAGGGCGGTACAGTGGTACCTCGGGTTACAGACGCTTCAGGTTACAGACGCTTCAGGTTACAGACTCCGCTAACCCAGAAATAGTACCTCGGGTTGAGAACTTTGCTTCAGGATGAGAACAGAAATCGCGTGGCGGCAGCGGGAGGCCCCATCAGCCAAAGTGGTACCTCAGTTTAAGAACAGTTTCAGGTTAAGAACAGACCTCCAGAACGAATTAACTCCTATTTGGGGACTTCCCTGGCTTTTTCCTGGCCCATGTAGGACCAGTCTGGATAGTTGGCCTTGGTGAAGATTTGATGTTTTCATCCCCAAAAAGTTTTTGATTTGAGTTTCTACTGAAATGAGGCTGCATTTTAATGTTGCATTTTAATCTTGTTTTTAAGTTGTATTTCAATCAATTGTTTTTATACCTGGTGTTAGCCGCCCTGAGCCCGTTTTTGGCTGGGGAGGGTGGGGTATAAAAAAAGGTTATTATTATTATTATTATTATTATTATTAACCCGAGGTACCACTGTATATCAATTTAATAAAAAATAACAACCACAGAATCTCCTTTCTGGGATTTCACAGGGGAACTGCATGAGTCTTAACCCTTTGCTTACCAAGCAACAAGTGGAATTTTATTTTGGCTGCAATACTACGGTATTCCCCACACTACCCCTGAGTCACAGACCTTCTGAAAGGCCTCCCGGAGACTTTGTTTTCACTATTTTCCCACCTCGCCCTTGACAGATTGAATATTTCAACAACCAAATCATTGTGGACCTGGTGGAGGAGCCACACAAGGGCATCATCGCTGTGCTGGATGAGGCCTGCCTGACTGGGGGGAAAGTCACCGACACCCTGTTCCTGGAGTCCATGAATACCAGGCTTGGCAAACACCCACACTATACCAGCAGGAAGGTAAGGTAAAGGTAAAGGGACCCTTGACCATTAGGTCCAGTCGTGGCCGACTCTGGGGTTGCGGCGCTCATCTCGCTTTACTGGCTGAGGGAGTCGGCGTACAGCTTCCGGGTCATGTGGCCAGCATGACTAAGCCGCTTCTGGCGAACCAGAGCAGCGCACGGAAATGCCGTTTACCTTCCCGCTGGAGCGGTACCTATTTATCTACTTGCACTTTGACGTGCTTTCAAACTGCTAGGTTGGCAGGAGCAGGGACCGAGCAACGGTAGCTCACCCCGTTGCGGGGATTCGAACCGCCGACCTTCTGATTGGCAAGTCCTAGGCTCTGTGGTTTAACCCACAGCGCCACCCGCGTCCCTAAGGAGGGGATATCTCGAAGCAGCTCCCCACCCCTCTTCAGCACATGAGCCAAAGGAAGGAACAGAATTAATCTGAGCCTTGAAAAGTACATAGAGCTGGAAGGAAAAGTGGGCAAAAGCGCCATTCTTCCAGCTTCCTCCATTGACTCTATGGGTGTATCAGTGCCGGATTTAGGTTTGATGAGGCCCTAAGCTACTGAAGGTAATGGGGCTCTTTAGATGTCCAGCTGTCCTTTGTCAACAACAAATTGTCGCTGTTTTTGTGTGTGTTACATATATGCTATATGGTAATTTATGGACCTTATAGGTATCTAAAGCCATTTGCACATGCAGAATGTAGGCACCCTATATATGTTGTTGTTGTTTAGTCGTTTAGTCGTGTCCGACTCTTCGTGACTCCATGGACCAGAGCACGCCAGGCACTCCTGTCTTCCACTGCCTCCCGCAGTTTGGTCAGACTCATGTTTGTAGCTTCGAGAACACTGTCCCACCATCTCATCCTCTGTCGTCCCCTTCTCCTTGTGCCCTCCATCTTTCCTCACATCAGGGTCTTTTCCAGGGAGTCTTCTCTTCTCATGAGGTGGCCAAAGTATTGGAGCCTCAGCTTCAGGATCTGTCCTTCCAGTGAGCACTCAGGGCTGATTTCCTTCAGAATGGAGAGATTTGATCTTCTTGCAGTCCATGGGACTCTCCAGAGTCTCCTCCAGCACCAGAATTCAAAAGCATCCATTCTTTGGCGATCAGCCTTCTTGATGGTCCAGCTCTCACTTCCCTACATCACTACTGGGAAAACCATAGCTTTAACTATATGGACCTTTGAGAGCAAACCAGTGATATCTGAGGGAGCAGGCTAGCAGGCAGGGCCCATGACTTACATCATAGGAGCCTACACAACACAAAACACTGTTGCTGGATGTAGGTTTGGTTTTATTTGTTTTTTATCTTATATTTTGGAAATGTACATCCAGGTTTGTTTACCCTTTAAATTTTTGGGGGGGCCCCAAGAGAGTGGGGCCCTAAGCTATAGCTTGTTTAGCTTATATGTAAATCCGGCACTGATTAAGGGAGAGAAAGGAAATCTTCAGGGGAACAGAGTTTACAGCCTTCTGAGGTAGCCTGTTCCACTGTTGAGGAGTTCTTTCCGTCTATTTATTTCGATCTTTTCTATAGCCGTTTATGTGGTGTGTGGTTTTTTTTAAAAAATCTGAGTCGTTTACGGCAATACCTTAACACGGATAGAACATTGATAGAGCATTGCAAAAGAAAATCAAACAAAAATAAATGCGCATTAGAAGCTGCACCCTTGGCAGCAAAATAAAGATGCTCTTCGACATAAAGAAGTCTCAATCGAATGCAGAAATACAATGGGAAAACATGGAAAGCATTGTTAGCAGCTGAGCAAAATCGCTGTGATCCAAGCGGCGCCTACACTCCACACCTCCCCAACAGTGACTTCTCCAAACACAAACTCAGCGGCTTCCCACATACAGACGTCACTTTCCACCCTCCCAGCCATTCATACCCTTATTAGCCGAGCTACCTCCTCCGGAAGGAACCAAGAAGAGCTAAACTTCAATAAAGAATGGGGAAATTTGTATAATTTGTTTAGGAGATCACTGTGAACCAGGCACCCCCGAACTCGGCCCTCCAGATGTTTTGAGACTACAACTCACATCATCCCTAGCTAATAATAATAATAATAATAATAATAATAATAATAATAATAAATTTTATTTATATCCCGCCCTCCCCGGCCAGAGCCGGGCTCAGGGCGGCTAACACCAATAAAATCACAGTAAAACCATAATAGAGGGGAAAGAGAGAGAGAGGGAAAAAACCCCAATTTAAAATACAGGTTAAAATGCAATTTAAAATGCAGCCTCATTTTAAAATAGCCCATAAATCAAGACCATAAGGGGAGGGAAACATGAGGGTCAGACTGAGTCCAAGCCAAAGGCCAGGAGGAACAGCTCTGTCTTGCAGGCCCTGCGGAAAGATGTCAAGTCCCGCAGGGCCCTAGTCTCTTGGGACAGAGCGTTCCACCACATCGGGACCAGTACTGAAAAGGCCCTGGCCCTAGTTGAAACCAATCTAACCACCTTGCGACTTGGGACCATTATTGTTATTATTAATTGTGAGGCTCACAGCCCTTCAGCAGAAAAACAACAATTCCATTCCTTATTCTATATATAACATAGGGATAAAGAGTCATTCTGCTGTTTCCATAGTTAAAACAAGGAGGAGTCATAAATTCTTGCTGGTGTTTTTCAAATCAACCGGCAATCTAGTAGATGCTGATCAACCTTTGCCCAACACCACTGTAGGAAAACCCCCCAGAATTAATAAGAATCACAAATGCCTCCATCCACCCTGAAATATACTCAGAGTCGCAAAGTGATTTCATGCTCTTTATTCAGCTCATAGTGGTGAGGAGGAATGAATGAAAGTCCCCTCAAAGTATCTGCTTTATATACATTATTTACACAATGGGCTGCACATGATTGGCTAATTCCGGAATTCTACTGTAAGCCAATCAGGTTGTGGATTCACTTCTATCTGGAGCATGATTGGGTAGTTCCTGCCAACCAATCATACTGCTGCATTGTTCTAGGACCAATCAGACTGCTGCATTCTGAATCCTATTGTTCTAGGACCAATCAGACTGCTGCCTTTTGGATCCTATTGTTCTAGGACCAATCAGACTGCTGCAGTTTGGATCCTATTCAACTCAGTACATAACACCCCTCCCCTCTAAGTTCCAGTCCTGCCCGGGAGGTCGCATTCATAGTCCTCGAGGTACGCTGGCGGCCTACGTGTGCGTTGCGGCCTGGGGTGTTCCCTGGTCCGGGGTTCAGGTTCTGGCTCGTGTTCCAAGGATGCTGGCTGTGATGGGGCTATTTGGTCTGGCGCAACCGGCTCGCTCAGTCGTGGTTCTGGTTCCGGTGTCCTTTCGGCCTCGCAGGTCCTCTCTGTATTTACTGATTCTGCCTCTCCTGCTGGCCCCTCGTGCTCTATGGGCCTCACTGCCCCTCTGTTCCCTTGGGACTCCTCTGACCTTTCCTCCTCCTGGTTTTCTCCCGGGAATCGTCGCCGTATCTGGTCGCAGTGGCGGCGCCAGCATTGCCCCCCATCTGTTAGCACCTCATACGACACGGGGCCAGTGACCCTGGTGACTGTGGCGGGTACCCATGCTGGGCCTGCCCCAAAATTCTTTGCGTACACTGGGTCCTGGGCCTCGAAGGTCCGGGGGTTCCTGCCTTCCCCCACCACTACCTCATCCTGAGCTCTATCGGGGTGAAGGCGGTCCAATCTGATTGCAAGGCGCCGACCCATTAGTAGTTCAGCGGGGCTCCGGCCAGTCGTTGAGCTGGGGGTGCTGTGCTGTGCTAGAAGGAATGTGGCAAGGCGGTACTCCCAATCCCCTTGCGTCATGCGGCGAAGGGTGTCCTTGGTGGTCCGCACCATGCGTTCTGCTTGGCCATTGGTGGCAGGATGGAATGGCGCCGAACGGATGTGGCGGATGGCGTTCTGCGCTGTGAAGGTTTGGAATTCTCCTGACGTAAATGCAGCCCCGTTGTCTGAGACGAGAGTGTCAGGGAGCCCGTGGGTTGTAAACAGCCTGCATAGTACCCGGATGGCTGCGGACGTAGAAGTGGACGGTACCAGTGCGACTTCCAGCCATTTGGTGTAGGAGTCCACCACTATGAAGAATGTTTTCCCCTGAAAGGGGCCAGCGAAGTCCACATGCAGGCGTGACCATGGTGCTCGGGCGGACTCCCAGGACTGGACTGGGGCCCTTGGGGGATCTGGGCGGGATTCTTGGCAGGCCTGGCAGTGTTTGACCCAGGCCTCTATCTCTCCGTCGATCCCCGGCCACCACACATAACTCCTGGCAAGGGCCTTCATTCTTACTACCCCTGGGTGTGTCTCGTGTAGGGCTGTGAGGACCCTTTTGCGGAGGGGCTGGGGAACAACGACCCTGCTTCCCCATAACAGGCACCCCTTGTGGGCCAACAGTTCATGTTTGCGGGTTGTGTAGCCGGCGAATTCTGGCCCGGGGCTGCTGCTGGGCCATCCCCTCCACACCCAGTCCAGGACCTGGGGGATGACCCTATCTTTCTTGGAATGGTGTGCAACTTCTTGTGCCTGAATGGGGCGGTCGGGAAGCAGCTCCAGGCTCATAACCTCTTGTGCAGGTGCTGGGTCGGGGCCTGTTTCCGGTAGTGGTAGCCTGCTGAGGGCATCCGCATGGCCCATCGCCTTCCCCGGACGGTGAATCAGTGCATACTGGTAGCTGGCAAGGAAAATTGACCACCTGAGGACGCGAGGAGACAGCACTTGGGGGGTCTGCTTTTCAGGGGCAAATAAGCCAAGCAACGGCTTGTGGTCAGTCACCACGGTGAAGGGCCCCCCGTACAAGAAATCATGGAAATTTTTTTACTCCCTTCACGATTGCCAGACCCTCCTTGTCGATTTGCGAGTAGTTCCGCTCGGTTGCGTTGAGTGTCTGGGAAAAGTATGCCACCGGTACCTCTCTTCCATCCGGGAGTTGGTGTCCCAGGACAGCGCCAATTCCATAGGGCGAGGCATCGCATGCTAGCACCACCGGCAGCCTCTCGTCGAAGTGTGCCAAGACCGAGTTTGAGACAAGCAAGTCCTTGACTGCCTGGAATGCAGCCTCCTGGCGCTGGCCCCACACCCAAGGGGCCCGCTTGTCCAGGAGTCTGTGTAGGGGCTCTGCTACCGCCGCCTTGTGGGGAAGGAAGGAATGGTAAAAGTTCAATAGTCCCAAGAAGGCCTGAAGTTCAGTCTTGTTCTTGGGCGCTGGGGCATCACAAATGGCCCGTACCTTGTCCTCAGTCGGGTGGACCCCTTCTGCGTCCACCATAAATCCCAGAAAGTCCACCTGAGGCACTCCTAGTAGACATTTTTCCCGCTTCACCTTGAGACCCGCCGTCTGGAAACGGTGCAGAACGGTGCGGAGGCGGTCCTCAAACTCCTCTGGTGTGGGCCCGGCAATCAACACATCATCGAAGAAGGGGGTGACGCCAGGAATCCCTTTAAGTAGAGAGTCCATTAGATTCTGGAATATGCCTGGTGCCACGCTGACACCGAATTGCAGCCGCTTTACCCTGAATGCTCCTCTGTGCGTCACAATCGTCTGTGCCTCTGCTGTGGCCTCATCTACTGGCAGCTGTTGATATGCTTGGGCCAAGTCCAGCTTACCAAAAATTTTCGACCCAGCCAGGGTGGCAAGAACATGGCTGACCACTGGCACTGGGTATGCATGGGCCGTGAGGGCCTTGTTTATGGTACATTTGTAGTCTGCGCAGATGCGGACTGAACCATTAGGCTTGACGGGCGTGACGATTGGGGTTTCCCAGGGGGCATTAGGCACCGGCTCCAGCACTCCTTGCTCCACGAGCCGGTCCAATTCCTCGTCTATACGGGGTTTCAGGGCGAACGGGACCCGGCGGGCCTTGAGCCTGACCGGTCGTACTGCGGGGTCAAGCTGTAGAGCAATGGGGGGGCCCGTATACTGTCCCAATTTCCCATCGAAAACCCCCGGAAATTCCTTGCATATGGCGTCCACGTCCACTTGTAAGCTAGTGTGGTTCACCCCGGTGACGGCTAGCCCCAGTGGTCCAAACCATGCCAATCCCAGTAAGCTAATGTAGGGGCCCTTGACAACAAGCAAGTCCAGTTGCCGCATCCGCCCTCGGTATTGCACCCTGAAGGTCCCCACCCCCATTGTGGGGACCTTACGTTTTTGGAAGTCCCGGAGGGTGAATGGGGCCGGCCTGAGTTTGGGACCCCCAGTAGGACACAGTTTCCTTAAGGTCCTTGCCGAGATTATGGATAGAGTTGAACCCGTGTCAAGCTCCATGCGGCATGGGGCCCCCTCTATCTGTACGTCAACATAAATTTTCTCTACGTTGGGGTGGGGCAACTGGTATACCTGGAAGTCCGTGAGCTCTGTCGAGTTGCCTTGGTGCGTTGGGCCCCGGGACCTGGGGCTCTTGGATTGGTCATCTGATGCCTGGCGTTGGGTGGGCCGAGCCCGACACACCCGGGCGATGTGTCCCAATTTTCTGCACTGCCTGCACTCTGCGTTGCGGAAACGGCAGGTCCTCCTCTCGTGACTTTCTCCACAGCTTGCGCAGCTCCCTCCTTCTCGTCGAGGCAGCTGTGGTATGTGGGCTGCTTGAGTGCGCTGCTGTACTCGGTGCACCTCCTCCCTGTCGGATCCTGAGTCGTCGGTGAGGTCTTTGTGGTGGACCCTCGGTTGGGACAGCTGGCTCGGCCGTGCCTCTTGCGTCGACCTCTCGGCAGCTTCCGTTGCCAGGGCCTCCTCCAGAGCGACCTGGAACGTTAGGTCCTTCTTAGCGTAGAGGCGTCGTTGCAGCTTCTCATCCTTCAGGCCACCGACGAGGCGGTCCCGAAGCATGTTCTCCAGCTCTGAGAAGTTGCAGAACCGGGCGGCTTGGCGGAGAGAGGTCACAAACCCAGTTATGGTTTCCCCAGGGGCTTGCCGCTTTGCGTAGAAGGCATTTCGACGAGCCACCACTGAGGGCTGCGGCGAAAAGTGCCCCTTCAGCTGTTCCATTATTGTTTTGTATGGAACAGTAGCGACGTCTTCAGGCGCAAGGAGGGCCCGGGCGATTTCAAACGTCTCCTCTCCGCAGACGCTGAAGAATATCGCCCTCTTCTTGGCGTCTTCTTCGTCGGTGACTCCTTTGGCTTCTAGGAGGAAGGTGAAACGGGAGGCGTACGCTTCCCAGTCTCCCGATGCTGGGTTGAACGGCGAGAAGCTGTTGTCGGTTGCCATTCTGAGTTCCTTGTGTCCCGGAGCTGAAGCCTGGATACACGGTGCGAGGCAGCGGTGCGGCAGGTGGCGGTGCTGCGGTGCTGTGTGTGGCAGTCAGCTCAGCGGGATCCCACCTTCGTCGCCAGTGAAATATACTCAGAGTCGCAAAGTGATTTCATGCTCTTTATTCAGCTCATAGTGGTGAGGAGGAATGAATGGAAGTCCCCTCAAAGTATCTGCTTTATATACATTATTTACACAATGGGCTGTACATGATTGGCTAATTCCGGAATTCTACTGTAAGCCAATCAGGTTGTGGATTCACTTCTATCTGGAGCATGATTGGGTAGTTCCTGCCAACCAATCATACTGCTGCATTGTTCTAGGACCAATCAGACTGCTGCATTCTGAATCCTATTGTTCTAGGACCAATCAGACTGCTGCCTTTTGGATCCTATTGTTCTAGGACCAATCAGACTGCTGCAGTTTGGATCCTATTCAACTCAGTACATAACACACCCCTTCGCTCTTGCCTTATGTGAATCTCTTTGTATATAAGAAACTAATAAGAACCCTGCTGGATCAAGCCAGTGGCTCATATAGTTCAGCATCAGGTCATAGCTGTCAATGTTTCCCTTTTTTTAAGGGAAATTCCCTTATTCCGAATAGGATTCCTCGCAAGAAAAGGGAAAAGTTGACAGCTATGTGTCAGGTGTGTGTGCAGGAGCCAGGCCCTGTGACCAATAGGACTTTGCAGGACTGGGGCCTTCCTAAGTTTGTTCTGAAGAGGCAAGGTGCGGTTGCACAGGTGAGGCCGATTGGTAACTCACATCACCTGTTGGCAAGAGCTGGGAAGGGATTTAAGGTCAGCATTTCCCTTCGGCTCTTTGCCACAGCAACATGTTTCTTGCCTTGTTGTGTTTGACTCCTTGCTTCTTGATCCTCGGACCCTTGATTTCTTGACTCCTTGCTTCTTGATCCTCGGACCCCTGACTTCGTGACTCCTTGCTTTCTGACCCTCGGACTCTTGACTTCTTGACTCCTGGCTGCTGGATCCCTGTTCCTGCTCCCACCCAGCCATGTTGTCCCCAGTCCCGATGTCCCCTGCCAGGACTTTGATCGCCCATGAACCGGACTGTGACACAGAGCAGAGACACCCTGGGTAGGAGCCATCGACAGCCTGATCCATGAATTTGTCCAATTGCCTTTTAAAGCCATTTTAAAGTTGGTGGCCATCACTGTGTCCTGTGGCAGGGAGTTCCGTAGATGAACCGTGCTCTCTGTGGAGAAGTCCTTCCTCTTTTCGCCGCCCTGATTCTCCCCACATTCAGCTTCACTGCATGGCCGTGAGTTCCATTGTGAATGGAGCTGAATCGTCTTCGCAGTGATATGTTTCAGTTTCATGTTGTGAAGCGCCCTGAGATCTACAGCTATAGGGCAGGCGAATGAATGAATGAATGAATGAATGTCTGCTTCCTTCCTCTTGCCTGCAGCTTAATCCTGCTGACAAGTCCATGGATTTCGGACGCGATTTCCGCATTAAGCACTACGCGGGAGATGTCACGTGAGTTTTGCTCTGGCTTGAAGGTTATACTCCATTATTTGTGGAAGGGGGCATGGGGTTTGTAATAATAATAATAATAATGATAATGATAATTTATTATTTATACCCCACCCATCTGGCTGGGTTTCCCTAGCCACTCTGGGCGGGTTCCAACAAAGTATTAAAATACAGTGGTCTGTTAAACATTAAAAGCTTCCCTAAACAGGGCTGCCTTCAGATGTCTTCTAAAAGTCTGGTGGTTGTTCTTCTCTTTGACATCTGGTGGGAGGGTGTTCCACAGGGAGGGCGCCACCACCGAGAAGGCCCTCTGCCTGCTTCCCTGTAACCTCACTTCTCGCAGTGAGGGAACCGCCAGAAGGCCCTCGGCGCTGGACCTCAGTGTCTGGGCAGAACGATGGGGGTGGAGATGCTCCTTCAGGTATACTGGACTGAGGCTGTATACCTTCCGTAGGGTAGGGTAAGCTCGTGTATTGGTTAGAGTGTCAAACTAGTGCCTGGGAGAGACCAGGGTTTGAATCCCCGCTCAGTGTCAGGTCAGGGACTGGTTAGATGCAAAGGAGTGGTGCGAGGAACCAGCCGGGGAACCGCCAGGGGAAGTGGGTTCAGATCCTGGGGAGCGGTGGCGGGACAATCATGAGCGGTCAGAGGGGGAAGACTGGAAGGACTGGAAGACTGCATGGGAAGCTACACAGCAAGCAAACCGGCCGGGTTTTTACAAGCCTCTCCGGATCTGTGTTTCAGGTACTCCGTGGAGGGATTTCTGGACAAGAACAAGGACACTCTTTTCCAGGACTTCAAGCGGCTGATGTACAACAGGTATGTCAGCCTGAGCCAGGTGAAGCTTCCAGGATGATCTTGATCAAATGGCAATATATATCAGGTCAGAACATTTGTCCGCCGTGCCTTCCCCGACCAAACGGAGAGAGTTCACTCCTTATTGTCGGAGATAACACTTGCTTCTGCAGTTCCAGATACTGACAAAACTGTTAGAATATTCCGTTCCACCTTAAGAGGAACAGGCATGACTGTTGTGTGTCACATGCCTGTTTACATTCCAGTACAGTTTGCTGGGAACTTCCGTTTGTGTATAGCTTTTGCTTATGCTGCTTGCTTGGACACGAAGGGGAGAAGACATGTTTTCCCCTTTGTCCTGATGCTGAATAAAATGCCTGTTCGAAAGCGCGTCAAAGTGCAAGTAGATAAATAGGTACTGCTCCGGCGGGAAGGTAAACGGTGTTTCCATGCGCTGCTCTGGTTCGCCAGAAGCGGCTTAGTCATGCTGGCCACATGACCTGGAAGCTGTATGCCAGCTCCCTCGGCCAATAAAGCGAGATGAGCGCCGCAACCCCAGAGTCAGTCACGACTGGACCTAATGGTCAGGGGTCCCTTTACCCTTTACCTTTAGGGCACTGCAGCAGGGGACACGGGTGGCGCTTATAGGAACCAACTCCTAGGGGCCGAGGCCCCTTCGGCCCCCCTAATAAATATTTGAGGGAGCCAGCCCCCCTTCTCAAAGTTGATGGACATTGCAATTCAAATGGTGTGTGTGCCCTGCATCATGTGATCCATTAGTAGGCAAACTAAGGCCCAGGGGCCGGATCTGGCCCAATCACCTTCTCAATTTGGCCCGTGGACGGTCTGGGAATCAGCGTGTTTTTACCTGAGTATAATGTGTCCTTTAATTTAAAATGCATCTCTGGGTTATTTGTGGGGCCTGCCTGGTGTTTTTATATGAGTAGAATGTGTGCTTTTATTTAAAATGCATCTCTGGGTTATTTGTAGGGCTGCCTGGTGTTTTTACATGAGAAGAAGGTGTGCTTTTATTTAAAATGCATCTCTGGGTTATTTGTGGGGCCTGCCTGGTGTTTTTATATGAGTAGAATGTGTGCTTTTATTTAAAATGCATCTCTGGGTTATTTGTGGGGCATAGGAATTCATTCATTTCCCCCCCAAAAAATATAGTCTGGCCCCCCACAAGGTCTGAGGGGCAGTGGACCGGCCCCCTGCTGATAAGGTAACCTAGTAACCTTCGCTCCCAGCCTGTAATTCCCTTTTTACAACTTTGAGAATTTTGGCTCCTGCTATAAATAAATCAGGGGGGCCTTTGTCCAGGAGGATAACATCTGCCAAAGTACTTTTAGCCAGCCGGTCTTCTGCCTGGCATACAAACATTTGCAAATATATTTTTTAAGCTCATTTTAAAATGCAGGTCTTAATCAGATGCCTCAGGCCCTCTGCCTGGTTCCCTGTAACCTCACTTCTCGCAGTGAGGGAACTACCAGAAGGCCCTCGGCGCTCGACCTCAGTGTCCGGGTAGAACGATGGGGGTGGAGACGCTCCTTCAGATATACTGAACCGAAGCCGTTTAGGGCTTGAAAGGTCAACACCAACACTTTGCATTGTGCTCGGAAACATACTGGGAGCCAGTGTAGGTCTTTCAAGACCGGTATTATATGGTCTCGACCGCCGCTCCCAGTCACCAGTCTAGCTGCCGCATTCTGGATTAATTGCAGTTTCTGGGTCACCTTCAAAGGCAGCCCCACGTAGAGCGCGTTGCAGTAGTCCAAGCGGGAGATCACTTGAGCATGCACCACTCTGGCGAGGCAGTCCGCGGGCAGGTAGGGTCTCATCCTGCGTACCAGGTGGAGCTGGTAGACTACCTTACACTGCGTTTAAAACCAAAATCACATTTGGATAGAAACTGTTTCTCAGGTGGCTAGTCCTAGTCTTTATAACTCTGTACCTTCTTCCAGAAGGCAGAAGCTGAAAGAGATCATTTCTGGGGTGGCTTCCAGGACCCACTTGGATTACTTAGAATAGGAGAGATCTCTGCACATCAGATCAATGCTTTCTGCACTAAGAAATGCAAACGGACACACCCAGGACAGGCTGATGGGAGCTGGAGTTGGGTATGCTTTCTGGGCTGCTGAGAAGCCTGGCCAATGGTACACGGCATTTAACTGGAAATGTTGGGGCTTGAACCTGTGACCACACTACCCTTAAGCCCTTAGGGTGGATGAGTTGTGCCCTGCAAGTTCTTAGCTCCTCTGCTACCTGTGATGTTCACCCACACATGGTCACCAGTGGGCCATGCCCAGAGAGGTTGAGGGTTAAGGAACGGTTGGCGCTGGGAACGACCTGCACCTCCTCACTCCTGCTCTGTGCTCTTTCCCCAGCGCAGACCCCGTCCTCCAGGACATGTGGCCAGAGGGCCAGCAGAGCATCACCGAGGTCACCAAGAGGCCCCTGACGGCTGCCACCCTCTTCAAAAACTCCATCGTGGCACTGGTGGAGAACCTGGCATCGAAGGTAACTTCAGATATAACACATACACACAATGTCTGAGGCAAAGGATCCGGTGCAGACTGAGTCTCCTCTGGTTCCGAGTCTGAGCCTGAGTCCCAGGCCATCGCAGTATAATTAGCAGAGTAAAAACATAAAAGATGTTGCAGGATTCCCCAAAAATAGACCAGAGGCAATGAATATTTGATCCAGCAGAGTTTTACTGCTATTGAAGGCAAATGAGCATAATGGTCACAAATCCAATACATTCAGGATTGGCCCTGTCCGTAAGAAATCCAGTTGCAGCAGACTTAAACTTACAAGAACTTATAATAAGTCTAAACCTTAACACTAATCATATTATGTACAGAACACCACACAAGAAAGAGAGAGAGAGAGAGAGAGAGAGAGGGAGAGAGAGAGAGAGAGATTGAAAGAGAAAGTGAAACCCAGGCTCCTTCTGGCCTTACTATTATAGCCAGCATGACTATAAGAGATAACAGAACCAGTTTACGCCAGCTGTACTCTCTGAAGGAATAACCCAAACATCATGAACCTTCTGCTTGCTTCTTTCAGCCAGAGAAGCTTTGAGAACCCTCTTGAATTAAGTAGAATAGGAAAGATCTCTACACATCAGAACAATACTTTCGGCACTCAGAATGCAAGCTGATACACCCCCCGCCCCGAAGAAGGGAAGGGGTTTGGCTTGGTTAATGGGGAATCTTCCCAATCCGCACTTCCCAAAACAGCTTGCAACCCCAAAAACAGTCATCCTTCTAAATTTGCCCTCCTCTGAATTTTGCAATGTGCTTCTCCGGTCGATTAACATGTACAGAAGTGCTTGGACCAGGGCTGCTAGCCGGGACGGCTCTGCCCTGCTGCCACAGCTGGACGCTGCAATTTTTCTGAATACCAGTTGTTGGAAAACACCACAGGGGAGAAACACACTTGCGCCTGGGTCCTTCTTGTTGGTTTCCCACAGACATTTGGTTGGCCACTGTGAGAACAGGATGCTGGACTCAATGGGCTCCCATTGGCCAGATCCAGCCGGGTTCGTCTTATGTTCTTACATGCTTTGTTTTCTTATCAATAAATACATGTAAGCCAAAAGGAACAGAAAAAGAACGGAGCTTCTGCACTGAAGTACCGGCTTCATGGGGAGGAGGCAACAAACCCCTCTTCACAGCCTAGGACCCTCGTACCTACAGGACCGCCTCTCCCGGTATGCCCTGCAGAGGACCTTAAGGTCCATAAATAGCAATACCCTAGGGACGCGGGTGGCACTGTGGGTTAAACCACTAGCCTAGGGCTTGCCGATCAGAAGGTCGGCGATTCGAATCCCTGCGACGGGGTGAGCTCCTGTTGCTCAGTCTCTACTCCTGCCAACCTAGCAGTTCGAAAGCACGAAGTGCAAGTAGATAAATAGGTACCACTCCGGCGGGAAGGTAAACGGCGTTTCCGTGCGCTGCTCTGGTTCACCAGAAGCGGCTTAGTCATGCTGACCACAAGACCTGGAAGCTGTACGCCGGCTCCCTCGGCCAATAAAGCGAGATGAGCGCCATAATCCCAGAATCGGCCACGACTGGACCTAACGATCAGGGGTCCCTTTACCTTTTAGAGGTCCCAGGCCCTAAGGAAGTCAGTTTGCTTCAACCAGAGCCCAGGGCCTTTTCAACACTGGCTCCGGCCTGGTGGAATGCTCTGCCTCAGGAGACCAGGGCCCTGCGGGATCTGATTTCTTTCCACAGGGCCTGTAAGACAGAGTTGTTCCGCCTGGCCTTTGGCTTGGAATCAACTTGATTCCCTCTTTCCTTTTTCCTTTCTCCTTCTGTGATGGAACTCCTATTTGGGGACTTCCCTGGCTTTTTTCTGGACCACGTAGGACCAGTCTGGATAGTTGGCCTTGGTGAAGATTTGACGTTTTCATCCCCAAAAAAGTTTTTGATTTGATTTTCTACTGAAATGAGGCTGCATTTTAATGTAGTATCTTGTTTTTTTAGTCAATTGTTTTTATACCTGGTGTTATCTGCCCTGAGCCAGGTCTTGGCTGGGGAGGGCTGGGTATAAATATTATTATTATTATTATTATTATTATTATTATTATTATTATTAGGGCCACCTCCCCATCTCCATTTGCACTCTCTCTCCCTCAATTCCTGCAACAGCCGGTCCTGAGAAGGCGCTGGCAAGAGCAGGCCGCCGGAGGTCCTCAGCTGCCTTGGTAACCGTTGGCAGGCACCAAGTCTCCCCCTGCGTTCCTTGGCTCCCGTCTCTCTCGTCGGGAACCAAAATTAGATGCCTCTGGGAGGGGAATCGGAGCGCCGTGGAGAGACAGGAGAGCCCAGATGGTCCCCCTTTGCGTGCCACCGGGGCTCTATAAATAAGCCTGTTGAGATTATCGATCGCATTTCCAGCTTCTGCTCCTCCAGGGAACCCGGGGGCAAGCACACATACCATGGCTGCCTCTTGCCCCTTTTTACCCATGCAACTACTCTGTCTGCTAGGCAGAGAGAGGGGGAGAGAGAGGGCCGACTGGCTGGGGATGTGGGCTCAGAATATAAGAAGAACCTGTGCACAGAATTCCAGGTGTGGCACTAATCTACGTTCTGCCCTGCCCCAGCCTAGATATTGTTGTTGTTTGGTTGTTTAGTCGTGTCCACCTCTTCGTGACCCCCTGGACCAGAGCACGCCAGGCACTTCTGTCTTCCACTGCCTCCCGCACTTTAGTCAAACTCATGCTGGTAGCTTCGAGAACACTGTCCAACGATCTCGTCCTCTG
The DNA here is from genome assembly GCF_027172205.1 of Podarcis raffonei. Lineage (NCBI taxonomy): Eukaryota > Metazoa > Chordata > Lepidosauria > Squamata > Lacertidae > Podarcis > Podarcis raffonei. Next base: position 3,033,946 of record NC_070613.1, on the reverse strand, counting down.
TTGTCCGCCTAGATATTGCTGTGTTCCAATTCCACCTGTTTTTGTTCTCCACCAGCTATATATTTATCTGTCTCCTTTATACCCCACCTTTTCCTCCAACGGCCTCCAGGTAGTGTATGTGGTTCTTCTCCCTCTCCTCCTTTTGTTGTTGTTGTTGTCCGACTCTTCGTGACCCCATGGACCAGAGCACGCCAGGCCCTCCTGTCTTCCACTGCCTCTCGCAGTTTAGCCAAACTCATGCTGATAGCTTCGAGAACACTGTCCAACCATCTCGTCCTCTGTCGTCCCCTTCTCCTTGCGCCCTCCATTTTCCCAACATCAGGGTCTTTTCCAGGCAGTCTTCTCTTCTCATGAGGTGGCCAAAGTCCTGGAGCCTCAGCTTCAGGATCTGTCCTTCCAGTGAGCACTCAGGGCTGATTTCCTTCAGAATGGATGCGTTTGATCTTCTTGCAGTCCATGGGACTCTCAAGAGTCTCCTCCAGCACCATAATTCAAAAGCATCAATTCTTCGGCGATCAGCCTTCTTGATGGTCCTGCTCTCACTTCCATACATCACTACTGGGAAAACCATGGCTTTAACTGTACGGACCTTTGTTGGCAAGGTGATGTCTCTGCTTTTTAAGGTGCTGTCTCTCCTCCTTTACCCCCCCCCCCCAACAACAAGCCTCCAAGGCAGGCTAGGCCGAGAGGGAGTGGCTGGCCCCCATGGTCACCCAGCGAGCTTCGTGATTACCGAGCGGGGGTTTGAGCCCAGGTTCCTAGTCCATCACTCTAACCACTGTGCCACGCTGCCTCTCCAGGAGGCAGAATTCCTTAGTGAGTTGCTGGCTCTCTGCAAGCATTTGGGAAGGGGGGGGAGTGTTGCTGAACCTCACCCATTCTTCTTTGATTCCTTTCCTGCCTCTTCCGAACAGGAGCCGTATTACGTCCGTTGCATCAAGCCAAACGACCAGAAGTCGCCCTTGCTGTTCGACGCAGAGCGCTGCCGCCATCAGGTGTCGTATTTGGGGCTGCTTGAGAACGTGCGCGTCCGGAGGGCGGGATTCGCCTACAGGCAGCCTTACGACCGCTTCCTCCTCCGGTAAGCACCACCTCCAGGCCTTCTGTACAAACACAGCACTGCAAATATTCCAAAGGTGGCAAACTTTTCCTTTCCTGCTAGCACCCTGTGCCTGGCCCGATACACTCAGGCAAAAATCAGTGGAAGTAGTTTCTCAAGGTAGGAATACTGGGGCGTGGTAAGTAAGCAAAAGGGACATGGGTGGCACTGTGGGTTAAACCACAGAGCCTAGAAGGTCGGCGGTTCGAATCCCCGTGACGGGGTGAGCTCCCGTTACTCAGTCCCAGCTCCTGCCAACCTAGCAGTTCGAAAGCACGTCAAAGCGCAAGTAGATAAATAGGTACCGCTCCGGCGGGAAGGTAAACAGCGTTTCCGTGCGCTGCTGTGGTTCGCCAGAAGCGGCTTAGTCATGCTGGCCACATGACCCAGAAGCTGTACGCTGGCTCCCTCAGCCAATAAAGCGAGATGAGCGCTGCAACCCCAGAGGCGTCTGCGACTGGACCTAACAGACAGGGGTCCGCAAGCAAAGTATAATGAGACCTGGGAGAGGGACCCCAATTTCCTCTCCCAGAATGAGGTGGTGCAGTCCCAAAGTGGCAGCTTTCACATTTTTGCAATGAACTCCCCTGCAAAAAAGCAATAACAACAATGATCCATGCAAGCAGAAAGCTAGCACAGTGGGTAGCAGCCTGAGCTACTACCTTTCTCCTTGCATGGAGTGTCAGTTTTGCCCGCAGCTCTGCGAAAAGGCTGCTGGGATGGTCCTCTCCCATCCCACAGTCCAGCAGCCAGCATTTCCTAGACTCTCTCTCAAGCCAGGCCAGTCACCGGTAAATTTCTCCCTTCCCAGGTATAAGATGACCTGTGAGTACACATGGCCCAACCACCTCATGGCTACTGACCGGGAGGCCACGCAGGCCTTGATGCAGCAGCACGGCTTTCAGGACGACGTCGCCTACGGACACACCAAGATCTTTATCCGCACGCCCCAGACGCTTTTCACCCTGGAGCAGGAACGAGCTCAGCTGATCCCCATCATTGTGCTGCTACTGCAAAAGGTACCCGTGTTTCCGTTTACACCTGTGCAAGCATTGTGCTGACGGTTGCAACTATGGACAGGAGGAATGTGGCGCCCGATTCCACACCCGAAGGGCTGCCGTACCTCCAGGTCAATAATATCCAAGGCAACACGATGACCAAATACAATGATACGCTATCAATATACACTCTTCATATAATATGAAATACATGAAATCATGTAAACAGAAAACTTATGAATCCCTGAAAGGCACAAAATATGCACTCTTAATGGATTCTCTTGAAAACAAAAAACCAAAGTCTTATAAGTCTCTGAAAGTCTTTGAAGACTGTGCAAGTCTCTGGAAGAAGCAATGAATCAGATTTTTATGTGGTGAAAAAACGCTGTAAAGCTTTGTTTTATTTTATTTTTAAAATATTTTTTATTAAGGATTTTCTTGTTTTACAGAAGTGTAGTGCCTCGTATTTTTTTTCCTTCTTCCATGTAACATTTTTACAAATCTGTTTCATTTGTTGAGGCATTAGGGGGAGAAGAAAAAAGAAAGAAAAAAGAAAGGGGGGGTGGAGAGAGGGAAGATGGATGGGGGTGGGGTCGGGTGGCGGTGTTTCTATTATGTTTAATGTATGTAGAGTTTGGTGTCAGCGTTGCTTGTGTTGTTCACTTGTGTTCCTTTGGTGGTGAGAGAGGTTGGGGTTGGCCTAGGGTGTGATTGTTTGCTTGTGACTGGCTGTGGTGATCTTTGTTTTCGTGTGTGAGTGAGGTGTGTGTGTGTTTTGGATCAGGTTAGCCATATTGATTTGTATGCTGTTGGTGGATTATTGTCATTGTCCTGTTGGGTTGTGTATGTGATAAAGGGGAGCCATACCGGAGTGAAGGCGTCTTCTTCTGTTTGTCCCCGTGTCAGTTTCAGTTTATTAGTTAATTTTTCTAGTAGGGCTGTTTCCCATACTATTTGGTACCATTGGTCCATGCTTACTCCTGACAGGTCTCTCCAGTGTCTGGTTATGGTGTTTCTGGCTGCTGAGAGCAGGTGGGTTATGAGTTCTTTGTGGTGTAAATGGGCATTGTTGTCTTGGAAGATGTTTAGTAGGGCCAATTCTGGGGTGATGTCTATTACTTGCTTAGTTATTTTACATATTTCTTGTATGGCTGTTGTCCAGAATAGTTGAATTTTGGGACACTCCCATCACATGTGGAGGTATGTGCCTGTGGAGGTGCACCCTCTTCAGCATTTTGGTGAGGTTCCTGGGTGTATTAGCGCTAGATTCCTTGGTGTTAGGTACCACCTGTAGGTGAGTTTCAGTGTGAGTTCTTTTCTTTTCGTTGATATGGATTTAAAGGGAGGTTTAGACCACATTCTGGTCCATTGCGTGGGGTTAATCTCATAGCCTATGTCATTCTCCCATTGTTTTTTGATTGCGTCTAGGGGATTTGCGGGGTTTTGGAGTAGTATTTTGTATATTGCGGATACCGTCCCTTTACCGTTTCCCTTTGTTGTTAGGAGGAGGTTTTCGAAGGTAGTCAGGGGCCTAGTTGCTGCTGATTTTACTGTTGGGTTGTTTAAGAGGGCATGTAGTTGGTGTTGTGTTAACCAGGTCATTTGGGTGTCTTCTAGTTTGTCTTGTATTTCTTGTGTTGACAAGGGTTTGTTATTTTTATAAAAGTCTATTGGGCGATATAAGCCTTTGGTTCGCCAGGTTCTTATCTGGAGGTTTTGTGCTGCATGGTGGAATAATGGGTGGTACGCCAGGGGGATTAGTGGGGATGGGGTTGGGGATAGTTTGCCTATTTGTGTTTTCCATGCTTTGAGCATGGTCTGTGTGTACCTGTTAAGTGTTGTGGGAATTTTCTTTAGTTTGTTTGGGAGGAGTGGGTATGTTGTGGTGCAGGTGTTTTCAATTGTGGTGGTGGTGCAGGTGTTTTCAAAAAGAAAGGAAAAAAGAAGGGGGTAGTTTCTTCCTTTCTGCGATCTCCTTTGTCATGCGGCTTTGCATGAAGGGGTAGGCTCAGCCACGTGTTTTTTCGGAGCCTCTTTTGCCTTCCCGGGCTCACCTACCTCCCCTCTTCTTTGTCGGCAGAGATGGGGGCAGCAGCGGTAAAGTAAAGTTAGGGCTCCTTTTTCTTTCTTTTTCTTCTTCTTTCCCCCTTTTCCTTTTCTCCCTCTCTGCGTTAGCTCCACTGTCTTCCTGGATTTGGAGCTCCCCTCCGTGTGTGTGTTGAGAGAGAGAGAGAGAGAGAGCTAAAGCTTTGTTTTATGACGTCCAACGCTGCTGAAGTAGTTCGCAAACAGACGTAGTGAACGGTGATTCCGGATATTCTCACTGTTTCGTGGAATTCTTCTTCAGCACAGCAGAAGGATACAGAAATTATTCAAAAACCCATCTATAGGGCGAATGGGAAAGTATGAACAGCAATTGCTATGGAGCAGTGGTCATAAAGGTATGTATATAAAGAGTGTATATTGATATCGTATCATTGTATTTGGTGTTGCCTTGGATATTACTGACTATTGTTGGCAACACAGGGGTTAAATTGTTTGGTACCTCCAGGTCAAAACAGGGCAACAGAGTCTTGAACCTGGGTCCTTTTGCCCGAAAGGCAGACACTCTGCCACTGCGCCACACCCCTGATGGGTTCCTTAGAGGGAGTTTTCCCTGCTCCTACGTGGATATTCCATCGAGGATGGAGCCTGCGAACCTTCTGCATGCAAGGCACAGCTGTTCTGCCCCTGAAATTTGGACATGGCTGGCGCTGTGGTCTAAACCACTGAGCCTCTTGGGCTTGCTGATCAGAAGGTCGGCGGTTCAAATTATTATTATTATTTATTCAACTTATACACCACCCTATAACCGGAGGTGGTACGTGGGTGGCGCTGTGGGTTAAACCACAGAGCCTAGGACTTGCCGACCAGAAGGTCGGCAGTTCAAATCCCCATGGCGGGGTGAGCTCCCGTTGCTCGGTCCCTGCTCCTGCCAACCTAGCAGTTCGAAAGCACGTCAAAGTGCAAGTAGATAAATAGGTACCGCTCCGGCGGGAAGGTAAACGGCGTTTCCGTGCACTGCTCTGGTTCGCCAGAAGCGGCTCAATCATGCTGGCCACATGACCCGGAAGCTGCACGCCGGCTCCCTCGGCCAATAAAGCGAGATGAGCGCCGCAACCCCAGAGTCGGCCACGACTGGACCTAATGGTCAGGGGTCCCTTTACCCTTTACCTTTATACCTGGAGGTCTCAGGGCAGTTCACAACAAGATCACAACCTAGTAAATCAAACCAAAAGCAATAACCCAATAACTCTCACGCACCTCCAAGTCACATTCTAAAAGGGTGTTGGATGTCAATAAGATCAACCAAAGGCCTGGTTAAAAAGGAACGTTTTTGCCTTGTGCCTAAGGGTGTATAGTGAAGGCGCCAGATGAACTTGATGTTGGGATATTTCCGTTCCACCTTAAAAGGGAGCAGGCTTTGTGAGTCACAGAGTCTGCGTATTTCCTGTTCACAGGATGTTTATGTTGTAAGTTGCTTTCGTTTCCTTCTTGTTGCCTGAACATACCAATGCAGGCGGTCATGGTTTCTTTGTTCTGACCAACGCTGAATAAACTGTAAATATGCTCTCCTGCTGTGCATCTTTCGCTGTGTGAATTCTGCTGATAGAGTGTGCACCAGCCTAAGAATGTGGCAATCTATTCTTGAGGCTTCGTGTCGCTATTTGCTGATACTGCCTGTCTACGGGAGGTCGATGGATCGTCCGGCAAGGAGCTTGGGGGCTCAGATGGACTTTGTCTCCCTGGCAGTATCCCAACACTTCCCTGGGGAGAGCATTCCATAGACGGGGAGCCACTGTAGACAAGGCCCGTTCAAATCCCCATGACGGGGTGAGCTCCCGCTGCTCTGTCCCAGCTCCTGCCAACCTGGCAGTTTGAAAGCACACCAGTGCAAGTAGATAAATAGGTACCACGGCGGCAGGAAGGTAAATGGCATTTCCATGCACTCTGGTTTCCGTCACGCACCGTTGCGCCAGAAACGGGTTAGTCTTGCTGGCCACATGACCCGGAAAGCTGTCTGTGGACAAATGCCGGCTCCCTCGGCCTGAGAGCGAGATGAGTCACCTTTGACTGGACTTAACCATCCAGGGGTCCTTTACTTTTTACCCTTTTTTCCCACTGGCACCGGGAGGCCGGGGGCAGGGAGAGTTTGGTGGTGGGGTTGTCATGGCTTGGCTGGCCCTGATTTGACTCGTCCGTCCTATGCAGGCCTGGAGGGGCGCCCTGGCCCGCAAGCGCTGCCGTTACCTGCGGGCCACGTACACCATCATGTCTTACTACAAGCGCCACAAGGTGAAGTCTCACCTGCTGGAGCTGGTGGAGAGATTTCAGGCGGTACGCAGCATGGCGGACTACGGCAAGGGCGTGGAGTGGCCGGAGCCGCCGGCCGTGCTGGCCCAGTTCCAGGAGAACAGCAAGCTCATCTTCCGCAGGTAACAGCAGAGGGCGCCATGCCTAAATACCTTTTCGATTGCTGGAGCCTATGGCAGATCTTGAGTTCCGATCTGCGGCAGTGCAGACGCAAGAATTGTATCTGCTTGTGTTTTGCTCCGAGGAGGCCCCCTGAAATGATTGGGTATGGCTGACTTTGACCTCTTCGTTTCAGAGCAAAACAGATCTGGATAGCACCCGCACATGCCTCCTGCGTCAAGCCCAGCCAAGCAGACTTCGGCTGGATCTACACTCACCTTTTAAACGTTGTTAGAACGATACTAAACAACATTGTTCCAAAAAACCCCCAAGACATTTGGTTTCTCTTTCGCTTCCTTTGCCGCAATGTACACAGCTGCCGCAAAGGCTGCCGCAATGTACACAGAATCATTCAACAATTAAAAGAAAATATACTGGATTGATACAAAAAAACTTAAAACATTTATGTTATCAAGGCATTACCTACTCTAAACAGAGCTATAAAAGTACCTTAATATACAAGTTAAGACATTAAACAATAAAATTTATAAGCTAAAATTATCACATGGCCACTAATATATTAAAAAATTACTGTTAATTAATACAATGTGCAATTATATTCGGAGTTTGGTGATAAAGACAGAATATAGCTTGATGTAGATAGGGTCAAATAAATTCATCTCCTTTACAGTTGGCGTCTACCTTGGCTATATAATTTGCTCTAATTTTCCTAGCGGCAGTTGCGAAGAGTGCTACACACCAGTTCACATACTTATCTGTGTCTGCGAGGAGATATAAAATCATGTCAGAGGGGTTCTGGCCAGGGGACCTTGTCATTATAGGTGCTAAAAATCTTACTCTTGCTTTATTATATAAGGGGCAGTGTGATCTACCGTATGATCTTTGCCGTATGATATACCTGGTTTGTGGGGGGAAGGGAACTCTTGACCACCCTCTGGCGTCACATTTTAATAATGCAGTTTTAACGTTGAAAAAGAATGTCATGTGGCTATACAGTGGAACCTTGGTTCTCGAACTGAATCCATTCCGGAAGTCCGTTTGACTCCCAAAACCATTCAAAAACCAAGGCGTGGCTTCCGATTGGCTGCAGGAGCTCCCTGCGCTCAACCGGAGGCCGTTGAAGCCGCGTCAGACGTTCGGCTTCCAAAGAACATTTGCAAACCGGAACGGTTAACTTCTGGGTTTTCGCCATTCAGGAGCCCGTTTGTTCGTCAACTAAGCTGTTCGGGAAGCAAGGGTTGGAATGTATAGTTACCAGAACTTTAACTCTTTTTTAGCGTTAAAAACCGCACGTGTAGATCCCTCCGCTCTCTCTCTCTCATAGAGAGAGAGTTCCCACCTCCCCCCAAGTAAATAAAGACACAGGACACAAGAATTCAGGTTAATGGGTCAAATTAGGCCACAACTTTATTGATTACAGGAATTGAGTGGTATTGGCTTAGGCATTGGTCCTAACTACTAACCGGCTAGAGGCCGGAAGGGTTAATCGCCAGAGGGAGGAGTCCTGCTGAGGCACGTCAACTAGGGCCTCCCCTGGGCGTCAACACGTGGGGGCGTGCCGTGGGCCCACACCTCCTTAGGCTTAAGACAAGGCCACACCCCCTGGAATCCTTTACCGGACTACCCTTGCTTGGGGGAAGGTGATGGCGTTCCTTCCCCCTTCATTTGCATAACAATAGGACAGTACCCCTACCAATGCCTAACCGCCAATACCGAAGAGTTGTGACAGTTTGCTACGAGGTAGGCGAAAACCAAGTGGCTGGTGCCAATCTGCCATTTGGGAAAATTCCTACCAGGCCCCTTGACGGCGACCAACCGAAGTTCATAGCAACGTCAGAGAACCTATCCTAAAAAGTGGGTGGGATGGGCGGGAAAACCGGGTCAGCTGCAGCAGCGAAGGAAAAGAGGAGGAGCCTCGGCTGCGGCAGGTTTAAATAGCCAAGGTTCTGCCCCCGGAGCCAGCCGTTTGGCTGGCCTGGGGTATGACACAGGTGGGGATTCCCTTAGGTATCGCGGGGGCTGGAGCCAGCCCCCCGAATGTGGGGAAGGGGTATGACACCCGCAACCCCACCTCCTTGTTTATTGCAGAAGTGGCTTTCCTGACGCTCAGTCGGAACCTCTTTCTCAGCTTCTCCCGGGATCTCTTTCTCCAGGTGGCGAGCCAGACAGATCGTGAAGAACATCCCTCCCTCCGACATGGACCAGATCAAGGCCAAAGTGGCGGCCCTGGACGTCCTGCAAGGCCTGCGGAAGGACTGGGGCTGCTCCAGGAGCTGGGGGAGGAACTACTTGGTCTCGGTAAGTCTTTCCGGAAGTGGAGGCGAGAAGTCGTTGCCCTGTGATTTCTGCATCCTCCTGCGCAGTTGGTGGCTGGTGGCCCTTGGGAATGGCAGAGAGAGAAGGCGGAGAGCCCAACTGTAGGCGGAGCCAGAGCCAGTGACAGGCAGGGCCAGGGCCCAATGACCAGGCAGGGCCAAAGGATTCTGCTTTTGTCCCCACCCTCCTCCCTGCTGAGTCTCACAAGCAGCAGCTGGTGTCAGAAGCGAGCCAGCAGTAAATCACACTGAGGAGGCGAAGTTAACCCTTTACTGAAAAATACACATCAAAGCAGTTCACGGCGATAAAAACCGAAAGAAGGGAAAACCAGGCATCACTCGATGGTTGTGGAAGGACTGCAGGACTGCTGTCTTGCTCATGAGTTGGGGGCCAAACAAAGCAAACCTCTCCCACCCAGGGCCTTGCAGAGCCAGGCAGATAATGTGCCCCCCCTTTTTTTTACCCTGGGGATAACTGAAGTCTTATAAATAAGTATATAAATAATTTTGTGAATATGCTGACCGTGGCCCCCTTTGGAATCGGAGGCCCAGGCCAAGTGGCCCATATGGCCCCCCCCTCTGTCTGGGCCTGCTCCCACTCCCCCCTCCCTTTTACACTTTTTGGATGCTGCCTTCTGGTTTCCATAGTAACTGCAGAGCTTTTGAAAAAGCCCAACCTCCTCCTCCTCCTCCTCAGCTCATCCATTCCCCCCCACACACACACACTCTGCACCCCCCTATGATAAAACCTCTCTTCCCTTCTCCTCTACAACCCCTGCCTCGCCTGAATCAACACCCCCTCCTCCCAAATTCAGAAGAACCTTATGATTCAGCATTTTACTAGCCTTGGGGGAATAACAGAATCAAAGAATTGGAAGGGACCCCCAGTGGCCATCTAGTCCAACCCCCTGCAATGCAGGAATTGCAGCTCAATAATCTCCGACAGATGGCCACCTAACCTCTGCTTACTCTTCCTAAGGGTTGCTGAGAGACCCCTGTTTCACTCACAAAGCTACAATTCCCAGAGTGGTCTCCCAAGCAAATCCCTCTTCTCAGAGGACTCTGTGAACTGTAGTCTCCTCGCAACTATCAGACCCTTTTAACAAACTACAATTCCCAGAATTCTTTGGTCTTGGTGGGGGGGAAGCCAAGGCTGTTTAAAGGGGCGTCATACTGCTTTAACCAAAAAGCGGAGACATCACCTTGCCAACAAAGGTCTGTATAGTTCAAGCTCTGGTTTTCCCAGTAGTGATGTATGGAAGTGAGAGCTGGACCATCAAGAAGGCTGATCGCCAAAGAATGGATGCTTTTGAATTCTGGTGCTGGAGGAGACCCTTGAGAGTCCCATGGACTGCAAGAAGATCCAACCTCTCCATTCTGAAGGAAATCAGCCCTGAGTGCTCACTGGAAGGACAGATCCTGAAGCTGAGGCTCCGATACTTTGGCCACCTCATGAGAAGAGAAGACTCCCTGGAAAAGACCCTGATGTTGAGAAAGATGGAGGGCACAAGGAGAAGGGGATGACAGAGGACGAGATGGTGGGACAGTGTTCTGGAAGCTACCAGCATGAGTTTGACCAAACTGCGGGGGGCAGTGGAAGACAAGAGTGCCTGGCGTGCTCTGGTCCAGGGGGTCACGAAGAGTCGGACATGACTAAACAACTAAACAACAACAACACTTCTTTAACAACATGGTGTAGGGCCTGTGTTTGGTTGCAATCTCTACCTGCAGTTGTTTTCTCTAGTATTTGGCGCAAGAGTGTCGTGCTTGGAACAGGGAAAGCTAGCAAGAATCAGCTGAGGGTGGGAAGCTCTAGATCTGTGGTTCCCAAGTTTTTCGGATCCATAAGGGAGTTGGAAAAGATGATGCTTGCGGTCTCTATGCGATGATTCCTCTCTGAATTAGGGGTTTGTGTGACCCGCTAAGGAAGGTAATGACACAGGGAAATTCAAAACAGGAGCAATTAATTGCACGTTTATTCAAAACCCAATTAGAACACTTCAGTTTAATTCATTCAACAAAACTGGCAGACTTGATCCAGGGATACCAGACTTTTCAAAGGCTGAGGGTCGTTTATACCTCCAGTATATACCCCCCTCGGACGCGGGTGGCGCTGTGGGTTAAACCACAGAGCCTAGGGCTTGCCGATCAGAAGGTCGGCGGTTCAAATCTCCACGACGGGGTGAGCTCCCGTTGCTCAGCCCCTGCTCCTGCCAACCTAGCAGTTTGAAAGCATGCCAAAGTGCAAGTAGATAAATAGGTACCACTCCAGCGGGAAGGTAAACTTCACTTCCGTGCGCTGCTCTGGTTCGCCAGAAGCGGCTTAGTCATGCTGACCCGGAAGCTGTACGCTGGCTCCCTCGGCCAATGAAGTGAGATGAGCGCCACAACCCCAGAGTCGGCCACGACTGGACCTAATGGTCAGGGGTCCCTTTACCTTTTTATATATCCCCTGATGCCCCCCTGCCTTTTAGTGGCTCCCCACCCCCGGCCAATGTAATCCCACTGTCCACTTTGAGAGGCACTGCTCTAACGGATGGGGTTTTTTAGTTTTGAAAAGATGAAGAAGGCGAAGGCAGGGAAGGTGACACGAGGGAATCTGTAAAAACAACAACAACCAAGACACCTCAAATGTGCAAAGAGGGTGAATACAGGGAAATTGTTTATTTATATCCCACGGACGGCGCAAGGCAGTAAACAACAGAACAGAGAGAGCGAGAGAGATGTGAAAGACTTTACCATGAAACATTTATCAAAGCAATCCAAAGCAGGCTATTAAAAAACCCCAGCAGCCGCCTGCCTAAATTGCTGGAACCCTAAAGGAGACATAGAGCATCATTTCACAACTTCCCGGCGTGTCTTTCATCCTCCTTCCTCAAAATCCTGATGGAGGAGAAGGAGGGAAGGTTGGCGGGTGTGTTTACTGAGAATCTAAAACTGTTATCGGAGCTTCTTTAGCTTGTGCGGGGGGAGAGTAGAATCCACAGCTATTATTTTCTCAAAATGCTAGCGTGGATTCATTTAGACTAGAGAGGTGGGCAGCCGTTAACCATATCAAGTGAGGACCCCCAACCAAAATAGCCATTTTTGTGCATGAAGCTCAGTTAATGGCTATCCTGGGTCACTTCCCTTTTGCTAGGGTTTCATCCTGACCCGTTTGCACAATTTTAGGTACCGCTCTGGCGGGAAGGTAAACGGCGTTTCTGTGTGCTGCTCTGGTTCGCCAGAAGCGGCTCAGTCATGCTGGCCACATGACCCGGAAGCTGTACGCCGGCTCCCTCGGCCAATAAAGCGAGATGAGCGTCGCAACCCCAGAGTCGGCCACAACTGGACCTAATGGTCAGGGGTCCCTTTACCTTTACTGTGACCTGTTTATGGAGCATTCATCCCTATTGGTCTGTGGGGAGATTGATGTTGCTCCCAGCAATCGTTAAACCCACACTTTCCAGTTTGTGTGTTGCTTTCCTCCGCAACTCCCATCTCTTGCGGGGGTTCAATTAGTGCCAGCACCATCCGTTAAGAGTTTGGGTATAATCTTCGACATCTCCCTTTCCGTGGATGCACAGATTGCAGCTATAACAAAGGCGGCATTTTTTCATCTCCGCCAAGCTAAGCAGTTGGCTCCTTACCTCTCTCGCCCTGACCTAGCCACTGTGATCCACGCGACGGTCACCTCCAGACTGGATTATTGTAACTCACTCTACGTGCGGCTGCCCTTGAGACTGACCCAGAAACTCCAGCGGGTGCAGAATGCCGCGGCGAGACTCCTTACGGGGTCCTCGCTGCGGGATCACATTCACCCGGTGCTATACCAGCTGCACTGGCTCCCGGTGGAGTACAGGATCAGGTTTAAGATGCAGGTTTTGACTTTTAAAGTCCTATACGGCCTAGGACCCTCGTACCAACGGGACCGCCTCTCCCGGTATGCCCCGCGAGGGACCTTAAGGTCCACAAACGACAACATTTTGGAGGTCCCAGGTCACAAGGTGGTTAGGCTGGCCTCACCCAGAGCCAGGGCTTTTTCAGCCATGGCCCTGATCCGGTGGAATGCTCTGTCACAAGAGACTAGGGCCCTGTGGGACTTGACATCTTTCCACAAGACAGAGCTGTTCCACCAGGCCTTTGGCTGAGGCACAGTCTGACCCCGTCGTTTGGTAATCCTCCCAGAACTCTAGCCCAATGGTTGCCATGAATTTGATTTTGAATTGATTTTAGAATGAATTGACCCGGCTTCAGCTGGGGAGGGCGGGATACAAATTTATTTATTTATTTATTTATTTATTATTACAAATTTGTAGTGGGTTTCTTGACCACTAATTCTGCAACCTGAATTCTGCCGTTGTGCGGTTGAAATTCCACTCACAGCCCAGTTGGTAGCAGAGGCCTAGGAAGGGGGGTGCAGTGGGTGCGGTCCTCCCCCGGGTGCCATCATGGGGGGGGGCGTGACAAAATGCCCGCTGAACTCGACGCTGCCTGTGTAGTGGAACCGAGTTGCTTCGCGACACCGACGCATCCCCTTCCCACTTCTGTGGCCGGGCGCATGCGCGGTTGGCCAGGCCCACTCTCCCTGCCCGTCCATGTCCCACCCTTGCTTGGGTGCTGTGTGTGTGTCTGTGTGGTCGCAGTCAAAGCTGTGCTGCTCAGGGGCAAGGCAGAGTCCTTCTGAAGGCGGCCCTATTTAGGGAAGTTTTTAATGTCTGACGCTGCATTGTTTTTAATATTCGGTTGGAAGACGCCCAGAGTGGCTGGGGAAACCCAGCCAGACGGGTGGGGTATAAATAATAAATTTATTATTATTATTATTATTATTATTATTATTATTATTATTATTATTTATTTATTAGTCAATGGAGACATTCGAGAACCAAGGTACCACAGTGGTACCTCAGGTTAAGTACTTAATTCGTTCCGGAGGTCTGTACTTAACCTGAAACTGTTCTTAACCTGAAGCACCACTTTAGCTAATGGGTCCTCCTGCTGCTGCCGCGCCGCTGGAGCACAATTTCTGTTCTCATCCTGGAGCAAAGTTCTTAACCTGAAGCACTATTTCTGGGTTAGCAGAGTCTGTAACCTGAAGCATATGTAACCTGAAGTGTATGTAACCCAAGGTACCACTGTAATACTTTTTGGGGAGAAAGAATGCAAATTTTCGTACGGTTCTTTAAAATAAGAATTAAAAACCCTCTCTCGGAATGCTATGGAAGCTGCATGGACTTAGGAGCGAATGAACACGTGTTCGCCCAACATGGATCGATCCGTCTGTCCTTAGAGAGGAGGAAGACTGAAATGCAGGAACTGATAAGGAATTGCCAGCCAAATCTTCAGCCGGCAGGAGGACTCTCTTTTCGCGAGATGCAGCTGTGCTCCCAAGCCCAAAGCTGGCTGGCATGGAAGACTCTAGCTGCCCACGTGTTCCCCACTCGCCGCCTTGGTGGCAGTGTCACTTGCCTTTGTTTATCCCTTGAAACGGGATTCCTGAGTCATCCCAGGCCTGCTGAGTCAGCCCAAGCCCACACACCAGGCAGATGAGTTTTCACCCACATCTGAGTCCTGCTGCCTCGTGGCTTTGGGTGGGGTGATTTGGGGAGGGTGCCGAAAACCACCCTGATAGACAGGTGCATCTGTTCCGGGAGCTTGAAGATGCGGCGAGCAGAAAGCTCCGTACGAGGAGGAACTTTTCTCATGCACCGTCTCCATGGCGACGTCTCCCCCAAAATCCTCTAAGTCGGGAGCAAGGGGCTGTGTGGGTGGCTGGCTGCCCCTGCAGACGTTTCTGGCATTCGCTAGCTGTGGAATCGTACTGCGTTAATAGATTAGCCTCTGCACACACAGGCGAACGCCCAGTTTCTTACAGAGGGAGAATTGCTACCTCGGTTCAGCATCAAGAGATAGAGCGGCGAGGGGGGAGATGTCGTACGTTAGAATTCAGCCATCCTCGATTTGTTGTCAAAAGCAGCATTGTCCCAAAAGGTGGGGTTGAAAGGAAGGCCTTGTAATAAACCAAAATCTGCCCTTATTCCCTTATGGGGGACACAAGAGCCCTTATAGAGTCCTTTGTAGGTTCTCCATCGGTCAGAGAAAATGACAGAGGCCAACCAGAGAATATTGAGAAGCAAAGCAGCTTGTAAGCCTGATCTTTATTGAACTGTTGCAACAGGGTGCTCCCCTCACCCGCAGGAAAGGAGGAGGAACCCCGAACAAAGGTGTGCTTGCCCTTATATAGAAATTTTAAATTGCCTTCCCTGGAGCTGAAGACCACCCCTCCATACATCATGCATACATCACAGAAGGGATGTAACCCAAGACCACCCCCCACAAACGTCATTTGTTGTTGATTAGTCGTGTCCGACTCTTCATGACCCCCTGGACCAGAGCACGCCAGGCACTCCTGTCTTCCACTGCCTCCCGCAGTTTGGTCAAACTCATGTTCGTAGCTTCGAGAACACTGTCCCAGCATCTCACCCCCTGTCGTCCCCTTCTCCTTGTGCCCTCCATCTTTCCCAACATCAGGGTCTTTTCCAGGGAGTCTTCTCTTCTCATGAGGTGGCCAAAGTCTTGGAGTCTCAGGTTCAGGATCTGTCCTTCCATTGAGCACTCAGGGCTGATTTCCTTCAGAATGGATAGGTTTGATCTTCTTGCAGTCCATGGGACTCTCAAGAGTCTCCTCCAGCCGCAGAATTCAAAAGCACCCATTCTTTGGTGATCAGCCTTCTTTATGGTCCAGCTCTCACTTCCATACATCAGTACTGGGAAAACCAGAGCTTTAACTATATGGACCTTTGTGAGCAAACCAGTGATATTTTAGGGAGCAGGCTAGCAGGCAGGGCCCATGACTTACATCATAGGAGCCTACACAACACAAAACACT
The DNA here is from genome assembly GCF_027172205.1 of Podarcis raffonei. Taxonomy (NCBI): domain Eukaryota; kingdom Metazoa; phylum Chordata; class Lepidosauria; order Squamata; family Lacertidae; genus Podarcis; species Podarcis raffonei. Next base: position 3,018,193 of record NC_070613.1, on the reverse strand, counting down.
GTTGCTGTATGTAGGTTTGGTTTTATTTGTTTTTTATCTTATATTTTGGAAATGTACATCCAGGTTTTCCCCCCTTTAAATGATTTCAGGGAGTCTTCCTGTGCTGCTCCAGACATTTATGAACATTTATTATATATAAATATATGACCTTAAAATTCTTATAACAGTGTAGCAGTGGGCACCCTGTTGCAATCGCTAATAAAGATCAGGCTTATAGCTGCTTTGCTTTTGTATATCCTGGTCTGGTCTCTGTTCATTCCCCGACCGGTTTGAGCCTTAAAAGGTACGCTCTCTCTGAAGGTCCAGTCTTCCTTAAGAAGCTGAACCCCTTGAAGGTGTTAACGGAAAAATCTGAGGGCTCCCTTGGACAAAAACAAAGACACCAACCAGGATAACTTGGAGCAAAACAGCAGCCTGTAGGCTTGGCCTTTATTGGAAACTGTCCCGACAGGACTCCCACCCGCAACAAGATGAAGCAAAATGGAAGCCCAGAACAAAAGAAGACCCCCAACTTTAATTAGTTACTAATCCCCCAAACTACACCCCTAAGACTACATCACAACTACATCATAGAAAGGAGGGGTTGAGGGAGGAGTTCTGGTGTCCTGTCACCTGGCTGGTTCCCCCTTTCCCCCTCCCTATGAGTACTTTCCAGGTGACAGAGGGGAGTTTGCAGTTTCCTGCCCCCAGAAGGAAGAGCTGAGTATTGTCCTTTGTTCCAGTCCGTGCTGAATCCACTCCCATATGCAAGTTCTTTGTGATCTTGATGGTCTTCTGTCTGGGACCATCAGGGTTGGAATAGCAACTGGGCAGGGCTCCTGTGGATGTGCTGGTATGCTGAAGGGATTATGGCTGCCCTGTATCAAACCTTCCCCATTTTGTAGTCCTTCCTTCGTGGAGTAAAATTAAAGTGGAACAGTGCAAATCTGATGTATGGTTGATTTTCTATGAATTTATAACAGAAGCGTAGTGTATGTAGTGTATGAGTGTGTGTGTGTGAAGTTTGTACAAACTGAATGATTGGGGGGTGTTTTCTGCAACAAAGGGACCCCTCAATATTCTTGTTTCATAATTATTACTTCCCTGCCCTCCAAATGGGAAAATAACAATTGCCAGTAATAAAGGGGGGAAACAATAATTTGTGCCCTTCTCTGCCCTACTCAGGCCACCCAGCTCACGATCTCTATTTAACTCTTCCAGGTGGTCGAAAACCCTGCAATGGCCGACCAGTTTGCCAAACGGGTGTCAGCCCTGAAGGAGAAGGTGCACTTTCGTTCCGTGCTCTTCTCGTGCCACGTCCGCAAGGTGAGCAGCTGGCAGAAGCAGAAGCTCCTCCTCTGTCGCTCCCTCCTGACCCAACGCAGAACATCAAATCCACCGCTGAGCTAAATTGGGTTGAGAGCAATTTCCTCTCCCCGGGGGGCCCTGGGAACTGAGATCTTGGAGGGGAGCCTCTGGAACTATAAACCTAGATTCTAGATTCAGGTAGGTAGCCGTCTTGGTCCGACACAGTCGAAATAAATTTAAAAAATTGTCCAGTAGCACCTTAGAGACCAACTGCGTTTGTTCTGGGTATAAGCTCTCGTGTATCTGAAGAAGTGTGCATGCACACGGAAGCTTATACCCAGAACAAACTTAGTTGGCGCTGTGGGTTAAACCACAGAGCCTAGGACTTGCCAATCAGAAGGTCGGTGGTTCGAATCCCCACGACGGGGTGAGCTCCCATTGCTCAGTCCCTGCTCCTGCCCACCTAGCAGTTCGAAAGCACGTCAAAGTGCAAGTAGATAAATAGGTACCACTCTGGCAGGAAGGTAAACGGCGTTTCCGTGCGCTGCTCTGGTTCGCCAGAAGTGGCTTAGTCATGCTGGCCACATGACCCGGAAAAACTGTTTGCTAAAGATTTTAAGGTGCTAAAGGTAAAGGGACCCCTGACCATTAGGTCCAGTCGCAGATGACTCTGGGGTTGCGGCACTTTATTGGCCGAGGGAGCCAGAGTACAGCTTCTGGGTCATGTGGGTACTCTTGCCCAGTGTAACATTACTGATGATGTTGTCTCCTTGCAGATCAACCGCTGTAACAAGAGCACAGACAGAGCTATCCTCATCACAGACCAGCACCTATACAAGTTGGAACCAAGGAAACAGTACAAAGTGATGAAATCGATTCCTCTGAGCATGGTAAGAGGGACCCTCTCCTGGCAATGGGAGGTTTATTGTTTTGTGTACATTCGATTGTAAGACAAAATATGTGCAAAGGGACTTGACAGGAAGTCAAAGTTGAAGAAAAGATTTTGGAAGGTAAAAGGGGGGGAAATATTTACTTTCATTATTATCATTTTGTGTGCGGGTGTGTGTGTTTGCACATATGTGTGTTTTTGTATGGAATGTTTGGGAGGAAATAAGACGGTAAATAACAAATAACAAATATTGACGTATGTAATTTTTATTTCTTAATTATATTTAGTGGTAGTATGGCTCTATTGTTTTTCGTAACATAAAATCATTCAATAAAAATTATTTTTAAAAAAGAAATATTCCGGTCTTTTGACATGGCCCTCATCGATCCAGCTGGCCAGACTTGCAATGGTCTCCCTGGTACCTGTTTGGTTGTTAAGTTTAGACCTTAGAATCATAGAATCATAGAATCATAGAGTTGGAAGAGACCACAAGGGCCATCGAGTCCAACCCCCTGCCAAGCAGGAAACACCATCAGAGCACTCCTGACATATGGTTGTCAAGCCTCTGCTTAAAGACCTCCAAAGAAGGAGACTCCACCACACTCCTTGGCAGCAAATTCCACTGTCAAACAGCTCTTACTGTCAGGAAGTTCTTCCTAATGTTTAGGTGGAATCTTCTTTCTTGTAGTTTGGATCCATTGCTCCGTGTCCGCTTCTCTGGAGCAGCAGAAAACAACCTTTCTCCCTCCTCTATGTGACATCCTTTTATATATTTGAACATGGCTATCATAACACCCCTTAACCTCCTCTTCTCCAGGCTAAACATGCCCAGCTCCCTTAGCCGTTCCTCATAAGGCATCGTTTCCAGGCCTTTGACCATTTTGGTTGCCCTCCTCTGGACACGTTCCAGTTTCTCAGTGTCCTTCCTGAACTGTGGTGCCCAGAACTGGACACAGTACTCCAGGTGAGGTCTGACCAGAGCAGAATACAGTGGGACTATTACTTCCCTTGATCTAGATGCTATACTCCTATTGATGCAGCCCAGAATTGCATTGGCTTTTTTAGCTGCCGCGTCACACTGTTGGCTCATGTCTAGTTTGTGGTCAACCAAGACTCCTAGATCCTTTTCACATGTAGTGCTCTCAAGCCAGGTGTCACCCATCTTGTATTTCGTCTTTGCCATCTTGTTTCGTCTTTGCCTTGGCCGCCTAGTTTCCACTTGGAGGGGAGGCACTGAAACCTTTTTGCGATTTCTCCCTCTCGACAGGTGACCGGGATGAGCGTGACCAGCGGCGTGGATCAGCTGGTCGTCTTCCACACCCAGAACCATGACGGCCTGGTGGTCTGCCTCCACAAAATGCAGCCGGAAAACGACCGCCGAGTCGGGGAGTTGGTTGGCGTGATGGTGGAGCACTTCAGAAGGTGGGTGACTTTTAAAGCAAAATAAATAAATAAAATGGTGTTGATTGATTGCAGCATGGAGTCAGAATACAGCTGCGGTCGCATCACCTTCTGCTGACAGTACAACCCTGGGAACTGTACAGGTGAAACTCGGAAAATTAGAATATTGTGGAAAAGTTCATTTATTTCAGCAATTCAACTTAAAAGGTGAAACAAATATATGAGATAGACTCATGACATGCAAAGCGAGATATGTCAAGATATGTCAATTGTGATACAGCTGATGAAAACCCTAAATTAACCATCTCAGAAAATTAGAATATTAAATGAAACCGGCAAAACAAGGACTGCAAATAGAGCAATATTGGACCTCTGAGAAGTAGAAGCATGCATATGTACTCAGTGCTTGGTTTGGGCCCCTTTTGCATCAATTACTGCCTCAATGCGGCGCGGCATGGATGCTATCAGCCTGTGGCACTGCTGAGGTGTTATGGAAGACCAGGAAGCTTCAATAGCAGCCTTCAGCTCTTCTGCATTGCTCGGTCTCAAGTCTCTCATCTTTCTCTTGGCAATACCCCATAGATTCTCTATGGGGTTCAGGTCAGGCGAGTTTGCTGGCCAATCAAGCACAGTAATCCCATGAGCACTGAACCAGGTTTTGGTACTTTTGGCAGTGTGGGCAGGTGCCAAAGTCCTGCTGGATAATGAAGTCAGCATCCCCATAAAGCTCGTCTGCAGAAGGAAGCATGAAGTGCTCCAAAATCTCCTGGTAGACGGCTGCGTTGACCCTGGACTTAATGAAGCACAGTGGATCAGAGACATGCATGCTTCTACTTCTCAGAAGTTTGTTCTTATAAAAAACATAAACAACAAAAAAGAAAAAAAATTACAATATAAAAAACAAACATATAAACATTAATCCTATCTATTATAATCCCATTTTTGTTACCATTCTTAGATGCCTTCCTCAAATCCCTCTGGCTGAGTTTACTTATGACTCATTGTAGCAGTTTTCCAAGACTAATTTCCAATGAAATTAACTTAGTCAATTAACATCTTCCTTTCTTATCATATTCACTTCTATCCATAGTATTATGCAATTCGAAACGTTTCATTCCTAAGCCAATTTGGTACTCACAAATAGTGCTACTTATATTATCTTAGAATATTTTACTAAATAATCCTTAAATTTCTTCCATTTTTCTTGGTGCTCCTCCTCTTTCTGTTCGCGGATTCTTCCGGTCAGGTCAGCCAGCTCCGAAAAGTCCATCATCTACATCTGCCATTCCTCCACTGTTGGTATTTCTTGTGGTTTCCAATATTTGGCTAACAAAATTCTTGCTGCAGTTGTGGCGTACAAAAGACGTGTGGGTCTCTTTCACCCTCTAGCTGTCTGTGGGGCGAACCACGATCCTGTGCCCTTGATAGATAGGCCCCCCTCCCCGTCGGCGGTGGGATTAGAGAGAGCCGCTCTTGACCCAGTGACCCTCGGGGCACCCTAATGCAGATCTGAAGATGGAGGAGGCTCAGGAGTCTGAGCTGGGATTAGGAGTGGCGGTAGGGCTGGCCCTGGCACACACCCAGAGCCCCTTCTCTGGGCTCGCACATCGATTCCCGAACGAGGGTCCGAGAGCAGGCTTCTGAGCACTCCAGAAATATGCCTGGCACAATGACTTCGCTTTTGGGGTATGCACATTAATGAAGTACAGTATTTTTTGCTCTATAAGACTCACTTTTTCCCTCCTAAAAAGTAAGGGGAAATGTGTGTGCGTCTTATGGAGCGAATGCAGTCTGCGCAGCTATCCCAGAAGCCAGAACTGCAAGAGGGATTGCTGCTTTCACTGCGCAGCGATCCCTCTTGCTGTTCTGGCTTCTCAGGTTCAGAATATTTTTTTCCTTGTTTTCCTCCTCCAAAAACTAGCTGTGTCTTGTGGTCTGGTGCATCTTATAGAGCGAAAACTATGGTAATGGAGACCAAAAAAAATGAGAAAGTTGGAGGGCAACAGAATGCTTAAAGGTAAAGGGACCCCTGACCATTAGGTCCTGTCGTGGCCGACTCTGGGGTTGCAGCGCTCATCTCGCTTTACTGGCCGAGGGAGCCGGCGTACAGCTGTACAGGTCATGTGGCCAGCATGACTAAGCCGCTTCTGGAGAACCAGAGCAGCGCACGGAAACGCCGTTTACCTTCCCACTGGAGCGGTACCTATTTATCTACTTGCACTGGCATGCTCTCGAACTGCTAGGTTGGCAGGAGCAGGGACCGAGCAACGGGAACTCACCCCGTTGCGCGGATTCGAACCGCCGACCTTCTGATCGGCAAGCCCTAGGCTCTGTGGTTTAACCCACAGCGCCACACCTGCCTTGTAAGAACAGTGGGGGGAACAGGTGTTTTGCCCCTGAGCCACAGCCCTTCCCCAAATAAGTGGTGCTGCCTTATTACCATCTATCTCAGTACTGCTACACTGGACAGCAGAAGCTCTCCATGGATTTTAGGGGAAGGGGAGATTCTCAGGTGCTGAGGTTGCACCTGGGCCCATCTGTGTGCTCCGCCCCCTTGCCTTTGGGGCTGAGCTTCATTTCAGTAGAGCATGAACCTCTTAATCTCAGGGTCGTTTGGCGAAAGATTCCTGCATTGCAGAAGGTTGGGCTGGATGACTCTGGTAGCCCCTTTGAACGCAGTAGAACATGAACCTCTTAATCTCAGGGTCATGGATTCAATCCCCACGTGGGACAAAATAATAATAATAATAATAATAATAATAATAATAATAATAATAATAATAATAATTTATTTATACCCTGCCCATCTGGCTGGGTTTCCCTAGCCACTCTGGGTGGCTTCCAACCGAATATTAAAAACAATACAGCGTCAGACATTAAAAATTTCCCTAACAGGGCCTCCTTCTGTTGTCTTTTAAAAGTAAAATACAGTGGTACCTCAGGTTAAAGAGGCTTCAGGTTACAGACTCCGCTAACCCAGAAATAGTTCTTCAGGTTAAGAACTTTGCTTCAGGATGAGAAGAGAAATCGTGCGGCGGCAGCAGGAGGCCCCATTAGCTAAAGTGGTGCTTCAGGTTAAGAACAGTTTCAGGTTAAGAACGGACCTCCGGAACGAATTAACTACTTAACCCCAGGTACCACTGAAAAATTTCCCAGTAGTGATGTATGGAAGTGAGAGCTGGACCATAAAGAAGGCTGATCGCCGAAGAATTGATGCTTTTGAATTATGGTGCTGGAAAAGACTCTTGAGAGTCCCATGGACTGCAAGAAGATCAAACGCATCCATTCTGAAGGAAATCAGCCCTGAGTGCTCACTGGAAGGACAGATCCTGAAGCTGAGGCTCCAGTACTTTGGCCACCTCATGAGAAGAGAAGACTCCCTGGAGAAGACACTGATGCTGGGAAAGATGGAGGGCACAAGGAGAAGGGGGCGACAGAGGACAAGATGGTTGGATAGTGTTTTCGAGGTTACCAGCATGAGTTTGACCAAATTGTGGGAGGCAGTGGAGGACAGAGGTGCCTGGCGTGCTCTGGTCCATGGGGTCACGAAGAGTCGGACACGACTAAACGACTAAACTACAACAACAACAACCACTGAAAAATAGTTGTTTATTGCCTTGACGTCTGATGGGAGGGCGTTCCACAGCGCAGCTGCCACCACCGAGAAGGCTCTCTGTCTGGTTCCCTGTAACCTCATTTCTCGCAGGGAGGGAACCTCCAGAAGGCCCTCGGAGCTGGACCTCAGCGCCCGGGCTGGATTCCTGCATTGCAGAGGGTTGAGCTGGATGACCCTGGTAGCTCCTTTGGACTCAGTAGAACACGGACATCTTAATCTCAGGGTCTTGGGTTCAATCCCCAGGTGGGGAAAATAATAATAACAACAAAAAAACAGCCCCTGTGGGCTCCTCTACGATTCCATGATTTTGAGGACCTTTCAGGGGCCTGGAGCAGCGTGATTTGTAACCGCGAAGAACTCCAATAAGCAACCACCCGTATTGGCAGAGAGAGGGAAGGGAAGCTGGGTGAATGCAAGCCTGGGTCCTTCGCCGACCTAGCAGGTGACAGATGGGATCCTTCTCTGGGAAACCCCCCATCCTTCCAGGGTCGAGCCATTGCCATCTGTTGCGGCAGCTGCAGGCACGCGCCGGGACACTGACCAGGTGCAGGAGAAGAAAGGAGCGATGGCGAAAGGGGAGGGAGGGCTGGAAGGAAGGAAGGGGGGTTGGACTGTTTGCTGTGCGTCTCCCCGGAGCTTCACAAAGGGGATTGCGAGAAATTACTGCACAGCGCTGGCAGGCTGGGAGTGATGGACTGCAAGGCAGCTGTCAGGGCTGGGCTGGATTACCGGTGGATTTCTGGCTTGGTCTCCAACATCCAAGGGCAGTAACGCTTCTGAGACACCAGTTGCGGGAACACGCAGGAGAGGAGAGGGCTCTTGCGTTCGAATCCTGCTTGCGGGTTTCCCATGAGGGGCATCTGGTTGGCCACTGTGAGAAGGCTGGAGTTGATGGACCGCCTTTGGCCTGAACTAGCCTACTCCTCTCGTGTTCTGATGTGGGTGTGCACAGCAGATTTGAAAGCGCGGCATCTTGTTTATATACCGCATTTTTCGCTCTATAGGACGCACTTTTTCCCCTCCAAAAATGAAGGCGAAATGTGTGTGCGTCCTATGGAGCGAATGCAGGCTCCTTGGCTTCAGCAATAGCAACGCGAAGCCTCCAAAGCGCAGAGGGAGCACTCCCTCCGCACTCCGGAGGCTACGCATTGAATCATAGAATCATAGAGTTGGAAGAGACCACAAGGGCCATCGAGTCCAACCCCCTGCCAAGCAGGAAACACCATCAGAGCACTCCTGACATATGGTTGTCAAGCCTCTGCTTAAAGACCTCCAAAGAAGGAGACTCCACCACACTCCTTGGCAGCAAATTCCACTGTCCAACAGCTCTTACTGTCAGGAAGTTCTTCCTAATGTTTAGGTGGAATCTTCTTTCTTGTAGTTTGGATCCATTGCTCCGTGTCCGCTTCTCTGGAGCAGCAGAAAACAACCTTTCTTCTCCCTCCTCTATGTGACATCCTTTTATATATTTGAACATGGCTATCATATCACCCCTTAACCTCCTCTTCTCCAGGCTAAACATGCCCAGCTCCCTTAGCCGTTCCTCATAAGGCATTGCTTTCGCTGAAGCCTGGAGAGTGAGAGGCGTCGGTGCGCACCGACCCCTCTCGCTCTCGGGGGTTCAGGGATAGCCGCCTGAATCTTTTGGAGCGCAGCGGGAACTCGCGCTGCGTTCCAAAGGCTTCGCAACCTTGCCGCCGCTCCCGGACCTGTTCTGTTCCGCGGCTAAAAATGAAGCCAAGATCCATCCCGCTCGCTGTCTTGGCTTCTCTGCTCTTTGGGGCTGGGGGGGAATAAGATTTTTTTTATTGATTTCCCCCCCTAAATACTAGGTGCGCCTTATGGTCCAGTGCGCCTTATGGAGCGAAAAATACGGTACCTCTTCCCTACCACTGAACTGTGGCCCTTTTCTAACCATATCGATCCGTTTGTTCCCTTGGAGCCTGCTTTCCGCTCCATTCTTATGAATCATAACAACAGCAGTTCTTTCTTTTATATAAATTTTTATTAGTTTTTCAACATATCATTTTCAACAATAATTAAACATACTTTCATATCTTATACCATTTTTTTTTTACTTCCGTCAATCACATCTGAAAATTTTCCAATCTACTCACTTAATATACATTTCTTACTTCCACTGTTACATTTGAATCTCATGACTAATATCTCCATTGTTTCTCTGCATTGCAATGTTCCATACATGTCTCCTTACAAAACTTCTTGTAGCCCTACTAGCGTAATTTGTCGATTACAGTTGCTCTTCAAATAATTAGTATATTTCTTCCAATCTTCTGTGAATCTCTGCTCCCGCAGGTTTCGAATCCTTCCTGTCATTTTATCTAATTCTGCGTAGCCTATTAATTTTGTCTGTCATTCTTCTTCCGTCGGAAGACAACAGCAGTTCTTTGCCAGACATGCCTGAGCTGATCTCTCTCTCCGCGTTAAAGCCTTTAGCCCAGAACTTTCCAAACTGTGTGTCGTGATGTGTGTGCCAGCGGCAGTGTGCAAGTGTGTCCCCTTGTGCTCCTCCTGGGGGTGGAAAGGGGTTAGTTTGACACAGGGGCAAATAGAAGAAGACGCCTTCACCTTGGGATGGTGGTTCCCTTTTATCGCCGTCCCTCAGACCATGTGGGGAAACGGACTATATTTTGAGGGGGGGGGGAATCAACAAATTCCTATGCCCCACAAATAACCCAGAGATGCATTTTAAATAAAAGGATACATTCTACTCATGTGAAAACACCAGGCAGGCCCTACAAATAACCCAGAGATGCATTTTAAATAAAAGCACACATTCTACTCATGTGAAAACACCAGGCAGGCCCCACAAATAACCCAGAGATGCATTTTAAATAAAAGCACACATTCTACTCATGTGAAAACACCAGGCAGGCCCCACAAATAACCCAGAGGTGCATTTTAAATAAAAGGGCACATTCTACTCATGTGAAAACACCAGGCAGGCCCCACAAATAACCCAGAGATGCATTTTAAATAAAAGGGCACATTCTACTCATGTAAAAACACACTGATTCCTGGAACGTCTGAGGGCCAGATTGAGAAAGTGATTAGGCCGCATCCGGCCCCCGGGCCTTAGGTTGCCTACCCTGTCATTGAAGGCCCCGGTCCAGTATACCTGAAGGAGTGTCTCCACCCCCATCATTCTGCCCGGACGCTGAGGTCCAGCACTGAGGGCCTTCTGGCGGTTCCCTCATTGCGAGAAGCAAAGCTACAGGGAACCAGGCAGAGGGCCTTCTCGGTAGTGGCGCCCGCCCTGTGGAACGCCCTTCCAGCAGATGTCAAAGCGATAAACAACTACCTGACATTCAGAAGACATCTTAAGGCAGCCCTGTTCAGGGAAGTTTTTAACGTGTGATATTTTACTGTATTTTTGGTTTTTATGGAAGCCGCCCAGAGTGGCTGGGGAGGCCCAGCCAGATGGGTGGGGTATAAATAAATTATTATTATTATTATTATTGTTATTGTTATTGTTATTGTTATTCTCAGCAGAGGTTGGATAGCCATCTGTCAGGGATTCTGTAGCTGTAGCTCCTGCATTGCAGAAGTTTATAGTTGACCCTTGAGGTCCCTGCCAGCTCTACATTTCTACAATTCTATGCTTCATGGATCTGAAGTCTGTGATCTCCAGCCACCCTTCCCAAAGGGGAAAAAAAAGAGGTCTTTGGAGGAGGAGCTGGCCATGGTACTGAATCTTCTTCTTTTTCTTCTTTGGTGATCCCTTGTGGCCGAGTAAGATTGTCTTCCATAAACACGGTTTTAACAATGAGTCCGTAAGTGACTGTGGAGGCCAGTTCTGGATCCACACGTCCTTCCACAGTGGGGACATTGGTTTCTGGGTGGGAGTTGATCACGGTGTGGATTTGCCAAGCTTGCCTTCCTCTTAGCACGTTTCTCCCTTGCGTCCTGAGTTCGAGTATCTTCAAAGCCCACGACACCTTTGGTAAAGGCTGTTCTCCAACTGGAGCGCTCGCAGGCCAGTGTTTCCCAATTGTCTGTGTTTATACTACCTTTTTTTAGATTAGCCTTGAGACAGCCTTTAAACCTCTTTTGTTGACCACCAGCATTATGCTTTCCATTTTTAAGTTGGGAATAGAGTAGTTGCTTTGGAAGATAATCAGGCATGACCAGTCCAACAACATGACCAGTCCAACAAAGTTGATGTTGAAGAATCATTGCTTCGACACTGGTGATCTTTGCTTCTTCCAGTACACTGGCATTAGTTCGCCTGTCTTCCCAAGTGATGTGTAAAAATTTTCGGAGACACCGTTGATGGACACTCGCTGGCACTGAATAGCAAAGTCCTGACCAACATACATAGGATGTTGCGTTATAACAAGTCAGACCACTGGTCTTTCTTGTCAACTCCTATGGTTCCCAAACTTTTTCGGCCCACTGCCCTTTGGTTCCACAAACTCATCCCTAGTGCTCACTATAAAAAGGCTTATTCAGAACAGTGGCTTGCGTGACCCACTGTGGAAGATAAAGGTAAAGGGACCCCTGACCATTAGGTCCAGTCGTGGTCAACTCTGGGGTTGCAGCGCTCATCTCGCTTTATTGGCCGAGGGAGCCGGCGTACAGCTTCCGGGTCATGTTGCCAGCTTGACTAAGCCGCTTCTGGCGAACCAGAGCAGCGCACGGAAACGCCGTTTACCTTCCCGCCGGAGTGGTACCTATTGATCTACTTGCACTTTGATGTGTTTTCGAACTGCTAGGTGGGCAGGAGCAGGGACCGAGCAACGGGAGCTCATCCCGTCATGGGGATTCGAACCGCCGACCTTCTGATCGGCAAGTCCTAGGCTCTGTAGTTTAACCCACAGTGCCACCCGCGTCCCCACAATGAAAGATAGCAACACAATAAAATTCAAAACAGTAGCAATTAATTGCCTGCTTATTCAAAATCCAATTAAAACTATTTAGCTTAACTAATTCCACAAAACTGATGAACTGCATGTCCATGATCTGCCTTTCCCCGAGCCGAGCTTGCGTCGACAGAAGGCCTCCAGAGACAGTGGCAGGTCCCCAGAAGAAGTGGACATCACACTTTGTCACATGCTAGAGCAGCCTCTTTATCTGTAAGGCCAGAAGCTCCTGTGTGTATTTTTAATTATGGATGGAAATAAATAGTGCATAATTAACGCAAGCCGCATGAAATTTGTGCGAGGAGGCTGGACGTGTCGCACTTCCCCCTGCGATGCTGTTTTGCGCCGTTTCCAAGTGCGAGACGTGAAGCGACAGTTCTCCGGAACGCGATCACCTGTTAGCGGAGTCTTTAATTTGCACTTTTTAAGATTTGACAGCGGGGAAACGTGTCCTGACAAAATGAAGGTGCTGCTGTCAAGGAGGGAATTGCCCCCATCTGTGGGGCACAAAGTTCGTGCCCATGTATTATTTTTTACTTATAAGATTCCTTCGCCATAAGGGGCAAGGGCGGGTTACAGCAGCACACAGAGAATCGTCGACATGGAAGAGACACCTAAGGACATCTAGTCCAACCCTGGCAATGCAGGAATCACAACCACTGGCAGGTGGCCACCCAACCTTTGCTTAGAAACCTCCAAGGAAGAAGAGCCCATCGCCTTCTGAGGCAGTCTGCTCCGCAACCAAGCAGGTCTTACTATCAGAAAATTATTCTTTTTTAAAAAAAATAAATCATTTTTATTTGATTTTTCTAATACAAAGTTATAAAAATCCAAATGCAACTGTTCTTAACCTGAGGTACCACTTGAGTTAATGGGTCCTCCCTCTACCACCGCACGATTTCTGTTCTCATCCTGAAGCAAAGTTCTTAACCCGAGGTTCTATTTCTGGGTTAGCGGAGCCTATAACCTGAAGCTTCTGTAACCCGAGGTACAACTGTTCAGAGATTTATCAGAATCTCAGGACGTCCCTCCACCCCTTCCCCAGAGTCCTGATTTAAATATTTAAAACTGCATCTTCTTCCAAACTCAAACTTTTACGTCAATCCATATTGTCCATGGTAATTGTTGCACTACACGCGAAATCAAAATCCTGCCAATGTTTCAATCTACTTACAGTGATCTCTTCGATAACTGATAATTTTTTCCCCATTCTTCTGTAAAGTTTTTGTCCTCTTGGTTCCTGAGTTTTCCAGTCAGCTTTGCCATAGTTCATCAGTTTGGTTTGCCACTCCTCTCTGGTCAGGGCTGTCTCTTCTTTCCATCTCTGGGTTAGTAGTATCCGTGCCGCTGTTGTTCCATACATAAAAAGTCTTTTCTGGACCTTTGGAATGTCTATACCTGTAATTCCTAATAAAAAAGCTTCTGGTTTTTTAAAACAAAATTTTTTAAAACATTTTTTTCATTTCATTATATGTCATCTCCCAGAAGGCTTTTACCACCTTACAGGTCCACCACGTATGGAAAAGGGTACTTTCTTTTTCTTTACATTTCCAGCAGGTATTTGTACTTGTCCTATACATTTTTGCCAAGTTTGTAGGAGTCAGATACCACCAGTACATCATTTTCATATAATTCTCTTCCAAAATATCAACATGCCGTGAACTTCAGGTCTGTTTTCCATAATCTGCCATCTGAATATTATGCCCCAGATCCCTTGCCCGGTGTATCATTACCGACTTGACCTGTTCGTCCTTTGTACCGAAAATTATTCTTAATTATTATTCAGGAATCTCCTTTGAATCCATCGATTGGGGTCCTACCAGGGCTGTCTTTAGCATATGCGCCGCCGAGGTGCAAAAATCCACTCAGCGCTTATGTCAGACACCACGCTTATGCCTTATCTCTTGTTTACGAAATAAGGGAGGAAAAAGAAACAACTTTTTTATTTGCTCATTTATTTACAATAAAATTATACTCGATGAGTCTGACAAGTGCTGCCGTTGTGAATGGCAAGCGTTGCTGCTAATGCGGCGCATCTTTGGTAAATGAGCACACATTGTCGAAAGTCCTTTAGTGAAACAGTAGGCAAACATTTTAGTATTGTTGTTGTTGTTTAGTCGTGTCCGCCTCTTCATGACCCCCTGGACCAGAGCACGCCAGGCACTCCTGTCTTCCACTGCCTCCCGCAGTTTGGTCAAACTCATGCTGGTAGCTTCGAGAACACTGTCCAACCATCTCGTCCTCTGTCGTCCCCTTCTCCTTGTGCCCTCCATCTTTCCCAGCATCAGGGTCTTTTCCAGGGAGTCTTCTCTTCTCATGAGGTGGCCAAAGTCTTGGAGCCTTAGCTTCAGGATCTGTCCTTCCAGTGAGCACTCAGGGCTGATTTCCTTCAGAATGGAAACAAAATACATATATACATAGATAATACTGAAATGGATTTCCTTATCCATTCTTAAGGAAATCCATTTCAGTATTACCTACGTATATATGTATTTTGTTTTTCTAGCTTGACCAAAATTATTTATTATTTCATAACAGGTAGATACAGTCATACATCGGGTTACAAATACTTCAGGTTGTGTTTTTTCAGGTTACAGACGCGCCAAAACCTGGAAGTACCGGAATGGATTACTTCTGGGTTTCGGCGGTTGCGCATGCACAGAAGTGCTAAATCGCGCTTTGCGCATGCGCAGAAGCGCCAAATCACAACCTGCGCGTGCACAGACGCGCCACTGCGGGTTGCGAATGTGCCTCCCGCACGGACCACGTTCGCAACCCGAGTGTCCACTGTAGTTGAAAGCTTGGGCGGCTTCAGCGGCGGGCAGCGGGCGCCCCCCAGAATTCGGCACCCGGGTGCCCCACACCCCTTGCACCCCCGGGTAAAGACGGCCCTGGGTCCTACCCTCTGGAGCAGAGGAAACAAGCTTTCTCCATCTTCCATGTGATATTTGAAGACGGCTAAGCTTTTCTCCCTCTTCCCCAAAGCTGGAACGTGTGAGCATCCCCTGAAGTTGACTCTTGGACACGACAGAGAAAAGAAAGTCATTTTTCACGCAGTTAGACTATGGAACTCCCTGCCACAGGAGGCAGTAAACCAAATGGGTTTAAAAGGGGAAATCCATGGAAGAAAAGGCTATCAGTGGCTGCTAGTCATGGTTGCCCCATTCTGTCTCCACTCAGAGGCAGCACGGGAATCTCAGGTGGGCTGTTGTCCTCCTTGCGTCTCGCTGGCCACTTCGGCTTGATCTCCAGGGCCCTTTGTGTTTTTAACTCCCCAGTTCTTAACACCTGCTTTCGTTTTGCTGCCTGGTGTTCTGGGGGGCGCAGCTGGAATTCAGATCCTGCCCTCGTAATCTTTTGCAGCTCCTTTGCGGTTTTGGGTCGCCCGCAGAGTCCGCGATGCGCCTCTTTTCCTCTCTAAAGCCGGAGGAGGAAACTTGATTGCCCCACTTTGCAGATGCCTGGGACACGGTTGCTAGGGAACTGCCAGAAAGCTCATTAACAGCTGAGATTAAGCAGGGAGTCTGGAAGGAAGCAGAAAGAGAAAGAAAGAGAGAGGTGAAGAAAAAGAAAGAAGGTGTCAAGGTGAGGGAGGGTGCAGTGAGAGGAGAGAGGGAGAGAAAGAGGAGGGAGCTCTCACAAGCACTGAAGCTGCATTGGGGTCCTGACCAGTGCGTTTTATTTATTTGATTGCATTTATATCAGGCCTTTCCCCCCCAAGGAGCTCAAAGTGGCATACATGGAGGTGTTCAGCTCCTGCCTGCAGGTTGGCCACTGTGACAACAGGCCACTGGCACGATGCGCTGGCCTTCTTACATTCCTCTCTGTGGCATGTGAGATGGCAAGCTGTAAACACCCTCCACGCATTTACGTGAGTGTGCACTCGAGGCCAGATGCGTCCGTTCCGCACGCAGAGGTTTTTATTTCCGAGCACAATTCAAAGTGTTGGTGTTGACCTTGAAAGCCCTAAATGGCCTCGGTCCAGTATACCTGAAGGAGCGTCTCCACCCCCATCGTTCAGCCCGGACACTGAGGTCCAGCGCCAAGGGCCTTCTGGCGGTTTCCTCACTGTGAGAAGCGAAGCTACAGGGAACCAGGCAGAGGGCCTTCTCGGTGGTGGCGCCCGCCCTGTGGAACGCCCTCCTATCAGATGTCAAGGAAATAAACAACTATCTGACTTTTAGAAGACGTCTGAAGGCAGCCCTGTTTTTAATGTGTGACATTTTAATGGACCGTATTTTTCGCTCCACAAGACGCACCAGACCATAAGACGCACCTAGTTTTTGGAGGGAAAGAACAAGAAAAAAAATATTCTGAATCTCAGAAGCCAGAACAGGAAGAGGGATCGCTGCGCAGTGAAAGCAGCAATCCCTCTTGCTGTTCTGGCTTCTGGGATACCTGCGCAGCCTGCATTCGCTCCATAAGACGCACACACATTTCCCCTTACTTTTTAGGAGTGTGTCTTATAGAGCAAAAAATACGGTATTTTCAGTCCTTGTTGGAAGCTGCCCAGAGTGGCTGGGGAAACCCAGCCAGATGGGCGGGGTACAAATAATAAATTACTATTACTATCTGTGGCATGTGAGATGGCAAACTGTAAACTCCCTCCATGCATTTACTTGAGTGTGCACTCAAGGCCAGATGTGTCTGTTCCACACGCAGAGGTTTTTATTTCCTGAGATGCTCCGAGGAAGGAGGAGGGTGCAGGAGCACTTGGAGTTTTTTATCTCCTTCGGGTGGACAGTGGCTTTGGAGTGAAGCGTTTCCCAAACATCAAACAGGCTGCGCTCTGAACATTAAGCAGCGGGAGGTGGCGATGACTTGGCAAGCCCAGTTTGATCCTCAAAGCTGCTACAGGATCAAAGTCACAAGGGACTGCCAAGTCATTGCAACTGATTCATCTGAGGGTTTGCTGTTGGCGCAGACCAGAAACCTGCAGGTGTAATGTGGGCAGGCCTGGTGCAATTCTCTCATTGCCCTGGCGGGTTGCAGACGGAAGGCCTCTGGGACGCGGATTGGTTTTACCGCGTATCCCTTCAGAATATTTCTGTCCCACCTTTCTGCTTCGAGATTTTGAAGAGGGCTCACAAGGGTACAATGAAAACAGCTGCAATGATACATGACAGAGACAGTGCGGTGCAGTGGTTAGAGCGCTGGACTATGGCTTGGGAGAGCAGGGTTCGAATTCCTGCTTAGCTGTGAAGCTCACTGGGTGGTGAGCCGAGCTGAGAAAGAAGGAAATGCCAAAAGCCAAACCCCTAATAAAACAGCAATAGAAGAATTGAAGTGATTACTTTCTGGAATAACGTCTTTTTTTTAAGACAATCAAGCAGAAATATTTTAGGTTCTGAGGGTATATCGTAGCCTAATAAGAAATAGTTTTCAACCTTTTAACTTCTATCGAGATATTGGTGGGGGGAAGCATATCTCTCACTATATCTGAATGGATTGAGAAAATTTGGTCCATTGTTACTACAACTAAGCTAACTTATTGCAAAATAATTCATATCAACCAGCCTAACGCGCTTATGGGAAAATGGGCATTTTGGGGCAATGTTTTGGAACAAAAAGCTCAAGGAAAATGCCCAACCTTAAGTTGTTTCCAATCTGCTGCAACTGTATTTATTTATGACTTTTTATCTTTGGTTTAAAGGGACGCAGGTGGTGCTGTGGTCTAAACCACAGAGCCTAGGACTTGCCGATCAGAAGGTCGGCGGTTCGAATCCCCACGACGGGGTGAGCTCCCATTGCTCGGTCCCTGCTCCTGCCCACCTAGCAGTTCGAAAGCACGAAGTGCAAGTAGATAAATAGGTACCGCTCCGGCGGGAAGGTAAACAGCGTTTCCGTGCGCTGCTCTGGTTCGCCAGAAGCGGCTTAGTCATGCTGGCCACATGACCCGGAAGCTGCATGCCGGCTCCCTCAGCCAATAAAGCGAGATGAGCGCCGCAACCCCAGAGTCGTCCGCGACTGGATCTAATGGTCAGCGGTCCCTTTACCTTTACTTTTACCTTTGGTTTATGCTGTTTATTAATGAACGAAATAACATAAAATAATTAAAGCATCCTCTCCAACATTCCACTGAAGAAAATCAGGACCCATGTCTTTCAGCGCCAGCTGTCTCGCCTGGGGCCACGATGCCAAAAGTCGGGCAAGCTAGCTGACTTGCACGAGATCCTTGCACCACCGCAAGCAACCGCTGGCTGCCAACTCATATTCCTCCCCAAGCTTTTGGAAGCTGGGACCTCCTTCTGTAATTCAAGGATGCCCTGGGAAAATCGGGATGGTTGCAGGGTATGTTGCAGCAACCATCACGAGCGGAAGAGGTCGTCTGCTTTAAGCACGGGTGAGAAAGCTCAGATCTGCAAGGCTGCTGGTGCTACCAACCATGACATCTCCAGGGCAAACTTGGTGATGAGTCTTGAAGCCGTGTTGTATCTCTGCAGCAGCTGCAGAGGGCAGCTTCGTTCTCCCATCCAAAGCCGCAGGTCTATGAATAGTGCAGTGGATTGCCATAAGGGCCTCTTTGTTCGCCCTGGTGGCATGTGAGCTGCCTGGGGCTGCTTGCTCCCAGTAGCATCCCGGATCCTGTGGATCCTTGATCTGCTGGGTTCCTCTGTCAGGACGCCTGCTTCCTAGGACAGGGAGGAGAAAACACAGGGAGTAACATAAGGCAGTGAAGGTCTTGTGTGAGTGTCTGGAGGCGGTTGGAGGATGGATGGCGGCTAACAGATTGAGGTTGAATCCTGACAAGACAGAAGGACTGTTTTGGGGGACAGGAGGCGGGCGGGTGTGGGGGACTCCCTGGTCCTGAATGGGGCAACTGTGCCCCTGAAGGACCAGGTGTGCAGCCTGGGAGTCATTTTGCACTGACAGCTGTCCATGGAGGCGCAGGTCAATTCTATGTCCAGGGCAGCTGTCTACCAACTCCACCTGGTACGCAGGATGAGACCCTACCTGCCCGCTGACTGCCTTGCCAGAGGGGTGCACGCTCTAGTTATCTCCCGCTTGGACTACTGCAATGCGCTCTATGTGGGGCTAGCTTTGAAGGTGACCCGGAAACTGCAACTAATCCAGAATGCGGCAGCTAGAATGGAGACTGGGAGCGGCCACCAGGACCACATAACACCGGTCTTGAAAGACCTACATTGGCTCCCAGTACGTTTCTGAGCACAATTCAAAGTGTTGGTGCTGACCTTTAAAGCCCTAAACAGCCTCGGTCCAGTTTAGGGGGAAAATCCATCCAATAAACATTAGGTGATCACCAGGGCTAGCTGGCTGAATTAGTCCTACTTGGGCCAGCGAGGAGACCAGGGGAGAATTAGCTGTGGGATCCCAGAGCGGGTAATCTTCATAAAAAGGGGAGAAGGGGAATAAAAGATCAGGCTAAGTTCATATTGAAAGCCAGGCCGAATAGCTCTGTCTTACAGACCCTGCAGAAGGAAGTTAAATCCTGCAGGGCCCTGGTCTCATAGGACAGAGCATTCCACCAGGTCGGAGCCACCACTGAGAAGGCCCTGGCCCTGGTGGAGGATAGTCTGACTTCCTTAGGGCCCAGGACCTCTAAACTATGGTTATTCATGGACCTTAAGGTCCTTTGTGGGGCATACTAGGAAAGGCGGTCCTGTAAATACAAGGGCCCTAAGCCACAAATGTGTGGGCTGTCAGTGGCTGGTAGCAACAAGGGCTATATAGAAATCATATTTAGATTTGGAGGTGATGACTGCACTAAATCTGAACCAGGGTTCAAATCCCTGCTTGAAGTTCAGTTGCAGAAGGAAGTTAAATCCCACACGGCCCTGGTCTCATGGGACAGAGCATTCCACCAGGTCGGAACCACCACTGAGAAGGCCCTGGCCCTGGCGGAGGATAATGTAACTTCCTGAGGGCACTTTGTGGTTGCAATGAGTCAGTGGTGTGGGAAAGGAACTCTTTGCATGTACAGGTGTCCTGTGCTGGCGGGAGTTGGCATTCAAAGAGCCTTAGCTTTTGGAAGGCTGGCCCAGATTAACCCCTTCCTCTCTTAACAGCTTTGGGCTCCATCCATGAACCTACATACTTGAGCACTTAATGCTCTGAGACCCTCTCTCTCTCTCTCTCTCTCTCTCTCTCTCTCTCTCTCTTGTGCTCCCCATCCCATTGAAAACACAAGAGGGGGAGGATTGCAAAAGACAGATGTCGTCGCCCACCGCAGGGCGGAGTGGAGGGAATCGATTACCCAGTCTCTAAAGACTCAGGTCAAGTCTGGGGGCTGTCAGAGGTCGCCTTCCAGATGGCGAGACGTGTGCCTCGAGAAAAGAGGGGTGACTTGCTTTGTAAGGTGAGAAGGCGGCTCTCGAAGGAACTCCCCCTTTGAGGAGGCTCAATGAATCAAAGCACCGATCCCACCCAAAAACCCTTGCTCAGAAAAAAAGGGGCGTCCTACAGAGCTCTATTGTACACTTCCCTGCTTGGGCGCTCTCTGCAGCACTCAGCAAGCCCACCAGCCCAAAGGTTTATGGCAATGTATATTATCAAGCAGAAGAAAAAAACTGAGGGAAGGGGATACGATACGATATTGTCATTGTCCCATACAGAACAACGAAATTGAAAAAAATCTACATCAGACATTCAAAAACCAACAAGCCAGCTATCCCAGCCTGGTTAGCCCCCTAAAAACTCTGATACCCCATAATTAAATACAATATACTCCCATAGAGACTACCTTAAAGGTAAAGGGACCCCTGACCATTAGGTCCAGTCGTGGCCGACTCTGGGGTTGCGGCGCTCATCTCGCTTTCTTGGCCGAGGGAGCCGGCATACAGCTTCTGGGTCATGTGGCCAGCATGACTAAGCCGCTTCTGGCGAACCAGAGCAGCGCACGGAAACGCCGTTTACCTTCCCACTGGAGTGGTACCTATTTATCTACTTGCACTTTGACGTGCTTTCGGACTGCTAGGTGGGCAGGAGCAGGGACCGAGCAACGGGAGCTCACCCCATCGCGGGGATTTGAACCACCGAACACCTGATTGGCAAGTCCTAGGCTCTGTGGTTTAACCAACAGCGCCACCCGTGTCCCTGAAGCATAGTAGTGGTTGCATTAAAGAAAGCATCAAAGGACAAAGGGATGATGTGTGGATTGATCCAATATAAATCCACTGCTAATTATTGTGTCCATGAAAAAATGGCAAAGTATGTTCACACATGCACACAAAAAAAACCCCACCAGCTGGGAGAGACAGCCTTGCACTATAGTGCAACAAAGCCTGGACCACACTTCTGTCTCTGCTCCCCAGTGGTGTAATTTTATTCCTTCTGCAGCGGGGTCCCTCTCTCCAGCGCCCTAGAGCAAGCATAGGCAAACTCGGCCCTCTAGATGTTTTGGGACTACAACTCCCATCATCCCTAGCTAGCAGGACCGGTGGACAGGGATGATGGGAGTTGTAGTCCCAAAACAGCTGGAGGGCCGAGTTTGCCTGTGCCTGCCCTAGAGTCACTCAAGTCATCACAGAAGGGGAGCTTTTCAGCCATGGTGTGGAGCATAGCTGTCAATTTACAGATTTGAAAATAAGGGACCAGCAGCCTCGAAAATAAGGGATCAGCAGCCAAAATAAGGGATCAACAATTACTTTGATAAAATACATATTTTGTTGCATGCAAATGGCTTTAGATACCTATTAGGTCCATAAATTACCATATAGCATATATTCAACACAAAAAAAGCAACAATTTGTTGTTGACAAAGCACAAAGGGCCCCATTACCTTCAGTGGCTTATTTAAGGGACATCATCAATAAGGGACAGCAGCGGGACATGGCACTGGGATAAGGGACTGTCCCGCCAAATAAGGGACGCTTGACAGCTATGGTTTGGAGTCAGAGTGCAAGGAGGCGATTTGGCCGCTGAGGACAGGCTCCTGGGCCCCCTCGGAAGAAGGCGTGAGCTGAAAACGCTGAGAAGTCATTCCGGATGCTCCAAAGCTAAGTGTTTAGGAATCCCGAAAGCACCAGGTGCTTCCGTTTTCAAGGGAACAGGGTTCGAATTCTGCTACGTGCAATGGGACAACTTACATCTCTCCAAAATAAGATATTGGAGCACTCAAAATTGCTTGCCCGTGGACGTGCACAGAGAATAGCAGATCCAACTGAACTACTGGGAATCTGTGCTGAGCGTTGCAATGCATCTTAAGTTACGATTGTTGTGTAATTATAAGGCGGTTGCATAATCACTGCAGGGGTCTGGCTGGGACGAGGCGTCGCTGCAACTAGGATTGTTTTATTATGCTCTTCTATTTGTTGGAAGCCACCCAGAGTGGCTGGGGCAAGTGGGCAGGGTACAAATAATAGAATAATAATAATTATTATTATTATTATTATTATTATTATTATTATTATCCTGCAGCGCTTCTGAATTTGCTTCCAGACTGTTGCTGCCCCCTGGGCTTCCTCTTTCTCCCCGATCTTGAACCAAGTGGCAATTCACCTCCATCTTTCGATTTCGTTCCTCACCATTAAGGGCCGTTGGTCCACCCTGGTACTTAAAAAAATTAAAATAATAATAATAATCAACCTGCCTTGGGATGACACTTCCAGGTCCTCGCCTTCCAACATCCTGCTGCCATATTTGGACTTCAGGAAGAAGCATTTGGACCCGGTTGCCATGGTTCTCGCTGAGTGCCCAGTTGCCGTGGCAACGGTTGGCCAGGAAGAGACGGGTTTAGACGTGGGTTAAAATGATCTGCTCCGTCTGCTGAGGGTGGGGGAGCGGATTCTTCACCACGAGATGCGTTTCGGGATTTTTATATATTTTTAAAATTACATTTATATCACACCTTTTCTCTCCGAAGGAGCTCAAGGTGGAAAAAAATGGTTCTCTCACACACATCCCACCCCTATTTAATTCCCACAACAACCCTGTGAGGTTGGTTAGGCTGAGAGGCAGTGAGCCTCATGGCTGAGTGTGGATTCGGACCCTGGTCTTCTCCCAGGTCCTAGGCCGAGACTCTAACCACTATGCAATACAGTCTATCTGCTGACTGGTCCTTCTTGGGCTTAAGCAAGTAGTCCAGGGGTCAGCAAACTTTTTCAGCAGGGGGCCGGTCCACTGTCCCTCAGACCTTGTGGGGGGCCGGACTATATTTTGAGGGGGGAAATCAGCTAATTCTTATGCCCCACAAATAACCCAGAGATGCATTTTAAATAAAAGCACACATTCTACTCATGGGAAAACACCAGGCAGGCCCCACAAATAACCCAGAGATGCATTTTAAATAAAAGGACACATTCTACTCATGTGAAAACACCAGGCAGGCCCCACAAATAACCCAGAGATGCATTTTAAATAAAAGGACACATTCTACTCATGTGAAAACACCAGGCAGGCCCCACAAATAACCCAGAGATGCATTTTAAATAAAAGCACACATTCTACTCATGTGAAAACATGCTGATTCCCGGGCTGTCCGAGGGCCGGATTGAGAAGGCGACTGGGCCGGATCCGCCCCCGGGCCTTAGGTTGTCTACCCATGTTGGCATAGATCAACTTGGGACGTCCCAGCTCCACCAGTGCCGCAAAGATGCTGAAACAAATATCCCCATGTTCAGGGCAACAGGCAGTAGGAGATCAGGACCTGTTTACCTGGCTCAGTTGGCAGAGTGTGAGACTCAAGGTCCTGGGTTTGAATCCTTCATTGGGCAAATGATTTCTGCATCGCAGGGGGTTTGGAGATGATCGTTGTGGTCCTTTCTAGCTCCATGATTCTATAATTTAATATCATTCAAAGCAAGTACCCTGCAGTGCAGACCTCCTTAATATAAACCAGGGTTTCCCAAACTTTTTTTTCAGGACAGGTTCCATAAATTCATCCCAGTGCCCCCTACCCTACCCTAGAAAAATACAGTGGTACCTCGGGTTAAGTACTTAATTCGTTCCGGAGGTCCGTTCTTAACCTGAAACTGTTCGTAACCTGAAGCACCACTTTAGCTAATGGGGCCTCCTGCTGCCGCCGCCGCGCCGCCGGAGCACAATTTCTGTTCTCATCCTGAAGCAAAGTTCTTAACCTGAAGCACTATTTCTGGGTTAGCGGAGTCTGTAACCTGAAGCGTATGTAACCTGAGGTACCACTGTATAGCTGACAGATAAAGAAGGGGGGGGGAATGTAAATGGATATATTGATTGATAATCTGGTTACACACACACACACACACACACACACACATATATATATATACACATATATATATATATACACACACACACACACACAAAGACAATACGTAACATAATATTTTGATGTAAGAGTTAATTTCGCGTGCACGGCGTCGTCGTGAAAGACAGGCGCCGTCGTGGAGTCAAGCGCCGCCTTTGTGAATTACAAGTGCTGGCGTGGCGCATCCTTGGTAAATGAGCACACAAAGTCGAAAGTTCTTTAGTGAAACAGTAGTTATACATTTCGGTAATACCTAGGTATTTTGTTTTTCTAGCTTGATCAAAATTATTTATTATTGCATAACAGGTAGATAGTTAAGAGCTTAGGCGGCTTAAGTGGCGGGCGCCTGGCACCCACCAGAATTCGGCGCCCGGGTGCTTCGCACCTCTTGCACCCCCGGGTAAAGATGGCCCTGACTTTAGGCCTCATTCTACCAGCTCCCCTATGCAGGAGTGCCAACTTGATACCACATCTGTGGCCGTGGGTGCCCGGGGCTGTGGGTGCCATGCGGCGTGCATGGCCTTGGCATCAAAATTTGTGGGTGCATGGCCCCTTCATGGGGAATTTTGTGGGTGCTCGGGCACCCAGGGCCTCAGGGAGCTGGCACCTTTGGCCTCCGTACACTCCAAATTTCCCCATTCATTCTTTTCATTGTCAATTCACACAAACGCCGTAACCCCGACTCCTATCTTCTCTGCACAACGTAAGCTCTCCTGGTTGGGACCATTTTTCACCTGTGTTTTGTGTGTTGTTGTGCCCTTCACCCTAAGGTGGGTTACGTTAAAACGCAACGCTGAAAACAGTTTGGCATAAGTACCATCTAAGACTCCGGCGGCAGGATCCGTCTCGTGGTTTGGGCTAGCAGGATAATAGTCAATAAAAGTGCTTTTTAAAGAAGCGGTTTGAAGCAACTTACAACTACAGAAATAAAGCGAGTCTTGGAAAGATTCGGAATTTGCCAGAAGCTGCAAAAGGCCACGCTGGAAGGAGCTGGTGGAAGTTGGGTGTCAGAAAAAGCCTGGAGGGGAACCAGCTTGAGATTGCCAGTACCAGAACTGGCGCTGTTAATAGGTAAAGGGTAAAGGGACTCCTGACTATTAGGTCCAGTTTTGGCCGACTCTGGGGTTGCGGTGCTCATCTCGCTTTACTGGCCGAGGGAGCCGGTGTACAGCTTCCGGGTCTTGTGGCCAGCAGGACTAAGCTGCTTCTGGCGAACCAGAGCAGCGCACAGAAACGCCGTTTACCTTCCTGCCGGAGTGGTACCTATTTATCTACTTGCACTTTGACGTGCTTTCGAACTGCTAGGTTGGCAGGAGCAGGGACCGAGCAATGGGAGCTCACCCCGTCGCGGGGATTCGAACCGCCGACCTTCCGATCGGCAAGTCCTAGGCTCTGTGGTTTAACCCACAGCGCCACCCGCGTCCCCTTATATGATATACTTTAATAGAATTATGCTCTATTTCTCTTATCGTTGTTTTCATTCCTCTGCTCATAATTCGAACCCTGCCCACATTTTCATTTGAATATAACAGTTCTTCAAATAGTCCAAAAAGGGTCTCCACTCTTCCATGAACAATTCGTCCCTTTTGTCTCTTATTTTTGCTGTCCATTTCGCTTAGTCCATTAACTTTCGAAGCCATTCCTCTCCTCCTTACTCTGAATTTCTCCTTCTTTCTATTTTCTGCATATACAGGATTCTGGCTTCTTCTGCTGCAAACCTAAATAGTTTAACCATCCTTTTCTGAACCTCCCTCCCTATTATCCCTAGGATAAAACTTTGGGGAATAACCAATTTGAACCTTTTCTTCCATTCATCATGTATCATTTTCCCCAAAGCCTTTTTACATATCTGCCACATATGCAGGCATGGGCAAAATTGGCCCTCCAGATGTTTTGGGACTACAATTCCCATCATCCCTGACCACTGGTCCTCTTAGCTAGGGATGATGGGAGTTGTAGTCCCAAAACATCTGGAGGGCCAAGTTTGGCCATGTCTGACATACGGGGGGAAAATAAGAGCCTTCAGTATGTTTACACTTCCAAAATTTACTTAGTGCATTTTTATACTTCTTAGCCACTTTTTACATTTGTGTTTTAAAGACAGTTAACCTTTTCATATTTTCCGGGAAGCAGTTTGAGCTCCTATCAAGGGCCACCTCGTCGCTCAGATTTTTGCTCTTCCTTTCCCATGTTTGCAGGACTAAGAGGGATCTCCGGGTTCAGGTCTCGGACTGCATTCAGCTCAGCCTCCACGGACGAAAAAGATTGGTCTCCGTGGAGACACGCGCAGAACAGGCCACGCCCGACTTCACCAAGAGCCGTGATGGCTTCGTGCTTCTCTGGCCAAGGAGATAAACACGGGTCAATTTTGGAGGACAGGACTTCATCCTGACAGCCCCTCAACAGAGAGTAAAAATAATGATCATCAAGGAAGCTGTGTTTTAGAATCATGCAGCAAAGCATTGCTGCTTGGACTGCTAGTGTGGAGTAGGAACCCTATCAAACAAAAGGAAAAACGTACCTAGCCTTAGATTCATTCCTTCGTTCTCTCTCTTTTTTTAAATACTTTATTGACAATCTTATGCAACAAATACAGTATAGTGGTACCTTGGGTTACATACGCTTCAGGTTACAGACTCCCCTAACCCAGAAATAGTACCTCGGGTTGAGGAACTTTGCTTCAGGATGAGAACAGAAATTGGGCGGCAGCAGCAGAGGCCCCATTAGCTAAAGTGGTGCTTCAGGTTAAGAACAGTTTCAGGTTAAGAACAGACCTCCAGAACGAATTAAGTACGTAACCAGAGGTACCACTGTATAAATATTCTTTAAATCTTATAAATGAAGCAACAACCACATACAAGTAATACCCCATTTGTCAACCAACAATAAACTTAATTTATATTTCTACTATCTCTTGTTTTCTTCTCTGTTTATTAACATGGATTAAAAAAACAAAAAACACATAATGGGACTTCCTATCGTTTCCTTCGTTCTCTATGCTGATCTGCATGGTGAAACTTGAAAGGCTCCTTATCGCCGCATTCATGGGACAGAGTAAGGAAGGTCCCAAAGTTACTCTGACATTCCTCCCGATGGTGACATCATTCTTCCTTGCTGGGGGGGGGGGGTGGAGGGAGAATCCTTAAGCCACGCTACCCTGTTTTCCCCTTCAGTACGCCATGGGAGAATGAGCCGGAATCTGCGGAGACCTGTGTGATGTGGATTACGAGAAAGAATCATAGAATCATAGAGTTGGAAGAGACCACAAGGGCCATCGAGTCCAACCCCCTGCCAAGCAGGAAACACCATCAGAGCACTCCTGACATATGGTTGTCAAGCCTCTGCTTAAAGACCTCCAAAGAAGGAGACTCCACCACACTCCTTGGCAGCAAATTCCACTGTCAAACAGCTCTTACTGTCAGGAAGTTCTTCCTAATGTTTAGGTGGAATCTTCTTTCTTGTAGTTTGGATCCATTGCTCCGTGTCCGCTTCTCTGGAGCAGCAGAAAACAACCTTTCTCCCTCCTCTATGTGACGTCCTTTTATATATTTGAACATGGCTATCATATCACCCCTTAACCTCCTCTTCTCCAGGCTAAACATGCCCAGCTCCCTTAGCCGTTCCTCATAAGGCATCGTTTCCAGGCCTTTGACCATTTTGGTTGCCCTCCTCTGGACACGTTCCAGTTTGTCAGTGTCCTTCTTGAACTGTGGTGCCCAGAACTGGACACAGTACTCCAGGTGAGGTCTGACCAGAGCAGAATACAGTGGCACTATTACTTCCCTTGATCTAGATGCTATACTCCTATTGATGCAGCCCAGAATTGCATTGGCTTTTTTAGCTGCCGCGTCACACTGTTGGCTCATGTCAAGTTTGTGGTCAACCAAGACTCCTAGATCCTTTTCACATGTACTACTCGAGTTGTGTTCCCTGGGGCTGCATAGCTCAGCCTTCGGTCCAGTATACCTGAAGGAGCGTCTCCACCCCCATTGTTCGGCATTGACGCTGAGGTCCAGCTCCGAGGGCCTTCTGGCGATTCCCTCCCTGCGAGAAGCAAAGCTACAGGCAACCAGGCAGAGGGCCTTCTCGGTGGTGGCACCCGCCCTGTGGAACACCCTCCCACCAGATGTCAAAGAGAACAACAACTACCAGACTTTTAAAAGACATCTGAAGGCAGCCCTGTTTAGGCCCTGGCTGACCACACATGCGCCCGGCCACAGAAGTGGGAAGGGGACGCGTCAGTGTTACGATGCATCTCAACCCAGCTCGGTTCCACTACACAGGCAGCGTCGAGTTCAGCTGGCATCTGAAGGCAGCCCTGTTTAGGGAAGCTTTTAATGTTTGATGCATTATGGTGTTTTAATATTTTGTTGGAAGCCGCCCAGAGTGGCTAGGGAAGCCCAGCCAGATGGGCAGGGTATAAATTAAAAATTATTATTATTATTATTATTATTATTATTATTATTATTATTATTAAGTGCTGCGGGAGGCCAGTTTGGGGAAAGCTGCTTTGCAGCGTTGGTTTCTTCTGGAGGCAAAAGCAAACTCTTGCTCTGCTGCAGTGGTTCTCAAAGTGGGTGATAGCATCCCGGGGGGGGGGGGGACGGCAGGATTACCTGGGGGGGGCGCTAAGAGGCAAGCGGGGAGGCAGGAAGGGTACAGATGACGGTCAGACTTTGAAAACCTGGTCAGTTTTATTGAGCCAATTAAACAGTTCTAATTGGATCTTGACCAAATTTGCAATTAATTGTTACTGTTTTACATTTTGCTGCATTGTTATCATTCTTAGTGCTATTTTAATGACGTAGGAAAGGCAGCGCTGCGGGCGAGATCGTGGAACCAAGAGGCCACCAAAAGTTTGGGAACCGCTGCTCCGTTGCGTCTCCTAGTAAACGTTGCAAATGTTCTTATAAAAACTACAGAGCTGCAACCAGTTGTCTTTGTAATAAACGGTTTGTTTACAAAATGTGTGGCTTGATTGGGCATTATTGGGGGTGTAAAGGTAAAGGGACCCCTGACCATTAGGTCCAGTCGTGACCAACTCTGTGGTTGCAGCGCTCATCTCGCTTTACTGGCCGAGGGAGCCGGCGTACAGCTTCCGGGTCATGTGGCCAGCATGACTAAGCCGCTTCTGGCGAGCCAGAGCAGCGCACGGAAACGCCGTTTACCTTCCTGCCGGAGTGGTACCTATTTATCTACTCGCACTTTGATGTGCTTTCGAACTGCTAGGTGGGCAGGAGCAGGGACCGAGCAACGGGAGCTCACCCCATCGCGGGGATTCGAACCGCCGACCTTCTGATTGGCAAGTCCTAGGCTCTGTGTTTTAACCCACAGCACCACCCGCATCCCTTATTGGGGGTGTAAAAGGTAAAGGTAAAGGGACCCCTGACCATTAGGTCTAGTCATGGCCGACTCTGGGGTTGTGGCGCTCATCTCGCTTTACTGGCCGAGGGAGCTGGTGTACAGCTTCCGGGTCGTGTGGCCAGCATGACTAAGCCGCTTCTGGCGAACCAGAGCAGCGCACGGAAATGCCATTTACCTTCCTGCCAGAGTGGTACCTATTTATCTACTTGCACTTTGACGTGCTTTCGAACTGCTAGGTTGGCAGGAGCAGGGACCGAGCAACGGAAGCTCACCCTGTTGCAGGGATTCGAACCGCCAACCTTCCGATTGGCAAGTCCTAGGCTCTGTGGTTTAACCCACAGCGCCACCTGTGTCCCTATATAGTTGGTGTAGAAGCAAGCAAAAAAAAAACATGAATAAAAGGAGCTGGTCTTTAAGCATAAAAATTGCTATTAAAATACGTGTCAGATTTACACGTCTGGGGAGGTATGTGTAAACAAACTGTTTTGGGGGTGCATCAAAAACAGTACAGCGAACTGCCTGATATCATTGGCAAGGAGTTCCACAGTGCGGAGTCAGGTGAGCATGAGACGCTTCATCTCAGAGTCATGGATTTGAGCCCCGTTTGGGGCAGAAGATTCCTGCATTGCAGAGGGTTGGACTAGATGATCCTCATGGTCCCTTCAAACTCTATAAGTCTATGATTCTACTCTCTTGTGTTCAGAAGTGAAGGAGCGAGAAGCAGGCGGCAATGTTACTGTGGGTTGTTGCTTTTAATGTTATAGAACTGGAGCTCCTAAGAAGTCGAGGCAAAGTGAATCACCGAGAGCTGGAAATTGCCATTAACGACTACGTGAATTTTCTTGCCTTGCTGTGGGGTAGGAGAGGAGCTATTTTGTCGCAAAGCATCTCTGGCTGTGATGGTTGGACACACCTGTCGGCTGATTCCCCACCCCTAGAACGCCCTCCTCCGTACCAACCTGGTCTCATCAGTCAGAAATGACATGTACTTAGCAAGTGCGTCAGCCGATGACGGAAAGGTATGCGGTGGCTCAGCTCGTCACAGATATGAGTCAATCGAGGTCGCTCACTCTGGCTGTGAACGGCAACGAGGAAAGTGGGCTGGAAGAAACCCAGGAGCCCACACCTAAGCCACTAAGATGGAGCCCAGTGGGTTTATAGCCAAATGTGATCTACTTAGAGTAAAGGTAAAGGGACCCCTGACCATTAGGTCCAGTCGTGGCCGACTCTGGGCTTGCGGCGCTGATCTCGCTTTATTGGCCGAGGGAGCTGGCGTACAGCTTCCGGGTCATGTGGCCAGCATAACTAAGCCGCTTCTGGCAAACTAGAGCAGCGCACTGAAATGCTGTTTACCTTCCCGCCGGAGCGGTACCTATTTATCTACTTGCACTTTGACGTGCTTTCGAACTGCTAGGTTGGCAGGAGCAGGGATTGAGCAACAGGAGCTCACCCCATCGCGGGGATTCAAACCACCGACCTTCTGATCGGCAAGTCCTAGGCTCTGTGGTTTAACCCACACGGTGCTTCCATGTGGTTCTCTGGTTCGCCAGAAGCGGCTTTGTCATGCTGGCCACATGATCCGGAAAAACTGTCTCTGGACAAACGCCGGCTCCCTTGGCCAGTAAAACGAGATGAGCGCGCAACCCCAGAATCGTCCGCAACTGGACATAACGGTCAGGGGTCCCTTTACCTTTACCACACCCTGCAACTCCAGCAACCTTCCAAACCCCCAGTTCACACCACAGGGCAAATGGGGAGGGCAATTATTTTGCTTTGCCAATGGCCCTCAGTGGCCCTGTATTATTTTTTAACGGCCCTATCTTGTCTTTTTGCCTATGCTAGCCCAGGAATTCCTCTGCTGCTTGTATTTCTCCCTTCACATCCTGAATAATCAAAATCCTACCAGTTATTAATTTCTAAGGTTTGGGGCAGGGATAGGCAAACTACCTACCCACAGAGCCTAGGGCAGGGGTCTGCAACCTTTACGACAAAAAGAACCACTTGGACCCGTTTCCGAAGAAAAAAAACTGGGAGCCGCAATAAATATAACTTTTTTGTCACTTTTTTTAATTATTTCTTTGTTTGACCCCTCAGAATTACTCCTCCTCATAGAAATAAACGTTAAATTAACAAGTTACCTTTTTGTGTGTGTGTGTTCTTCACTCCCCTTCAAAACAGTGACCAGCGTACATGCCCCCTTTCAATGCAGTGACCAGCGTACATGCCCCTTACAATGTAGCGGGCGGGCGGGAAGGTGACGTCGGGACGGTGCGTGACTAATGCACGCACCGCCCCCATGCGACGTCACAGCCAGTACAGCGCCCGCCACAGTGGGGAGTGTCGGGGCGCACAGTGTGCCTCCTCCCCTCGCTAGTATCCGCCCAGGAGCCGCGGCAAAGGTGTAAAAGAGCCACATGCGGCTCTGGAGCCACGGGTTGCAGACCCCTGGCCTAGGGCTTGTCGATAAAAAGGTTGGCGGTTCGAATCCCTGTGACAGGGTGAGCTCCTGCTGCTCGGTCCCTGCTCCTGCCCACCTAGCAGTTCGAAAGCACGTCAAAGTGCAAGTAGATAAATAGGTACCGCTCCAGTGGGAAGGTAAACGGCGTTTCCGTGCGCTGCTCTGGTTCGCCAGAAGCGGCTTAGTCCTGCTGGCCACATGACCCGGAAGCTGTACGCCGGCTCCCTCGGCCAGTAAAGTGAAATGAGCGCCGCAACCCCAGAGTCGTCCACAACTGGACCTAATGGTCAGGGGTCCCTTTACCTTTACCTAGGCAAACTAAGGCCCGGGAGCCGGATCCAGGCCAATCACCTTCTAAATTCGGTCCACAGACGGTCCGGGAATCAGCGTGTTTTTTCCATGAGTAGAATGTGTCCTTTTATTTAAAATGCATCTCTGGGTTATTTGTGGGACATAGGAATTCATTCATATTTTTTTTCCAAAATATAGTCCGGTCCCCCACAAGGTCTGAGGGACAGTGGACCGGCCCTCTGCTGAAAAAGTTTGCTGACCCCTAGTTTAGGGGGTGTCTCCCCCCCTCGGAATCTATAACACCGTTAGAGCAGACAAAATTCCTCCTCCATCCTTATCTCTGGGTATACAGTGGAAGTTCTCCTCTTGTTGCTAGGTAACCGCAGCCCACCCAAACGCTTCTGGGATGTGGAGAGATGAGGGCTTATAGCTCCAGAGCGCATGATTTTGAGGCGTGATGGGCCTTCTGGACTCCAGATTCTCAGATGCCATCCATCATTCCCACGATTGTCCTCCAGAGCCCACTTGTATTCGCTCAGCGAGACGCATCCCGTCAAAACATGCTTGACCTTGGACGGGGAAAATATTAACTTATCAGCAGCGAAAAAAATACCTCCCGCTCCTGATGCGTGTGAATATTGCATCCTTGACAGGGACCTGTTCTTGTGGAGTCTATTGTTGGAAAGCAGCCGTCGATCTCTCCGTCTTCCTTCCCCCTCGTCCTCCAGCCTTGGCACAACACATCCCTGGCAGGGCTTCTAAGGCTGAGCACGAAAGGATGAACCAGGATGGATGAGGAGACGACTGTGGGTTTGCTGGCCCTAAGAAGAAGCAGCCTCATCTGGTCCAGTTATCTCAGTATTGCAGGAACTGACTGGCAGGGTTTCTCTTTTTTAAAATTTTAAAATTTAATTTTCAACATATCATTTTCAACAGTAATTAAACGTACTTTCATTTCTTGCACCTTTTTTTTTTACTTCCATCAATCACATCTGAAAATTATCCAATCTATTCACCTAATATACATTTCATACTTCCACTATTGCATTTAACTCTCAAAACTAATTTCTCTCTTGTTTCTCTGCTTTGCAATGTTTCATATATTTCTCCTTACAAAACTTCTTGCAGTCCTACTAGTGTAATTTGTCGATTACAGTGGCTCTGCAAATAGTTCGTATATTTCTTCCAATCTTCTGTGAATCTCTGGTCCCGCAGGTTTCGAATCCTTTCTGTCATTTTGTCCAATTCTGCATGTAACCCGAGGTACCACCGTACTGGATTTTTTTCTGCCACAGACTCTCCCAGCTCACTAAAACCTGTTATAGTGGTACCTCGGGTTACAGACGCTTCAGGTTACAGACTCTGCTAACTCAGAAATAGTGCTTCAGGTTAAGAACTTTGCTTCAGGATGAGAACAGAAATTGTGCTTTGGCGGCGTGGCAGCAGCAGGAGGCCCCATTAGCTAAAGTGGTGCTTCAGGTTAAGAACAGTTTCAAGTTAAGAACAGACCTCCAGAATGAATTAAGTACCGTATTTTTCGCTCTATAAGAAACACCAGACCACAAGACACACCTAGTTTGGAGGAGGAAAACAAGAAAAAAAATATTCTGAATCCCAGAAGCCAGAACAGCAAGAGGGATCACTGCACAGCGAAAGCAGCGATCCCTCTTGCTGTTCTGGCTTCTGGGATAGCTGTGCAGCCTGCATTCGCTCCATAAGACGCAGACACACTTCCCCTTACATTTTAGGAGGGAAAAAGTGAGTCTTATAGAGCAAAAAATACGGTACTTAACCAGAGGTACCACTGTACTTCTTCAGATTCTGACACCTCCTCTTTCCAGTCTTATCCGTCTTCTCCTTTTCTCTACTTTTCTCTACTTATCGTTGTCCTGCCGCCGCCCGCCCAGACTCTGCACCTTCTTCCCCAACCTGTTCCTTCCACCATTCCTCTGCGTCCAACCGTCCCGTGATGCTACATTGCATAAGGTAAAGGTAAAGGTACCCCTGCCCGTACGGGCCAGTCGTATCTGACTCAAGGGTTGTGCGCCCATCTCACTCAAGAGGCCGGGGGCCAGCGCTGTCCGGAGACACTTCCGGGTCACGTGGCCAGCATGACAAAGCTGCATCTGGCGAGCCAGCGCAGCACACGGAACGCTGTTTACCTTCCCGCTAGTAAGCGGTCCCTATTTATCTACTTGCACCCGGGGGTGCTTTCGAACTGCTAGGTTGGCCGGCGCTGGGACCAAGCAACGGGAGCTCACCCTGCCGCGGGGATTCGAACCACCAACCTTTCGATCAGCAAGTCCTAGGCGCTGAGGCTTTAACCCACAGCGCCACCCGCGTCTCACCCGCATTGCATAAGGTAGCTTCCTACATTTCCTAAAACAACTACCGCAGCCTGCCCCAAAGCTGGCGCTCCCAGCTTTGGACTACAACTCCCATCAGCTGTGCTGGCTGAGGATGCTGGGAGTTGTAGTCCCAAATACGCTGCTTCTGTTCTGGGTTGCTGAGAGGCCCCCGTCTCCCAGATGGTGGGTTGAGCTGATGTTTTGCGTTCCGATTGTGATGGCTTGGGATTGGGGCTCGGACTCGGAACCAGAGGAGTCTCAGTCTGCACCGGATCCTTTGCCTCAGGCAGCATCTGAACCAAGTCTGGGGCCTGATCCTGAAGAGTCCCAGTCTGCACAGGTTCCCCTGCAACAAGCACCAGCTGGGCCGAGTCAGGACCCTGAGCCTGCCCGGGCTCCAGATGCGGGGATTCCCTTGTTGCCTCCAGCTGGGCCATCACTCACAGCTGCTCCACTGCTGGTTGGGTCAGGGGAGGCTGAGGCGGCTTCTGGGTCTAGTAACCCACCGACGTCTCCCGAGCTGCAGAGACTGAGGTCTGAGAGAAGGAAAGACCTGAGTACTCGCAGGAGGAGTGCTTGCCTTTGGGTGAGACAGGGAGGTGAGTCGCTAGGAGATCAGGACTGGCCGCTACCCCGACAAAGATAAAAGGCTGTCGGACCCTGCCCCAGGTTGCGGGAGCAACGTTGCTGTACACCAGATCCTGCCTGAGATCCTGTACCTGTCCTTGCCTGGTTTCCTGCCTCGAATCCTGCCTTGGCCCTGTCGGACTGACTCCTCGCGGAACCTTCGGATTCTGGACCGGTCCTGGACAGTGTTTCAAGGGTTACCCCCCAGGCCCAGCACACCGACGGGTGTTCCAACCATCTCTTGCACGTTTCTCAACTCGCTAGCACATCGCCTAGAGATTCAGGTGTCTCACTAAATAAGGAGATTCTGACTAAACACTAGGGAGAACCTTCTGACCCCGAGATCTGCTCAACAGTGGAACGGTCTCCCTTGGGAGGTGATGGACTGTCCTTTATTGGAGGTTTATAAGCACCTGTCAGGGATTCTTTTGTTATTGCAGGGGGTTGGACTGGATGATCTCTGGGGGTCCCTTCCAACTCTACAATTCTATACTTCCCTGTTGAATTGTGGGTGTTGCTTTGGAGCAATCCACCCAACAGCCCTGCCCCACAGCAAGAACTGCCTTGTGGTTGTGGCTGTTTAGTCGTTTAGTCGTGTCCACCTCTTCGTGACCCCCTGGACCAGAGCACGCCAGGCACTCCTGTCTTCCACTGCCTCCCGCAGTTTGGTCAAACTCATGCTGGCAGCTTCGCGAACACCATCCAACCATCTCGTCCTCCGTCGTCCCCTTCTCCTTGTGCCCTCCATCTTTCCCAACATCAGGGTCTTTTCCAGGGAGTCTTCTCTTCTCATGAGGTGGCCAAAGTCTTGGAGCCTCAGCTTCAGGATCTGTCCTCCCAGTGAGCACTCAGGGCTGATTTCCTTCAGAATGGAGAGGTTTGATCTTCTTGCAGTCCATGGGACTCTCAAGAGTCTCCTCCAGCACCAGAATTCAAAAGCATCCATTCTTCGGCGAAGAAGGCTGATCGCCGAAGAATTGATACCTTGTGGTTACAGACATTAAATTCAGAAGAGATTTTTTCATTTCTGGCATTCCATTTTCTTCTTAAAAAAAAACAACAGTTAACATTTCTTCTGATTTTATTTTATTTTGCATAAAGTGCCATGGTCAGCAATCACCACCCCGCCCCTCCCCGCCCCACAGAAATCTCCCCTTCCGGTTTGCTCCCCGCAAATGATACAGGTCAATACAACGTAGAAATCAAACACTTAGGCAAGACTCAGATAGTAAATATCATACAAAGAGATTTCAAATGCCCTCTGGATGAGGGCTGGGTTTGTTTTTCCAAAACTTTAAATATCTTTTGGGTTCCTCATTCAGCACAGGGCAGG
Source organism: Podarcis raffonei (assembly GCF_027172205.1). Lineage (NCBI taxonomy): Eukaryota > Metazoa > Chordata > Lepidosauria > Squamata > Lacertidae > Podarcis > Podarcis raffonei. The sequence continues at coordinate 2,981,512 of NC_070613.1, read as the reverse complement.
CCTGGGATAGGCTAAACAGTCCTGGTTGTGTTTTGCAGTCCAGCCTTCCTTGCAGACTGGAAGCCACTGGCCGGCTAAAGAAGAAGAATTTTTCCTTGCCCGAGAGGGCGAGGGGGCAGATTTTGAGGTCGCGTTTTTGTCCCCCAGGCTCCCCTCAACCCCCATTGAGAAAGTTGCTGAAAAAATCCCACCAGAGGAATCAATAGAGGTTTGAAAGAGCAACCGTTGCCTCGGTATTGAAAATAAACGTTCAGTCCTATTGCATCAGGAAAAGGAACGGTCCTGGTCATCTGGTAATCCAGCACATTTTTTTGCGGGAGGCTCCCCATCCTTTTAAAATTACAAAGCAAACCGTTCCAAAAAAGAGGAAAAGGAACCACAGGGAGAGAAAGAAAGACGGAAATTAAATAGATACATCTCAACATGCACAACGTCCATTTTCCCCACCCCACCCCTTTAGGAAAGCTATTTACATTATTATATCTACATATCAGCATTTCCACCGAAGGGGAACTTGCCATTTTGTTTTTTTAGCAGCAGATGAGTGGGATCAAAAATCTCCCAGAGGCCCAAGAGTTAAAAGAGTCCCTTTGGCGGGGTGTGCGTTTGTAGTCTCCAGGGGTTTACCCGACTGGCTTTTCCTGCTTTTTCGAGGACGGGGTTCTTCCCCCCAGTCCAAATCTGTAGGTTACAACCATAATGGCCCAGGCTGCATCCATTGGCTAGGATGGGGCTAGCTTGGGCTATGCATAGGGCTCCCTGTATTTTTCCCTTAAATAATAATAATAATATCCACATGTCACCATCAAATTATGTGCCAACCAACGAGGAATCCTGCAGCTTGTATCAACGATGCAAATTTGTAGGGGAAAGGACATGGGGCTTCTCTAGATGCAAGTGTGTCTTTCAAACCCATAAGACCTAGAAACTTGGCTTTTGTAAGGGAACCGAGGTTCTTAAGGGGTTTAATTTGGTGCCCTTTTTGATTTCTGTGCTTGTTTGGTCATCAAATACACACACGGGCTTGGCTGTCCAAACAGGTCACTTTCCACCACCCCTGTGAAGGGAATATTTCTTCGAGCAGTTATTCCCAGCTTGGTGCATCTGCCCCAGTTCTAGATCAGGGGTGTCGAGAAGCCGTTATCTGGATGAGCCCCGCAGTTGCAGAACCTGGATATTTTATAAAAAGAAGTCAACAGCCGAACCCCATTATTACAGATATCCTCACGTATAAAAATATATGTGTGCAGGTAGCAGTACGGTTTGTGTGTGCCTCTATAATGTGATGGTTTCTCTCTCTCAATTCTGCTTCTCTCCAGCTACGTAAATATCCTATACAGAAGGACCTGGCATGTGTGTGGCAGGGCTTGGGGGCCAGAGCTCAGGGTTCAAACGCCTGTTTAAAGGGGTCAGATTCAGGTGGCTAGGAAAGATTCCCCTTCTCTTGTGGACCTGCTGTCAATCAGAGCAGGGGTCAAGAACCTGCGGCCGTGCAGGTAGTGTTGGATGCTGAACTCTCAACGGCCCCAGGTGGAGTCTAATAATAATAATAATAATAATAATAATAATAATAATAATAATAATTTATTATTTATACCCCGCCCATCTGGCCGGGCCTCCCCAGCCATTGTGGGTGGCTTCCAAAAAAATATTAAAATACAGTAATGCATCAAACATTAAAAGCTTCCCTAAACAGGGCTGCCTTCAGGTGTCTTCTAAAAGTCTGGTAGTTGTTCTTCTCTTTGACATCTGGCGGGAGGGCGTTCCACAGGGCGGGTGCCACCACCGAGAAGGCCCTCTGCCTGGTTCCCTGTAACTTGGCTTCTCGCAGGGAGGGAACCACCAGAAGGCCCTCGGAGCTGGACCTCAGTGTCTGGGCAGAACGATGGGGGTGGAGACGCTCCTTCAGGTCTACTGGACCGAGGCCGTTTAGGGAGTTCAAGGTCAGCAGCAACACTTTGAATTGTGCTCGGAAACGTACTGGGAGCCAATGTAGGTCTTTCAACACTGGGGTTTGACATCATCTGGGCAACTGGAGGTTCTCCACTGCTGGAGCCAGGACTTTTTTTCAGTCAGAACTCGCCGGAACTCAGTTATAATAATAATAATAATAATTTATTATTTATACCCCACCCATCTGGCTGGGTTTTCCCAGCCACTCTGGGCAGCTTCCAACAAAACACTAAAATACAATATCCCGGCACATCTCAGGTGGACACCACTGTCGTTCTAAGAGAAAGACAGAGGTGTTCATGGCGAGTTCCAGCACCTCTTTTTCTAGAAAAATAAGCACTGCCTGGAGTAGACATTACTAGACTGGCCAGCGGTCTGGCTATGTTTAAGGCAGCTGGGTTTCATTTCTGTAAAGCTCTCATGTCAGCCTTCATCAACTGGGATGTTCCCCCATGGCAGATGTTTACGGACTCCAAATCCCATCGGTGTCATGGTCCTGTTGTGCAGAGCCTGTTGGAGACAAGAGTCTCTGAGATGTGCTCAGCATATGAAGTTGGTAGAGCTTGAGGCCCTTAGTCACAAAACCAAGGGTCCAGATGTAGAACAGAAAGCCTCAAGGTAAGGCCAAGAACCACATCATCCGAGAGCTCTGCTTAAGGAGGCAGAAGCCAGCTGGTTCTCAACAATGCCTTCTCCTCCGCTTCCTTGAAGGCTGATCAGCTACAGGTGAAGTCACTCTGCCTTCTCCCCCTTCAGGCTGCTGTTCAGCAGGCGAAGCTGACTGCTGGCCCCTGACCATCAGCCCATCAGCCACAGATGGGCGTTGGAGTCCTAAACGTCTGGCGGACACCAGGTTGACGAAGGCTGGGTTTGCCCTGCTTGTGGGGCTGTAAATGTGGCAAGTGCAGGAAACGCTGGGTGGGGGTTCTGTAGCTGGGAATCCTGCATTGCAGGCGGGGTTGGGCTGGATGACCTTGTGGGGTCCCTTTCAACTGTACGATTCTGCAACTCCCACCAGCCCCAGCATCAGACCACACAGCTTGATGGGAGCTGTGGTCCAAAACATTTGAATGGCACCAAGTTGGCAAAGGCTGTCTTACATAACGCAGAGATTGGGGGATCACATAGCAACTGGGATTGCAGCCCTCTCGCCGGCGAGGAAATTCTGCAGGCCTTTTGGCTAGCCAAAGCAGAGAGGGCAAATACCGTATTTTTTGCTCTATAAGACTCACTTTTCCCCTCCTAAAAAGTAAGGGGAAATGTGTGTGCGTCTTATGGAGCGAATGCAGGCTGCGCAGCTATCACAGAAGCCAGAACAACAAGAGGGATTGCTGCTTTCATTGCGCAGCAATCCCTCTTGCTGTTCTGGCTTCTGAGATTCAGAATTTTTCCCCCCTTGTTTTCCTCCTCCAAAAACTAGGTGTGTCTTGTGGTCTGGTGCGTCTTATAGAGCGAAAAATACAGTATTTCACGGCCTCGGGCTTCAGGTCCTAGGTACGCCAGCGTTTTGCTGAGATTGACGGGGAAGTTCAGGCGGCACATCGATGTGACCATCACACACACACACACACACCTCTCTATCTTTCTCAACCTCCCCTTTCTCCACAGGTCCTGTTGAATCTAAGAAGTACGACCTGCAGCAAAAAGTTGCAGGGTGACACGTTTTGCTCCGCATTCCTGTCGCCCCATTCCATTCCCCCCAGTGAGAATTTTGCAACCACTGAGCATATATGATCTTCTCTGGGATGTTTTGAGGGCAACCCCCCTCCCCAGATTTCTTTCCTTCTAACTTTTTTTTAAAAAAAAAAATCTCTGGGAAACTTGGGGCTTCTTGAAGCCTGGCGATGACTTTCTATTTGTGTGACGTTAGTTTGGGCTCCATCAAGACCCATCGTTTACAAAAGTTCACCTTGAGCATATCTGTTTCCTCCTGCTATTCAATTCGAACTAAACAAACCCCTGTGTTGCAAAAGAGAACGTCGACAATGTTTAGGCAACACGATGACCATATGCATAAATAATAATAATAATAATAATAATAATAATAATAATAATAATAATAATTTATAGACAATCTTTATAGAATAACAATACAATAACAAGTTCAAAACAAAATCTTAGACACAAAGTCTCTGAAAATCTTTAAATGAAGTGAGGTATCAAACTTTGTACGATGAAAGGTAAGCTGTGGAGTTTTGTGTATTCAGCAAATATAATGTCCGACACTGAACAGAGATTCCGGATATTGACTGCTGTTTCGTAGATCTTCGTCAGCGTGGTGGGAGGATATAGAATTGCTTCATAAACCCATCTTATTTCGAACGAATATATGCGAATGAAAATATCAAACGCTGTGGAGCATTCATCTCTGTTCAGTGTTGGACATTATATATGCTGAATACACAAAGCTCCACAGCTTATCTTTCATCGTACAAAGTTTGGCACCTCGCTTCATTGAAAGGTTTCCAGAGACTTTGTGACTAATATTTCATTTTGAACTTGTTATTGTTTGAAGGAATTCTATAAAGATTGTCTATCACGTATGTATGGAGGGACGCGGGTGGCGCTGTGGGTTAAACCACAGAGCCTAGGGCTTGCCAATCAGAAGGTTGGTGGCGCCGCTACGGGGTGAGCTCCCGTTGCTCAGTCCCTGCTCCTGCCAACCTAGCAGTTCGAAAGCATGTCAAAATGCAAGTAGATAAATAGGTACCACTGTGGCGGGAAGGTAAACAGCATTTCCATGCGCTGCTCTGGTTCGCCAGAAGCGGCTTAGTCATGCTGGACACATGTATGCCAGCTCCCTCGGCCAATAAAGCGAGATGAGCGCCGCAACCCCAGAGTTGTCCACGACTGGACCTAATGGTCAGCGGTTCCTTTACCTTTATTACGTATGTATATGGTCATCGTGTTGCCTAAACGTTGACATTCAATTCGAACTAAACGGATCTGTTCCGACGGCGAGGAGGATCCAGTCTGCCTTCTCGAATTAAAATGCGGGCGACCGTGTTTGGTGCAGAAGCACACGCTTCTGTGGCCTGGGGACAGCAGATAGACCTGATCCGTAGTCCTGGCAGAAGAACAGCTTTACTAGATCAGACCAAAGACCCACCAAACCCAGAACCCTCTTTTCCACAGTGACCAAACTAATGTTTGCAACAAGGGATGAGAATCCAATCCCTCTTGCGTCATTGCTTGCCAAACGGTTAGAGTGTCAGACCGAGACCTGAGAGGGACCAGGGTTCGAATCACCACTCGGTCCTGAAGCTCACTGGCTAGTCAGTCCCTGCCTCTTAGCCCATACTACCTCGCAAGGTTGTTGTGAGTCCAGATTCAGCTGGGGAGGACAGGATATAAATTATTATTATTATTATTATTATTATTATTATTATTATTAAATGAGGAGAGGGAGAGAACCACCTTGAGCTCCCTGGAGAAAAAGGTGGGGTATAGTTCAATGAAATAAATAACTTGTTTTCCAGCAACTGGGATCCCCATCACTTGAGACCAAAGGTAGCCACCATTTTGTCCCACAAATTGTTTCTAGACTCCTTTTAGATCGGGTGGCAGATTTTCCACCCCGGGCGACGCCAAAATTTGGCACCCAGCGCAGGCGAATGGTTTATGCCCCCCCAGTCCTAAATGGAGGTGTCGGCCAACACATTTCTCAGATGACCAATCGGAAGGGTCCGTGCTGCCTGCCAATCACAGGGCCTGATGTTGCTCCCATCCCCTGGTCTCCATCCTCCCCTATATCGAATTGTGCTATTTAAAGAATAGCATCTGATTGCTTCCTGCCTCCCTTCGGTGACCTGCAAAAAAGGAAAATTCTGGGGGAATTTACTGAAGGTTTCTATAGACAAGCAAGAGACCTTTTAGCATAAGACTAGGACTTCATACCACGAAAAAGAAAGGTTTTGTTCCTTAATAAAGGAGCCCTTTCATCGGGTGAAGGAGTTAAAGGCTTTTTTCTTTTCTTTTCTTAAAGAAAACTCTAGATTCTGTCTCGAAACACACACACAACCTCTCTCTGCTGGTGGTTCAGCTGCAACCTGCAAATTTTGCCAGTTGCCATGGAAATCAACAAGAGATAATGTTATATATATGTACACAGGGTTTTTTTTAAAAAGGGGGGGGAGGAAGAGGTCAAATTTTCTTTTCTCTCAAAATGCAGGCTAGTCGTGTGTCTGTGTATGAGAACTTTGGTTTGTGTTTTATTTTATATTGTGTTTTTATGTTGCGAGTCGCCCTGAGATCTGCGGATGAAGGACAGTATACAAATTTTAATAATAATAATAATAATAATAATAATAATAATAATAATAATAAGGCATGCAGACTCCCTGTCTGAGGCCCTGCCGGACCGTGAGGACAATATTGGGCTCCCTCAGCCTCCGCCAACCTGGTGCCCTCCAGATCTTCGGCAGCTGCAAAACATCTGGGGGCGCCAAGTTGGCAAAGGCTGGGCCTGACTCGGCTGGATGGACCAGTTGCCTGACTCCTTGCAAGGCGGCTTCCTCTGTCCAACTACAATTCCCAGGGTTCCTTGGGGCAGGAGCTATGGGTGACCAGGTGCCACACACAAATTGGGTTCCTGGGTCTTTATTCAGGCAGCAGATGGGAACATCTGGGCCTGTCTGCTTCTTCCCATCCCGGTTGCCATGATGCTGTTGCTACGCGGGAAGAGAAGCTGACAAAAAGGCTGGTCACCTGACCAGGGGCTGGGAGACTGGCAGGCCAACCAGCCAATCCAGGCCATTCTTGCCACCGGGGCACCCGACTGCCATGTCTCCTTATAAGGGGGCTCTGAGGAGAGCCAGGGTGGCCTAGTGGTTAGAGCGTTGGCCCAGGACCTGGAGAGACGCAGGTTCGAATCTGCACTTGAACACGAAGCTGGGTGACGCTCGCCTACTTTACAGGGTTGTTGTGGCGATGAATTGGGGAGGGGGTGAAGAGCCATGTATGCCCCCTTGATATCTTTGGAGGAAAAGGTATAAACCTCATACATATCTCAATGTTTGCCGCTTCCCGAAATGGCAGTTTGGGAGGGGGGCAAGCCTCCATCTTGGAGCCCGAAGGCACAGATTGGGAATGGGGGAGAATATAATAATTTAATAATTAATAATAATTTGTTATTTATACCCCGCCCATCTGGCTGGGCTTCCCCAGCCACTCTGGGCGGCTTCCCACAAAATATTAAAATACCATAATACATCAGACATTAAAAGCTTCCCTAAACAGGGCTGCCTTCAGATGTCTTCTAAAAGTTTGGTAGAATAATAATATGAGGGGTCCACTTGCAAACTGGGGAGCAACTGAGGTTGAGCGAGAGAAAAGGCAGACCATTTTCCGCCATGTTAGCTTCCCTTTTGTCTTTTGGGTTGGAGAAGGCCAGGCTGGTTAATACTGGCTGTAAATAATACCTTTGGGGTGTAAGTTCTGTTCCTGATCTCCACATCAACATGCCATGAAGGTCAGACAACAGACAGCGTGAACTGGCCAACGCCACTGTGATTTCCTTCCAACTATATCTTATGCCAGCCTTTGCCAAACGGGCTGCTTTGAACCACAACTCCCATGATGCTCTGCTCACCTGCTTGGCAATTTCCGTAAGGATACCATCAGGGCAAACCCAAACATAGCCTGTTGTCAAATTTCTCAAACGACAGGCAAATAACAAAGGGAATCTGCCCTGCTGATTTCTTCCACTTATCCATCAGGCTAACTATCTGCATCCCAGCTAGTTGTTACAAAAACTGGTTGCCTGAGTTAGCTTTTTTTTTTATTCCTCCTCCCTCCTCCTCCTCCAACTCTTTTTCCTTTTGTGCTGTGTCTGTCAGACTATAATCTTGCAGGCAGGACTGGGCTTTTTAAAATCTCCCTGTAAACATCGTCCTCTCCCTAGGGAACGGCAGCCCTGTGATGGCCAGCAGGGAATATCCAGCAGCTTAGAAAACTACCATAAGTTTTCCAGGAGTCGTTTGGGGAAGAAGCAACCGCTAAACGGGTTCGAAACTGGTGTGGCCTTGTATGCAGACCCGGGGAATCTACACTTCCATGCGGAAAGAGCAGGAAATGTCCAAGCTATTGTCAGAGGCAGATATAGGGCAGAGAGAGCAACTGGTTTCACAGCACAGCAAGTATGACATAGTGAATTGAGCAGAAGGGAAGGTGAGAGGTTTGGGTGGGTACCAATTTTTGGACTTGCATAAAGCATCGCTAAAATTTGAAAGACCGAAGTCGTCCCCCCGCAAATGTACAACCCAACAAAGGCACATTGACCCTCAGCGCATTGCAAAGGATCTTGGAATGCCTTTCCGGGGTCTCACACTGCTTCTCTGGTGTCCCCGATAATACTGCGGCCTGCAAGCGATTGTTTTGGTCATCTGTGTGGTCATCCCAGCTGTGACAACACATCCTAAGGTAAAGGTAAAGGGACCCCTGACCATTAGGTCCAGTCGTGGCCGACTCTGGGGTTGCGGCGCTCATCTCGCTTTATTAGCCGAGGGAGCCGGCGTACAGCTTCCGGGTCATGTGGCCAGCAGGACTAAGCCACTTCTGGAGAACCAGAGCAGTGCACGGAAACGCCGTTTACCTTCCCGCCGGAGCGGTACCTATTTATCTACTTGCACTGGTGTGCTTTTGAACTGCTAGGTTGGCAAGAGCAGTGACCGAGCAACGGGAGCTCACCCTGTCGCGGGGATTCGAACCGCCGACCTTCTGGTCGGCAAGTCCTAGGCTCTGTGGTTTAACCCACAGCGCCACCCGCATCCCATACAACACATCCTAGAAGGCTTTAAAAGAGGGCTGGACCAAATCCCAGGTGGAGGAGAGGGCTATCTACGGCTACTAGACTCAGCCCCCAGAGGCAGCCATGATTCTGAATACCAGGTGCTAGAAACCGTAGGAAGGGAGATCGCTCCTGTGTTCGAATCCTGCTCCCATGCTTCTCACAGGCATCTGGGAGAACAGGATGCTGGACTAAATACGCCATTGGTCTGATCCAGCAAGCTCTCCTTGGGTACTCACCCTACTTTGCAAATAATTCTGCCCTTAATTAAGGGCCCCCTGCATAAACTGCCAGCACAAGGGACTCCACCCCTGTGAGGGTTAGGGGGCCGTGACCCTTGCTGTGGTCGCAATCCAGATTCAGGGCCTGGAGTTTGTAGTTTACAGGGCAAAGGGGAGGTCACATGGAAACATGAGAGGCCTCCTTTTTTGGCAATGCAAAGTGCAGCACAGGGAGCTCAGTTCTGGAACTGCAGTGGGTCCTGTTCCCCTTGTGTCGGAGACCCTGATCCTGATCAGACCCTATTGGCTGTCTTCGGGGTGGGGGAGGGGGAGACAGTGACCCTGAACTTAAGAAGCAGATTGATGCAGATCAGGTGATGTGCAATGTGGCCCTTACTCAGAATTCATTGTGTGGCTCCTCAATTTCCCCACCTCTTTCCTCCCTCTGCCTCCCACCGCAGAACTAAACCCCAAAGAGTAAGCAAAGCCCAAGGGTCAGGCCTGCGTCTTCCACTCCTGCCTCGAAGGAACCCTTTCCCCATCCTTTTGCACAAGCAACACACCCGATTCGACTCCAGGAGGGCAATGAGGACGGGAGAATTCTAGCAGCGGTTGCAAACGGACTTGGTGCTGAGGGCAGAGCTGAGCGAGGGCAGCAAGACCCCCAGAAAAAGGGGTCTGGAAATGCAGAGGGAGGAGCTAGCCTCATTTAAAAAATAAAAATAAATGAAGTACAAATGCTGGCACCTCCACACTTAATTAGTGCCCAAGGCGGACGGGCAGATCTGCAGAATCGCTTCTCCCTGTGTGTTCGCCTCTTAGACCCAACCCAATTTTCAAAAATTATTTTCCTGCTCCCCAGATCTTTCTGCTCACCCCCCCCCCCGCCAAAGCTTTTTGGGAAGTTCCAAAAAAAAAAATATAAATCAGAATAAATGGCACCAAGGGGTTTAGGAAACCCCTTCTGACCTTTTCAAAAAACAGTGGCAGAGGTCCAGATACCTTTGTGGGTTCCTCCCTCGTTGCTTTATATTAAAAAAAAAAAAAAGCTCTGACAGACAGACGGATAGATTTCTGAGCATTCCACCTCCACCCACCTCGTCCAACACCTTCCTTGAGCCCGTCTGACTCACTGCAGCAAGCAGAGAAAGCAGTTGTCTGTTTTGGCAAAGGCCTGGCCTCAGAAGGAGGCCTCCGGGACACCAAGCATCCATTGCCCTCCAGGGACCAGGAAGGAACAGGTGAATCTGGCCAGGTCCCTGGTCCTCGCCAGGAGAACCAGTCACCGGTCCAGGATGCGAGCAAAGTCTTCCCTCTTGGCGTTGCCCTCGTTCTTGAGGTCGGCGAAGACCTGGGTGAAGTAGTGTGGGTCGGCGTTGATCCGAAGCATCTTGGCGCTCATGGCATTGATGATGCGCAGGCAGCGGTTCCAGAAGACATCTTTGGAAGCCTCCACCAGGAAGGGCTTCAGCGGGTAGGAGATCTCGTTGCCCATGTAGGAGTAGGACAGGTAGAGGCAAGTGAGTAGGGCAGCCTGCAGCTCGTGTTCGCTGGCTACCGCGTCCCCGTCGATCATCTCGCGGCACAGCAGGTAGACGAAGACCACGTTGGCCGGGGTGACAAAGGCCTGGTCTTGCCAACCCTGCAACAGCAGGGAGCGGTCCACGCTGCGGAGCCACAGGATGGGCTCGGTGGGCGACAGGTGCTTCAGGCGGAAGCAGCGGCGGCACAGGAACTCGCCCAGGCACTTCAGCAACTCGCTGGTGGACGCCTGGACAATCACCCGCCGGGGGGACGACGCGGTGCCTCCGCCGACCACGCCGGGCTTGAGCGTGCCGGAGGAGCGCTTGGAGCTGAGGGGTGCCAGCGGTGGCTCGGCCCCGTCGAAGCTGGCGAGGTTGGCGCAGGAGAGGGACTTTTTGACGTTCTCGTGGTTCAGCTGGGCCACATCCTTGGCGTGGCCATAGTTGCCGTTGTTCTTCGAGGGGCCCTTGCTGCCGCCCCCGCCGCCCCGCGACCCCTTTTTCTTGGTCGAGGCCACTAGCCGCTTCCAGGTCAAGGCCGGGATGAACATGGAGTGTCTCTTGAGCCCCTTCTCGGCCTTCTGCCCACCGCCGCCGCTGCCCTTGGCGCCCGCCAGGCCGGGGTAGTGCGCCAGCGAGCTGGAGGAGCCGTCGTCGTAAAGGCTGGTTTTCCGCAGGCCCGGAGAGAGGGACAGCACCGTCCCCATGGCGTCAGAGGGAAGGGAAGGGGAAAGAGGGGGCGCTGGGACGGAGCGGGCGAGCGAGGGGCAGAGTCAAAGTACCCCAGGCCCACTACAAGCGACCACCAGCAGGAGCCCAGGCCTCATGGCCTGATTCTGCCTCGGTGGGGGTGTTCTCGCCTGGACTGGGCCTCTGGAAGCAAAGTCACCTCCTGCCTTGCCAAGGGATGGACTGCCAGACCAACGTGGCCCAACACACCTAGCTGGGGTGGGGGGTGGGGAGACTTATCGGTGTTGCACCAGCGTCGTGGCCTCAGTGCCTGTGGCGCTTCTCATCCTGCAACTGCTGCTCCAGTCCACCCATTTGCAAACTTGCAAGCTCGGCTTTCAGTGCGCACCTTTGCTGCGTCCTGGGAATAATTCCGGGTTTTGCAACTCAGTTTCCAGCCGCTGCAAAAAGCGCCGGCGCTCCTTTGACGGCCAGGCGGATTGCAAAGCTTGCAGGTGTGTGTGTGAAGGGGGGGGTGCCTCCTGCCCCCCCCAGATGGGGGAAATCCTTGCTGGTCAAAGCTGCTGGTTGGAGACAGGGCGCGCGCAGACGTCGCCAAGCGTTGCTGCGGAAAGGTGCTGTTGCAAAACCCCAGCTGCAACTGGGGAACCCGGTGGGAATCGATTCCCTTCCCCCCACCCCCACTGACCTCTTTTTAAAAAAAACCTAGATCCTCTCCGATCGGTCCCCAGACGGACTCCTCCCGCCGCCGCCGGGGGGCGCCATGCCGTTTTCCTTCTCGTTAGTCCCTGGAAGAAGGCGCTTGTGCTGCACCCCTGGGGCTGCGTGTGGGGGGCTGCTGGCTCCCCGTTTTTCCTCCCTCGTCTTCCTTGCAAACGGCGGATGGGGCCCCCGGGGCGGTCAGATCCTGCGCTCTCCCGACCACCACCACGACGCTGCTGCTGTTGCTGCTGCCGCAATCGCGCCCGGCCGCCCCTTCTCCGGTGCCATCCAAGAGGAGCGATGGGGCTCTTGCGGGGCGGAGAGGAAAATCCGGATTTCCCCCAGGAGAGCTGCTGGTGGTGGTGGGGGGGTTTAAGGGGGGGGTGGGGAAGCGTGCAGATGCGCAGAGCCTCCGCCGCAGGAAGGATGCTGAGAGCCAAACGCCGGCTCGAAAGGAGAGCGAGCTGTGCAACCCGGGATCCTCTTCCAGCAGTGCGGATGGTCCGTGTTATTTTGGGGATGCGGGGCTGCGGAGCCTGGATGCGACCGATCTCCCTCCGGGGCTCCTCGCCGGCGGCTGCCTTTGGACCCGCCGCCTGTCTGGCGGCGTCGGATGGGGATGAAGCAATGAGATGCAAAAGGGGGGGGGGAGAGGAGGGAGGGAAAAGGAGGAGGAGGAGGAGGGAGGATGGTCCAAGGATGCTGAGCGCCCAGGATGCCAAAGGCGCAGGCAAAGAGGATGGAGGGAGCCTCGTCTCTCGGGCTCCCCCCGCTGGCCCACCGCGTGAATTGCAAGGGAGCAGCCCGGAATGCCGAGTCACAGCGCCGGCCCGTCCCTCTTAGAATGACAGGGGCACCCAAGGGTCATCTAGCCCAACCCGCTGCAATGCAGGAATCTCAACTGAATGATAATGGAATTATAGAGTTGGAAGGGACCCTTAAGGGTCATCTAGCCCAACCCCTTGCAATGCAGGGATCTCAACGCAAGCATCCATGCTGTATGGCTGCTTAATAATAATAATAATAATAATACTTTATTATTTGTACCCTGCCCATCTGGCTGGGTTTCCCCAGCCACTCTGGGTGGCTTCCAACAGAGTGTAAAAATACATCAAAATGTCACACATTAAAAACTTCCCTGAACAGGGATGCCTTCAGATGTCTTCTAAATGTCAGGTAGTTGTTTATGTCTTTGACATCTGGTGGGAGGGCGTTCCACAGGGTGGGTGCCACCACCGAGAAGGCTCTCTGCCTGGTTCCCTGTAACCTCACTTCTCGCAATCAGGGAACTGCCAGAAGGCCCTCGGAGCTGGACCTCAGTGTCCGGGCAGAACGATGGAGGTGGAGACGCTCCTTCAGGTATACAGGACCGAGGCCGTTTAGGGCTTTAAAGGTCAGCACCAACACTTTGAATTGTGCTCAGAAACGTACTGGGAGCCAATGTAGGTCTTTCAAGACCGGTGTTATGTGGTCTCGGCAGCCACTTCCAGTCACCAGTCTAGCTGCCGCATTCTGGATTAATTGTAGTTTCCGGGTCACCTTCAAAGGTAGCCCCACGGAGAGCGCATTGCAGTAGTCCAAGCAGGAGATAACCAGAGCATGTGCCACTCTGGCGAGACAGAGTGGGCAGGGAGGGTCTCATCCTGCGTACCAGATGGAGCTGGTAGACAGCTGCCCTGGACACAGAATGGACCTGTGCCTCCATGGACAGCTGTGAGTCCAAAAAACCTCCAGCAAAGGGGAGTCTGCTGTCTCCCGAGGGAGTCCTTCCATGCCACTGCCTTAACTGGCACTGGGTTGTCCAAGAGGCAGGCTGAACATGTGCAGAGTTGGTTTTTGGGACACGTGTCCTGTGCTGCTGCAGGGGGCGCCGCAACAATGCTGTAGAACGGAGCAAGAGAGATGGGGAGGTGCCAAATTTTTGTGCTGCCCAGGGCGCCACTGGAATTTGAAAGCCCAAAGCCTGCATGTGGTGTGCGCATCAGGCAGAGCTTTCCAAACTTTTCATGTTGGTGGCACACTTTGTAGACATGCGTCATTTCACGAGACGGTAATTCAGTTTTACTAGCAAACCAGAAGCTAAACTAACCCCTTTCCAGCCCCAGGAGGAGCGCGGGGAGCGTTTGTGCGACACACCTATGCACTGCAGCCGGCACACTAATGTGCCATGGCGCACAGTTTGGAAAGCTCTAGCTTAAGGCAAAGCAGGGAGACACAGTGCAGTGATTGGAGTGCCAGACTAGAATTGTAGAAAATTGCTGAAAAAAATGTTTTCAGCAGACACCAAAAAGAGTGCATCTGCCCGATGTCAACAGGCAGGGAGTTCCACAGTTTTCCAGTGATGCTGATGCTGATATTATTATTATTATTATTATTATTATTATTATTATTTAAAATACAGTGGTACCTCGGGTTACATACGCTTCAAGTTACATACGCTTCAGGTTACAGACTCCGCTAACCCAGAAATAGTACCTTGGGTTAAGAACTTTGCTTCGGGATGAGAACAGAAATCGCATGGCGGCAGCAGGAGGCCCCACTAGCTAAAGTGGTGCTTCAGGTTAAGAACAGTTTCAGGTTAAGAACGGACCTCCGGAATGAATTAAGTTCTTAACCAGAGGTACCACTGTACAGTAATGCACCAAACATTAAAAGCTTCCCTAAACAGGGCTGCCTTCAGATGTCTTCTAAAAGTCTGGTAGTTGTTCTTCTCTTTGACATCTGGTGGGAGGCCGTTCCACAGGGTGGGCGCCACCACCGAGAAGGCCCTCTGCCTGGTTCCCTGTAACTTGGTTGTGTTCATAAACACCCTGCAAAGCAATCGGTCTGAATGTTCAACAACCAGGTTGTCTGGAAGCGATCTGGGTATAAATGGAACGTTTAAACCTCCTTCAGCCTCCTTCTTTCCAGCCCTGGGTGATCTATTCTAGAAGGATCAGCACCAGGAAGGTGATATTTGGAAGTAATTAACTCTTGGGGGGGGGGAGAGAAGAAGAAGAAGAAACCCTCTTCCGCAGTAAAAATAGGCTCCTGCCTTCTGCTTGATTTTTCTATTTTGGTGGCGCCTTTGTCAGCCAGGAGAAGAAAGGGGAGGGAAGGAGCTGACGATATAAACAAGAAAACAAGCCCTTTTCCTTTTAATGTTAAAAGAGATGGTATATATCTAAAAGAGGACATTTCAGGACTAGGAGCGAGTTGCATAATCGCATGTGGGCTTGCCATATGAGGGATAATTGCATGGGAGGAACAGAGGGAGAGCAGCGAAGAGTCCTAAACAGCTGCTCCTGAACCATTTTTGAAGGATATATCGGTGAGAAAGGGCAAAGGTGATGGGCGGCGGAGAGAATCAATACGGGGAGAGGGTCCTACAAAACAAATTGGCAAATTTGGAAGTGCTGCAAGATCGCTTCGTGACAGTCGAAGCCAAGCCCCTTTGCAGCCACCCTACCGTCTAAGATTATAACAGCCATTTCAGATTATATAATAATCTTACACTTATACGACAACACTAATGGGGTACATTGCAACAATCAAGGCAGAGCTCCATGTTCAGCTAGATCTTCCATTTTCTCGGTATGTACATAGATGGGCAAATCACGCCTGTGGTCTACGATGAATGGTGGTATACAAATTTAGAAAATAATAATAATGGTGATGATTTGCGGTGCTCCCATATCTTCTTTCAGAGGGACTTAAGTTGTGTTTTCAGTGCTGCTTATCCATTTATTTATTGCATTTATAGTTTTACGTGGGGCTACCTTTGAAGGTAAGGGACGCAGGGGGCACTGTGGCTTAAACCACAGAGCCTAGGGCTTGTCGATCAGAAGGTCAACGGTTCGAATCCCTGCGACGGGGTGAGCTCCCATTGCTCGGTTCCGGCTCCTGCCAACCTAGCAGTTTGAAAGCACGTCAAAGTGCAAGTAGATAAATAGGTACCGCTGCGGAGGGAAGCTAAACGGCGTTTCTGTGCGCTGCTCTGGTTTGCCAGAAACGGCTTAGTCATGCTGGCCACATGACCCGGAAGCTGTACACTGGTTCCCTCGGCCAATAAAGCGAGATGAGCGCCGCAACCCCAGAGTCGTCCGCGACTGGACCTAATGGTCAGGGGTCCCTTTACCTTTACCTTTGAAGGTGACTTGGAAACTGCAATTAATCCAGAATGCGGCAGCTAAACTGGTGACTGGGAGTGGCCGCCGAGACCACATAACACCGGTCCTGAAACATTGGCTCCCAGTACGTTTCTGAGCACAATTCAAAATGTTGGAGCTGACCTTTAAAGCCCTAAACGGCCTCAGTCCTGTATACCTGAAGAAGCGTCTCCACCCCCATCATTCAGCCCGGACACTGAGATCTAGCGCCAAGGCCCTTCTGGCAGTTCCCTCACCGCGAGAAGTGAGGTTACAGGGAACCAGGCAGAGGGCCTTCTCAGTAGTGGCACCTGCGCTGTAGAACGTCCTCCCAGCAGATGTCAAGGAAATAAACAACTATTCTACTTTTAAAAGACAACTGAAGGCGGCCCTGTTTAGGGAAGTTTTTAATGTCTGATGCTGCATTGTTTTTAATATTCAGTTGGAAGCCGCCCAGAGTGGCTGGGGAAACCCAGCCAGATGGGCGGGGTATAAATGATAAATTATTATTATTATTATTTTATATCCTACCCTACCAATAGCGGGTCCAATGACGCGGTTTCTGCACATGCTGCAGATGGACGTGAGGGCCAGATGGGGCTTGTCAATCTGGGAAGGGAGCCCATCTAGGAGAAGGAAGACTCTGATCCTGAACCTCCACAGCCTTGTTGCTATATACTTGTTTGGGAGTAAACCCCCAAGGAAAAATCCATACCCACTGCCTTGAGGGATATATTTGGGAGAAGAAAAGGCTCTGGAGTAAACCAGAGATTTTCGTCTTATTCTGCTTTCCTTTGGACCCCATCAGTGAGGCTGAGAGGGGGGTCTTGTTGTCGGGGCAGCCCAGGACCTCCAGACACACCGGCCAGACTTGTGCTCCAGGGATAGTCACTTCGGTGCTGCTAACACAGCAAGAACAACACAGGAGGCAGCAGTTACCAGTTTGACCCCTTGTAAAGGTAAAGGGGTAAAGGGACCCCTGACAATTAGGTCCAGTCGTGGCCGACTCTGGGATTGCAGCACTCATCTTGCTTTACTGGCCGAGGGAGCCGGCATACAGCTTTCGTTCACCTTCCCTCCAGAGCGGTACCTATTTATCTACTTGCAGTTTGACGTGCTTTTGAACTGCTAGGTTGGCAGGAGCAGGGACCGAGCAATGGGAGCTCAGCCCGTTGCGGGGATTCGAACCACCAACCTTCTGATCAGCAAGTCCTAGGCTCTGTGGTTTAACCCACAGCGCCACCTGCGTCCCTTCTTGACCCCTTGTAGGCGCACTACATTGTCTCTTGAGACAGATGGATGCCTATGAATCCTACACTTTTCTCCAAGGGGCTCAAGGTGGCATACATGGATCTTGCTCACATCATTTTAATAATAATTATTATTATTATTTATTATTTATACCCCGCCCATCTGGCTGGGTTTCCTCAGCCACTTTAATCCCCACAACATCGCTGTCAGATAGGTTAGACACATTGACTGCCCCAGGGAGCTTCCTGGCTGAGAGTGAAACTGGTCTTTCCCGGGTCCCAGTCCATGGGCAGGCAAACTAAGACCCGGGGGACGGATCCGGCCCAATCACCTTCTAAATCTAGCCCGCGGATGGACCGGGAACCAGCGTGTTTTTACATGAGTTGCATCTTAAAAATCAGAGACATCACCTTGCCAACAAAGGTCCGCATAGTTCAAGCTATGGTTTTCCCAGTAGTGATGTATGGAAGTGAGAGCTGGACCATAAAGAAGGCTGATCGCCGAAGAATTGATGCTTTTGAATTGTGGTGCTGGAGGAGACTCTTGAGAGTCCCATGGACTGCAAGAAGATCAAACCTCTCCATTCTGAAGGAAATCAGCCCTGAGTGCTCACTGGAAGGACAGATCCTGAAGCTGAGGCTCCAATACTTTGGCCACCTCATCAGAAGAGAAGACTCCCTGGAAAAGACCCTGATGTTGGGAAAGATGGAGGGCACAAGGAGAAGGGGACGACAGAGGACGAGATGGTGGGACAGTGACCTCGAAGCTACCAGCATGAGTTTGACCAAACTGCGGGGGGCAGTGGAAGACAGGAGTGCCTGGTGTGCTCTGGTCCAGGGGGTCACGAAGAGTCGGACACGACTAAACGACTAAACAGCAACAAGAAGAATGTGTACTTTTATTTCAAATGCATCTCTCGGTTATTTGTGGGGCCTGCCTGGTGTTTTTACATGAGCAGAATGTGTCTTTTTATTCAAAATGCATCTCTGGGTTATTTGTGGGGCATAGGAATTCTTTCTTTCTTTTCAAAATATAGTCCAGCCGCCCCACAAGGTCTGAGGGACAGTGGACTGGCCCCCTGCTGAAAAGGTTTGCTGACCCCTGTAAAACCCACCAACTGCTGCACCACCCAATACTTATCCCAAGAGTATTATTTTAATATCATATACTTCACGGCAATAAAAGAACATGCAGTTAGGAGAATGAACACCTTCAGAAGCTATCTTAGGTTTTAACAGCAGAGGTATTGTATCTAAAATATACTAAATTTTCCAAGGGCTACATGACACTTCGTTGCTTTTGTTGCAATAGAGTCATATAACTGGTGCTTCTCTTCTGGGGCATCCAAGCCATGTTCAAATATATAAAAGGATGTCACATAGAGGAGGGAGGTTGTTTTCTGCTGCTCCAGGGAAGCGGACACGGAGCAATGGTTCCAAACTACAAGAAAGAAGATTCCACCTAAACATTAGGAAGAACTTCCTGACAGTAAGAGCTGTTTGACAGTGGAATTTGCTGCCAAGGAGTGTGGTGGAGTCTCCTTCTTTGGAGGTCTTTAAGCAGAGGCTTGACAACCATATGTCAGGAGTGCTCTGATGGTGTTTCCTGCTTGGCAGGGGGTTGGACTCGATGGCCCTTGTGGTCTCTTCCAACTCTATGATTCTATGATTCTAAGCCCTGGGATCCCAAACATTTTACCACCCAAAAGTCTGTACCAAACCTCAGGGTGCTCAGCAGAAATTGAGGATCTCCATTGCCACCTACTGATCTACCAAGATCACTGCAATGTTAATGGGATTCCCTGAAGTTGCTGGGTTTTTTTGTTTTTTTGTCCGTCCCCCCCCCCAGCTCTTGCAAACATTTAATAGACATTACAATTATTCTTTCACGCTCTTTTTTAACTTTGAAAAGCAACATATGCACTCTGGATTTCTTACAGAAGCAGCATCACGTAAGACATAGCAAAAAAATGATGAGAACAAACTGCATGTCAATGAATTGCCCTTTCTTATTCTACCAGGTAACTGAAGAATTGTTACATATACACAGTTGCACTTTAGGAATCAGACAAGTGCAAAATACATAGCATACCTGTAATGTTAACAGTCTCTCAATGTTAAAATCATGTTAGAGAAGGGTTTGGGAACAGGCTATCTGCTTTCTAGAAAAAGAGCAGGCTGTTTGCCCAGACACTGGGGAGCAAACAAAGCTCACGGAGGGTTTTTAAGACACTATTTCTCAAAGACAAGAGTGCACAATATTCCTGAAGCTCTTGGCCATTCAACCTGAGCCTCCAACAGTCAGACTGTTGCTGTTGGCATCGGTCTAGCACAGATTTATTAGAATCATAGAATCACATCCCCTCCAACCTTTCCCCGATGGAAATAGGGACGTCCTAAGGAAAATGGTGCTGTGGGTTAAACCACAGAGCCTAGGGCTTGCCGATCAGAAGGTCGGCGGTTCGAATCCCCGCGACAGGGTGAGCTCCCGTTGCTCAGTCCCTGCTCCTGCCAACCTAGCAGTTTGAAAGCACGTCAAAGTGCAAGTAGATAAATAGGTACCGCTCCAGCGGGAAGGTAAACGGCGTTTCCGTGCGCTGCTCTGGTTTCGCTAGAAGCGGCTTCGTCATGCTGGCCACATGACCCGGAAGCTGCACGCCGGATCCCTCGGCCAATAAAGCGAGATGAGCGTTGCAACCCCAGAGTCGGCCGCGACTGGACCTAATGGTCAGGGGTCCCTTTACCTTTAAGGAAAAGTAAACCAGGACTGGGCTTCTGTAAATCCGGGACTGTCCCTGGAAAATAGGGGCTGACAATGCGAAAAATTTAGAGACGACACAAAAAAGCCGGAAGAAGGAAGGAGCGAAGTCAGCTCTTAAGAGCAAGTGTAAATGTAAAATGTAATGTAATGTGTATATGTGTAGTATGTACAGTAGTAAGGTAAAGGTAAAGGGACCCCTGACCATTAGGTCCAGTCGTGGCCGACTGGGGTTGCGGCGCTCATCTCGCTTTACTGGCCGAGGGAGCCGGCATACAGCTTCCGGGTCATGTGGCCAGCATGACTAAGCCTCTTCTGGCGAACCAGAGCAGCGCATGGAAACGCCATTTACCTTCCCGCCAGAGCGGTACCTCTTTATCTACTTGCATTGGTGTGCTTTCGAACTGCTAGGTGGGAAGGAGCAGGGACCGAGCAACGGGAGCTCACCCCATCGCGGGGATTCGAACTGCCGACCTTCTGATCGGCAAGCCCAAGGCTCAGTGGTTTAACCCACAGCGCCACCCGCGTCCATGTACAATGGTACCTCAGGTTAAGTACTTAATTTGTTCCGGAGGTCCGTACTTAACCTGAAACTCTTCTTAACCTGAAGCACCACTTTAGCTAATGGGGCCTCCCGCTGCCGCTGCGCCGCCAGAGCACGATTTCTGTTCTCATCCTGAAGCAAAGTTCTTAACCTGAGGTACTATTTCAGGGTTAGCGGAGTCTGTAACCTGAAGCGTCTGTAACCTGAGGTACCACTGTACTTAGAAAACTAATAAAGATTACCATGGGGGGGGAGGAAAATAGGGCCTGGAATCACAGAAAGGGGCCCCTGAGGGTCATCTAGTCCAACCCCGCCTGCAATGCAGGAGTCCTGCGCACAGCTGTCCAGATGCGCTCCCTCAACACCTGCGCTCCCTTCAGCGCTTGCCGAACTACAACTCCCATCAGCCCCGAGCGAGAGCGGCCGGCGGCCGGGGCTTCTGGGAGTTGTAGTCCCCCGAGCGCCTCTCGCGCCCTATTGGCGGCGTCTTCGAGAGCAGGAACTCCGCTTCCCGTCAGGCGCCGCGGCTTCCGGCGGGGAGTGGGCGTGGCGCCGGAAGTCGGGCCGGGCCGGAGGAGCCCCCTCAGCCGCCGCCGCCGCGTCCTCTTCCTTCTCGTCCTCCTGCCCCTGCTTGTGGGGCTGGGCTGCGCTTGGGCCTCCTGGCTGGGGCCCGGCTGGTGCTGCGCCGCGTCGGGGCTGCGAGGCGAGGCCGGCGGGATGGAGGCCGTGCCCCGCATGCCCATGATCTGGCTGGACCTCAAGGAGGCGGGAGAGTTCGGCTTCCACCAGGCCGTCAAGAAGGTGGGAGGCGCGGGGGGGGGGGGAGGGGCGGGGGCACAAGTACAGTATTATTATGGGAAAAGGGCAGAGGACTAAGGGGTTGGGGGTAGGGGTAGACAGCATTATTATTATTATTATTATTATTATTATTATTACCCCAATGGGGGAGGGGATGGGCAGAGGACTAGGGGGGGCAGACAGCACTAGTATTATTATTATTATCCCAGTGGGGGAGGGGCAGAGGCCTAAGGGGGAGGTGGGAGGGGCAGACAGCATTATTATTACTATTATTGGTACTATTAGCCTAGTGGGTAAGGGGAGGGGCAGAGGCCTAAGGGGGAGGGGCAGACAGCATTATTATTATTATTATTATTATTATTATCCCAGTGGGGGAGGGGCAGAGGCCTAGGGGCAGGCATTATTATTATTATTATTATTATTATTACTACTACTACTATTACTATTACCTAGTGGGCAAGAGGAGGGGCAGAGGCGTAAGGGGGAGGGGCAGACAGTATTATTATTATTATTATTATTATTCTCCCAGCGGGGGGGGGGTAGACAGCATTATTATTATCCCAGTGGGGTAGGGGCAGAGGCCTAAGGCGTAGGGGGGAACGGCAGGCAGCATTATTATTATTGTTATTACTACGTATTAGCCTAGTGGGGAAGGGGAGGGGCAGAAGACTAGGGGGGCAGGCAGCACTATTATTATTATTATTCCAGTGGGGGAGGGGCAGAGGCCTAAGGGGGAGGGGGAGAGGCAGGCATTATTATTATTATTATTATTATTATTATTATTATTATTATTATTACTACTAGCCTAGTGGGGAAGGGGAGGGGAAGAGGCCAAGGCCTAGGGGGTGTGAGGTAGGGGCAGGCATAATAATAATAATTATAATAAAGCCTAGTGTTTTTCAAACCTTTCCCCCTGCTCTAGTGCCACACTTTCAAACCAACAATTTTGCTTGCCGATTTTATTTTTTAAAAATAGATAAGGAACACATTGGAAAACGGGGGGACGGACGGACAGACGGACTCTGAGCGGTGCTTGATTTATAACATAGAACACAACTACTTTAGAACATGATCCTGGGACATCCAGGAAGCATAGAGCAACGCACAAGCGGCACAAATCTTTCCCAAAGTATAATTATATGTTATATTATCATTCTCAAAATATGATTATATATTATACTGTACTACAGTGCAATGTTTTAACAGTTTCCTGGATTGCCCTTGGATTTTCCTCGCCTGCCACACCCTTTGAGAAGCCTTCAAGCCGAAGGTCCCAGGGGGGGTTAGCAACACAGCACCAAAAGGGGGGGAAGGTTCAGAACAACTCCCAGTTATTTGGTGGGTCTTAAAAAACATACCCCTCAAGTGCTAAGGTATGGTTCTGGGGAGGAGGCTGAGCACCGTATTTTTCGCTCCATAAGACGCACATTGTTTTTGGAGAAGGAAAACAAGGGGAAAAAATACCCTGAATCTCAGAAGTCAGAACAGCAAGAGGGATTGCTGTGCAGCGAAAACAGTGATCCCTCTGGCTGTTCTGGCTTCTGGGATAGCTGCACAGCCTGCATTCGCTCCATAAGACGCACACACATTTCCCCTTTTTAGGAGGGAAAAAGTGGGTCTTATAGAGCAAAAAATACGGTATTTTCTTGATGTGGAGCCCTGAGCATAAGAAGGTGGGGCTTATTATTATTGTTGTTGTTGTTTGTTTATTGCTTGCATGTGGGGAGCTCTCTGCGTGCTGTTATGGAGCAGGCGGTTGGCGGTGGTTTGGGGAGCAGAAAGTTGAGGAGTGCAATCTCAAAACCTGAGATTTGCTGGGCTAAGGGGTTTCTGACCTAAATGAAGGAACTGAGTGTGCTCCCTTGGTGTGATGGTTGATCAATGAGTGAAGAGCGTTCTTGAGAAATCAGGGTCAAGGAATTGGGAGCAGACCTTGAGGTACAGTTTGGTGAGAGGGGAATAATAATAATAATTTATTATTTGTGCCCCTCCCATCTGGCTGTGTTTCCCGAGCCACTCTGGGCAGCCGCCAACAAAAATTAAAAATACATCAAAGGGGAAGGCTCATCAGGATAGGAAGGAAGGTTGCGAGGCGTGACGGGTGATGACGTGAGAGTGTGGGAGAAAATGTGGGTGTATTTAGGGCCTTTAGTCTCGACAAACAATCTCCAGGCTCATCTTCTGAACTCCTGACTCAGTCTCTTTAATTGGGCTGCTCTTCTGCCCCCAACGAATGACTTAGCACACTTTGTGCCTGCCATTCTCTTTGTCTCCATATCTGCCTAGATCCAAATTATATTCAGTTGCTCTGTCACATACACTTTCCTTGCCACATCCAATTAATAATCGTGTGCCCGTTGTAGCCTCTTCAAGTTGGCAGTGGCCTGATGCAGGTAGCCCTTGGGCCAGCCTCCCCTGGCCTACTGCCTTCCAGATGTTTGGGACTATAGTTATGCCTGCTGGGGCTGATGGGAGTTGTAGTCCTAGGGAACAGAAGTTCATTAAATGGATGAACTCTCTTGTGCAGGCACCCCCAAACTCGGCCCTCCAGATGTTTTGGGACTACAACTCCCATGATCCCTAGCTAACGGGACCAGTGGTCGGGGATGATGGGAATTGTAGTCCCAAAACATCTGGAGGGCCGAGTTTGGGGGTGCCTGCTCTTGTGCCATGGAAGCAGCACCTTGTGCTTGGGGAAGAGAATTTTAAAAAGGAGCCCAGAATGGGTGCCTTAGGTTCTGACAGAGTGACTCTTAGCAAGTGTTCCCCAAAACGTCTCAAGTCTCTGGATGTTGATGTACTGCTGACTTCAAGATCAATAGTGAGCCGTTTAAGGTGTATTTGTAATAACCGGAGGTTATAGGGCGGAATACAAATTTAATAAAATAATAATAGACTTGACTGCTAGTCAGTCACCAACTGTTGAGCAAATAGGATTGCGGGCCATCAATATAGTAAAATAAAATGGAGGGTGACGTAGCCAGGCAAAAGTCATACAAGTGGGAGAGAGAGAGAGAGAGCACTTTCTGCTTGCCATTATTAAGGATATTGGCATCAAGGAGCACTTTGAGGTTTTCCACAGTCAAGTGGCATATAAATGCTTTGAACTGAACATCGCCCTTCTTTTTGGAAAATGGGCTGCAGTCTGATAGTAACCCCAAGATTCTTTGGGAAAATCTGAAGCAGTTAAGAGATTTATGTGGTGCCATCCAAACCCATTCAAATAACAGTCAGCTTCCTGTAATGTAAAAATGGCACCAGTAATTGGGAAATGTTGGGGATCCTATAAGACAAGGAAGTACAAGCAAAATACAGTGGTGCCTCGCAAGACGAACGCCTCGCAAAACGAAAAACTCGCAAAGTTTTCCGTTTTTGAGTCGTTCCGCAAGATGAATTTCCCTATGGGCTTGCTTCGCAAGAAGAAAGCCCATAGGGAAATCTCCGGGGACCTCTTTTAAATGCTGGCGGTGGGGAGCAAAGCCTTTCGCCCCCCTCCGGCCTTCAGAAGAGGTCCAGGAAGGCCGGCGGGGGCCGAAAGGCTTTGCTCCCCACCGCCAGCATTTTAAAATCGCCCTGGGACAGCGGAGAAGTCTCCGCTGTCCCGGGGGCTTTTAAAATGCTGGCGGTCGGCAGCAAAGCCCTCCTGTCCCCGGAGGTTGCGGGGCGGGAGGTGGGGAGAAGGGCTTTTCTTCCCACCGCCAGCCTTCAGAACAGCCTTCTGAAGGCTGGCGGTGGGAAGAAAAGCCCTTGTCCCCCCCCCCCCCCAGCCTTCAGAAGAGGTCGGGGGACAAACTGTCCCCGGACCTGGTCTGAAGGCGGTTTCCATAGGAACGCATTGATTGATTTTCAGTGCATTCCTATGGGAAACCGTGCTTCGCAAGACGAAAAACTCACAAGAAGAAAAAACTTGCGGAACGAATTAATTTCGTCTTGCGAGGCACCACTGTACCCAATTCATTCTGTTGTTCTTACCTGCTCTCTAGTCAGAGTCTATTCAGTAGGGTTTCCCACTTTTGCTTTTGGGCATCTCCAACTGCAATGCCTTTTGGAGCTGCTTGGTTTCTATTCTTATATCCATGCTATGGGGAAAAACCCCACACCTATCGCAGCGCAAGCGAGCGTGACGAAACCCAGAAATATACACTTCCGGGTTTGCCACGTTCGCAACCCAAAAGTTACATTACCTTCACTGTATTACATCAGGAGCGTTCTTGGTAATCTATTCATTTCTCATGTGTTTATTCTGCTTTCCTATCCTTGGAAAGCTCCTAACGCAGCGTCCCCAGAAGTTGTACTGCAATAAAAGCGATAATTGAGAAACAGCTTCAAGCAGTAAAATTCCCCTGGCATCTCTGATAGGCAGTGTTGCCTGGATCTGCCTGTGTTGTCGCTTCTGCTCAGAAGGAAAGGGGCTGAGTCATAGTCTGCTGACGGCTGCTCCTGAGGTTTCTGTTTCTCACTGTGGAAAATGACTGTGTGTGCATGCATGCGCATAGGAGGCAGAGATCACACAGGGTGCAAAGTCTCTGAGCCAGGAAAATGCTTTGTACAGTGGTACCTCGGGTTAAGAACTTAATTCGTTCTGGAGGTCTGTTCTTAACCTGAAGCTGTTCTTAACCACTTTAGCTAATGGGGCCTCCTGCTGCTGCCGTGCCGCGGGAGCATGATTTCTGTTCTCATCCTGAAGCAAAGTTCCTAACCCGAGGTACTATTTCTGGCTTAGCGGAGTCTGTAACCTGAAGCGTCTGTAACCCGAGGTACCACTGTACTTAAAACAAAATGAAAAAATTCCTTCCAGTAGCACCTTAGAGACCAACTAAGTTTGTTACTGGTATGAGCTTTCGTGTGCATGTACACTTCTTCAGATACACTGAAACAGAAGTCACCAGACCCTTATGGTGGAGAGGGGTATTACTCAGAAGGGTGGTGGGAAAGCTCATACCAATAACATGCTTAAAGGTAAAGGGACCCCTGACCATTAGGTCCAATCGTGGCCAACTCTGGGGTTGCGGCGCTCGTCTTGCTAAAGCCAAGGGAGCCGGCGTACAGCTTCCGGGTCATGTGGCCAGCATGACTAAGCCACTTCTGGCAAACCAGAGCAGCGCACGGAAACGCTGTTTATCTTCCCGCTGGAGCAGTTCCTATTTATCTACTTGCACTTTGACGTGCTTTTGAACTGCTAGGTTGGTAGGAGCAGGGACCGAGAAACGGGATCTCACCCCGTCGCGGGGATTCGAACTGCCGACCTTTTAATCGACAAGTCCTAGGCTCTGTGGTTTAACCCACAGCGCCACCTGCGACCCATTTAATAACAAACTTAGTTGGTCTCTAAGGTGGAAGGAATTTTTTTATTTTGACTACGGCAGACCATCACGGCTACCTGCTTTGTACTTGAGAGGGGAGAGTGGTCTCCTGGCTGGCCGCTGGGAGACCAAGATGCTTGTATAATCCAACTATGGGGCTCTATTTATATTTATATTATATCCACATGCAAATCTCCCTTGGCTGTGGATCACAGTGGCTTTGTTCCGGCCTTGATTTTCCCAGCTGCGAAAAGGGTGTAAGAGGGATTTGTTATACTCAGTGGAGGTCAGCATAAAGTTCATTGCAAATCAAAGGTCCTGCATAAGGCAGGCAGCTTCCCTGGACGCCTGAGTTGGTTCTTTTCTTTACAACATGATGAGGCCTCCTTTCTGGACTGCAGTACACCTGTTCCCGGGAGCAAAGAATGTGGCTTTTCTGGCCTGACCTGTTGGGATCTGGTGTTGACAGAGCAGGGAACGGTCTCCGGGAAGCTGTGAGGATGGTAAATGGATATGAGGACAAGATCTGTAGTTTGGATTTTATTCATTTTACATTTGTATCTCACCTTTTCTGCAAGGAGCTCTAAGTGGCACACATATTTCTTCCCCCTATCTCAGTTTATCCCTACAACAACCCCATAAGGTAGACTACGCTGAGGATGAGTGACTGGCCCAAGGGCACACCCAGTGAGCGTCACATGGGGACTTGATTTATTTATTGATTTATTTTATTGGAATTTAATTTACAACATAACACAACCCCCCCACCCCCAATACACATTAAACGTGAACATAACATACAGTGAACATAACATACAACAATACAAACAACCAAATAAAAAGACTTCCTTTATCCTGTATCTGGCCTCCTCATTTACTTCGTATAAACTGTGTCCTTTATGAATAGTTATTAAGATTTTTCTAATTATAACTTAAATATCCACAAATTCCCTTGCAGACATTAATCGAAACAAGTCCAGGTATGTATTTTAGGGCACGTCACATGGGGATTTGAACCCCAGTCTCCCAGTCCCTAGCCCAGGGGTCGGCAAACTTTATCAGCAGGGGGCCAGTCCACCGTCCCTCAGACCTTGTGGGGGGCTGGGCTATATTTTGAAAAAATAATAATGAATGAATTCCTGTGCCCCACAAATAACCCAGAGATGCATTTTAAATAAAAGCACACATTCTGTTGTTGTTTAGTCGTTTGGTCATGTCCGACTCTTCGTGACCCCCTGGACCAGAGCACACCAGGCACTCCTGTCTTCCACTGCCTCCTGCAGTTTGGTCAAACTCATGCTGGTAGCTTCGAGAACACTGTCCCACCATCTCGTCCTCCGCCGTCCCCTTCTCCTTGTGCCCTCCATCTTTCCCAACATCAGGGTCTTTTCCAGGGAGTCTTCTCTTCTCATGAGGTGGCCAAAGCATTGGAGCCTTAGCTTCAGGATCTGTCCTTCCAGTGAGCACTCAGGGCTGATTTCCCTAAGAATGGAGAGGTTTGATCTTCTTGCAGTCCATGGGACTCTCAAGAGTCTCATCCAGCACCATAATTCAAAAGCATCAATTCTTCGGCAATCAGCCTTCTTTATGGTCCAGCTCTCACTTCCTAGGTTTGCCTACCCATGCCCTAGCCCGATTCTCTAACCACCACACCACAGTGGCTTTCTGTGGAGGGAAGCTGGTTATAAGTGGGGACCGAGGGAAAGCTGGAAAACTTGCTCAGCCTTTGGGCTCATATTCACCAGGAGCCATGCTATGTTCTGTATTGTGGGTCTCATCCTGTGGAACTCTCTTCCAGTTGGGGGTCAGACAGGCCACCACTTTGGTTGACAAGTACCATCACTGTCCGAGACGCCTTTTCAGCAAAGTGATGGATAGTGGCAGATCAGCTGCAGATACTCTTGAACTAGGGTTGCCATATTTCAAAAAGTGAAAATCAGGACACAAAAGCTGTTTAGCTTTTTTTTTTTTGTGGGGGTGGGGACAAAATCGTTGAGCAAAATCTCCAAAAAGAGAGAGGAAGTTTTGCCCTATTTTTAAGGAAATTCGCCAAAATCTACACTTCTGAAATGGGTTACCATACGTCTGGGTTTTCCTGGACATTTCGGCGATTTCCCACCTGGACGCTGTTTACGATGGCTGAGTCGCTGCTATGTCTGGCAAATTCCAGACATATGGTAGCCCTATCTCGAACGCAGGTGGTTATCTTGAGGTGCTCCAGGCCTGGGTTTAGGAGAGTCACCTGGTGATAAAGGAGAGGCAGGGCCTTCTTGGTGATGGCACCTCTGGAATACCCTCATCACCCGTGGGTGCTTCAGTACCCTTGGCCTCAGGTGACCATAGGGAGCTTGAAACACCTCCCAAACTTACCCAGATATTTCCTGTACTCCAATCTTCAAATGCCAGATTTTTGCTTTGTACACTGCTTGGTTGTGGTTCTAATACGCAGTTGTTTTCTGTTCCTTAATCTTGCTTTCATCTTGTTTTGCTTTAGAAAATTTAAATGAACGTTGTTGGTATTAATTTTATATAAACTGCTTAGAGATCACATTCACCCGGTGCTATACCAGCTGCACTGGCTCCTGGTGGAGTACAGGATCAGGTTCAAGGTGCTGGTTTTAACCTTTAAAGCCCTATACAGCCTAGGACCCTCGTACCTACGGGACCGCCTCTCCTGGTATGTCCCACAGAGGACCTTACGGTCTTCAAACAAAAACATCTTGGAGTTCCCGGGCCACAGGAAGGTTAGGCTGGCCTCAACCAGAGCCAGGGCTTTTTCGGCTGTGACTCCAATCTGGTGGAACGCTCTGTCCCAAGAGACTAGGGCCCTGCGGGACTTGACATCTTTCCGCAGGGCCTGCAAGACAGAGCTGTTCCACCAGGCCTTTGGCCAAGGCACAGCCTTTGGTAATCCTCACAGAACTCTAGCCCAATGGTTGCCATGAATTTGATTTTGAATTGATTTTAGAATGAATAGATTTTAGAATGCTGTGTTAATTTTATTGTTGTTAGCCGCTCTGAGCCCGGCTTTGGCTGGGGAGGGCGGGATATAAATAAAATATTTTTTATTATTATTATTATTATTATTATTATTATTATTATTATATGTTCAGTGAATAAATGGGTGCATTTCCTTCCCTCCCCCATATTCTAGTTTGTCCTGAAGAACTATGGTGAAAATCCAGAGACCTACAATGAAGAGCTGAAGAAGCTGGAGCAGCTGAGGCAGGTGAGGACATACGTGGTTCTCCTCCAACCCTCCTCTTCCTCTCGGGGATGGTGACGCAGGTTTACTTGGTTCACATGATGCAGTGCTGCCCAACAGGACCTTCAGGAGTCCGTAAGAGGGGAAACTGAGGCAGAGAGAAGCGGATTGGGGAGGCAGTCTTGCTTTAAAATCTTCATTTCTTTTAAAATACTTACATGCCACTTTTCTTCTGAGTTGTTATTTATTGAATTTATTAGCTACTTTTTTTTTTACCAAGGTAACACAGAACAATTCACAATAAACAACAACGAAAACCCCCACAGGACAAAGAAAACTCCAAAAGGCAGCCTTGTTTTTAAAAGGCTGGATTAGAACATCCCACCCTCTCAAAGAGGCCACAGATAGTTAAAAGCTGAAGGCCTGGAGAAAAAGAAATGTTTTTCCTTAGAGCCTAAAGATATGTAATGATGGTGCCAGGGGAAACTCCCTGGGGAATGCTTGCCACAAGCAGGGAGCCACCACAGAAAAGGTCCTGTTCTCATGTTGCTATCCTCCGCATGGCACATGAAGAAGGACCTCATGAGCTCCCAGTATGTTTCCAAGCACAGTTCAAAATGTTGGTGCTGACCTTGAAAGCCCTAAACAGCCTCGGCCCAGTAGACCTGAAGGAGCGTCTCCACCCCCATCGTTCAGCCCGGACACTGAGATCCAGCTCCGAGGGCCTTCTTGCGGTTCCCTCCCTGCGAGAAGTGAGATTACAGGGAACTAGGCAGGGGGCCTTCTCAGTAGTGGCACCCTCCCTGTGGAACGCCCTCCCATCAGATGTCAAGGAAATAAACAACTATCTGACTTTCAGAAGACATCTGAAGGCAGCCCTGTTTAGGGAAGTTTTTAAAGTTTGATGTTTGCTGAGTTTTTATTACATTGGAAGCCACCCAGAGCGGCTGGGGCAACCCAGTCAGATGGGCACAGTATAAATAATAAAATCATTATTATTGTAAAGGTAAAGGACCCCTGACAGTTAAGTCCAGCCGCGAACGACTCTGGGGTTGCGACGCTCATCTCGCTTTACTGGCCGAGGGAGCCAACGTTTGTCCAAAGACAGTTTTTCTGGGTCATGTGGCCAGCATGACTAAGCCGCTTCTGGTGAAACCAGAGCAGCGCACGTTCAAAAAGCAGTGCTTTTGAACTGCTAGGTTGGCAGGAGCTGGGACTGAGCCATTAGGTGGGGTTAATAATATTATATTATTATTATATTTTATATACTTATTATATAATAATACTACATTATTGTTGCTGTTATTTAATCCAATCTCCTGCAATGCAGGAGTCAAAGCTATCTGGCCCCTGAAGCTGCCTTGAGGTGAGATCAGTTTGAAGGCGTTTAGCATAGGAAATTTTTAGCCACTGGGGTGCTCATACAATAGGACTATCCCATCAGGGTTGTGCTTCCCAGGGAGAGCTTTGCACTGTGTGCGCGTGGTTTTTATTTTTGAAATGTGATTATGCTTCCTGAAGGGATAGTGGTCACTATCGACAGTTATCTTGTGACCTCAGCACAGCTTGCTGTCCGGAGCCCTCAACCTTTCCGAGCACAATTCAGAGTGTTGGTGCTGACCTTTAAAGCCCTAAACAGCCTTGGTCCAGTATATCTGAAGGAGCGTCTCCACCCCCTTCGTTCTGCCCGGACACTGAGGTCCAGCTCCGAGGGCCTTCTGGCGGTTCCCTCATTGCGAGAAGCAAAGCTACAGGGAACCAGGCAGAGGGCCTTCTCGGTGGTGGCACCCGCCCTGTGGAACGCTTTCCCATCAGATGTCAAAGCGATAAACAACTACCTGACATTCAGAAGACATCTTAAGGCAGCCCTGTTCAGGGAAGTTTTTAATGTGTGATATTTTAGTGTATTTTTGGTTTCTGTGGAAGCCGCCCAGAGTGGCTGGGGAAACCCAGCCAGATGGGCGGGGTACAAATAATAAATTATTATTATTATTATTAACCTGACTCCTGTCCCTTTCCTCTCCCCTCCCAGAACGCCGTCAACGTGCCCAGGGACTTTGAAGGCTGCAGCATCCTGCGCAAGTACTTTGGGCAGCTGCACTACCTGCAGAGCCGCATCCCGATGGGAGCAGAGCATGAAGCAGCCGTCCCCATTACCTGGTGAGCCAGCTGCAGGTGGAAGAGGCGATGGCTGAGAAGCTGCGCCTTGCCACTCAGCAGAGCTGGCTTTGAGGTTACGCCAAAACTGGAACAAGTGGGGTTGGGGCTTCTCCCGCTCTGCGCATGGACCGTGGAGGGGACCCTCCACTGCAGTGTTTCTCAAACCTGGGTCTCCAGCTGCTGCTGGACTGCAACTCCCATCTTCCCTGACCACTGGTCCTGCTGGCTAGGGATGATGGGAGTTGTAGTCCATAACAACAGCCAGAGACCCAACACTGCTCTGCAACTTGGGCGCTCCCTGGAATGTAGCACATTCTCTCCACTGGGTATTTCTTTCTATTTTGGAAGGGGAGCACAAAGGGGAGTGTGTAATGAAGCAATAGCAGAAATGGAGGACCAGGAAGGCTTGTTGGTTATGCCCCACCTCTGTGGTTAGAGGCAGTAATTCTCCTTGGTTCCAGTTTCTGGAACCCGCAGAAGCGGAGAGTTGCTCTTGTGTTCGAATCCTGCTTGCGGGTTACTCACAGGCATCTGATTGGCCACTGTGAGAAGAGGATGCTGGACTCATTATTGAGGGGAGTGCGTGGAACAGGTCTCGGTGTTTCGATTTCTGGGAATGGAGTTTGAGAGATGCCCTAACCTGGGGAGAAAACTGCAGGAGAAACCTGATGAAGAGAGCACAGCAGAGGTTGTATTTTCTGAGAATCCTCTGGAAAAACAATCTCTCAAAGGACCTGTTGATGGCATTTTACCATTGCACTGTGGAGAGTGTATTAACTTATGGTCTGTGTGTGTGGTTTGGGAGCTGCACGGTCAGGGGGAAAAACACTGCGGAGAGAATCATTGGGTTCCCTCTTCCCACCTTGGATGAAATCTATGCTTCCAGGTGCCATAAGAAAGCTGCAGAGATAGTGCAGGATAGTGCTCACCCCAGAAATGATCTCTTTCAGCTTCTGCCTTCTGGGAGAAGGTCCAGGGTTATAAAGACTAGGGCTAGCTGCCTGAGAAACAGTTTCTAGCCAAATGCGATTTTGGTTTTAAACGCAGTGTAAGGTAGTCTCTATGTGAGTATATTGTATTCAATTATAGGGTATCAGAATTTTTAGGGGGCTAACCAGGCTGGGATAGCTGGGATAGCAGGCTTATGGGTTTTTGAATGTCTGATGTAGATTTTTTCAATTTCGTTGTTCTGTATGGGACAATGACAATAAAGATTATCGTATCGTAGAGGGGCCAATCGCCTGATCCAACACAGTTCTCCTCAAGCTGTGACCTTCTTGTTTGGCGACAGACAGCTTGGGGGAAATCAGCCTGTTGAGATTCATGAAAGAGTTTGCAGGAGAACTGGGATTTCAGAAGGGGGAAGGATGAGTGAATGGCTAGAGATGTGGAGGCTGTTGAAAAGAATAAGCTAGCAAGGTAGCAGTCTTAAAGACAGGAGTGGGGAAACCAGCCTCTGTCCGGACTAGGAGCTTGAAGGAGATTTGAGAAGTGATAGGGATCAACTGCAGAGATTTGGGAAGTGGGAATCTGTGGTGGGTGCGAGACAAAGCAGCATGTTTTCTTATTCCTCCTCCGGGTAGTTGGCAAGCACAGCAGCTCTGAGTTGTGTTCACGCAGGAGATGTGGCCCTTTTATGAGTCATGCGCCATCAGCCCAAAGGGGGCCTGTCCAGTTCTGCATCCTGTCCTCGCAATGGCTAACTAGATGCCTGTGGAAAACTCACATGCGGTACCCGAGCACAAGATCCACTCCCCCCGCCTATGGCTTCCAGGAACTGGTGTTCAGAAGCACTGCCGACTCCAGCCGACACCCCAAGCAAGAGGGTGTTTTGTTGGGCTGGGCCTCCGGGCGCCTGTTCAGTGCCCCAAGTGGGCGCTTTGCTGGAAAAAGGCCCGTGCATTGGGACACGTTCCGCTCAGCCCCCGCAATGGCCCCCTCTGTTTGCAGGACTGAGATCTTCTCCGGCAAGACGGTGACGCATGAGGACATCAAATATGAGCAGGCCTGCATCCTGTATAATCTGGGTAAGGGCCGTTCGGCCAGCTGGACCTGCGACTGCATCTCTGTTTCCAGGAGGCGAAAGGGGCTTCAGGGGAGGAATTGTTGGGATGTGTCCAAGGGAACGGGGTCATTTTGCAGGCTTCCAGCTGGCTCCAGCCCACTGGCCGGCAGCCGGACGAACAGCATCAAACAGTGACTCACAGCTTCTGAAGTCTTCAGAAACTTGAGCACGCCTTAACCAGCATAGTGAATAACACGCAACAGAAGTGGTGGACAGAGGCATATGTAAAGCATATTTCCAAGCAGTTTATTCAGCATAGTTCAGGACAAAGAAAACATGTCTGCTCTCTTTCGTGTCCAAGAGCAGGAAGCATAAGCAAAAGCTATACACAAACGGAAGTTCCCAGCAAGCTGTGCTGGAGAGTAAACAGTCATGTGACATACAACAATCATGTCTGTTCCTTTTAAGGTGGAACGGAACATCAGTATCCTAACAGGAATGACTAAAGGATCATTCCAACAAAAAGTATATTCGCAGCAGCAGCCAAGGATGTTTTGCTCGCAAATAATTGGCAAGTCTTTCTTGGCTGATGGGGCGACAGCCGTGTCTGCCTTTGCATCCACGAGTCTAGGCTGCTTCTGCGTTCTCTGCCTCATCCTTCCCCCAAGAAGGTGCCTTCCAGATGTTTTGGACTGTGACACCCATGAGCCCCAGGCAGCACAGCTGTTACGGGGGTAAAGACGGCTGCTTTAATGAAATTACTCTCAAAGAGAGGCTGGAGGCAGGAGCTAGTAGCGAGCCTCTTTTCGTCACTTCCTCTGGCTTCCCTTGTCATTCCCCAAGTCCTCTGGCACATGGAGAGGGCTTGGGAGAAACGCAAAGGTTGCTGCGACTTGCTCTCCTAACGGCAGTGAAAGTGGGAGGGTGTTGGGGTGTCCCCCTTGCCAGAGGGCTGGAAGTGGATTTCTGGGTGCTTGGCTGCACCTTAGGAGCGCTGGACCTCTGGAGCACATCAACTCCCCATGCTGCAGCACCTGTGCTAGGTTTTGTGCGACTAGCACGGGAATTGTGGTTCAGCGCTGTGTCCTTATGTCTGCAGAGACTGGTTCAAAATGTGAGTGGCGTAGGGTGGAAGCTGAGAATCTTAAGAGCATTTCCAGTGGTTGGAGGGGAACGCTCTGTGTTTAATTTACACTATTTATGCGGGCCAGAGAACAGCTCCTACGGCTGCAGAACGTGGGTTACCATATCGCAGAATTGGTGCGTGCTCTGCTTTTCTCAGAAGACCACTTGCCAGTGGTCAGCAAATATTTTATCCAGGCGACCACCTGTCCCAGCCCCAAATGAAAGATGGGCTCATTTCTGACCTTGTGCTAAGCTTTGGAAGCACTGAAATTGTCTCCTTATTGGAGTTCACCGATTGGGTCTGCGTTGTTCCTGGACAGGAGGAAGGGAGTCAAATGACACCAAGGGTTGGTTCAGAGAAAGAGTTCTTTATTTCTGCTCTCCGGAACAGCAGAAAGGCACCTGCGTGATCAGTCCACAGCAAGTCCAAAGAAATGAGAAATTTCATGCAGTATATATATCCTCCAGGCACCCTCTCCCCTCTTCCCCAGGAATCCAGCCACATCAGCTTGTCCACGCAGGTTGACATCACAGATGTTCCTGCTCCGGCACTCTTAACCATAAAAGGGATTTCCTTCCTGTACTCCTGACCATCAAAGGGTTTTCCTTCCTACACTCTTATCTTGGAGCAAGAGGTCACCAACTCCAAGAACACACACTGGCACTGTTCCCAGACTAGGTCTGTGCATCAGTGTGGTCAGGACGTAAGATAAGACCTAGACGTGTCATCCCTGTTCTACTGGAGCAGCCAAGGTCATCCTTGCCGTCATGAACTGATAAAGGAGAGGGCTCTGAGCACTTGTTTATACAACCGGGTTTTTGTTTATACATTGACTCAGAGCTCAAGTTAATGGATTTTAGCTAAGGAAAAATAGGGCTTTTGGTGCCTGTTTTAAACTGCCTGCACAGTCAGTTTTGGGTTTGGGAAACCCATTCCTTCAAAATCAGGGTGATGACCACAATCTTTGGCTGACCGCTAAGGCAAGTTAAAATATAAGGATGGGTTTTTAGGGGGTGGATGTTGCTCTGCTCTAAGAAGCCACATTGTGCTGTCTAATGCAGTGATTTCCTTGTCCCAGCTCGATCGTTTCTGATTTGCTTTGGATTTCTGTGCAATTCTGACATTCCTCACCTGGTTGAAGAGTAGCGCAGGCTAAAAAAAATGACCTTCAGAACCCACAGATGCACCAGTGCTTTCTTACTGCCTGAGCCTCCTGCTCTGACGGTCCACGTTGCATTGCTTCATGGAAGCTTGGCTGCTTTGCGCCGACCTGTCTGTAACAAATGTGACTTCAAAGCAGCCTTTTGCCATCCTGGTGCATTCGAGACGTTTTCAACCATAGCTCCCCTCAGCCCCAGCCATCCTTGGAAGTCGTGGTCCATAAGATCTGGAGGGCGCTGTTAGGTTATACCGTATTTTTCGCTCTATAGGACGCACATTTCCCCCTCCAAAAATGAAGGGGAAATGTGTGTCTCCAGGCTTCAGGAAGCTATCCGCAAGCCTTCGGAGCCTGGCGGGAGTTCCTGCGGGCTCTCCAGGCTTGCGGATAGCAGCAAGCTCTGGGAGCGCACAACCTCGCCGCCGCTCCCAGACCCGTTCTGGGGTCGGGGGAAGCTCGGGCTTCCCCCACCCCAGCCCTGCGGCTAAAAAGGAAGCCAAGACAGTGAGCGGGAACCATCCCACTCGCTGTCTTGGCTTCTTTGCCTTTTGGGGATGGGGGGGGAATATTTTTTTTCTTTATTCCCCCCCCCAAAAAAAACTAGGCGTGCCCTATGGTCCGGTGCACCCTATGGAGCGAAAAATACGGTAGTTCCGTTCCACCGTTCCACCCTAAAAGGGAACAGGCTGTTGTGTGTCACATGCCTGTTTACTTCCAGCACTCGCTGGGAACTTCCGTTTGTATATAGCTTTTGTGTTAACTGCTGTTTTGCTGGAGACGAAGGGAAGCAGACATGTTTTCCTTTGTTCTGGAACTATGCTCAATAACATGCTGTACATTATGCTTGCACATCTCTCTGTCCGCCTCTGTGAGGTGATTTACACACTCTGCTGACAGAGCATGCACGAGTCTCAAAACATATCTGAGGCTCGTGTCGCTGTTTGATGCTCTTTCAAGAGAGACCGGCTGCCGGCCGGTGGCTGGAGCCAGCTGGGGGCCTGCCTGATGGCCCCCGTCTTCCCGGCAGTATCCCAACAGCCACGAGGTTGGCAAACGCTGCTTCAATAAGTATCTTCGCATGTTTCTGTGTTTTGTCTTATTGCCTGCACTGAACCTTCCAGGACTGGGCAGGTTAGAAATGTAAAGGGCGATACTTTGAGACTCTCATCTAACGGGGTGGGGAGAGGCACCAAAATATTTAGAAGCACCCTTCTGGACACCCGTGTGCTTTTCTGGCCTTGCCACGTGCTTGCTGGGAGAGGTCTGAGCTGGGTTTTAGGGAGCTTTTTGTGTAGCTCTGGGAGACAATAGAGGCCCTGTTCTTCCTGGCTGCGGCAGATCGTGGGCATGTCAGCTCGCTCTTCCCTTGCAGTGGGAATTGCCTGGTGGGAGGGAGGGTACAAGAAGCAGCTGCCTGGAGGGGAAGATTGGCCAAGGAGTCTGTTCTGAAAAGGTGTCTCTCTGTTCCCAGCTCCTTGGCCCAATGTGCAAGGGCTTGAGAGCAGCCTCATTCCAAGATTTACCGTATTTTTTGCTCTATAAGACTCACTTTTTCCCTCCTAAAAAGTAAGGGGAAATGTGTGTGCATCTTATGGAGCGAATGCAGGCTGTGCAGCTATCCCAGAAGCCAGAACAGCAAGAGGGATCGCTGCTTTCGCTGCACAGTGATCCCTCTTGCTGTTCTGGCTTCTGGGATTCAGAATATTTTTTTCCTTGTTTACCTTCTCCAAAAACTAGGTGCGTCTTGTGGTCTGGTGCATTTTATAGAGCGAAAAATACGGTATTTTCGGGTTGCGCGCTGCGGAGACCCAGAAGAAGCGAAGCGTGTTACTTCGGGCCACAAGACGCACCTAGTTTTTAGAGGGGGAAATCAAGAAAGCTTCTCGGGGCTGGGGGGGAAGCCCGGGTTCCCCCCCCCCAGCCCCAAAGAGCAAAGAAGCCAAGACAGTGAGCAGGATCCATAGCTGCGCAACCTCTCCAGCCGGGAGCTAAACCTCTCCAGCGCGGCTAAAGAAGCGTGGCTAAAGAAGCCAAGGCAGCAAGCACAATCTATCCTGCTCGCTGCCTTGGCTTCTGCCATAGCCGGGCGCAACCTCTCCAGCCAGGAGAGGCTGCGCAAGGCTAAAGAAGCCAAAACAACGAGCGGGATGGATCGCGCTGCCTTGGCTTCCTCTTTAGCCTTGTGCAGCCTCTTCCAGCTGAAGAGGCTGCGCGCGGCTATGGCAATTCCCCCACCTCCCACAAAAGCCCACAGGAGCCGCGCACCCTTTAAGGAGCGCGCGGCTCCTGTGGGCTTTTCTATGAGGAGGGAGAAGGGACTGACTGGCCACGTCAGTCCCTTCTCCCTCCTGGGGAAAAGCCCCCCAGAGCCGTGCGAAGCTTGTGTGCGGCTCTGGGGGGCTTTTCCTGCCTGCCTCCCGCCTGCATTCGCTCCATAGGACACACAGACTTTCCCCCTTAGTTTTTAAGAGGGAAGAAGTGTGTCCTATGGAGCAAAAAATACGGTAAATCTCTCAACCGTCAGAGCAACTGGGTACTTGGTCAATTTTCATTGGGGGTCAGGTCCCCTGACATTTCTGGAAAGATGGCCTCTTTCGCCTTTAGGACCACAGTTTTGAGGAGGAACGTTGAGTTAAATTCTTCAGGGAAACAAATTTTTATTGGGCAGAATGCCTAGTTTCAATAATCATGTTAACTGGGCAAAGTGTTTTTATTCTGTTGGATGTATCTTGCTCTGTTACGGCTTCAGCTGTGCAAATGAATAATAAAACACTCTCCATAGTAGTAGGCAGGGAGAGACTGCCTGGGGAGCTGCTGCCTATTGGACGATGCCACCACTCACCCTTTCCCTCTCTCCTCCTCCAGGCGCATTGCATTCCATGCTCGGAGCAATGGACAAAAGGGTATCCGAGGAGGTAAGGCTTTGGGCTTTCAGTTCCCCTCCTCCCCAGGTTAATAGCATCAAAGGCACCTCCAATTAGTATTTTGGGGCTTTAAAAAAAAAATCCAGTTTTTTAAAGAGCTTAGTTAAAAGTCTCACCATCGTCAACAGGGTTGCTTCCTATGAGCCCACTGCATGTGGCAGTGCATTTATTTATTTATTTGCTTATTTATGTACGGTAATTTATTATTTTGCCGCCTTTGTTGTTGTGCCTTTTTTTGTAAACCGCTTTGATTTTCTACAAGCAAATGGTATATATATTTTTTTTTTGAGAGAGAGAAATTCAGTCTGTGTGCCTTTGGGCTGATCTTCCTTGGGGGTCTTCTAGCTGGGCTTGTTGAAAATGCAACTCTTCCCCCCCCAAAAAAAAACAACCCCATTCTGTCTTGCAGGGCATGAAGGTCTCCTGTACCCATTTCCAGTGTGCAGCGGGGGCGTTTGCTTACCTTCGGGACCACTTCCCTCATTCCTACAGCGTAGACATGAGCCATCAGATCCTTAACCTCAATATCAACCTCATGCTGGTAAGAGCTGGGGGGAGGCGAGGGGAAGTTCCTCTGGCCTGCACTGCCCCTTGGCAAAGGTGCTGAGAACAGAAGGAGAGCCTGGCTGGACCAGTCTAAGGGCCAACTAGTCCACTTGCAATGGCCAACCAGAAGCTCTAATAGGAAACCAGCAAGCAGGATTCGAACACAAGACCCTCTTTCTCCCCTCCTGTGGCTTCCACTAATTGGTACCCAGAAGCACTTACTGCCTCCAACTGTGGAGGCTGGAACCGAGCCTTCGTGGCTAGTGGCCACTGACAGCTCTCTCCTCCGTGTATTTCCAAAGCAAAGGGCAGAGCAGAGCGACTCATTGTTGTAACTGGGCTGGGCGATTTTAAAATGTGCTTTCTAGAGGTGATCTCCGCTCATGCGACAGTAGGTGCAGTAGAGGTCACCTGCAGCCTTGCGTCCAAGGCTGTAGAACACTGTAAATGAGAGCATCTTGTATGCCCCGCAGAGGACCTTAAGGTCCATGAATAATCATAGTTGAGAGGTCCCGGGCCCTAAGGAAGTCAGATTATCCTCCGCCAGGGCCAGAGCCTTCTCAGTGATGGTTCCGACCCGGTGGAATGCTCTGCCCCATGAGACCAGGGCCCTGCAGAATTTAACTTCCTTCTGCAGGGCCTGTAAGACAGAGCTATTCCGCCTGGCTTTCAATTTGAACTTAGCCTGATCTTTTATTCCCCTTCCTTCCCCCCCCTCCCCTTTTTATGAAGATTACCCGCTCTGGGATCCCACAGCTAATTCTCCCCTGGTCTCCTCGCTGGCCCAAATAGGACTCATTTAGCCAGCTAGCCCTGGTGATCATCTGGTGTTTATTGGATGGATTTCCCCCCAAATTGATTTTTGAATTCTGAATTTATTGTTATTCACGTCTTATACTGTATTTTATGATGTTTTTTGTTGCATCAATTAAGTGTTTTAAATTTGTTGTTAACCTCCCTGAGCCCGGTTTTCTGAACTGGGAAGGGCGGCGTATAACTAAAAATTTATTATTATTATTTTTATTATTATTTATTTCTTCGTCGCTTGCATGTCTAAAGGGCCAAGCCCAGGAGTGCCTTCTGGAGAAGTCAATGCTGGACAACCGCAAGAGCTTCCTTGTGGCCAGGATCAGCGCCCAGGTGAGCAGTTTGGGGAGCCTTGAACTTGGGTGACCAGTGCCTGAAAAGTGGCCTCCCCCTGAGCCTGGGGCAGGTTAGAGGCCTTCCTCTAAAGCAGCCAGGTGCATTTTTTGCTGTGCAGTTAGGTTTGCTTGACAGGGCTGTCCCACATGCCCTCCCCGATGGAGTTGTAGAATCAGACGAGACCCCCAAAGGCCATCTAGCCCAACCCCTTGCAATGCAGGAATCATAGCTCAAGAATCCCCGACAGATGGCCATCCAAATTCTGCATAAAAACCTCCAGTGAAGGAGAGTCCACTTACCTTTAGGAAGTACAGTGGTGCCTCGCAAGACGAAATTAATTCGTTCCGCAAGTTTTTTCTTCTTGCGAGTTTTTCATCTTGCGAAGCACAGTTTCCCATAGGAATGCATTAAAAATCAATTAATGCGTTCCTATTGAGACCGCTTGCCAGGCTGGCGGTGCGGAGAAGGGCTTTTCTCCCCACCGCAAGCCTTCAGGACAGGTACGGGAACAGAGGGGAAGGCGCGCAGCGCTTCTCCTCTGTTCCCGGGGCTTGCGGTGGGAGGAAGGTTTTTCCTCCCCACCGCCAACATTCAGAACAGCATTCTGAATGTTGGCGGTGGGAAGGAAAACCCTCCTCCCACCGCAAGTCTTCAGGACAGCCATCCGAAGGCTGGCGCGGGGAGAAGGTCTCTCCGCCCCACCGCCAGCCTTCGGAGGAGCCTTCCGAAGCCTGGCGGCGGGAGGAGGTCTCTCCTCCCCGCCGCCAGCCTTCGGAGGAGGTCCGAGGACAGTGGGGAAGACGCGCTGCGCTTCCCCGCTGTCCCGGAGATTTCCCTATGGGCTTTCGTCTTGCGAAGGAAGCCCATAGGGAAATTCGTTTTGCGAAGCGCCTCCAAAACGGAAAACCCTTTCGTCTAGCGGGTTTTCCGTCTTGCGAGGCGTTCGTCTTGCGGGGCACCACTGTAATTCTAATGTTCAGTTGGGTTCTCCTTTCTTGTGACACGCATCCGTCGGTTCGGCTCCTGCAGTGGGGAAAATTTGTCAGCATCCAAAGCAGCAATCACTCAGAACCTTTCCTACCCTCCCAAATTCCCTTCTCAAGGTGGTGGATTACTACAAAGAAGCGTGTCGAGCTTTGGAGAACTCTGAAACAGCCTCACTGCTGGGGAAGATTCAGAAGGACTGGAAGAAGCTGGTGCAGATGAAGATCTACTATTTCGCTGCCGTGGCTCATGTAAGTAGCCTGGGGGGACCCTGCTCTGGTGAGCTGGGCTTCACCCAACATGACCTCCCCACACTTAATCCTTTGGTTAGATAAAGGTAAAGGGACCCCTGACCATTAGGTCCAGTCGTGGCCGACTCTGGGGTTGTGGCGCTCATCTCACTTTATTGGCCGAGGGAGCCGGCGTACAGCTTCTGGGTCATGTGGCCAGCATGACTAAGGTGCTTCTGGCGAACCAGAGCAGCGCACGGAAATGCCATTTACCTTCCTGCCAGAGTGGTACCTATTTATCTACTTGCACTGGTGTGATTTCGAACTGCTAGGTTGGCAGGAGCAGGGACTGAGAAACGGGAGCTCACCCCGTCGCGGGGATTCGAACCACCGACCTTCTGATTGGCAAGTCCTAGGCTCTGTGGTTTAACCCACAGCACCACCCGCGTCCCTTGGTTAGATAAGATAAAACTTTATTCGCATTAGCCAATGGCCATAGCAACAGTAAAACATTACAGTATATGCAGAAAAGGAAGTTTGATATAAGAGCATATTTCAAAGTCCTGAGTCAACCATCAGTGGCCCTTATTCTGATTGCCCCTGCTGTGAACCTAGCAACCTTTGCTGTTATCTGCTCATGTTGATCTGATAGAAGAACAAACATTGTGGCAGTGGTTGAGTGCAATTGGATTGTTAGTACGAGTGGGGTGATGATCTCGTTCCTCAGGTCTTTGTAGAGAGTACAAGACAGGAGGACGTGTGCTGCTGTTTCGGTGCTACCATCTCCACAGGGGTAAAAACGTTTCTCAGGTGGGATCTTTTGGAATCGACCCCCAAGTACCGCAAATGGCAAAACACCCAGTCTTGCAAGTGTAAAAGCATGTCTGGATTTTGGGATAACATGTTTGTGCAGATATGGGGCCAGAGAATCAAAATGGAGAGGGGGAAAATAAACATACCCTCCCTGCCCACAGACTGCCTCACCAGAGTGATGCATGCTCTGGTTATCTCTTGCTGGGACTACTGCAATGCGCTCTACATGGGGCTACCTTTGAAGGTGACCCGGAAACTACAACTAATCCAGAATGCGGCAGCTAGACTGGTGACTGGGAGCGGCCGCCAAGACCACATTGAAAGACCTACATTGGCTCCCAGTACGTTTCCGGGCACAATTCCAAGTGTTGGTGCTGACCTTTAAAGCCCTAAACAGCCTCGGTCCAGTATACCTGAAGGAGCGTCTCCACCCCCATCATTCTGCCCGGACAGTGAGGTCCAGCTCCGAGGGCCTTCTGGTGGTTCCCTCCCTGCGAGAAGCCAAGTTACAGGGAACCAGGCAGAGGGCCTTCTCGGTGGTGGCACCCGCCCTGTGGAATGCCCTCCCACCAGATGTCAAAGAGAACAACAACTACCAGACTTTTAGAAGACATCTGAAGGCGGCCCTGTTTAGGGAAGCTTTTAATGTTTGATGCATTACTGTATTTTAATATTTTGTTGGAAGCCGCCCAGAGTGGCTGGGGAAGCCTAGCCAGATGGGCGGGGTATAAATAATAAATTATTATTATTATTATTATCCTTTGGTTTGTGTTGGAACCTGAAGGCTGTTATTGGCTCTGTCATCTCAACCCTCACCGGGATGGGAGCACTGGAATAATTCTTTATGGGAAGAACGAGCCTGTCTGTTCCTCCAAACCCTTCTCTTGTCTCACAAGAGACCAGGGCCCTGCGGGACTTGACATCTTTCCGCAGGGCCTGCAAGACAGAGCTGTTCCACCAGGCCTTTGGCCAGGGCACAGCCTGACTCCCTCCCTCAGCAATCTTCGCAGAGCTCTGGCCCAATGGTTGCCAGTGGCCTGAATTAATTAATTTTATAATGAATGATTTTAGAGTGTTGTTTATGCTGTACTTTTGTACTGTTTTATTGTTGTTAGCCACCCTGAGCCC
Organism: Podarcis raffonei; assembly: GCF_027172205.1. Classification (NCBI taxonomy): domain Eukaryota; kingdom Metazoa; phylum Chordata; class Lepidosauria; order Squamata; family Lacertidae; genus Podarcis; species Podarcis raffonei. Next base: position 2,937,433 of record NC_070613.1, on the reverse strand, counting down.
GGCTTCGGCTGGGGAGGGCGGGATATAAATAAAATTTATTATTTATTATTATTATTATTATTATTCTGTCTATGGGGTTTTGCGTGTGGGTTGAGCTTTTGATTTCAGCTTCCTGCGCGATGGATGAGGGTTTGTGGGGCGGATAGAGGCGATGCCAGATTGTGAGGTGGTGCCTGGGACCAACCCAGGGGTGCTCTGTCTGGCAGGCTGCTACAATAACTGTGATTCTTCTCTGTCTTTCAGTTGCACATGGGTAAGCAGGCGGAGGAGCAGCAGAAGTACGGCGAGAGGGTAAGCCTGTTTGCTTCCAAAGTTCTGGGGTGGGTGGAGAGGTGGAGAACTCACAGACTGCTTGCCGCTGTCGATCTCCTGGATGATAAGAGGTGAAAAATATCCATCTTCAAATACCTGAAGGGCTCTCACGTGGACGATGGGGCAAGCTTGTTTCCCGCTGCTCCAGAGAGTGGGAGCGGAACCAGCAGTTTCAAATTACGAGGAAGGAGATTCCGACTCAATATTAGGAAGAATTGATAGCAGGAGCTGTTCTTTGGAGGTCTTTAAAGAGAGGTTGGCTGGCCATCTGTCAGGGATTTAAAGCTGTGGTCTCTGCATTGCAGAGGGTTGGACTAGGTGCCCTTGGGGTGCCTTCCGACTCTACAATTCCGTGATTCTGCAATAGGTGTGGGGTAGAGAGACTGTGGGACGGGGGTGGCGCTGTGGGTAAAACCGCAGCACCTAGGACTTGCCGATCACATGGTCGGCGGTTCGAACCCCCGCGGCGGGGTGCGCTCCCGTCGTTCGGTCCCAGTGCCTGCCAACCTAGCAGTTCGAAAGCACCCCCGGGTGCAAGTAGATAAATAGGGACCGCTTACCAGCGGAAAGGTAAACGGCGTTCCGTGTGCTGCGCTGGCTCGCCAGATGCAGCTTTGTCACGCTGGCCACGTGACCCGGAAGTGTCTGCGGACAGCGCTGGCTCCCGGTCTATAGAGTGAGATGAGCGCACAACCCTAGAGTCTGTCAAGACTGGCCCGTACGGGCAGGGGTACCTTTACCTTTACCTAGAGAGACTGGGACAGGTTTTGCGCTGTCCGTGGTGCTGAACCTTGTAATATAGGCTTCTTTTTTTATATACAGTCATACCTTGAGTTGAATGTGCTTCGGGTTGAGCGCATTCGAGTTGCGCTCCGCGGCAACCCAGAAGTAACGGAGCACGTTACTTCCGGGTTTCGACGCTTGCACATGCGCAGACGCTCAAAATGATGTCATGCGCAGAAGTGACAAAACACGACAGCAGACGCGCCGTCACGACTTGCGTTCTCTTCGGGATGCAAACGGGGCTCCGGAACAGATCCCGTTCGCATCCTGAGGTACCACTGTATATATACATTTTTATTAGTTTTTTAACATACCATTTTCAACAGTGATTAAACATACTTTTACATCTTATTCAGTTTTTTTGACTTCCATCAGTCCTGTCTGAAAATTTTCTAATCTAATCTCTTAGTATGCATTTCTTATTCTCCCTATTACATTTCAAGCTCATAACCAATATCTCTACCGTTTTCTACTTTCTAACACTTTGTATATTTCTCTTCACAAAACTTCTTGTAGTCCTACTAGCATAATTTGTCAATTGCAGCTGCTCTTCAAATAATTCATATACTTCTTCCAATCTTCTGTAAATCTCTGGTCCCGCAGGTTTCGAATCCTTCCTGTCATTTTGTCCAATTCTGCATAGTCCATTAATTTCGCCTTCCATTCTTCTTTCATCGGAATTTCTTCATAGCTTCCATTTCTGGGCTAACAGTACTCTTGCCGCTGTTGTTGCATATAAGAACAATTTAACATCTTGGCTATTAATGTCTTGGCCTTGTAATACAGGCTTCTAATTGACCACAGCTGTCGCTTGCTCCAAACAGCGAAACCTTCAACCTTGCGCTAGTACTGTTGATGTTACAATAACTGAAGGACAGCTGTGGTTGGGAGATGGGGTTAGAAGGGGAGGAGGCAGAGGGGAGAGCGAGGAAGCCCGACCTTCTCTTCCTGACGCAGACCTCCCTTTGAAGCCCTTGCCAGGATGAGTCCAGGAGGAGCTTCTTCTGTTCCCTCGCCACGTCTATGACTACCTAAGGCACTAGTCCTCACACATAGCAGGTGTGGTGGAAGCCCTGCGAATGGACTTCAGGCTGCAAGTGGGGCTTCTTGTGATGAGATGAGCCTCTGTTATGGCACTCCCTGCATGCAAGTTCTCTACCTGCAGGGAATTTGTGTGTGTTATAAGAAAAACCACTTTATGGGGTATTCCAGAGCCCATATAAAGTCCTTAATAATAATAATAATAATAATAATAATAATAATAATAATTAATTTTTATTTATACCCCGCCCTCCCCAGCCAGACCAGGCTCAGGGCGGCTAACGCCAAATATAAAAACAATTGATTGAAATACAGCTTAAAAACAAGATTAAAATACAACATTAAAACATTAAAATGCAGCCTTATTTCAGTGGAAACTCAATCAAAACTTTTTGGGGGATAAAAACGTCAGTCTTCACCAAGGCTAACTATCCAGACTGGATAAGTGCGTTCCCTGTTGGTAGGAGAAAGTAACAGAGGCCAACCAGAGTATATTGAGAAGCAAAGCGGCCAGTAAGCCTGATTTTTATTCAAGGAGCTGTTGCAACAGGGTCCCCACTCATCACATGCAGGAGGGAGGAGAACCCTGAACAATGGTGCACAAGCCCTAATATAGACCTTTGAAATTGCCCGCCCTGTACCCCAAGACCAGCCCCCTGAAACATCTTACATACATCACAGAAGGGACGCGGTCTCCAGCAGAAATCCTGTCTTCCAGGATACCTGATAATGGTCACTGATTGCATTACCTGGGCAGTCTAGCCATTATTTTGTGATGGTTAATACTTTAATCCTGAGTCCAGGTCACAGGCTCACCCTATTCATCCACAAACACATCCTTAAGACAGGATTTGCAAGCAAAAAGACAGTGGGAAGGGTTTCCCCATTTGCCTCCTTTACTGCAGAGGAATATTTGAGGTCACTGGGAGAGTCAAAATGGCTTCGGGATTGCTCTCCTATACTATTTAAGTCATGTAGTTCATATATTTAGATATGCATGCATTTATGAATATTTATTCTCTGTTTGAGACCTTGAAATTCTTATAATAAATCAGGATCTGATTTCTTTCTGCAGGGCCTGTAAGACAGAGTTGTTCCGCCTGGCCTTTGGCTTGGAATCAACTTGATCCCCTTCCCCTCTTTCCTTTTTCCTTTCACCTTCTGTGACGGAACTCCCATTTGGGGACTTCCCTGACTTTTTTCTGGCCCATGTAGGACCAGTCTGGATTTGATGTTTTCATCCCCCAACAAGTTTTTGATTGAGTTTCCACTTAAATGAGGTTGCATTTTAATGTTTTGATGTTGTATTTTATTCTTGTTTTTTAAGCTGTATTTCAATCAATTGTTTTATATTTGATGTTAGCCGCCCTGAGCCCAGTCTTGGTTGGGGAGGGCGGGGTAGAAATAAAATTTATTTATTTATTTATTTATAGCGTGTGAGAGAGAAAGGCTCAGTTTTGTGTGTGTTTGTGTGTGTGTTTGTGTGTGTGTGTCTGTGTGTGTGTGTTTAATTTATTTAATCATTTTTTTTCAATACAAACAGCAACCACAAAAAACACATAACAACAAAAACCACAATAACACTAATAACACAATTTAACAATTCAGATTTGAGTATTGATATACCTATAACTACACCTTTTTATCAATATTTCCCCACCTCTCCTCCCCCTACTTCCCACCACTTTCCGCCTTATCTCTTAAGTATTCCTTCCAAATTTCTTCATATTTATCCATTCTTAGTTTGCGTCGATATGCAATTCGTTCGTATGTAACTAGTCTGTCCATATTGTCAATCCATGTGCTCAATGTGATCTTTTTGCGGCTCTTCCAATTCATCAAAACAAGTTTTTTTGCTTCTAATATGGCACGGTACATCCATTTTTTTTGACCCCTTGTAATCTCCCACGTTTCTGGTATATAATTTAGAATTAAATTCAAAGGATCAGTTTTCTTACTTTTAATAGAAAGCATAGCCCGTTTGACAGTGGACTTTGGTTGACTGAATCTCTGCCCCCTTTGCAGGTCATCTACTTCCAGAGTGCTCTGGACAAGCTCAATGAAGCCATCAAACTGGCCAAGGTAAGTGGCTTTAAAAGTTGCTTAGTTAAACTGTAGAGGCAACGATGGCCCCCAACTTGGATGGCTTCAAAAGAGGATTGGACCAATTGATGGAGGAGAGGGCTCCCCGCTGCCCTCCTTGCCTCTTAGCTTCCTACTAGAGGATCCCCCCAAGGGACGCGGGTGGCGCTGTGGGTTAAACCACAGAGCCTAGGACTTGCCGATCAGAAGGTCGGCGGTTCGAATCCCCGCGACGGGGTGAGCTCTTGTTGCTCGGTCCCTGCTCCTGCCAACCTAGCAGTTCGAAAGCACATCAAAGTGCAAGTAGATAAATAGGTATCACTCCGGCGGAAGGTAAACGCCGTTTCCGTGCACTCCTCTGGTTCGCCAGAAGCGGCTTAGTCATGCTGGCCACATGACCCGGAAGCTGTATGCTGGCTCCCTCGGCCAATAAAACGAGATGAGCGCCGCAACCCCAGTTGGCCACAACTGGACCTAATGGTCAGGAGTCCCTTTACCTTTACCTAGAGAACCCCCCCAGTGGCTGCTACTGCCTACTTTTGGAATGGTTGGTGTACCCTTATCCTGCCCCCTGCCATCTCTGCCTGCGGACCACCTGCTCATTATGGATATGTTTTGAACCTGACATTTCCCCTTTCAGGGTCAGCCTGAGACAGTGCAGGAAGCCCTGAGGTTCACCATGGATGTCATTGGAGGAAAGTGAGTCGCTGCTACCGTTAACTCTTTGCATGCCTGGGCCTGGGCCCCTGTCACACCAGTTCCCTTCCCTAATCTCAGCTCCGCACCAAGAGAGCCTGCCTGGTGCAGAGAGAGAGAGAGAGAGAGAGAGAGAGAGAGAGAGAGCGCGAGCGCGCACTCCTGTCTGGAAATTGGGAGAGCCACTGCCAGTCAGAAGTCAGGTGTTGACGGGTCTGATGGTCTCACCCGTAGACCTTTCCTTTGCTCTGTTCTGCTCTTCCAAGCATTCCCCTTGTATTTTTGTGATTCTGTGAAACCTTGAGGACTAGAAAACCTTTTTTTAAACAACAACAACACAACAACAATAATAAATTTTATTTATACCCCGCCCTCCCTGCCCAGAGCCAGGCTCAGGGCAGCTAACACCAATAGAATCACAGTAAAAACATAATAGGGGAAAAAGAAAAAGAAATTAAAATACAGGTTAAAATGCAGCCTCATTTTACAAGTAGCCGATAAATCAAGACCATAAGGGGAGGGAAAAATGAGCGTCAGACTGAGTCCAAACCAAAGGCCAGGCGGAACAGCTCTGTCTTGCAGGCCCTGTGGTAAGATGTCAAGTCCCTCAGGGCCCTAGTCTTTTGTGACAGAGTGTTCCACCAAGTTGGGGCCAGTACTGAAAAGGCCCTGGCCCTAGTTGAGACCAATCTAACCACCTTGCGACCTGGGACCTCCAAAATGTTGTCATTTGTGGACCATACGTTTGGATTCCTAAGTTACTCTACATAGAGTAATGAATTCAAGAAATACACGCATGGGAAAAGAAAGAGACGCTCACAGTTGAGAGCTTTGAGTGTCCACCCCCTTTTTATGCGAGACAAGCGTTAATTAAGATTTCCCTCTGATAAAGGGCTTTATGTTATTTTCTTCCTCTTTTTTCTTTATTTACTTTTTCCATTTTTATTCAGATTCATCTGTTTTTTATTGTATTCTATGTTGGGAAAGTTTCAATTGAAAAAGAAAGAAATGCACACAGATTTGCAAGTTTTCACTTTGGGCTTGGGAAGTAAGGAGTTACTGACCAGAACACCCCCCACCTCCTTCCCTCTTTCCAAGTTTGGCTTTTACCTAGTATTCCCCACATTTCTGGAGGCACCCCCCCTCAAAAAAAAGTCCCACTATCTGTAGTTCCTCTGACTTTGGGTGTGGGGTATCCCTAAACATAACACCCTTTGAAAATGTACAACTATGATATTGGCTGCTTTCTTGGAACTGTACTTGAAGCAAAAATATGTGATACTTCTTCCTGAGCGCCCTCCCCCCAGCAGCAACGCCCTTCAAGCCTGTTGTCACTTTGCAGGTACAACTCTGCCAAAAAGGACAACGACTTCATCTACCACGAGGCTGTCCCTGCTCTGGATACCTTGCAGTCGGTGAAAGGTAAAGTCAAGACACTCTGCTTTCACAGAATTGTAAAGTTGGATGGGGCCCCCAGTGGTCAGGTGTTCGGCCTACACTCAAGTAGGACCCTGGCAGAGACACATGTCCAACTGGCATGTTCTCTCCCTCCTGGTCGATCGTTTGGGAGCTTCACAAGCTTTCTTCAGCCCAAACATCACAGCGACTGATTCCAACAGACACCGGCACACTTAGGGATCCGCAGAGTCTTTGCAGCTTGCATAACAGACCTCAGCAACTCAGCATTTTGGCTAATCTACTTTATTTACATATAAACACACACGGAGCACTGCAACATGGCTCCCTCTCTCTCTAGCATCAGACAGCAAAGAGAAAAAGAACAAGGGACAATAGTCCCACTTCACGGAACACAGGAACACAAACATCCTGTTTCCGTCACTTCCCACTCTGTGGAGTCAAAATATATACCGTCATGTGAAAGACAACAATCCCATGACTGCAATCACGGAGCAGGAATTCTAACAGTCCCACACCGCTCCAATGCAGGAATATCTTCCCCGATGTGTGACTCAAACCCACAACCCTGAAATTAAGAGTCTCAGGCTCTATGAGCTGAGCTATCCCAGCTTTGGAGCAATCCCTATCGCCTTCTCTGCCTCCTGGTCTTGGGTAGGGCAGAAGGAGCCCATCCTTCCCCAACCAGGCGCCCTCCAGATGTTTTGGACTACAACTCCCATCATGCATTTTTTTTCGCAACATCCATCATATCTGGTGCAGCATAGGGCTACCCAAAGCATAAATGTGCAGCCGGTAGTTTTGAAAGCTGATCGGCATCACTTTTGGCCGCCTTTTGGTGATGATCAAAAACTTTCTTATTCTCCCAGGCTTTGAGCGGTGGCTGTTGGGGGATCTTACGTCAGATGTTTCCTGCTGACGCCATGATATTGGGGAAGGTTTTGCTGCATCTTGATGGGCTGGGCTTTTGTGGCAGTGATTGGCCACTGTCTTACTTAGTCTTTTGTTGTGAGCTGTTCAGATTTCTTTACAACTTGTTAAATCGCTACCCACAAAAGTGAGGAAGGGTGGAATATAAACATAGTCGTAACAATAAAAGTCAAATAAGCATGCAGGACTGGGTAAACTCAAACATTTACAGAAGCTACAAGATTATCAGCACTCTATGGGTCCAGTGTGGCCTAGGTATCACCTCTAGGGACGCGGGTGGTGCTGTGGTCTAAACCACTGAGCCTCTTGGGCTTGCTGATCGGGAGGTCAGCGGTTTGAATCCCCATGACAGAGTGAGCTCCCGTTGCTCTGTCCCAGCTTCTGCCAACCTAGCAGTTCAAAAGCACACCAGTGCAAATAGATAAATAGATACCACTCCAGCGGGAAGATTAACGGCATTTCCGTGCGCTCTGGTTTCCATCACGGTGTTCTGGTGCGCCAGAAGCAGTTTAGTACTGCTGGCCACATGACCCGGAAAACTGTTTGCGGACAAACACCGGCTCCCTCGGCCTGAAAGCGAGATGAGCGCCGCAACCCCATAGGCGATTTTGACTGGACTTAACCATCCAGGGGTCCTTTGCCTTTCCCTTTTTTAGGAATCAACTCTCTGTCCTCAAATTCTTTATTAACCCAATATTACTTTATCTGCAGGTGCACCTCTTGTGAAAGCCCTTCCTGTCAACCCCACAGACCCGGCTGTCACAGGCCCTGACATTTTTGCCAAGCTGGTTCCAATGGCTGCCCATGAGGCCTCTTCACTCTACAGGTGAGCAGCTGCTTTGCATTCTGGGAGACTGTTTGGCCTGCCAGTTCCGGGGGGGGGGGGGCTGCAGGAAAACAGGTGGGGATTAAAGGGTCGAGATGGGAGGCTTGATAACAAGGCAAGGAGAAGAAGGAGAAGAATTTATTATTTATACGAAGAAGAATAAGAATTTATTATTTATACCCTGCCCCTCTGGCTGGGTTTCCCCAGCCACTCTAGGTGGCTCCCAACAGAATATTAAAAACACGATAAAACAGCAAAAATTAAGAACCTCCCTAAACAGGAAGAGGGTGGGAGTATTGTGGGCCAAGAGTTGACATGTGCCTAGATTTTAACTTCTGGGAGAAACTTCGGAAAAGCGACCTGAAATTTACTGCATTTTATTCATTGAAAGAGAATTATTTGAAAAGGATCCATAGATGGTAATTAACTAGGTTGGCTAAGATACATAAAACAGAATCAGATATGTGTTGGAAGTGTAAAGAAGCAGAGGGAATCTTTTTTTCATACGTGGCAGACATGCAAAAAGTTAAAAGTGTATTGGGAAATGATTTATAATGAACTGAAAAAAAGTTCAAAATTACTTTAAAAAACAAATAAACCCCAGAGCCCTTTTCATTGGGAATAAGCCAGACAGAAATTCCTAGGTGTCAGAAAAGATTATTTATCTATGCAACAACTGAGGTCCATGTTTTGTTAGCCCCAAAATGGAAAGTGAGTGAGGTCCCAACTGAAGAAGAATGGCAATTTAAGTTGACAGAATATGCAGAACTTGCAGATTTAACACACAGAATAAGAGAGCAAGAAGAACGTATATTTAAAGAAGGAAAACGTTTATTGAGTACATACAGCTGAAAACTCTGGCAGCATTAAGATAAATTCAACAAATGATTTTTGATGGATGTTAAAGTGGAAAACTGATTTGAATGGTTATAGTAAAATATGCAGGAATGTGTGATATGTAAAATGAACCATGGATGGAGAAGAAGGGCAGTCATTGGATATTTTAAAGTTTGTAAAATGTTTTTGTTTTTTTTAAATGTAAAATTGAAAACAATGAAAATTATTATCTATAAGAGAGAGTTGATATGTGCCACGATAGGGCATGAGAGATTGTCTCGCTCCTTACATCCCCAGTCGATCACTGCGGTCTGTAGGCGAGGATCTCCTTCAGGCATCAACTGGAGTTGTGTTCATCACAATGTAGGAACCAGACCTTTAATGCAGTTGCCCTACCCTGTAGAATTCCCTCCCTTTGGGCACTTCCGGGTCAGCGCCATCGGCAATGGCGGAATTCCTCTGATTCAGAGGAACCCGCTCCGCTAAAATCGGGTCTTGCCGCCGCGGCGAAGGTGGAGACCCTCTAAAAATCCCAGGCGGAGGAAGCCTGGGAACGTGAGATTCGGCTCACACCAAGAGCGTCCCCCCTACTCACAGGGAAACCCCTTTTCGGGGGTTCCGAAGTGACGTGGGGTGAGTGGCGCGGTGTTCGAATCGATTGCTATTTTTGCGGAGTGAAGCCGCACAGCCATTGTCGGAGAGCGCTGACTTTTTTCTGTGGACATTCGGATTTCAAACAACAACCCGTGAGTAGTACGGAAATTGGATTTTTAAAATATTTTTAAATTCGGCACTGATCGGGGAAGGTCCAAACAGGAAGTCCGCCTCCCCTTTCTGTAAACAATCTAAAGCAAAGAATCTCCAACTAAGGTCGTGGAGAGGTTTGTTTTTTTCTGTAAAAGACTTTAATTCTACTGATTGAGATTATAAGAAATTTTATTTGGAAGCAGGGGAGCCTGCAGGAGAAGAACTAAATTTGGGAATTGATGTGCCACCACCCCCCCGACCCGGGAGTGGTCCGTGAGAGCCCGTTGATGAGGAATTGAACAATTTGACAGCTGTCAAGCTAGCTGTCAAGATACAAAAAGAGGACTTTGTTTTTATTGTCTACATTTGCTACAAGCTTATGTTTAAAAAGAAGGAAGGACTGTTACAATCTAACGTATGGGACTTTTGGGTCTGTGCTGAGAGGAGTAAAAAGAAACTTAAATCCCCCTAGAGGGAGCTTTGGGTCATTGCATTAAGAACCAGCTGAGAAACTGTTTTTTGACCTTGATACGCTTAAGAATGGCAGTCGGAAAGGAAATCCAGTTTGAACTGAATAGGACATTTTTCCTCTTGGGAAAGTTGCAAGGTCGAATAGGTGTTTTGACTACAAATGTTACAACTTTGAACACAAGAGTGAGTACCAGCAATGAACTTGATAAGAACTCGGCACAGGAATTTTATTCAACTGAACAAACAGGGAAATTTGAGAAGGAGAATAATGTTGTCTCTGAAGAGAAGAAAGGGGGAGCCGTAACCCTGCAGATGCGAAAGGTGAGCTCCAATTCGAGGCCTGACATGATGGTAATAAGGAGAAATAAATTTTCGAAGATGGAAGCCTGGCCTGAATTGGAAAGTGAAAGATTGAGAGATCCCCTTATGTGGAGATCAGATGACCCTTGGATTATAAATCTGATTCAGGTGGAAGTTGGAGTTATGGGGACATTTGGATTTGAAAGGAGAATGAAACAAGATTTGGAATATCCTATAGGCCTTACCTTCAAGTACGGAGGTTTGGCTGGAAGGAACGTGGATGCTGTTGGGTCGGAGCCTCCCCGAGATTTGGTTTTCAATATAAAAGTCTATCAAAAAGACTGGCAGAGGAGTCATGAGAGAGATTCAAGAGCCTCGGATTTAAGATCTCCGGGTTGATGGTTTTTTGAGATTGACGGATTTATGTTGGGGACTGAAACCGGGAAGGGGGTCTGGGTGGAATAAAAATTGGGAACTCAAAGTGCATATAATATAAGTTGCTTTTTTGTTTTATTTTTATAAGAGTTGGGAAATTCGTGGAAGGGAACTTTTTTTTTCGACCTTAGGGAAATGTCTTAAGAATAAGTATTGATATATAGGTTTGGATGAGAGTTAAGATCGGATAAAGTAAAAGTAAAAGTGGCTTTTAAAAATATTGTAAAATTAAGGATTTTGTTGATAAGATGTTTGAAAAAGAAATTTATGTGGTATTGGTAAAAAGACATAAAGGATTAAGTAAAAAGAATTGATGAAAGAGAGAATGTCAAGCTACAGTATTTTAAAACAAATTATTAAGATAAAAATTAGGTTGGAAGGATTTGCTGAAACAACAATTTAAATTAGAATACAAAAATGGGAGGTGTGAGGAGGTCAAGGAAATAAGTAAAGAAAGAAAGTTATGTAAAGGTTTGATTTGTTTCTTTTTCCCTTTTTCTTTTTAATGTTTGTATTTTTTCTGTCTTTTTTAAAATTTCTTTTTTTCTTTTTTCTTATTGTAACTTTTAAAATCTTGAATAAATATTATTTAAAAAAAAAAAGAATTCCCTCCCTTTGAATAATCATATTAATAATAATAAATATGCTGCCCATCTGACTGCTACTAAGCCTCTGTGTTTCTCTTTTTTGCTAGGATTTTTATTAAATTTTCTGTTTTACATTTTAGAATATTCATTTAAACAACCTTAAAATACCAATGACTTCCCTTCTTCTCTTTCCATGGTTCATTTTGCATAACATAAATCCCTGCATATTTTACATAAACTAAACCATTCAGTATTCCATATTACACCCATCAAAACTTATTTACACAGTTGGATTTATCTTAATGCTGCTGACGTTTTCAAGTGCACACAATTCCCCCCCCCCATATATTCAATAAACATTTTCCAGTCTTCTTTAAACGTATGTTCTTGTTCTCTTATTCTACAAGTGCTGGAGATGCAGTGAAGATGAAAGTACGTTCTATCGTATGTTGTGGACCTGTTAAAGGGTAAAATAGCATTGGGAAATAATTTACAATGAATTGGGAAAAAATGTTTAAAAGTACTTTCCAAAAAAACAACAACCCAGAGTCCTTTTCATTGGGGATAATTCAGACAGAAATCCCCAGGTGTGAAAAAAAGGCTATTTATGTATGCCACTACTGTGGCCCGTGTTTTGTTAGCCCCAAAATGGAGAATGAGCGAGGTCCCAGCCAAAGAAGAATGGCAACTTAAGCTGATGGAATACATGCAGCTTGCGGACCTAAAATATAGTTGTTCCTCGTTTCGCGGCCGGGATCCGTTCCGGAGCCCCGGCCTCTAGCCGAAAAGGACACAGGGCAAAGCGGTTTGTGCTTCTGCTCATGCGCGAGCGGCAAACCCGGAAATAACCCGTTCGGGTACTTCTGGGTTTACCACGGACGTTCGCCAGAATGGACGCTAGACAAGGTGGATGTTGACGGAGATATTGCTGTATAGAATAAGCCTCGTGTGTTTCCCTTGCAGCGAAGAGAAGGCCAAGCTGCTGAGAGAAGTGATGGCCAAGATCGACGCCAAAAACGAAGTCCTGGAGTACGTATTTAAGGCTCCCGGGGTCTGGGACCCTGAAGTTGGGACGGGGGAAGCATCCCTAAACTCAGCCCTCTAGATGTTTTGGGACTACACTTCCCATCATCCCTGACCACTGATCATGTGAGCTAGGGATGATGGGAGTTGTAGTCCCAAAACACCTGGAGGGCCGAGTTTGGGGGTGCCTGTGTTATAATGTACGTAGAAGCAGGCCTTCCATCCTTGAGCCCCACTGCTAAAGGGGCAGCTTTTAGCATTTGCTTCCCTTTCCACCCGCCAGAGACAAGGCAGACCCACCTGTGCCTCCCTGTTGATTTCCAGTCCTTTTGAGGCTGCGCCTAGGGATGGGAGCATCCAAGCTCTGCCGTGTGACCCCTCCTGTCACGCTTCTTTCTTTGTAGACAATTCATGGACTCGTTGCAGCTGGACCCCGAGACCGTCGACAACCTGGACATGTACAACCACATCCCGCCCGTCTTGATGGAGAAATGCGCAGCGCTCAGCGTGCGCCCAGAGACCGTGAAAAACCTTGTTCAGTCCATGCAGGGTAGGTTTATGGGACTGGGAATGAGGTGTATATGTGCGTGCGAGGAAGAGACCACTCAGGTATTTACCAGTGGTGGAGAACTTGTGATGGAGTTGCTGAGGGACTAGCTGCTTGTTTAAACTTATACAGTAATTGACTGTAAGCTTTTGTGTTGGAACACCTAGTACAACAATGTTATACACTGGGGTTGGGAACCTGCAGCCTCTGGGCCAGTCTTGGCCTGCAAGACCATTTCCCCCAAACCATGCCCATCAGCTGATGTCTTTGGCGATGTCAGCCGATGGGTGGAGGACAGGGTTTTAATCCTGGTTTGCAAGATTGCACAGCCAAGGCGGCAGGATCTAATCCTTGCTATTCCACTGAGCGGGACGCGGGTGGCGCTGTGGGTTAAACCACAGAGCCTAGGACTTGCCAATCAGAAGGTCGGCGGTTCGAATCCCTGCGATGGGGTGAGCTCCCGTTGCTCGGTCCCTGCTCCTGCCAACCTAGCAGTTCGAAAGCACGTCAAAGTGCAAGTAGATAAATAGGTACCGCTCCGGCGGGAAGGTAAACAGCGTTTCCGTACGCTGCTCTGGTTCGCCAGAAGTGGCTTAGTCATGCTGGCCCCATGACCCGGAAGCTGTACGCCGGCTCCCTCGGCCAATAAAGCGAGATGAGCGCCGCAACCCCAGAGTCGTCTGCGACTGGACCTAATGGTCAGGGGTCCCTTTACCTTTACCTATGCCACTGAGCAGTGATCACAGCTGTGCGCAAAAGCGCCCTTTGAAGCAGCTCACAGGCAGGAGTGAGTTATTTCAAAGAGGCCTTTGCAAAGGCTCCTGAGCTTCCTTCTTGAGCCTCCGGAGGAGAAGTTAGAAAAGGGCTGCCAAAACGATCAAGGGGCTTCAGCAACTCCCCTATACAGAAAGGTGGCAGTGTTTGGGATTTTTTAGTTTGGAGGAAAGTTTGGCTCGATAGCGGTTTATGAAATCAGACACGGCATGGAGAAAGGGGATAGATAAAAGTTTTATCTCCCTCTCTGCACTACACTAAAACTCGTAGATGTTCAGTGAAGCTGAATGTTGGAAGATTTGGGACAGAGAAAAGAAAGGAATTCTTCACACAGAAGCCCAGTTAAACTGTGGAACTCCTTGCCACAGGAGACAGCGACGGCCACCATTCTAGATGGCTTTAAAAGAGGATGAGGCAAATTAATGGAGTATAGGGCTATCAATAGCTGCTAGCGACGATGCAGGCTTTGCTCTGCCCCGACAGCAATGCTTCCGAATGCCAGTTCCTGGAAACTGCAGGAGGGGAGAGGGCTCCTGCGTTCAAATCCTGCTTGCTGGTTTCCCACAGGCATCGTCTTGGCCCCTGTGAGAACAGGATGGTGGACTAGCTGGTCCACTGGCCTGATCCAATAGGCTGTTCTTCTGTTCTTCTGCAAGTCTCTTCTCCTTTAAGTCCCCTGTCTTGTAGGCTTAAGAAGGAAGCATTGGGATCCTTAAATTACCTGTCTATATGTTACCAATACAATGGTACCTCGGGTTAAGTACTTAATTTGTTCCGGAGGTCCGTACGTAACCTGAAACAGTTCTTAATCTGAAGCACCACTTTAGCTAATGGGGCCTCCTGCTGCTGCTGCGCCTCCGGAGCATGATTTCTGTTCTCATCCTGAAGCAAAGTTCTTAACCCCAGGTACCATTTCTTGGGTTAGCAGAGTCTGTAACCTGAAGCGCCTGTAACCTGAGGTACCACTGTAATAAATTTGTGTTTGTTTCTTCAAAACCTGCCAAGGAGCCCAGTTCATTTTGTTGTTTCTTTTAAGTACTTTGTAAAAGGTTCCCATTCTTCTTTAAAGTCACAGTTGCCCTTATCACAGAGTTTGTGCATCAGTTTCGTCAGTTCCATCTAGTCCATCAGTTTCCCTTGCCGCAGTTCTTTTGTCAACGTGCAGAGAATAACATGTGCTGAAAAACCAGAGACAGGAGCTGAGGGAAGTCTGGGCCAGAGTGGGAGGGTGGGCTTTTCTTGGGGAGGGAAAAATAGCGGGGGGGGGATGAGGATGATATGTCTTTGATAAATTGTTCTGCTGAAATTCTTAATAAAAATTATATATATATAAAAGGAAGCATTGGGAGACTTGGAAAAGGTCCTGTTCCCCCTTTAAGCCTCCGAGATCAGGGCTTAAAAGTTTGGAGCGTGGGGAGACTTGCAAAAGCACAAGGGATTTGGACGGATGGGCAGCCCCGCCAATGGTGTGGCGTCTCAAAATCTCTCCCTCTGCCCCCCTCCAGTGCTCTCTGGTGTTTTCACGGACGTCGAAGCATCTCTGAAGGAGATCAAGGACCTTCTGGACGAGGACGAGGCCCAGGAGCAGAAGCTGCGAGAGGCGCTGGGGGGGAAGCTGCCCCCGCAGCAGGGCTCCCCTCCCACCCCGCCCTCCTCCGGGCTGGCGGAAGTAGCCAAGGAATGGGCCAAGTATATGGAGGTGCACGAGAAGGCCAGCTTCACCAACACGGAGCTCCACAAGGCCATGAACCTGCACATCAGCAACCTGCGGCTGCTCAGCGGCCCCCTGGAGCAAGTGAGGGCCGCCTTGCCCACCCCCAGCCTGACGGAAGGTAAGGGGGACAAGGAAGGTGGTTGCCGCCGTCTCTGCTCTGTTATGGCTTCCTGCCGGTTGAGCCCATAGGCGCCGCGAATCATGGATTCTTTAGCTGTGGTTCCTGCATTGCAGGGGGTTGGTCTGGATGGCCCTTTGGGGTCCCAACTCTACAATTGTGTGATTATACATTCTCTGAAATATGGGGGAAGCCCCTGCTGCATTCCCCTCCCCTGCTAAGCAGAGCTATGTAAAGACCAGGGATGCGGGTGGCACTGTGGTCTAAACCATTGAGACTCTTGGGATTGCCGATCGGAAGGTCGGCGGTTCGAGTCCCCGCGACGGGGTGAGCTCCCGTTGTTCGGTCCCAGCTCCTGCTAACTTAGCAGTTCGAAAGCATGCCAGTGCAAGTAGATAAATAGGTACCAATGTGGCGGGAGGGTAAACGGCGTTTCCGTGTGCTCTGCTTTCCGTCACACTGTTCTGTTGTGCCGGAAGCGGTTTAGTCCTGCTGGCCACATGACCCGGAAAGCTGTCTGTGGACAAACGCTAGCTCCCTCGGCCTGAAAGCGAGATGAGCGCCACAACCCCAGAGTTGCCTTTGACTGGACTTAACCATCCAGGGGTCCTTTACCTTTACCTATATAATGACCATTATTACATATATGTCCTGTCTTTCCTTCAAGGTGGTGTGCTCGATTCTCCATTTTATCCTCACAACTACCCTTATAATTATTTCATTTCATTATTTCATTTCATTTTAATTTGCTGCCATCGGGCATTAAAAAACTCCCAATACAGGGCGGCCTTCAGATGTCTTCTAAATGTCAGATAGTTGTTTATCTCCTTGACATCTTATGGAAGGGCGTTCCACAGGGCGGGTGCCACTACCGAGAAGGCCCTCTGCCTGGTTCCCTGTAGCTTCACTTCTCGCAGGGAGGGAACCTCCAGAAGGCCCTCGGAGCTGGACCTCAGTGTCCGGGCTGAACGATGAGGGTGGAGACACTCCTTCGGGTCTAAGGGCCAAGTCCAAGCAGTGAGCTTCATGGCAGCTTTGGGTGATGTTTCAGGATCTGCAGAGACTTGATTTCTAGCGCAGTTTCCTTCAGCTGTTTCAAATCCAGGATCCTCCTGCAACCCAAACATACATTTGGGGGAACCTGCTTCTTAAAGTTTTTATCTCTCTCTTTACCCTGATGATAGGGCTGCTGTTGTTACACACCTGAAATCAGGTTGTCACCCAGTTGTGGGTCCCAGCTCACCGGTTGTAGGCCATTGGACTGCGGGGCCACCCTTTCGGTAGAAGGAATCATTCAACGTCTGTTTTTAAAAATGCAGGCCAGAGTCTGGGAATCTAGGTAGATGGCAGAATTAATCCTGGTGCAGTAATTGAAATCCTGCACCTTAAAAAAAAAGAAATTAAAACCGGTCTTTGCCAACCTGCTGCCCTGGAGATGTCTTTTGGACTACAACTCCCATCAGCCCCTTTCTGCCTCTTTCCTCCCCAGACGACCAGCAGGCAATGCAGACCTTGAAGAGGATCCTGGCCAAAGTGCAGGAGATGAAGGACCAGCGGGTCTCCCTGGAGCAGCAGCTGCGCGAGATGATCCAGAAGGACGACATCACCACCTCGCTGGTGACGACGGACCGGTCTGAGATGAAGGTGGGTGGCTGGGAGGGAGGGAGGCAGGGTGTCCGGTCGGCCGTTCTGCACCCCCATCGCCACCCAGTTCCTCCTGAAGCTGATGGGAAAGCGAATCACAAGAACATAAGAGCCCCCCAGAAAATAGATGGGGAAGTTATGTAGTTGGCCACAAACCGCATGATGTTCAAAGAGGATTAGTCAAAATCACAAAGGAGAGGGCTGTTGTCGGTTGTTCTCTTTTTTAAAAAAAAAAAGATATTTATTGAGTTTTTCCACCTTTATACATTAAAAAATCAAATAAGAAAAAACAAAAAAGTTAAAAACACATAAAGTTTACAATCCGTATTTTCAATAACATATTTCCCTGACTTCCCCACACCTCCCCTTCTTATATTCCAATTCAAATTGTTAGTTCAACAAGTTCTTATCCCCAATTTTTGACCTTTGTATATTTAATTCATTTTAGAAAAACCAATTTTAACTTATAAACATCAATATTTGTACATCAGTGCTCATTCGTAAAACTTTTTTCTAAAGTCGACCCAAATTCCCTTCCACGAATTCCCCAATTTTCATACTAAGAACAAAACAAAATTAAAAAAAACAGATTATAATTCTGCACCCTTTGGATTTCCAAACCCCACCCCCCCTTTCCCGGTTTCAATCCCCAACAAATGTCCATCAGTCTATCTGCTGTCAGCCTGGTGACCTCACGTCCGAGGCTCTTAATTCTCTCTCAATTCCTCTCTGCCGGTTTTTTTGGTAGTCCTTAATATTAAACACCAGATCTCGGAGAAGCTCTGTCCCAATAGGGTCCATGTTTCTTCCAGCCAGACCTCCATACTTAAAAGTGGAGCCTGAATCTTGTTTCTTACTCCTTTTAAGTCCCAATGTCCCAAAAGCTCCAACTTTCACCTTAATCAAATTTGTAATCCATAGGTCTTCAGATCTCCACATAAGGAGATCTCTCCATTCTTCAATCTTCAATTCAAAACAGATTTTCATCATCCAGTACTTATTTTCCTTTGTAGCCATCATGTCAGGCCTCTGGCTCTCCTTTGTCATCTGCAACATTACATCTCCTCCTTCCTTTTCCTCAGAAACAACATATATCTCTTTCTCCACACTCTCAAATCTTTCAAGTTTCTCTTCTTGTCCAGCTGCATGGACTTCATGAGTCGAGTCCTTATCAAATTCAATGGATTTGTTTACTGTTAAGTCCAGAGTTGCAACATTTGTAGCCAAAACATCAATTTGGCCTTGTAACTTTCCCAAGAGAAGAAACACTCTGTCCAATTTAGCTTGAATTTTTCCTCCTTCAGCCATTCTTGTAATGTCCCAAAATCCCCTTTAGAGGGATTTTGGTTACTTTATCTTCCTTCCAGTTCAAATCCAAAAATCAAGTTAGTTTGTATCAGTTCTTCCTTGTTTTCAACAAAATATAACCAAATTGTAGCAAATATATCCAGCAGAGATAGCAGAAACAAAGTTCTCTTTTTCCTTCTTGACAGCTAATTTGACAGCTGTCAAACTCTTCTATATCTCCTCAACAGGCTCTCTCGCGGATCACTCCCGGGTCCGGGGGGGTGGCACTTCAGCTCTCAAAATTAGCTCTTATCCTCCAGTGAAATTACTTATACTGCCACATCGTGAAATTAATGTCTTTTACCCAATAAAGAAGAAGAAATTCTCTCGACCTTAGTTAGCTAGTCCTTGCTTTAGATTATTTATAAGATGGGGAGACGGACTTCCTGTTTGCGCCTTCCCCGATCGTGCCTAATTCAAAAAAAAATTTTTCTTTACAAATCCAATTTCCGTATTACTCACGGGTTGTTGCTTTTAGAGTCCAATTGTTGTCGGTTGTTCTCTGCCTCCATGGTCGTCATGTTGTTGTTTAGTCGTGTCCGACTCTTCGTGACCCCCTGGACCAGAGCACGCCAGGCACTCCTGTCTTCCACTGCCTCCCGCAGTTTGGTCAAACTCATGCTGGTAGCTTCGAGAACACTGTCCAACCATCTCGTCCTCTGTCGTCCCCTTCTCCTTGTGCCCTCCATCTTTCCCAGCATCAAAGTCTTTTCCAGGGAGTCTTCTCTTCTCATGAGGTGGCCAAAGTCTTGGAGCCTCAGCTTCAGGATCCGTCCTTCCAGTGAGCACTCAGGGCTGATTTCCTTCAGAATGGATAGGTTTGTTCTTCTTGCAGTCCATGGGACTCTCAAGAATCTCATCCAGCACCATAATTCAAAAGCATCCATTCTTTGGTGATCAGCCATCTTTATGGTCCAGCTCTCACTTCCATACATCACTACTGGGAAAATCATAGCTTTTACTATACGGACCTTTGTTGGCAAGGTGATGTCTCTACTTTTTAATGTGCTGTCTAGGTTTATTATTATTATTATTATTTATACCCCACCCTCCCCAGCCAAGACCGGGCTCAGGGCGGCTAACACCAGGTATAAAAACAATTGATTAAGACACAACTTAAAAACAAGATTAAAATACAACATTAAAATGCAGCCTCATTTCAGTAGAAACTCAAATCAAAAACTTTGGGGATGAAAACGTCAAATCTTCACCAAGGCCAACTATCCAGACTGGTCCTACATGGGCCAGAAAAAAGCCAGGGAAGTCCCCAAATAGGCGTTCCATCACAGAAGGAGAAAGGAAAGAGGGGATCAAGTTGATTCCAAGCCAAAAGGCCAGGCAGAACAACTCTGTCTTACAGGCCCTGCGGAAAGAAATCAGATCCTGCAGGGCCCTGGTCTCATGAGACAGAGCGTTCCTTGCTGGAAAATGCAGGAGTGGAGAGAGGGCTCTGGTGCTCAGATGCTACTTGCAGGTTTACTAGAAAAGATATCTGGTTGGCCGCTGGCCTGATCCGGCAGGCTCTGTTATGTTCAGAGTAGCGAAATGCAGCAGGAGCAACCTTTCTGGCGAAGGCACAGGCCTGTCTCCCAGTTCCCTCTTCCCTGTCCTTCTCACAGATCCATCTCCAGTTTATACAAAGCCTGGCACTTCTCTCTCTTGCCTCAGTAGAGAGATCACATGGGGAGGCAGCTAAGGCAACGTTTGAGGGCTTGTTTGATTGTGGTACAGTGGTACCTCAGGTTAAGAACTTAATTCATTCCGGAGGTCCGTTCTTAACCTGAAACTGTTCTTAACCTGAAGCACCACTTTAGCTAATGGGGCCTCCGTGCCGCCGGAGCACGATTTCTGTTCTTATCCTGAAGCAAAGTTCTTAACCTGAAGCACTATTTCTGGGTTAGTGGAGTGTGTAACCTGAAGCGTATGTAACCCGAGGTACCACTGTACCTTTTCTGCACCCATCAAAATGAAAGGCTAATCAGAAGAGGGTGTTGAATTTCTCTAGAAACCCTGCAGGCACTCTAGGAATTGAGGCAGGGTTTTCTCCCAGCCTTACCTGGAGTTGCCCTTTGGGCTTGAACCCAGGACCACCTGCTGGCCCGGCAGACCCTCTTCCACTGAGCTGTGGCTCTTTCACCGCACCTCCGATAACCCAAAGGCCTAAAAGATGCTCTGTGCATTTCACTCTCCCCACTGGCCGCCTCTCCCTGCCTCAACCAATTTCCGAATCCCCTTCTCCCTCCTCCCCAGCCTATCGTAGCTTTGCCTTGACTTCTCCTCCTTCTCTCTCCAGAAACTCTTCGAGGAGCAGCTGAAGAAATATGACCAGATCAAGGTCTACTTAGAACAGAACTTGACCGCCCAGGAGAACATCCTCAAAGCCCTGACGGACGCCAACGTCAAGTACGCGGCCGTGCGCAAGGTCCTGGTAGAGGTGGAACACAAGTGAGTGGCCCGGGGGGGGGGGGAGAGAAGCAGTTTTTGGATTTTTGGTGTCCAAAACCTGAGGAATGGTTGGTGGGAGGCTTGGCAGCCTGGCAAAAGTTTGATGTTCTGCCAGCTAGATGCCCCAGCAGGGAGGCAGCAGCCAGAGATTATTGGTGCAACGAGAACGGTGGATTAAATTGCACAGTGTTTGGGCTCCTGTACAGTGGTGCCTCGCAAGACGGAATTAATTCGTTCCGCGAGCTTTGTCGTCTTGCGATTTTTTTCGTCTTGCGAAGCACGGTGTCGGGAAAGTTTTGGAAAAGCTTCAAAAATCACCAAAGTCTTTAAAAACCTCAAAAAAGGCTACCACACCGCGTGCTAGGAGTTGCTCCTCGAAGTCAAGTCGCAACTGTATTAACGGTGTTAAGAAAAAGGAAACAAACTTGCAAGACGTTTTCGTCTTGCGAAGCAAGCCCATAGGGAAAATCGTCTTGCGAAGCAGCTCAAAAAACCCTTTCGTCTAGTGAGTTTTTTGTCTTGCGAGGCATTCGTCTTGCGAGGTACCACTGTATTAAGAAGTGTGTGTGTGTGTGCGCGTGTGCAAAGGGATGTACACTTGTCAATTGGTACAGCTCAGCCCTTGTGCCCAGGCATGTGTGAATGTCTTTCTTGGCTCTGTGTGCTTTCTGGGTGGTCCTGCAAACGCCCCTCTTCCTAATCCTAACCCTTCTTTACTGCCGTCCCCCCAGGTGGAACACCTCTTTGCAGACACTGGTGGCTTCCTATGAGGCTTACGAGGACCTAATGAAGAAATCCCAGGAAGGGAAGGATTTCTACGCCGACTTGGAAAGCAAAGTGGCCAAACTGCTGGAGAAATCCCGGACTGCTTGCAAGGGAGCTGAGGTGGCCAGGCAGCAGCTCCTGGACAGGTAAAGTGGCTTGGCTCCGGGTGCAAGTGGGTGAGTGTGGAGGCAGAGCAGAGACATCCTGGCTAGTAGCCATTGTTGGCCTTCTCCTCTGTGAATTTGTCCCTCCTTCCTTTAAAGCCATCCAGCTTGGTGGCCATCGCTACCTC
Source organism: Podarcis raffonei (assembly GCF_027172205.1). NCBI lineage: Eukaryota > Metazoa > Chordata > Lepidosauria > Squamata > Lacertidae > Podarcis > Podarcis raffonei. Next base: position 2,915,301 of record NC_070613.1, on the reverse strand, counting down.
CTGTGGCAGGGAGTTCCAAAGTTGAACTGCCAACTGTAAAATGTGATGTTAAACCGGGGGTAATCCGGGATGATGGGAATTGTATTCCAACACTATCCAGGCACACAAGTTTGAGAAAGGCTGGTTTAGGTGATGATCAGAACACCAGGTTTTTACAAAATATATACAGACACCTGGGGTTTTAATAATAATAAAAATATTTTTTTTATTTATAACCCGCCCTTCCTGGTTCAAAAACCGCGCTCAGGGTGGCTAACAACAAATTTAAAACACTTTAAAACAATTATAAAAGCAGCATAAAATACAGTATAAAAACATGAATAACCATAAAATTCAAAAATCAATTAGATAATCCCCAGGGCTAGCTGGCTGAATTGGTCCTACTTGGGCCAGCGAGGAGGCCAGGGGAGAATTAGCTGTGGGGTCTCAGAGCTTCATAAAAGGGGAGGGGGAGGGAAGGGAAGGGAAATAAAAGATCAGGCTGAATTCAAATTAAAGGCCAGGCGGAATAGCTCTGTCTTACAGGCCCGACAGAAGGAGGTTAAATCCTGAAGGGCCCTAGTCTCATGGAACAGCATTCCACCAGGTTGGAGCCATCACTCAAAAGGCCCTGGCCCTGGTGGAAGATAGTCTGGCTTCTTTAGGGCCTGGGACCTCTAAACTATGATTATTCGTGGACCTTAAGGTCCTCTGCGGGGCAGACCAGGAGAGGCAGTCCCGTAAATACGAGGGCCCTAAGTCACAAAGGGCTTTAAAGGTCAAAACCAGCACGTTGAGCCTGACCCTATACTCCACCAGGAGCCAGTGCAACTGGTAGAGCCCTGGGTGAATATGCTTCCATGGCAGAGACCCCGTGAGGAGCCTCGCTGCAGCATTCTGCACCCGCTGGAGTTTGTGGGACAGTTTTCAGGGCAGCCTTGTGTAGAGCGAATTACAGTAGTCCCTGTAGAGGGGCCCTTTGGGGGCAAGAGGGTGCTTGGGAGTGGGTGCCCATCTCATGCGGCTTCTCTGTGGCCTTGCCTTGGCAGGGAACTGAAGAAGAGGCCCCCTGCCAGGCCCACCACCCCCAAGCCGCCACTCCAGAAGAAGACCTCCGACCTTGAGCTGCCTGACCCCCTGCCCCTCGGCTCTCTCTCCCTGGCCGACCTCCCGGAGGAGCTCCGCAGCCTGCCCCCGGAAGTCCTGGGGGCTCACCTGGCGCAGCTGCCGCCAGACGCCTTGGCCGCCCTGGGTCTGGACCCCGCCTTCCCCCATGCCAGCCTGCGAGCGGCCCCTGGCCAGGAAGCCTTCTCTGCCCCCCAGCCAGGCCAGGCCAGGCCTCCCTTCGGCCCGGGCCAGATGTCGGCCCAAGGTGCCCCTCACAGGCACTACCCGCCACCCAGAGTCCCAGCCAGCTCCGCACAAGCCCCTTACCCGCCGGCCTCCCACCAGATGCCACCTTCTGCCCCCCAAGCAGCCCTGCCACCGATGAGCTCCGCCCCCTCCTCAGCCGCCTACCCACCCAGCGCCAGTGTCATGCGGGGCCCAGCTGCGCAGCCCGCCTACCCTCTGCCCCCTCAGCACACCTCCCCGCAGCACCTCCCCATGCCCGTCTCCACTCCCCCGCGGGGCATGGTTTACGGCATGGGGCAGCTGGCCCCCAACAGCGGGGCCTTCCCGGCCAGCCACTCCACCCCTCTGGCAGTTAGGGCCCCCGCTCCCTCCCCACACCAGTACGGCGTCGGCAGCTTCCCGCCGGGGGTCCGGCCGGCCACCACCACCGTCGACAGCATCCAGGCCCCTATCTCGAGCTGTGCGGCCCCCAGGGGCATGGCCGGGCCGCTCCCCCAGTGGCCAGGGCCTCCTCCACAGCAGGGTGGCTTTGCAGGACCTCAAGGGACCCCCAGCGCTCAGTTCCCCTACCCGCAGCCTTGCGGGCCCCCTTTCATGCAGCAGGTCCTGCCGCCTTACTCCTCTGCTCAACCTCCACAGGCCTTCTCCCCCCATGGGCCCCTCCAGCCCCCGATGGACCGGCAGGTCCGCCCCCAGCCCCTCGGCCCGCCCCCTCAGCAGTACACACCCCAGTTCCTGGCTCAGGCCCAAATGCCCCAGCAGCAGCCACCCTTCCATCACCCCTTTCCGGCTCAGGTCTGCGCCCCGCAAGCCGTCCTCGGACAGGGCCACCCCGTCCAACTGGGAGCCCAGCACTACCAGCTTGGGCCGCCCCACGACAAGCTGCCTCGGGGCCACACCCTGCCTCCCCACTCCTTGACCTACCCCACGGCCGTGTCGCACGGCCCCAACATTTCCATGGGCATGATGGGGCCCGGACAGCAGCAGCAACAGCAGCAGCTGCCCCTTCGCCCGTCGCTCGCTTCCATCCAGCCCTTGCCCGCCGGATCGCCAGCCCAGGTTGCCTTTGGTGCTGGCCCGGCGCCCCTGGGCCCTGGGACTCCCCAGATCCCTCCAGGTGCCCCTATGCCCCTGGGAGGACAGCCCCAGCCCGTCAGCCAGGCCCTCCCTCACCACGTCCCTCCCGCACCCAGCCCTGCCCTGGCGCAGTTGCCAGGCGCGGCAGTGGTGTCGGGCGTTGCTTTGCCCTCGCCGGCGCCCTCGCCGCAGCCTTCCCTGACTCTTCCGGCTCCCTCTCTCTTGCCCCCCTCGGGGCCTCTCCCGCAGCTGCCCCCCTCCTCTCTGGCGCCCGGCGGGGCCGCCCCACTAGCACAGGGCCCCTCGGACGCCTCCCGCTTCCCCCGGCAGAACTCGTCCACTGATGACCTCCTGTCCTCCAGCCCCGAGAGCCAGCACGGGGGCGCCAAGGCCTCGGTGGGGCAGCCCCTCCTGCAGCCCACCAAGGCGGACGCCAAGGAGGGGCTGAAGCCGAAAGCTGTGCAGCTGATCGAGAAGGACCCCTACGAGAAGCCCGAACACATCCGGCGGCTCCTGTCGGAGCTGGAGCGCTTCCAGGACGTGGTGGGCGCCCTCGAGAAGCCAGCCCCTTCCTCGGGGAGCGCCAGTGAGCTGGACGGCATCTGGAAGGAGCTGCAGGACGCCCAGGAGAAAGACGCCCGCCAGCTGTCCATCGCCATCGCCCGCTGCTACTCCATGAAGAACCGCCACCAGGACATCATGCCCTACGACAAGAACCGCATTGTCCTGCAGTCGGGCAAGGACGACTACATCAACGCCAGCCGCATCGAAGACCTCTCCTCCTACTGCCCCACCATCATCGCCACCCAGGCCCCCCTGGTGGGCACAGCCTCCGACTTCTGGCTCATGATCTACGAGCAGAAAGTGTCCGTCGTCGTCATGCTGGTTTCCGAGCAGGAGATCGAGAAAGTAAGGAGCAAGGAGGGGACAAGGAATTGTCATAAGTTGAGTGTGCTTTGATAATAATAATATTATTATTATTATTAATAATAATAATAATAATAATACCCCATCCATCTAGCTGGGCCTCTCCAGCCACTCTGGGCGGCCTCCAACAAAGCACTGAAATACAGTAGTCTGTTAAACATTAAAAACTTCCCTAAACAGGGCTGCCTTCAGTTGTCTTTTAAAAGTAAAATAGTTGCTTATTGCCTTGACATCTGATGGGAGGGCGTTCCACAGGGCAGGCGCCACCACCGAGAAGGCCCTCTGCCTGGTTCCCTGTAACCTCGCAGGGAGGGAACCGTCAGAAGGCCCTTGGCACTCGACCCCGGCATCCAGGCTGGACGATGGGGGTGGAGACGCTCCTTCAGGTCTCCTGGGCCTTTGAGGCCGTTTAGGGCTTTAAAGGTCAGGACCAACACTTTGAATTGTGCTTGGAAACGTACTGGGAGCCAATGTAGGTCTTTCTCTGGTTTAAACAGACTTTCTCAGGTTTTAGGGGCAACTCAGGTGGTCTTGTCTGAGGCAGGCCTGTCTGCTTCGTTGGGGTCATGTTGAGGGCGACCCCCCCCAATGGATTGCACTCAGATCTCCATAGATGTTCCCTGTGCTTTTATGTTCTTTTCTGCCCAGCCCTGAGGACTAGCAACTTGCTGGGTGTTTTTTTAAAGCAGTCTGAGAGTCTCCGGCTTCTGACCCTGTGCACCAGATCCTGTGATTGCAGCTTGTGGGGAAGGAGAGAGGAAGACACTCAAATGTTTTATCCTCCTCTAATGTAATGTGTGTTGCATATGGATCGCAAAAAAGTGACTTACATTCCTAAGGAGGCGTATGCTTAGGCTTAGGCTTCATCATCAAAGCCTTATGGGCATTGTAGGAGTGCAAATATCTGGAGTGTGGGTCAGGTGGGATTACTATGAGGAATTATAAAAATATGCATCAAGAATTGTTTCCATGATGAATGCACTCCTACAGGCATAAACTGTTAAATCCCTAAATAGAATGCCACAGGTGTTTGCTTCGTGCTAAGCCATAGTTTAAAGGTAAAGGGACCCCTGACCATTAGGTCCAGTTGTGGCTCACTCTGGGGTTGCGGCGCTCATCTCGCTTTACTGGCCGAGGGAGCCGGCGTACAGCTTCCGGTTCATGTGGCCAGCATGACTAAGCCGCTTCTGGCGAACCAGAGCAGCGCACGGAAACGCCCTTTACCTTCCCGCCAGAGCGGTCCCTATTTATCTACTTGCACTTGACGTGCTTTTGAACTGCTAGGGCAGGAGCAGGGACTGAGTAACGGGAGCTCACCCCATCACGGGGATTCGAACCGCCGACCTTACAATCGGCAAGTCCTAGGCTCTGTGGTTTAACCCACAGCGCCACCTGCGTCCTAAACCATAGTTTAGTATGATATAAATCATACCCTCCAGATGTTTTGGGACTACAATTCCCATTATCCCTGACCACTGGCCCTGTTAGCTAGTGATCATGGGAGTTGTAATCCCAAAACATCTGGAGGGCCGAGTTTGGGGGTGCCTGATATAAATTAACCACAGTTGGTCTTGAGGCACACACACACAGCACTGGAAGAATTTGAGACGTTTCAGCTTTTGCTTAACTGTGGTTCACCGAATGTAAATACGTTGTAGTTTTAGGTTGTGAGCTGCCTTGAGATATACAGGTGTAGGGTGGTATACAAATTTAATAAATGAAAGAAATGTGGCTTCCCCATAACCCCAACAGCACGATCCTGGAGCACGGCTGGTAGGGAGGTATCCTATCCCAGGATCAAGTTCATTCAGGTTTTTCGAAACAGTTTTAATTGGATTTTGAATAGATGGTGCAATTCATTTTTACCATTTTGAATTGTGTTGTGTTATCTTCCTTAGCGGGGTTGGGCAAAACGGCTATTCTGAACGATGCTTTTGCAGCAGAGGGCAGGCAGACGAGTTCACGGAACCAAGAAACAAAAAAGTTTGGGGAGCTGAAGTTGTTTTCTCTAACTGATGGCAGCTCCCCAGGATCTCAGGCTTGCAGTGTGTGTTTTTTTTGGGGGGGGGAGTTTCCCCTCCCCTGCTGCCTTCTAACCATGGGGGGGGGGCAAGGCCAAAATGGTGGCACTGGAGGTCCTCTGCCTTGGCCCTCCTTTTCTCCTCCTGACACCCCCCCCCCGTTTCTCTTTCTCTCCTGCAGCAAAAGGTTGTCCGCTACTTCCCCACGGAGCGGGGCCAGCCCATGGTCCACGGCCTCCTCACCCTGGTCCTCACCAGCGTGAAGGCCACCCCGACGCACGTGGAACGCATGATCACGCTGCAGTTCCGAGACCAGAGCTTGAAGCGCACCGTTATCCACCTCCAGTTCTCCTCCTGGCCAGAGCTGTATGTGAATTTTGGTCCACGCGAGGAGGGCGGTGGGGAGAGGCTGAGGATGAGGGGTGGGCCTGGCTGTGCCTCGCTTGCCTGGCCCAGCTAGAACTGTGCTTCTCAAACTTGGATCTCCAGCTGTCGTTGGGACTACGACTCCCATCATCCCTAGCTAGCAGGGCCAGGGATGATGGGAGTTGTAGTCCAGCAATGTCACGGACTGGTTAGACGCAGGGGGATGTTGGGAGGAACCAGCTGGGGAGGCTCAGAGCCAGGGGAGTGGTGGCGGGACGGCTATGAGTGGTCCGTGTCAAAAGCTGAAGAGGTAACAGGGCATAGTGAGCAGGGAGAGTCTGTGATAGAGAGAAGTCCAGAATTGGAGGCCGAAGCTGAAGCAGGAGGGTGGGAAGAGAAAGGCAGAAATGAGTCAGGCTGGTGGAGAGTCACGGGTGTCTCCCACTTCTGCTGTGACAAGCTCCCCTTCCCTGCTTGTCTCCCAGGACTAGGGGAGGCATGAAGTGGGAGGAGCAAAGGCCAGGTGCACTGGCATAGTCTCAGATTGCTTGGGAAAAGCCCTGGAGAGCAGGAGCTATGTTGCGGCAGGGATTTTCTGTCTCCGCAACTGCTTCATGGGGGCCAGACCTACCGGAGATGGTCTCTTCTTTTATTAGATAATAAATAGGAAAAAAGGAACAGAAAACCTACAATAAACAAACAGTCGTAAATCAGAAATACATAGAAATATTTGACAGTACATAAGTACACACACACTCCACCCATGACTCCCCTCTACCTTGTCTCGATTCCTGACCACTGGTCCTGTGAGCTAGGGATCATGGGAGTTGTAGGCCAGAAACATCTAGGGACCCAAGGTTGAGAACCACTGCTTTATGTGTTACATTAAATATATTAAATATTTGCATTGCATTCCTTAGAGGGTACACCTCTTGTATCCAATTCCAAATATCTCTCTCTTATTCTCTACAACCTTAATCTATGCATAGCAACACACTCTTTTCTGAACAGTGTTTTTCCACATATTCTTTGAAGCATTGCCATTCTAGTTTTAATATTTGGCTTGACTGTAATCTTATGTCTGCTGTTAGTTTTGCCAACTGTACATATTCACTCATTTTACATATCCAATCATCCTTGGAAGGGGTTGTTTCGGCTTTCCATTTACTCATTGGGCCTGGTGCTCCTGTGCAGGTCCTGTTTTTGCTAATAAAGCGTTAACTCCAACTTGCAAGGCATGATTTACGCTGGCTGGCTCCTGCAAAGGACAGCCGGGGACCCAAGTTCGAGAAAGACTGAAGTAGAGGAACAGGGATCATCCAGGAGGATGGCGGTGGAGCTGGCAAGCAGCAGCAAAATCCTTTTTGCAAAGATGCTTGCTTCATATTTTTTTCTCTCTCTCTCTCTCCCTCTTTCCCCTTCCTTCCTTCAGTGGCCTCCCGGACAGCAAAGGAGACCTGCTTCGCTTCATTCAGGAGGTGCACAGCCATTACCTCCACCAGCGGCCGCTCCACACCCCCATCGTCGTCCATTGCAGGTGAGTAACAGCCAGACTTGGAAAGCAGACTCGGAGCCTCGCAGTGCGTCAGACCAATAACCCGGCAATCCCAAAAGTGGCAGCTGTGGGCCCCTCTGCCACGCTGTGTAGTGTTTGCCTGTGCCCTCTGCCCTGGCACCTGATAATTGGAGCCGGGGTGCCTCAAAAAGCAGTATCGAAAAGGATATTGTAGGGTTGGGAGAGGTTCAGAAAAGGGTGAGCAGAACGATCAAGGGAATAGAGGAATGATTGCAGCACTTGGGACTTTCTAGAGCAGCAGTTCTCAACCTGCGGGTCCCCAGATGTTGTTGGACTACAACTCCCATCATCCCTGAGCTCTGGCCTTGCTAGCCAGGGGTGATGGGAGTTGTAGTTCAACAACATGGTTGAGAAAGGCTGTTCTAGAGGAAAGGCAAGTAAGAGGCAACACGACAAGACGTTTGTAAAAATTGTGCCCTGCATGGAGAAAGCCCATAGTTTCTCAAGCTTGGGTCTGTAGCTGTTGCTGGACTTGTTCCTCTTCTGTACCTTGTTCATCTTCTGCATCCCCCACAGCTCTGGCGTGGGCCGCACCGGCGCCTTCTGCCTCTTGTACGCCGCCATGCAGGAAGTGGAGGCCGGCAACAGCATCCCGGACTTGCCGCAGCTGGTGAAGAAGATCCGCCAGCAGAGGAAGCACATGCTGCAGGAGAAGGTACGGGGCGTGGGGTGCGGGTGGAACTGCAGTGGGTGACGCCCATGAGCCTTGGGTCACCTAAAAGATCTTGGCTGGGTGCTAAGGTCCTTGGGTGTGAGCCTTGTCCAGGTCGCATCGACATTTGAGGCCCAGTTGCTTGGTAAGACGAGAGGGAGCCTTTTCTGTGGCCGTTCCCATATTGGCAATTCCCTCCCAAGAGAGGTCTGATTGGCTCCCTCCTTGTGATCTTTCCCCCAAGTAGGTTTAAGACCTTCCTATCTAGAAAGACCTTCAAAACAAGTGCGCACCATGTTGACAACTGGCCTGCAATTGGTCTCTCAATTGCTGGCTCTGAATGTGTTTTATTGTGCTGTAAAGGTAAAGGTTAGGGGACGCGGGTGGCGCTGTGGATAAATCCTCAGCGCCTAGGGCTTGCCGATCGCATGGTCGGCGGTTCGAATCCCCGCGGCAGGGTGAGCTCCCGTCGCTCGGTCCCAGCTCCTGCCCACCTAGCAGTTCGAAAGCACCCCTAAGTGAAAGTAGATAAATAGGTACCGCTTTAAAGCAGGAAGGTAAATGGCATTCCGTGTGCTGCGCTGGTGCAGGCTCGCCAGAGCAGCGATGTCACACTGGCCACGTGACCCGGAAGTGTCTGCGGACGGCGCCGGCTCCCGGCCTCTAGAGTGAGATGAGCGCACAACCCTAGAGTCTGTCAAGACTGGCCCGTACAGGCAGGGGTACCTTTACCTTTAAAGGTAAAGGTTAAGGGACCCCTGACCATTAGGTCCAGTCGCAGACGACTCTGGGGTTGCGGCGCTCATCTCGCTTTATTGGCCGAGGGAGCCGGCGTACAGCTTCCAGGTCATGTGGCCAGCATGACTAAGCCGCTTCTGGCGAACCAGAGCAGCGCACGGAAACGCCGTTTACCTTCCCGCCAGAGCGGTACCTATTTATCTACTTGCACTTTGACGTGCTTTCGAACTGCTAGGTTGGCAGGAGCAGGGACCGAGCAACGGGAGCTCACCCCGTCGCGGGGATTCGCGACCTTCTGATCAGCAAGTCCTAGGCTCTGTGGTTTAACCCACAGCGCGACCCGCATCCCAGTAGGTTTAAGACCTCCCTATTTAGATAGACCTTCCAAAACAAGTGCAGACCATGTGGACAACTGGCCTGCAATTGGTCTCTTAACTGCTGGCTCTGAATGTGTTTTATTGTGCTGTAAACCACTCTTTTTAACTGGGTTTTGCATTTTACAATGATGTTTCTCATGGAATCGGGGAACTGTAGCATGGGACCAGGGACCCAAAGGGTCATCCAGCCCAACCCCTTGCAATGAGGCTTTTCCGAATGCCATAAGCCGCCTTGAGAAAAGGGCGGGATCCAAATGCATTTAGGTGAAATGTCTGGCCCTCAATCCTGGCTGCTCCTCCTCTTCCAGCTCCACCTCAAGTTCTGCTACGAGTCTCTCCTGAAGCATGCCAAGCAGGTGCTGCAGAGACACGGGGTCACGGCGCCCTCCGCCAGCAAGCCTGCCAGCAGCGCTGCCCAGAAGGTAGGGTGCATCCGAGGCAAGCGTGGGTGGAGAGTCCTTTCGCTAGCACAGAAACAGGAGTGGGGTGGCAAAATGTCATAGGAGAACGTTTAAAGAGGTTTCTAGCCATGTGCAGAGCGCCGTTCCTTTGGTCCTGTGCCCTCGCAGCTGTCTCTCCTATATCTGGGATGACTTGGGCATAGTGCTTTCTCTTTCAGAAAAATCTTGCTTGGGCTCAGCTGCACTTGGCTTAATCCTGGCAAGGAGGTGCAGCAGCAGCCCTCCCTTCCGTTTTGAAAGCCTTTGTTTGGTCAATGGTTGGGTCTTTCAAATGGTGGGAGAGCCTGTCTTACCAAATACATCCCATGACACGAGAATTGGCACCTGTTTTTAGAAGATACAGTGGAGATGATGATGATGATGATAATAATAATAATAATAATAATAATAATAATAATAATAATAATAATAATATTACTATTATTAGTACCCCACCACTCTGGGCGGCTTCCAACAAAACACTAAAATACAATAACCTATTAAACATTAAGAGCTTCTCTAAACAGGGCTGCCTTCAGATGTCTTCTAGAAGTCTGGTAGTTGTTCTTCTCTTTGACATCTGGTGGGAGGGTGTTCCACAGGGCGGGGGCCACCACCGAGAAGGCCCTCTGCCTGGTTCCCTGTAGCTTTGCTTCTCACAATGAGGGAACCACCAGAAGGCCCTCGGCGCTGGACCTCAGTGTCCGGGCTGAACGATGGGGGTGGAGATGCTCCTTCAGGCTGAGGCCGTTTAGGGCTTTCAAGGTCAGCACCAACACTTTGAATTGTGCTCAGAAACGTACTGGGAGCCAATGTCAGTCTTGGTGTTATGTGGTTTCGGTGGCCGCCCCCAGTCACCAGTCATTGCATTCACTTTTGTTAGTTATATTCTGTGCGTTTTTAATGTACGGCATGAATGCAACTTGTGTGAAGGCTGCATGCCCAGAAGTTGCACATAAAGGCAAACTCTCACTGTCAGAATGGTGCAAAGGCTGAGAGCTTGAAAGCGCGTTCTGCAGCGAGAAAACCCTTCGCAGAGCTTCCAGGCTCTGGAGTCTCATTTCAATCTCTTCCAGAGCTCAGTAAGCAGGGCTGTCCCTCTCTCCCCATTTATTTCCTCTCCAATGAGGCATTTGGCCGATTGATATACCATGCCTTTTTAAAACGTGCTGCAGGAGAGGGATTTGGGTTTGTTCTGTTCATATTTTTATTATGCATTTTGTGGGTTTTTTATTGTAATTTTTACATTGTGAACCGCCCTGAGATGTAGGGCAGTGTACAAATTTAATAAATAATATTATTTACTGACGATCTGCATGAAGCTGCTATCGTGCAAGTAAAATCAGTGTTGTATCCTACTGTATTTTAAGTCGCCCTAACATGCCCTGGGACCTTAGTGTGAAAGAGAGGTGAATAATAATAATTTTATTAGTTGCACTCCCACCCCTCTGACTGGGTTGCCCCAACCACTCTGGGCCATAGCTGTCAACTTTCCCCTTTTCTTGCGAGGAATCCTATTCGGAATAAGGGAATTTCTGTTTAAAAATGGGAAGCGTATGCTCTGGGCATCTCCCAACAGATATAAAGGCGTAAAGATCAGCCCCATCCCACAGGGCCTTGTCAAGGGACACTTGCTGCGCCCTCTAAGCTGCTCTTCCTTTCCCTCTAGCCCTATATCCACCAGGACCCCCAGGATCTGGTCCTGGGTGCCGACATGCCCATCAGCTCCATCCAGGCCACCATCGCCAAGCTCAGCATCCGGCCTCCCTCGGGAGGGGCAGAGCCCTCGTCCGCCAACGGGCAGCAGCTGGAGCCCCTGCCCTTGGCCGTCCCAGCGCCGCCTGCCGGCCCCCCTCAGACCGCCTTTGCCGATCTCGGCTGCCCCGTTACCAGCACAGAGCCGGCCCCCGCGCTCTCCCCGCCAGCCACCCCTGCCCCAGCGGCGCCCGAGGCTGCCGGGTGCTGCACGGCCGAGAACAGCAACCATCTGGAAGAGGAGAGTCAGGAAGAGACCGAAGCCCCGCCGGCGCCTCCTGGCGCAGAGTCCTCTGCCGCTCCGGCCACGGCCCCGTCCTCCTCGTCCCTGGAGCTCCTGGCCTCACTGACCCCCGAGGCCTTCACACTGGACAACAGCCTCAAGGGCAGGCACAAGGTCAGCAAGCAGAGCTTCCTCCAGCCCCAGAACGGGGAAGGCCTGCGTGGCACCCGCCCCAGCGACGACCCCCTCAGCATGCTTGACCCGCTGTGGACACTTAACAAGACATGAGAGGAAGGAGGGCGTCACACCGACCCGAGACTGCTGCTGCTAACGCCGCCACCGATGCATTTTGAGGACTAGGAACTTGGGAGGGCGAGGGAGGAAAGGTGGCTGGTTCGCACTCTGCTCAGCATGCAGCTTTTCCAGCTCGAGACTGGCCACAGCCAGGAAGCCTCTGCTGCGCCAGGAGCCACGCAGTGCCCACTCGACTCGCGTCCTTTTCCCCCCTCTCCCGCCCCTTCAGTTTCCCATCGGCTGTGTCTGAACGGCTGGAGGCGTGCAGGAGGATTTTTCTGAGCCGGTTGTTCCTTTCTCCCACTTTGTGCCTGCCTCCAAGTGCCACGGGAAGGACGGAATCTGTAAATTGGCCTTTGGAGGGGCAGGAATCATGGGAGGCGGTTTGGACAGAGCAGGACGTGTGGTTTGATTTCCACTGCGGACATAGGCGGTTACCCAGCTGGAGAAGCCCCCCCCGAGGTGATTTTCCCGACCAGAGGAAGGTTTTGAAACACAGCCAAGGTAACCCAGTCCTAGGTGGACTAGTTCCCCGCCTCTTCAGCTAAAGGGCTTTGACTCCCACCCCCTGCTGCCACCCTTGGTGTCCCCAAGGCTTTGAGATGTAGCACTTCAGGCCTCCTACGTCCTCATCTCCTCCTTAAACTGCCTCTGGCAAGACCCCCTTTTGCTCCCGTCTACTGACTTCCACTCTGAATGGGGTATCCAAGACCCAACCAACCCCCTTTGAGCTGGCGAGAGCCCATTTGGGACCAAGCAGCTACGTTTGATCGGCTTGCATGAAAGGTGCGTGGAGTGTCTTTTTAGCTGCTAGGCGAAGGTGCAGGAGACGTGCTTTCTCAGCAGCCTCCAAAGCTGCTCCCATGTCTTGCCGGCCCCACCTTCCGTTTCTTGTTTGGCCAGGCCGGTTGCATTTTGTTGCCCTTACATTCCAGCGAGGGATCCCCGTCTTAGCTCAGAGGCCAGGTCAAGTCACCCAGCTGCCTTGATTGACAAGACCGAGCTGTTCCAAATAGTTCACCCAAAAACGCAGAAGCCCCTTTATGTGGTTAATTTGGATCATCAGTGTGCCTGATGGTCTTTTACAAAGGGGCAAGAGCTGTGTCTCCTGTGCCCAAAAGACAGGTGATGGCATCAAACATAAGGAGTAACGCTGCAACACTATGGGCAGTAAAGGAGGACTGTGTGTTAACTGAGCCAGCTTGCAGGGGTGTTCTTCCTTAACAATGCTGCCCAGCTGTGGCCAGATGAAGGCAGATCATTAAATGAATGGGAATGCTTAAATGTCCATTTCCCCCCTAAGCATTTGCTCTTTCCATCAGCTCCCTCGGTTTAAAGGACCATCTTCATGAAGGCGGGAGGGTTAAGGTGAGAGAGGGGCCAGGTCTTGGCGGGTTTCTGGGTTGTTTTTTGCTTTGTACAAATGTAACATTGTCGTCCTGTTTCGACTTACTCTGTAATTTAGAACCAACTTTTTTCAGCTCTTTGCTACTAAAATAAATAAACGGGAGCATTGCAGATGGATCCATTGTTAGATTTTTGTCAAAAGCAGCGGAGGGGGCTGCATTTCAGTTTGCAAGTATCTGAATATAGCAAAAGGAGTGTGTAACTTTTTGGCGCTAAGATAATTAATTTGCAGAAGTGTTTTATGATGAGAAGGTTTTTTGGGGTGGTGGGGGTTGAGCAGCTGCTTGGCCTTAAGATACGTTAGCAGCATGCAATAGAAAGCAATGCCTTTTCTCTCATATCTATTTTGGTTTTTTTTTTTTTTAAAAAAAAACTAAGTTGCCCACAAAAATTGTATGCAAGGTATATCACTTGCTTTTTATAAGGTTTGCATTAAAGTCAGCTACACAAAGAGAACCGTTTGCTCAATAGATCATGCCAACCTCTTTAATGTGCTTAGTCAGGGTCTTCATGTGAATGGTGTTCTGCTGCAGTGCAAGTGAGATTTGTGGGGTGAGTGTAGTGTGTTCTTCACAGGTGGGGCAGAAACAGCTCCCCCAACCGCTCTGTTTTGCAGACAGCCTGTGTTCGGTGCAAACGACAATGATTTGAAAAAAACAGAAAACTTCTACGTCCAGTAGTCGTCTTGATTGGGGTCAACCCTTTGCAGCGGGGTCTCAAAAGATTCCAAGTGTGAGCTATTGCAAAGGACAACACACCAAAAAGAGGCCTCACTGTGGTCAGTTCTGGGCTTGCCGTATGGCAGGTTTCCCCCCCCCCCCCCCCAATCTTATGTTTTGGTTACGGCTTGCTAATTTTGGGCTAGATTCCCTTTCCCTGCTACTCCGCAAAACACACAGGAGAGGCATTAAGTTAGTTCTGTTTAATGTGTCTGTCTCTGTACACATTATAAAACACAATCTGGTACAAAAGCAGCTGCCGCTGTACAGTCCAAAGGGCACAGCAGAGCTAAGGCCACCTGAGGCATGGTGAGGACACGGACGACGACCCAAGAGGAAGCAGCGGGCGCAAGGGGGCCGGGGGGGGTGCTTTGAGGCCCTGAATGGGCCTCCACTGGCCAGCATTGCAAAGTAGTCTCTTGCCCCTGCCAAGCTTGGGGCAGTGGGACAAACAGAATACAGCAGGTTAATCGCCCCCCCCCCAGCTCCCTTGAGTAGCATACAGGGCTCCTACGGCAGGAGATGCTAAAGTAAAAACACCGTGAACTAGACAGTCAATTAATGGTATTGCCGTTTCAAAAGCGTTGCTTTTTCCAGCAGCTCTTCCTCCATTTCTCTGTCTCTCTGCTACCTCTGTTCCTTCTTTTGCTTTCTTTCCTCCCAGAGCTGCAGCCCAGCGCACCCCAAAATAAAAGTTGTGCACTCTGCTGTGGATTTAGGGGAGTGCAAACAGCCTTGGGGGGTGCCGCAACTATTACGCAGAATGGAAGGCAAGGGAAGTCTGAATTTTGGCGCTGCAAATGGCACCACTGAAATTTGAGACTCCAAGGTCTGCCACTGCAGCCTTTGCTGCTCTGGCAAACCGTTCATCTATCTCCCTCTTGGAGTTGTGTAAAAAGCAGGGATATTCTGGCAGGCTGGGACACGAGAGGAGGCGGAGACGCCCACCTCAGTGTTGGGCGCAGAAGCCTGCCCCCCACTTTCTCTCCACAGTACAAAGCTAGCGACAGCTGTTGCAGAACAGCTGCCTGCAGCCCCTTCACTGGCCCAAACCAGGCTGATGCAGAGGGAGGGTACGTGAGCAGGTGGCGCAGAGGCCTTCTGCTCCTGGGAGTTCAAGTTTCCCCACTCCCCTCACGCTTGCATGCCAGAATAAATAACTATGTACAGCACATCAATAAATATGGCAGGTAGCGCAGTATGCATACCCTTTCCCCTAGCAGGCCGGAGGAGGAGGAGGCGGCTGCCACGAGGACTATGCCATCGGTAGGACAGCTGGAGAGGCCTCACAGGCTCTCAGTGTGCCACCTCTCTTTCCCTCTAGGAAAACAGCTTCCCCAAAATCCTACCCGCCCACCTCCACCTGCCCAGGGGTTGGAGTCCCAGCACAGCAGCCAGCCCAGTTTTTTCTCCTTCCACGTGTGGGACAGAAGCAGTGCCTGCCAGAGGAGGGAGGAAGGATGGAGCTCAGGGAGGAGGGTGTGTGTGGAGCAACAGCACTGAAGCAGCTGTTCCTCGCTATCGCTGCGCCTCAGGAGGCCACACACAAACACATCCCGTCCAGCAGGAGCTCTCACGGGCATGTGCAAAGAGCTCCTGCAGCGACAGACCTTCGAGGGAGGCGTTGGGCACTGCAGCCAGAGCAAAAGACTTATTGGGGGTGCAGCCCCTTCCTCACACACCCCTCTCCCTTCTATAGATTGCAAGTGGGAGGCGGGGCTTTGACGGAGGGTCTTTCCCTCAGCCCACAATCTCTCAGCGCTTGCTCACACCCAACCACAGCAGGGTATTCTACCTCCACAGTCCTCTGGTGCTGGGTTCTTCTTAGCTTATTGTGAGCACGGAGAAAACCACCCCCTCGCTCAACCCCTGCAGATGTCAGCCCCCTTCTCTTCCACCACGGTCAAATTGCAGACCGGGGAAAGAAAATGGAACTGCTGGAAGATGGGGAGAGGCAGCGGCTCTCTCTGCTCCCCAAGAGACTGCCCTGATCCCTGCCCCTCCTAGTTAGAAAATCAGAAGGTGGAGGGGGTCATTTCTGGCCTGTCCGCAAGATCCTGCTTCAGTCTCGCTTCTCCAGCACTGACGGGACGTAGACCAGGCTGAGTTCGCTGCCAAAGTTACAGACGATGGCCGCGTTTTCCAGGACCAGGATCTGCCGGGCGGGCTGCGATTCATTGCTCTTGCCCAGGTAGACTGTCTGCAGCAGGTCTCCGTAGCCGATGTCCCAGAAAGAAACGCAGCCCTGGCCTCCGGTCACCAGCAGGTTGTCAGAGATCACTCCCAGGCTGGCCCCGCATCCCATATCCTGTGCAGAGAGCAAATGGAAAGAGGGTGAGAAGGGGAGGTGGAGCAGAACGGAGCCTATCTTGAGATACATGGGGCTAATCTTTGCCATGTGTGTCCACAGCACCAGAGGCGCGGATTACAGGCAACTTCTGGCATCAGAACATGTGTCCCAGCCACCCTCAAGGTGCAATTAGTACAGTGGTACCTCGGGTTACATACGCTTCAGGTTACAGACTCCGCTAACCCAGAAATAGTACCTCAGGTTAAGAACTTTGCTTCAGGATGAGAACAGAAATCGTGCGGCAGTGGCACAGCAGCAGCAGGAGGCCCCATTAGCTAAAGTGGTACCTCAGGTTAAGAACAGCTTCAGGTTAAGAACGGACTTCCAGAATGAATTAAGTTCTTAACCCGAGGTACCACTGTAAGAGCTTCCTGGGTCAGGCCAATGGCCCACCTAGTCCAGCATCCTGTTCTCACAGTGGCCAACCAACTGATTCTGTGAAACCAGCAAGCAGGGACCTGAGCACAAGGGCATTTCTCCCCTCCTGCGGTTTCCAGCAACTAGTATTCAGAAGCATTGCTGCCTCGACTGTGGAAGCAGAGCAAGGTCATCGTGGCCAGGAGCCAATGACAGCCCGCTCCTCCTTCCCTAGGCATGACTCTGGCACTTGGCTCTCTTCGAAAACCAGGAGCCAGACCTAAAAAACAACTAAAAAAAAATCAAAGGAGAAATAAAGTGATAACACTACAGCTTTTTTTTTTTCAATTTACATTCCGAAACAGAAAGCCATCAAGACAATGGCAATCAAAATGTGTTTTGTTCCACATTGTAAAAAGGTAAAGGACCCCTGACTGTTAGGTCCAGTCGCAGATGACTCTGGGGTTGCGGCAATCATCTTGCTTTACAGGCTGAGGGAGCCGGCGTTTGTCCAGTTTTTTTGAGCCACGTGGCCAGCATGACTAAGCCGCTTCTGGTGAAACCAGAGCAGCGCACGGAAACGCCGTTTACCTTCCCGCCGGAGCGGTACCTATTTATCTACTTGCACTTTGACATGCTTTTGAACTGCTAGGTTGGCAGGAGCAGGGACTGAGCAACGGGAGCTCACCCTGTCGCGGGGATTTGAACCGCCGACCTTCCAATTGACAAGCCCAAGAGGCTCAGGGGTTTAGACCACAGCGCCACCGTGTTCTAAATTGTAACACTCACTAATTTGACTTTCTGTCACATCCATGACATACTTGGGCATGCCTGAAGATTAAAAGACTGCTTTAAAAAGGTCCAAATCAGGCTTTCTCGAAGCTACCAACATGAGTCTGACCAAACTGCGGGAGACAGTGGAAGACAGGAGTGCCTGGCGCGCTCTGGTCCATGGGGTTACGAAGAGTCGGACACGACTAAATGACTAAACAACAACAAACCAGGCTTCCTCAATTTCGGCCCTCCAGATGTTTTGGGACTACAACTCCCATGATCCCTAGCTAGCAGGACCAGTGGCCGGGGATGCTGGGAATTGTATTCTCAAAACATCTGGAGGGCTGAGGTTGAGGAAGCCTGGTCTAAACTAATCCTAAGGAGACCTGGGTATGTCTAGTGTAGAGTCTACAACTGCAGGGCTGATCCTGAAAGAACCCTAGCAGCCAGCGTGAATAATCTGGCAAAGGGGAACCTGCAAGCAGGTCTCAGTGGCAAAGTTCAGTGAACAGGCACAAATATAAAGGGAGGGAACACAACTCTCCTTCCATTAACCTGGATCTATTGCGACTACATTTTTCAGACTCTAAAGAACAGAAAAATGTCAAACAATGAACAACACTAAATACACAAAGCACCACCGCAGGAGGCAGCTTTATTACCAATGACATGGGTAAACCAAAAGGTCTTTGCCTGGGGCCTAAAGCATTCCACAGACAGGAGGCCACCACTGAAAAGGCCACTCTCTGCACCCCACTCAGGTGGAGCACCCACAGAAGAGCCCCTGACGAAGACCAGCAGGGTCTGGGATGCTTCACGCAGGGAGAGGTGATCCTTGAGATATTGTGGTCGTGAGCCACATGGGGCTTTAAAGGTCAAAACCAGCATTTGGGTCTGAACCCATGAACTACTCCACAGCCAGTTTAGTCAGGCCAGAACTGGTGTAATATGCTCAGACCTTCTGGTCTCAGTTAATAGTCTGGCTGCTGAATCCTGCCGTAGCTGAAAGTTTCGGAACTGTCTTCAAAAGGCAGCCCCACGTATTGCAGCCTAGACAACTGGAGCTAAGTTATCCCTGCCTACACAGGGTTGCAGTTGAGCCACCAGCTGAAACTGGTGGAAGAACTTTGTGCAGCTGAGGCCACTTGTGTTTGGAGCGACAGAAGCAGACCCAGAGGTGCCCCATGCTGCACACCTCATGCTATGGGGGAAGCCAGTCTAGGGACCCAACCACGAGCAGTGCCTTGTCTCAGCTTCAATATCTTATGGTCCATAAACAGCAGCACCCTAGAGGTCCCAGGCCCTAAGGAAGTCAGATTAGCCTCAACCAGAGCCAGGGCCTTCTCAACACTGGCTCCGGCCTGGTGGAACGCTCTGCCTCATGAGACCAGGGCCCTGCAGGATCTGATTTCTTTCCGCAGGGCCTGCAAGAGTTGTTCCGCCTCGCCTTTGGCTTGGAGTCAATTTGATTCCCTCCCCCTTTCTTGTTTCCTTTCTCCTCCTGTGATGAGGCTGCATTTTAATGTTTTAATGTTGTGTTTTAACCTGGTTTTCGTGTTGTATTTCAATCAACTTGTTTTTATTACTGGTTGTTAGCCGCCCTGAGCCCGGTCTTGGCTGGGGAGGGCAGGGTATAAATAAAATTTATTATTATTATTATTATTATTATTATTATTATTATTATTGGCTCTCATCCAGCCTATTTTAGAACAAACACCACCCCAGAGTTGTGGAGAAACAAAGAAAGGAGAACAGAGTTGTGCGCCACCAGCGCACTGATTACTCAACACACTCCAAATCTCTGGGTGATCTGGGCCATACAAAGTCTTTAAAAGGCCCTGTGCCTTGAATCTAGGTCAGAAACAAATTGGCAACAGGCAGAAGCCCCATCGCAGAGCCCTTAAAACTCTCCCTCGACTCATGGAAGCTTCTGCGCCATCTTCAAAGGCAGCCCCACAGTCAGCGCATCACTACAGAGTGATTGGGAGATTGCCAGGACAACAGGAGTGCTACTGGATCTCGCTGCCTCACCCAAGGAGCTCAGCCTAATTGCCACCACTGCTCTTCCCGGCAGCTGGCAGAGAGATAAAAAAGCCTTGTCTGAGGAAGGGTCCCCCAGCTGCACACCTGCTGAATGGAATAGTGCTTGATCCCGGAGCTTCGGTCCCAGATGCTGATGACGTCGTCCAGGCCGCTGCTGATCACGCAGGAGGAAGTGCAAGTCAGGGAGGTGACATCCCCGCGGTGGGCAAACATATGGCTCACCCTGCTGCCCGTCAGCACATCCCAGAGGCAGATGGCCCCATCCTGGCCCCCGCTGGCTAGCACCATCGTCTGAAAGGCAACAAGGGCCAAGTCACTAGGGTCGCCCCAAGTTCTTCTTCCTCAGGCCTCCACCCGTAGGTGAGAGTTAGGCTGCAGAACCAAGGCTGAAAGCTTCTAACAAGTCTGCTGGATGAAGATGAGCACAGGGAGACGGGGCTCAAGCTGTGCAGAAGGAAGCCCTGCCTCGCAGAAGATGGGCAGAGGCACACCCTTAAAGGCGTTTGCCCTCACAAGTAAAGGTAAAGGGACCCCTGACCATTAGGTCCAGTCGTGGCCGACTCTGGGGTTGCGGCGCTCATCTCGCTTTACTGGCCAAGGGAGCCGGCGTACAGCTTCCAGGTCATGTGGCCAGCAGGACTAAGCCGCTTCTGGCGAACCAGAGCAGCGTACGGAAACGCTGTTTACCTTCCCGCCGGAGTGGTACCTATTTATCTACTTGCACTTTGACGTGCTTTTGAACTGCTAGGTTGGCAGGAACTGGGACTGAACAACAGGAGCTCAGCCCGTCGCGGGGATTCAAACTGCCGCCCTTCTGATCGGCAAGTCCTAGGCTCTGTGGTTTAACCCACAGCACCACCCAAACCCTCCACCAAAGCTCCCCTCTCCATTCCAAGCATGAGCAGGGATGGCCTGAACAAGCGGGGAATGCAATGTTAGGATTCTTGCTCCGTGTTTGCAGTCAGGAGATTGTTGTCTATCACATGATGATGTATGTTTTCATTCCACAGTGTGGGAAGTGACAGAGACAGGATGTTTATGTTACTGTGTTCCGTGAAGTGGGACTACAGTGGTGCCTCGCAAGACGAAAAGAATCCGTTCCGCGATTCTCTTCGTCTAGCGGTTTTTTCGTCTTGCGAAGCAACCCCATTAGCGGCTAAGCGGATTAGCGCTATTAGCGGTTTAGCAGCTTAGCGGCTATTAAAGGCTTAGCGGCTTAGCTGCTAAAAGGCTATTAGCGGCTTAGCGGCTTAGAAAAAGGGGGGAGAAAGCGGGGGGGGGAATGGCGAGACTCGCAAGACATTTTCGTCTTGCGAAGCAAGCCCATAGGGAAATTCGTCTTGCGAAGCGCATCGCAAACGGAAAACCCTTTCGTCTAGCGGGTTTTTCGTCTTGCGGGGCACCACTGTATTGTCCTTTGTTTCTTTCTCTTTGCTGTCTGATGAGAAAGAGGAAGGAGCTAAGTCAGAATGCTCCGAGTGCATTATATGTAAATAAAGTAGATAAGCCAAAATGCTGTGCTACTGAGATCTGTTACACAAACTGCAAATACTCTGCCGGATTGTAAGTGTGCTGGTGCTTCTTGGTATCAGTCGCTGTGATGTTCGGGCTGGAGAAAGCTTTTGAAGCTCCCAAACGATCGATCAGGAGGGAGAGAACATGCCAGTCGGGCATGTGTCTCCACCAGGGTCCTACACAAGAGTAGGATGATCCTAACATGCAATGCCATTGTGGTGCCAGGTCTTACAGGTGGGGCAATCCAAACGGGAGATTGAAATATTTTACATCTTAGCGTGAAATCAAGGCCATTTGTACTGTGGCCTTATTGCTAAGAGGAACCTCCAGTTAAATGTGTTCAACTGGAATCCAGGCAAAGCTGGAGCTTCCATGAATTCATTTATTCTCAGAAGCCATTTTGGCTCTGGTGCCATATGGAAAAATCATACTCCAGATGTCCAAACCGATGAACAGGACAGAGAGTGACCGTTCCTTGTGTGGTTCAAATCCCAAATTGTGCCCTTTCTTCTTTAACCTCAAAAAGGCACCTGTATTGATGCTCAGCAAATATGAAGATGTGTTTATAATAAAAATTTAACAGGAAGATAAAGATTGAGTGATCCTGCAAGGCCCAACCCAGAGGTTTATCGGGGAGGCTGTCAAAACTGCACGGCTATTCTCATTCTATAGAGACTGAAAAGGTGTACTGGGCACGTCTAACCTCACTGTTCTTCACTGCCCACCCTCAAAAAAATCCTAGTCCTCATCGTTTTGAAGGAAACACTGAAAGCATTGCATATCTTTAAGTGCCAGGAAAAAAACATTCCTCTTCTTCCAGGCCTTTGGTTAAGTAAACAATCTATTGCCTTTTAAACTGGGAGGGGATTGTCTTTGTTTGTTAACATGCTATGCATTTTTGTGTTTTTATATCGTAAACTGCTCAGTGGCCCTCGGATGAAGGCTGGTACAGAAATTTAATAAGTAATAATAAATAACATTGGTGGGCTGTTTGGCCTTATTTTGCCTGTCCCCGCTGCCTTTCTCCTCCTGTGCCCTCCTCCTCGCTCTTCTCTTGCAGCTGCAACAGTGTCCTGGGCCCTGTGAGTACCCTCCTACCTGGTCAACGTAGACGGCCGTGATGGCTCCTGAGTGGCCCTGCAGCGTGAAGAGGCAGCAGGAATCTTCCAGGCGGTACACCTGAATGGGGAAGAAGTGGTGTCACCAGCAGTGGAAGAGGGGCCTGTGCAGGAGGGGCTCCTCTCTCTCTCTCTCTCTCTCTCTCTCTCTCTCACACACACACACACACACACACACACACACACACTCTTTATTCTCCCCACTGCAAGTGGGCAACCCCTGGCCTGTGCAGACAGAGACCTGTAAGGGGAGTTCAAGGGGCAGAAGACACACACACAGGGGCTGAGAAACCACATGCCTGCCCTTCCTTTGGCCAAGCCTGGCATGAAAAGCCACAGAAGCTGTTGGACGTTGTGGTCTCAAGTACTGCTGGTCTTGGACAAGACTGGTAATAGTAGTAATAATAATAATAATAATAATAATAATAATAATAATAATAATATATTATTTATACTCCACCCATCTGGCTGGGTTTCCCTAGCCACTCTGGGTGGCTTCCAACAGAACACTAAAATACAATAACCTATTAAACATTAAAAGCTTCCCTGAACAGGGCTGCATTCAGATGTCTTCAGAATGCCAAGTAGTTGTTCTTCTCTTTGACATCTGCTGGGAGGGCGTTCCACAGGGCGGGGGCCACCACCGAGAAGGCCCTCTGCCTGCTTCCCTGTAACTTGCCATCTCCTTTCCCTCCTCGCTTGCTCCTGGGCATGTCCAGCTGCTGCCTATTGCAGGGCTGGAGTAAAGAAACATGTACCGCCTGCCACCTCTCAAACGCTCACGGTCAGGCAAGCAACCTAACTGGGGGGTGGGGCAGAATGGAGAAAAGGGCGCAAGAACCTGGGAAGACCCTGCTGGATCAGGGCAAAGTTCCACCTGGCCCAGCATCCTCTTCTTACAGTGACAAACGAGATGTCCTAATCCTGAAAGCAGGAATCGAGCTTTAAGAGCCCTCCTGTGGTTTCTGCCTCCAGTTGCTGAAGCATGTCAAGTAGCTTGTTCTTCTCCGGTCTGCCCTCAAAAGCTTGCTCCGGGAAGTGGGAGAGGGCTCACAAAACAACACGGGCGAGCTCCATCTTGGCCAGCCTCGTTGGCCCTACCTAAAGGCACCTTCTCTTGAGCCACCACACGCCTCAGGCTGGAAGGCTCCATCCCTGGCTGGCACCACCAACATGTCATGGAACGGCAGCCAGGCCACGGGCAAGGCATGGGCAATGTGAAACAGAAGCTGGAACGAAGAGGTTCTGCAGCCAGCGCCACCCCACAGCACATTTGCCAGCCCCCAGTTACTCACCCTTAGCGTATGATCCTGGCTCCCTGTGACCAGACGCCCGGCTGCAGCCTTCAGGGCTGTGATGGGCTTCTGGTGAGCGCAAGTCACCGTGTGGGTCAGCTGACACGTGATGACATCGTTGCTGCTGTACATGGGAGAGGATGGGAGGCTGCTCCTGCTGGGTGTTCCTGGGGGAAAGATGGTTTGGTCAGGCCTCTTCCTACTCAGGGGACAAAGGAAAGAAAGTCCTTCGACTTCCGGTTAGCGCCAGCGCTTAATGGCGGATTTCTCCCGGAGCTCCGGGAGAGATCTGCTTCGTGGGTTCGGGTCCGGCAGCCACGGCGGAGCGAGGACCCCTAAAAATCACAGGCGCGTAGCCTGTGAACTGGAGACTCGGCGGGCACCTTTGCGCCCCCCCGACGTTGTGAAATAGCCTTTCTAAAGGCTACGGAACAGCGGAGGGTGTATGGAGCGGTGCTGAGAGTCGCTTTCACCCAGCCTGCGAAGCGAAGCCGCGTCGCCATTAGCGGAGAGCGCTGACTTCTTCCGGTGAATTTGGACTAAAAAGAGCAACTTTCCGTGAGTAGGATTGAGCTTTAAAACATAATTGGACGTTAAAATTAAAGAAATTGGGCACCGAGACGGATAAGCATCAAAAAGGAAGTCTGCTTTCCGTTCTGTAGTAAGACCAAAGCGAAAGGCATTTCAGCTGTAACTTTTTGACAGGAGAGTTTTATGAACTAAGAAATCCACCACCAAGCAAAGAACTCCCTCCCCCGAAGGCAGGAGGGGGGGGAAGAAGACTTTAAAGTGATTTCCTGCCTGTTTTAAAAGAAATTGAACTGTTTACCGCTGCTCTTTTATCTGGGGGTCGGACTGCCGGAGGAAAGGAACCGGCTAAGGACTGTCGCTACAATAAGGCTAAAAAGTAACTGTAATATTGACTCTGGCTACTCTCAACTTGAAACATCTTATTTTGTTGCACAGTAAGTTATCTACAGGATACTATTGATTTGGATCTTTTACAAAGAAAGGGACTAGGAGGGCTTTTGTTTTTTGGAAGGTGTGGGAACAATTTGAAGTTAAAGAACTGACTTTACGCCCTCTAGAGGGCTTGTGAATAGTTTCAGCAACAAGTGGAGTTTAAAACCTGAGAATCTTTTTTTCTGACAGCTTAAGAGTGTGGGAATGACCTTGAGTGAAAGACTTTGTTATGGCAGATGGTAAACAGAAAGAGGACTCACAAGAAACAACTTTGAGATCCGGTAGACAATACAAAGTCGATCTTTCTATGCAAAGAAGGGCCTCTATATCAGGGGCTTCTGGAACTGCAGCTGTCACAAAGGCAAAAGTGAAAATAATGTCTTCAGAAGAAGCATTTGCAAAGGCATTGGGGAAAATAAATGACTCTTTGGAGGAACTAAAGAAGCAAGGTGCTGAAACAAATAAGAAAATTGAAGAAATCTCTGGGAAAATTGACTTAAATACTAAAAGTATAACTGACCTCGGGAATAAAGTGAACTCCAATGCAGAAGCAATTGGGAAATTATTGGAAGATTCATCTACAACACGAAAGATAGCTGAGGAAGCTAAGGAAATTGCAACTGCTGCCGAGGAAAAATTCCCACCGGTGTACAGGAAATTAGATGAGTATGAGCTGGCACTCTCTATGCAGGATATGCAACGCAAGGAGAAAAATTTAAGGATCAGACTTGTGCCGGAAAAGGAAGGAGACAACTTGGTGGATTACTTGACAAAAGAATTTTCTGACTTTTGGAAGCAGGAGCTGAATAAGGAAGAATTTAAGATAGAGAGTGCATTTAGGCTGGGAATAAGGCAGAGGAAGAACAGACCCAGAGATTGCCTGATAACTTTAAGATCAAAGGAGGAGAGAGACAAAATATTGAACCTGCACTATCAAACAACCCTTCGAATTGAAGATTTCCATATTGAGATCTTTAAACACATTCCCAAAAGTATTTTGGATGCAAGAGGTCCTTACAAGGACTTGGTGACACTGCTGAAAAGGAACTACATACTATTCAGGTGGGAGTTTCCCCAAGGCTTGTCTTTTAAATACAAGGGGAAGAAAAGAAGAATAAAGACAGTGAGTGATAAAGGCAAGTTCTTGGGAGAACACGAAGAAGACCTACAGAAAGAGACGTTTCCAGGACAAGGACACCCTTCAAGCAAGGGACCACTAGATACGGACACAGAACCACCGACAAAAGACGAACAACAACTGGGAGCTGTAGGAGGAAGCAAATAACCCCATCATGGCCTTGCAACTTCTAACCTGGAATTGTAACGGTCTAAATAATCCCAGAAAAAGAAAAAATATTTTTCACGCTTTAAAGAAAGACCAATTGGACTTGATTTGTTTACAAGAGACTCATGTGACAAGAGTACATAGAAAATTATTAATAAATAAGAGATTGGGACAAGAATTTATATCTTCAGACAGAGTAAAAAAGAGAGGAGTGGTGATCTATGCAAAGGAAAATTTGCAACCGAAACAAATCTTTAAAGATGACCAAGGAAGATATTTGGCAATTGAAATTCAATTTCAAGGAGAAAAATTTTTGATAGTGGGAATATATGCACCAAATGAAGGGAAAGCAGAATTTTTTAAGAAGTTGCATGAGACTTTGATGGACTATATGGATTACAATTTAATCATGATGGGCGACATGAATGGAGTAGTTTCAACAAATATGGACAAAGCACAAAGACAGGTAGTCACAAAAGATGGAAGACTACCAAAAACTTTTTTTGAAATGACTGACAATATGGACCTGATTGACATTTGGAGAACAAAACACCCATTAGAAAGAGAGGGAACCTTCTTTTCTGAAGCCAAAATGACATGGACACGGATTGACCAAATTTGGGTGACTAGCAGTATGGCGCCGAACATAAAGAAAGTGGAAATCTGCCCAAAAACCTTCTCCGACCATAACGCAGTAAAGATGGTGATGAAGCAAACAACAACTGGTTCCTTCAGATGGAGAATGAATGACACCTTACTTGGAGATGAGGAGATCTGCAAGAGGGCCCAAAAAACTCTGAAAGATTATTTTGAAATTAACTTGAGGACTAAAGTAGAAAAAAGAATAATATGGGACGCAAGTAAAGCCGTGATGAGAGGGTTTTTGATACAACAAAATTCATTAAAGAAAAGAAAGCAAAATGAGAGGAAAGAGAAAATTTTGGAAAAGATAAAAGAAGGGGAAAGGAAACTAAGATTGAAGCCAAAATCGCAAGAGATTTTAAGAGAAATTAAATTATATCAAACACAATACATGGAACTGATGAATCAAGAAATAGAATGGAAAATTAAACAAATGAGACAAAAGACTTTTGAATCTGCAGATAAATGTGGCAAGTTATTGGCTTGGCAAATAAAGACAAAAACTCAACACGGTAACAAACTTAGAAGTGGAAGGAAAGAATATATGTAACCCAGTGGAAATTAGGAACTGTTTTCAGAGCTACTTTAGACAACTGTATACACAAGGGCCGCAGAAAGAAATGGACATACAACAATTCCTCGAGAAAAATGGGCTGAAAAAGATTACGCAGGAAAGTAAGACAATTTTGAACCAGGAGATATCAGCACAGGAAATAGAAGATGCCATTCAAAGCATGACGTTGGGCAAATCACCTGGACCTGATGGACTGACTTCCAAATACTACAAGGTTTTGAAGGAAGGGTTGATACAACCTTTGAAGGAAGTCTGCAACGAGATCATGGAGGGGAGGAAGGCACCCGATACGTGGAGGGAGGCCTACATTACACTTATACCAAAGACAGAGACTGAAAAGACCCAACTTAAGAACTACCGACCCATCTCGTTATTAAATGTGGATTACAAAATCTTTGCTGATATTTTAGCAAAGAGATTGAAAAGAGTTTTGATGGAGGAGATTCATGGGGACCAAGCGGGCTTTCTCCCGAAAAGGCATTTGTCGAACAATGTAAGGAACATAATTGACATTTTGGAGAAGCTGGAAGTGAACATAAATACCAAGGCTGTTTTGATATTTGTGGACGCTGAGAAAGCCTTTGACAATATATCTTGGAGTTTCATGTTGAAGAACCTCCGGGGGATGGGGGTAGGCCAAGGGTTTGAAAATGGTATAGGTGCAATATACTCTGAACAGAAAGCAAAATTAATTGTAAATAATGTGGTTACAGAAGAGTTCAAGATTGAAAAAGGGACACGTCAGGGGTGTCCTATCTCCCCACTACTTTTTATATCGGTCCTGGAGGTTTTGCTTAATATGATTAGGAGGGACCAGTTGGTTAAAGGGATTCAGGTCGGAGCTAAACAATACAAACTGAGAGCATTTGCAGATGACCTAGTACTTACATTACAAGAGCCAGAAGCTAGCACGAAAAGAGTTTTGGAAATAATTCAAGAGTTTGGTCAATTGGCAGGATTTAAATTGAATAAGTTAAAGACTAAGGTATTGGAGAAAAATTTAACACAGGTTGAAAAAGAAAGGTTTCAGAATGAGACGGGGTTGACTGTGGTTAAAAAAGTGAAATACTTGGGTATAAATATGACAGCTAAGAATGTGAACTTATTTAAAGACAATTATGAAAAAACTTGGACAGAAGTGAAAAAAGATTTGGAGATTTGGTCAAACTTGAAGCTTTCCTTGTTAGGTCGAATCGCAGTTATAAAAATGAATGTATTGCCAAGAATGTTGTTTTTGTTTCAAGCATTACAAATAATGGATAAAATGGACTGTTTCAAGAAGTGGCAGAAAGACATATCTAAATTTGTCTGGCAGGGCAAGAAGCCCAGAATAAAATTTAAGATACTAACGGATTCAAAGGAAAGAGGGGGGTTTGCCCTGCCAGACTTTAAACTGTACTATGAAGCGGCAGCTTTCTGCTGGCTAAAAGATTGGCTGCTTCTTGAAAACACAGACATTTTGGACTTGGAAGGTTTTAACAATATTTTTGGGTGGCATGCATATTTGTGGTATGACAAGGTTAAAGCACATAAAAGTTTTAGAAACCATATTGTCAGAAAAGCACTATTAAATGTCTGGGTCAGATATAAAGATTTGCTGGAAAACAAAACCCCAAGGTGGTTGTCGCCAATGGAAGCTAAGGCAGTTAAAAAGTTAAATATGGAGTCGAAGTGGCCAAGATATTGGGAAATTCTAGAAAAAGAAGGGGATAAACTGAGATTGCAGAGTTTTGATAAATTAAAAGAGAAGGTGAGAGATTGGTTGCATTATCATCAAATAAATGAAGTGTTTAAATTGGACAGTAAAGTTGGCTTCCAGGTGGAAAAATCAAAATTGGAGACTGAATTGTTAGAATCCAGTACTAAGAATTTGTCAAAAATGTATAATTTGCTGCTGAAATGGAATACACAAGATGAAACGGTCAAGTCAACTATGATTAAATGGGCTCAGGACATTGGTCATAATATTTTGTTTGCTGACTGGGAAAAGTTGTGGACTACCGGGATGAAATTTACGGCATGTAATGCCTTAAGAGAAAACATTATGAAAATGATTTATAGGTGGTACATAACCCCAGTCAAGCTTGCAAAGATTTACCATTTGCCTGATAATAAATGTTGGAAATGTAAAGAAAAGGAAGGTACATTTTTTCACCTTTGGTGGACGTGCCCGAAGATTAAGGCATTCTGGGAAATGATCTATAATGAACTTAAAAAGGTATTTAAATATACCTTTCCTAAGAAACCAGAGGCCTTTCTCTTGGGCATTGTCGGCCAAGGGGTATTAAAGACGGATACAACTTTCTTTATGTACGCCACAACAGCAGCTAGAATACTCATTGCAAAGTACTGGAAGACACAGGATCTACCCACACTGGAAGAATGGCAGATGAAGGTGATGGACTACATGGGCCTGGCAGAAATGACGAGCAGAATCCGAAACCAGAGAAGAGAAGCGGCGGAAGAAGAATGGAAAAAGTTTAAGGACTATTTAAAGAAATATTACAAAATTAATGAAAGTTAGAATGATGTTGGACTGGAAAGTAAATGGTTACTATTAGTAATGGTTAAGACAAGGAGAATAAGGAAGATTAGCTTAAATTCAAAGTAAAATAAGGGAAGATTTGCTGAGTATTTGATTAGAATTTGGAATACAGAAAAGGGAGGCATGAGGAAGTCGAGGAAAAAAGGTTTAAGAAATTAGGATATGAAATGGTACTTGTCTTTTTTTGTTTTGTTTTTGTTATTGTTTGTCTATGTATTTGTTGTTGTTATTATAAAAACTGTTTAATAAAAATATTTTTTTTAAAAAAAAAAAAGGAAAGAAAGTCCTTCCTCACACAGCACACAGATAAGCTATGGACCTGGCTCCCAAAGGCAGCAGGGATGGCTGCCAACCCAGACGGCTTCGAAAGAGGATTTGACAAATTCATGGAAGAGGAGAAGGCTATCAATGATGGCTCTGCTGTGTCTCCACAGGGGGATGTGGCAATGCTTTTGGAGGGGAGAGGGCTTTCGTGCTCAGATCCTGCTGGCAGGTTTCCCACAGGCACCTGGTGGCCACTGTGAGAATGGGATGCTGTGCTAGATGGGCCACTGTCCAGGGCTGCTCTTTATTAGCTGCATCTGGTATGCAGGATGAGACCCTCCCTGCCCGCAGACTGTCTCGCCAGAGTGGTGCATGCTCTAGTTATCTCTGGCTTGGACTACTGCAATGCGCTCTATGTGGGGCTACCTTTGAAGGTGACCTGGAAACTACAACTAATCCAGAATGCGGCAGCCAGACTAGGGACTGGGAGCGGCCGCTGAGACCATATAACACCGGTCCTGAAAGACCTACATTGGCTCCCAGTACGTTTCCAAGCACAATTGAAAGTGTTGGTGATGACCTTTAAAGCCCTAAGCAGCCTCGGTCCAGTATACCTGAAGGAGCGTCTCCACCCCCATCGTTCTGCCCGGACACTGAGGTCCAGCGCTGAGGGCCTTCTGGCGGTTCCCTCCCTGCGAGAAGCCAAGTTACAGGGAACCAGGCAGAGGGCCTTCTCGGTAGTGGCCCCTGCCCTGTGGAATGCCCTCCCATCAGATGTCAAAGAGAACAACAACTACTTTTAATTTTAAATAGATTATTGTATTTTAATATTCTGTTGAAAGCCGCCCAGAGTGGCTGGGAAAACCCAGCCAAATGGGTGGGGATATAAATAATAAATTATTATTATTATTATTATTATTATTATTATTATTATTATTATGCAGCAGGCTCTTCTTATGTACCCAGGGAAACTCGAGGGAAAGCCATCTATATTTTTAGAGTTTTCCACTTCTACTGCCAAGATCCAGGTTCTCCAGGAATCTGAAGATGGAGGTTGTGTATAAAAAGAAAAACAAATTCTAACTCTGTGTGGGGAAATGGAAGGCAAATTAAGTTTACAGTCATCAAGCGCATGGAAGCCATAGGTGCAGGAAGCTAGCCAGGACCTGCCGCTGGGGAAGGAATTATCTGCCAGCTCTTCCACTATTGGATCCTGGGCAGATCCAGAGGAAATCAGAGCAGAGACCAGCCTGAACCTGGAGGGGCAGTGACCACAGCAGGCCAAGAAACTTCTGCTTCCACCTGGGGGATGTGGGGAGAGCAACACTCACCTCTGAGCTGGAAGTGATCCAAAGAGGTGTGCGTCCTCAAGGAGTAGAAATCCAGGGAGCCGTTCAGCCTAGCAGCAACAATCCTATCCAAGGGGTACAGAAGGGAAAAGAAACATGAGCACTCCCTCTTCACACAGGCCCAGCCAACATTTGTCCCTGTGGCCTGAGGCAGGGGAGGAGGAGGAGGAGGAGGAGGAGAAGGAGAAGGAGGAGGAGTTTGGATTTGATATCCTGCTTTATCACTTCCCTAAGGAGTCTCGAATCCCCACGACGGGGTGAGCTCCCGTTGCTCGGTCCCTGCTCCTGCCAACCTAGCTGTTTGAAAGCACATCAAAGTGCAAGTAGATAAATAGGTAGCGCTCCAGCAGGAAGGTAAACGGCGTTTCCGTGCACTGCTCTGGTTCGCCAGAAGTGGCTTAGTCATGCTGGTCACATGACTTGGAAGCTGTACGCCGGCTCCCTCGGCCAGTAAAGCGAGATGAGCGCCGCAACCCCAGAGTCGGCCACGGCTGGACCTAATGGTCAGGGGTCCCTTTAGCTTTACCTAAGGAGTCTCAAAGCAGCTAACAATCTCCTTTCCCTTCCTCCCCCACAACAAACACTCTGTGAGGTGAGTGAGGCTGAGAGACTTCAGAGAAGTGTGACTAGCCCAAGGTCACCCAGCAGCTGCATGTGGAGGAGCAGGGAAGTGAACCCGGTTCACCAGATTACGAGTCCACTACTCTTAACCACTACACCACACTGGCTTTCTCTTGCCCCTGTGGGCCTTGTGCAGGTTATTGGGAGAGGGGGGGCACATAAGGAAATGAGTGCACAGCTCTGGGACTGAGGAACTGCCCTGGAAGTCACACAAGGAAGGCAATCAAAGCTTCATGGACTGGCTGGCAGAGGGTGGGGAGAGGGGAGAGTCTACACATGAGACCCAAGGGTCATCACATGCCTTGTGGAAGGCCAAGGGAGGCCTGGAGACTCTGCTTGAGGGCTGACCGCAAGGAGGAGCTCCTCCTGGGTTAAGGCAGGCCAGAAGCCTCACCCTCCTGGGACCTGAGCAATATTCCTGCAGTCAGGAGAGGCGAGAAGTTGCGATCACTTGGGAAAGGCAGGCATGGTGGAGCAGCAGCAGGGGGTCAAGGCAGACTCCTAAATATAGCTGGTCCATCAGCCGGACAGGACTAACCACCAGCTACTGTGAGATGCTCTGGGGATGGAGGAGTTGGGCTGCTTACCTGCTGCTCAGGAAGACAAGGGCGGTGATGCCTGACTGGCCGTCTTCGTTACTGCAATGCAGAGTGCCCTCGATGGCATCCCACACCTGCAACACAAGAGGCCAGGAGAGAGAGATGTTTTGGGATACAACTCCCACCAGCAAGCAAATAAAGAAATTGGGGGGGGGGCAGGAGAAACTTGGTTATCTTTCAGTTGCTTCTCATCCCCCGCCCACATCAGAGTCTGGAGACAGCATGCAGGCTGGGTGCGGATAGATGCTCTTGGGGGAACCTCTTGGCATATACAGTGGGCGCTTGGGTTGCAAACGTGATCCGTGGGGGATGCGCGTTCGCAACCCGCAGCATTCGCAACCCGCGTCAGCGCAGGTTGCGATTTGGCGCTTCTGCACATGCGCAAAGCGCAATTTAGCGCTTCTGCGCAACCGCCGAAACCCATTCCGGTACTTCTGGGTTTCTGCAGTCCACAACCTGAAGCGTCTGTAACCCAAGGTATGACCGTACTACCAGAAGGCATTCTGCAGAACTAGGGGTATTTGGGGATGTAAGGAAAAGAGAGCGACAATTCCATGCCAGGTGAGGATGGGTGTTACATCAGTTGGCCCCTGGCTCACTGGCTTCCCATTTCCCCTTGCCCTTGCTCAAGACAGATTGGGCCGTGGCACCTTCTGAGACAGAGATGGGAACTGGATCTGGTTGGCAGGCCAGAGCTACAACTGAACCGCCCCAGTGGGCCCCAGGGACATCCACCTCTCAATCACCTGGTGCCAAGGGATTGCAGCCACTGCTGCAAAGCAGTGTTCAAAAATAGGCACATTTTGTACCTGACTATTGGCCGCTTGTGACCAAGAGAAGATGCCTTTAAGTTCTCTAATTCTCAACCTAAATAAATAAAGACTTTAGAGCTGGCTTGCCCCAAAACAGCAACTACGCTGTTTGGCGACTGTAACCTTGGTTTAAGGAACTATTTGGCGCCTAGCTTATATAGCTGAGTTTCTAACACTGCTAGATAGCATGGGAGCAGTAAGAAGTGGAGAGCCTTTAGACTGCGCTCTCAGTTCCTTCTTTTGCAGCTGTAATCGGTGGGCTTTAAGGTACAAATTCTAAAAGCACTGAACTACACTTGCAACTGGAAAGGAAGGTCCTGGAGTGCACTTAGGTTACAGTCCTGATTCTTTTCCATTTGGCCCCGTGGGTTTACAATCCCACAGCCAACAGTAGGTGGCGGAGAGGTGGGAGGGCCAAAGAAGGATCCCTGGTGGGCCTGATCGGGCCCAGGGGCCAAAGGCTCCCGAGCAGTGCTAAGCTGTCATGGGCTTGGTGTGTGTGCGTGTGCACATGGCTTTGTGTGCAACAGCCTCAGGGCAGACAGCGGATGCCTCCCTTGATGTCCTTTGCGATCAAAACCTAAAGGAGTTCTTCCTTTCTGGCCTTGGGAGGGGAACTCTGCAGCTGAACAAGCACAGCTATGGAAGGCTCTGCTTCCCCCCAGGCCCCAAAAGCCCAAGGCCAACAAGACCCAGCCTCCTTCCTTACCTCCAGCCTCCCGTTGCTCCGGCCGGCCACAATGAGGTTCCCTTGCAGTTCCAGGCTCCAGATGGAGCTTTCAAAGTCACCACCCAAAGAGGGAAGGAGAGGCATCTTCTCCAGTCCAGCATAGGGCTCATCCCCAAGGCTGCTCCTGCGGGCTACGCAGTCCCCTTCCTCGCCCCCGCACCCTGGGGATCTGGACCCACTGCCAGCCTGGGGGCTGAAGGCCACCTGTCCGTAGGGGGCAGAGAAGCCCAAGAAGTTCACGCAGTTGGAGGGGTTCTGTTCCTCGCAGACCTTCTCCACCAGGCTGCTGAAGTCGTAGCCAGACTCCTGCCGGCCGCAGGTGGCGCGGTGGCGGGGCTCTGGGGCAGTTGCGGCCTTGGCTTGCTCAGAGAAGTTGGTGTCAATGAGGGAGGTGAGGTCGGGTTGGTCGCTGAACAGGAGGGGCTGCGGGGGGCTCCGGGCTCTTTTGAAGGGGCGGCGGCAGCTGCCGTCAGAGCCGTCGTCTAGCCCACTCTTGCTATCAAGGCGGTTGGGGTCCCAGCAGTCTTGGTAATCAAAGATGCCGCTGTTCTCTCGACGCAGCCTGGAAGGCAGCCAAGAAGAGGAGGACATGGGGTGAGGGGTCAAGCAGAGCACAGAGAGGGATATGACCACCTTGCAATTAAGCAGACCCCCACCCTAAGCCACTCCAGCAGCTAATTTCTTCTGCAAGTTTGTGGCCAGGTGTGAGGAAAAAAAGAGAGATTACAGTGGTACCTTGGGATGCGAACGGGATCCGTTCCGGAGCCCCGTTCGCATCCTGAATGGAACGTAAGACACGACAGCGCGTCTGCGCGTGTCGCATTTTGCCGCTTCCGCGCATGATGTCATTTTGAGCATCTGTGCATGTGCGAGTGGCGAAACCCGGAAGTAACGCGCTCTGTTATTTCCGATGTTGCCGCGGACCACAACTCGAAAGCACTCAACCTGAAGCACGTTCAACCCAAGGTATGACTGTATAGAGACTTTCTAGGTCAAAGCCAGGACTTTGAATTGGGCCCAGAAATCAACTGGCGCTCAGTGGAATCAGCAAAGGATTGTTGTTTTGTGGTCAGAGCATCTTGCCCCAGCGAGCAACCTGGCTGCTGCAGCTTCCAAACCATCTTCAAAGGCAGCCCCACATATAACACATTGCAGAAGTCTAAGCTAGAGACTACCAGAGAACAGACAACAGACGTTTGGGGTGTAGCTCGACCACCTGCTGAAGTTGATGCAACACACCTTGCACCACTAAGCAACTTCAGCCAGAAGTAGAACTTTCCTTCAGAGACCACTGGCAACATTTTCTCAAGGGATATTAGGCAGCCCTTTGTGCATTAGCATTTCTGGACATATTCTGGTAGACAACACACTCGTCAGTAGATTATTGATATCTACCCTTTGTGAAACTGAGGCTGAGAGCAGGGAAACCCAGAGATTTAGACTGCACATGGATTTGAACCCAGGTCCGCAATAAGGACTGGAGCATGCTGGATTGGCAACTCCAATAGAGACATGGCAAAAAAATGGCTAAGTAAACAATCTAGGGACGCGGGTGGCGCTGTGGGTTAAACTATAGAGCCTATGGTTTGCCAGTCAGAAGGTCAGCAGTTCGAATCCCCGTGACGGGGTGAGCTCCCGTTGCTTGGTCCCTGCTCCTGCCAACCTAGCAGTTCGAAAGCATGTCAAAGTGCAAGTAGATAAATAGGTTCTGCTCGGGCGGGAAGGTAAACGGCGTTTCCGTGCGCTGCTCTGGTTCATCAGAAGCGGCTTAGTCATGCTGGCCACATGACCCGGAAGCTGTACGCCGGCTCCCTCGGCCAATAAAGCGAGATGAGCGCCGCAACCCCAGAGTCGGCCACGACGACCTAATGGTCAGGGGTCCCTTGACCTTTACCTTAACCTACTTTGCAGGACTATTGGGAGGAAAAAGTTTACCAAACAATCTATTGCCTTTTAAACTGGGGCATCTTCTATAGCCAGCAATCGACAACCAAGCAAGGACTTGCACACATTTCCATGATGAGCCATTGAAACTAGTAGCCCATCAGCCTGAACGGCCAGTTAGCAGCAGGAAGCCAAACCTACCCTTGCTTCGGAATGACAGTGAGGCAGTCGCCCGTCTGAGCGTCCCACACACGGATCTGGCCCACCAAGCAGCAGCTCACAAGCAGCATCCCGTCACTAGCCAGGCACTCAATGTCCTGCAAAAAAATAACAATAAACAGGTCAAATGCTGAACAACTGATGCAATGCAGGAAGGATCGTGCCCTGAGGACAAGAGGACTCGAGCGTATGCCTCCTGGCTTGCCTCTTTAAAAGTCTGGCTGCTGGATCAGGCCAGAGTGAATCCATCCAGTTTGGCACCCTCTTTCCTATCCTTCCCCCCCTCTTTTCTTTTTTATTGGTTTTCACATATTATATTACATTACAATACAGATGTACCAAAGCCAACACCATTTCCTCCCCATGCCCCAATACATTTACATTTATATTTCCTCAATCCATCATATTATTCTTTTCTCCTTCCTCCCACTTTCCTCTGCCTCCACTCAATTTCCTCCACATTATACAATTTACAATAATCTTTGCATTCTACAGTCTTCTCAAATCATCTATATGTTCTTATTATCTTTCCTTACTAATTTTTCTTCCATCCAGTACTTCACATTTTAATCTAGGCATATTAGCGTATCTTTTTTTGAGAAATATTTCGCCATATATTCATCAAAACATTTCCACTCCTTTTTTTAATTTTTGATTTGACTGATTTCTTATTACAGCAGTTAATTTGGCCAAAATTAAATATTCATTTAGTTTACAAATCCATTCCTCCTTTGTGGGTATAGTTTGTGACTTCCACCTAGCAGCAATCACTATCTAGCAGCTGTACTTGCATATAGAAAAATTCTCTCCCCCCTCCCAATGGTATCTCTTCATCTATCAATCCTCTTTCCTATCCTTTCAACAGTGGCAAACCAGGGATCTCCAAGAAGTGAACATGCAGGGAAGGAAGGCAACAGCTCTGTCTCTCTCTCTCTGAAAGCTTATGGGCACTGACCGGCGAAGAGTAGGTCTTTTGGGAAAGAATCCCAGTGGCCAGGCAACTGGGAAAGGGTGCTTTGTGCCCCACAGTTCCTTGCCCCCCCTTGTTAGCATTTCTCGCCCCCACAGCATCCCCTTCCGTGACCACACCCAGCATCGACCTGTCAAAAAACACAGCCTTTAAAAATTCTGCAACAGCATTATGTTTAGATGTGCTTCCTCTACGTGGTTTCGCCTCTGCTCTATTCAGGATGGAGAAGCTGGGGATGAGATGCGTTCGCGACATCAAGGCCTCTGTCTTGCTTCTCACCATCAGGTGGCCCCTGAGGACCAGAGGGATGATCTCTGTCTCCGGCGGAGAGTAGCCATAGTCATCGCAGGGCAGGTCTCCTCTTCGACGCCGGCTGTGGGAGAGCCCGTTCTGCCCATAGTTTTTGGGACACAGGATTTTGTACAGGCAGAAGAGGAGGAGGACCAAGAGGATCCCAGACGCCAGTCCCAAAGCAGCGACCCTGAGGTGGTTCATGGGAAA
This sequence comes from Podarcis raffonei, assembly GCF_027172205.1. Classification (NCBI taxonomy): domain Eukaryota; kingdom Metazoa; phylum Chordata; class Lepidosauria; order Squamata; family Lacertidae; genus Podarcis; species Podarcis raffonei. The sequence continues at coordinate 2,877,987 of NC_070613.1, read as the reverse complement.
TGGAGAAGTCAGTCAGTCAGTCAGAAATACCTTTGGCTCCAATCCCATCATTTCAAGTACACCGAGAGCATCTGCAGGAGCACGGCTGGTCGTTCCCCGAGTTGGTGAGGCTCACTGGACAGCAAGGAACCAAGTCTACAGTGCCACTGGCCCAGTCCTGTGGAACTCCCTGCCACTAGAGATTCAGCAGGAGCCTTCTGTGCCAACTTCCAATAATTTGCTTAAAGCTTTTCTATTCTGCCAGGCCTTTGCAGGCAATTAAGAATGCACCCTTCCACAAGGGGTAGTTGATGTCTGTTTTTAACTTCTTTATTGCATGGTTTTATGGTTTTACTGCTGCAAACTGCTTTGATATATCTTTTTATGACACAGCATAAAATATTTCTATAAATAAAGGAAAATAATACAACAGATCCAAACAGGTGCCAATGGCTACAGCAGGGTCATCTAGTGCTTGAGTCAGTGCAGCTGAGAGAGAACACAGGGCTGTGCTCTGTTATAAGAATTTTAAGGTGCACACACATCTCGGATAAATTGTGCGGGATAAAAGCAGATCTTTCACCCAACTCACTACCCTGTTTCCCCGAAAATAAGACAGTGTCTTATATTGATTTTTGCTCCCAAAGATGCACTAGGTCTTATTTTCAGGGGATGTCTTGTTTTTCCATGAAGAAGAATACGGTACACATTTATTGTCTAATTGTGAGTCAGCCAGACTCCGTCAGGGCAGAGCAAGCAGCAGGCTTGTCCTGGCGGCGGCACGGGCTCTCTGATTTAAAGAGACCTCGCACTGCCTTAACAGCTCCGGCTGCCCTGCGGCCAATCAGTGAGCTGCGCGGCAGCGCCCGCCGCTACGGTCCAGAGGAGTCAAGACACCTTACGGTAGCTTCGGGGGCCTTATATTCCGGGGAGGCCTTATGTTCGGGGGAGGCCTTATTATCGGGGGAGGCCTTGTTTTCGGGGGGGGGGGGATGCCTTATATTACAGCGAGAGGCAAAACTGGAAGTAGGTCTTATTTTGGGGGGATGTCTTACTTTCAGGGAAACAGGGTAGCTTCTGTTCTGCAAGATACTGAGAAACCAGCCACTCTAAAGCAGGAGAGTGGGATGCCATGCCGGGCAAAGGCTTACAAACCAGCGGGTGTCTTAAAGGCCCCCCCCAGCTCTCCCTCTTCCCTCCCCACCCCTCACTTTGTTTTTTTTTTTGCGTCGAAGTTTTTTGTGTTTTTTTTAATAAATGTTTATTTGGGTTTTACAAATCAAAAAATTCATCATTTCAGATAGATCATTACAATAAATAAAGCTCACATAAAAAAAACAGAAAAAACAGAGATATATAACAAAAGAAAAAACCGAAAAAGAGAAAAAAGAAAAATCCACTTTTTTAAATTTACAAAATTCCATACCCCTCTGTCTTGACCTCCTCACATCTCCCTTTTTGTGTTCCTCTTTATTCCAATCAAATTCAGCAAATTCAAACCCTTATTTAAGCCATGCTTAAATTATATTCTTCTAATTATTATGTCCCAATTTTTCATTATTTTAGCCCATTCCTCATCTTATATACTATGACATAATATTATCCTTGTTCATAACCCCTTCTCCTTTTTAACGTTCTTCTTTTCATTCACATTTAACCAGATCCCACAAACCCTGTTACCTTCACTTCCCACATCATATTAACACTCAAACATTTTTGGCAGCCTCTCCCCCCACGATCAGCTCTCTTACTTGTACAGCGTGACGTCTTGGTGCCCTTGCACTTTGGGCACACCTTCCGCCACCTGCTCCGACTTCTCACTGCTGGGTGCGAAGAATGGGTAGTATCGATTTGCCTCGTGAGGATGGCGTGCCTCCAAGGCCTCCTGCGGGTTCAGGTACAGCGTGACTGGGATCACTGGAAGGATGCTGATGTACCTGCAAGAGCAGTAAGAGAAGCGATAATGACAGGACTGACCGGCCAACATAGAAAAAGCAGGGACAAGAGGCAGAAAGGCCTTCTCAGGGGACACCATTCACTCAGTTCATGGCTTTTTCGCTGCCTGCGTTTCTTAGCTCGATGCAATGTCCAGTACTGTGTGAATAAGCCAGAAGGCAGCTTTTAGCTACATTTTTTTTGTAGATTATCAAAAAGAAAACTGGGATATGGCACTGGGGGTGCCTCCATTAGTAAGAGTTCCTGGCCCAGCGAGGTTTGCCTGCCCATTTCCCTCTCTTCCTTCAGAAGGTGGCAGGCACAGGCTGCCCTATGCTGGAGCACATGAGCCTTAACAGGATCTTTTTTCACTACAGTGGAACCTCAGTTTTCGAACGTAATCCATTCCGGAAAACTGTTTGACTTCCAAAACGTTTCAAAACCAAGGATCAAAGGCCTGTTGGCAAAGTAAATGGGGAAAAAATGAGAAACATGCTTCAGAAACCATTTGACTTCTGAGTCGCGTTTGAAAACAGAAGCATTCACTTCCGGTTTTTTGGCGTTTGGCTTCCGAAATGTTCAAAAACTGAGATTCCACTGCACCTGCTGTTCTTTCTGAATCTTTGCTAATTCTCTCCCAGGTGTCAATGCTTTTACTCCCACCCCTTGTTGTTGAGTTCTGTTTTTTTCATAAAATACTACTGCTACTTTGAGAACACGGACGAGGAAGCAGTGTGCAAGTAAACAAAACAAATGAAGCAATTCCAAAATGCATGGCTGGAGGGGAAAGAAGAGCACGCCGTGTTATCAGAGGATACAAGAGCAAAGAATATAAGAGGATCCTGCTGGATCCGGACAATGGCCAATCTAGTTCTGCATCTTGTTCTCACAGCAGCCAACCAGATGGCTGTGGAACACCCACCAACAGGATTTGAGCACAAGAGCCTTGGCATTCGGAATCATTGCTGCCTCTAACTGCGGAGGCAGACCATGGGCTCCATCACGGCTAGTAGCCATCAACAGCCCTCTCTTCCTCCATAAATTTGTCCGATCCTCTTTCAAAGCCAAGCTGGTGGCCATCACTGCCTCCTGTTGCAATGAGTTCCACAGTTTTTGTAGTGATCAGGTGGGATTGCTATGAGGAATTATAAAAAATATGGAGCAAGCCATTTGTGTCTGCGATGAAAGCATTGCGTTGACTGGGTTTGAGCCATTTTGATATGATTTCTGATCAATCCATGCCTCTGCATCTCTGTCCTATTTCTCTGCCTGACAGGCACGTATAAGCATTCTGAAACACAGGCCAGTTGCTTCATCAGGCATGCTCAGAACATTAAGATAGTAGGTTACTTTGATCTTTAGATAGATCTAAGGGCGAGGAAGAGAGTTCACAGGGAGATGGTAAATACTATTTACTGCTGTTTATGACTTGCGGGTTTTCCTAAAAGCATTGCTTCCTATTTTATTTACTCTGGACTACTATGCATGCTCAAGTAGGAAATAGTTTCTTTGTAGTTAAAAGAATTTCTTCTGATCTAACTTTGTCCCCATGTGGGGTTTTTTGAAATGCTCAGAGGAAATCTGATTGGTTCTTACAAACACTGTGTAAAAAGTTATTTTGTGAATAAAACGACCTGGGCCGAGGGGTGGACAGAAATTATTATTGGCACCCCTCCCAGAGCCTTGCTGGTCAATCTATTAATCTATTAATCAGAGTCCAATCCTTCCTTTGCTTTGGGAATGCCACAGTTTTAACAGGAAGAAGCCAGCCGTACACCCAGAGCTCAAGGGGCCAGAAGACTCCACACCAACTTTGGAGGCCAATATCCAAGTACACAAGCCTCCTGACATACAGGGAAGACTCTGGCCACTGACATTCCCTCCCTGTGCTTAACCAACGTAGTCCACAGATGCAGCAGAGAGACTTTGTGAGCTTTCTGCCCTGGCAGAAACATCAGGGCTGTCTTCTTCCAACTCACCGTTTGGCCAGCGTGATGTTGTAGTAGCTGAACAGAGAAGGCCAGTGCCGGAAGGAGAGCTTCCTCCAGATCTCCTCATCTTCCACTCCCCATGTCACTTCCGCCTTGGGGCCCAGATCCGGCTGCCCGCTGCTCCCCCGGCTCTCCTGCTCTTCAGCCTTGGCACGGGGGCTCGATTCTTGCCTGCTCAGCGAATCCAGCGTCTGGTTCTCTGACAGCTGCTGGACGGGGTCCGAAGCGAAGACAGAGAGGGACAGCTTGGCGTCGCCGGTGGGAAGGACCTCCCCAGGAACCGGCATGGCGGGCAGCCCTGCCTCACCCAGTGGGCTCTGCTCCGTGACTTGAGAGGCCAGGTAAGGGCGGAGGCCGGCCGGGTCGGTGTAAAACAAGATGCCAATCCACACCATGGTCCCCGTCTGCAGAAGAAGAAGAGTTTGGATTTGATATCCCGCTTTATCACTACCTGAAGGAGTCTCAAAGCGGCTAACATTCTCCTTTTCCTTCCTCCCCCATAACAAACACTCTGTGAGGTGAGTGGGGCTGAGAGATTTCAGAGAAGTGTGACCGGCCCAAGGTCACCCAGCAGCTGCATGTGGAGGAGCGGGGAAGCGAACCCAGTTCACCAGATTACAAGTCCACTACTCTTAAGCACTACACCACACTGGCTCTCACAGAACCCTGCTTTCCCTGACACAAAAGTCTCCCAGAACCAAAAATCCATGTGTTCTAAGCAAAGGAGCCTTTGTGGACCTCAGAAATCCACAGCCCTCTTCTGGATTGAGGCCACTCCCCAATTTGTTTCACTTCCCTGCACCCGTCTGTTGATGGGAGAGCCAGAAGCAGCGTAAGGGAAACCAAAGAGGTGTAGTTCTTCATGCAGATGGGGAACCCAAGACACTCCAGCTACTTTTGGACCCAGTCGACATGACCAATGGTCAAACACCCTTCTGTGTGCTGTTCATGAGCCAGAAACAGCAGCCAACTCTAAACACTGCTTAAGGACTCATATATCCCACAAGATTTATCACACTGTCATGCTGATTATTGATATTTAACTGCATGTTTTGTTGATGGCTTCTCTGTATTTTCTGATGTCGTTCTTTGTATTTTTGGTTTTAAACATTAATATACTTTATTTTAAAAAAGCTTACTGTGTTTTACATAAACCACTTAGGGATCTTGCATATTAAGTGGTATAAAAATACTACTGATGATTATCTGCCCTCCAAAATCCCAGTCCTTAGGCATGGCCTGGGCAAGTGCACCAACATCCATCCTCCCAGCTGACTAGGCTACCTCAAGTACTGCTAATATATAACATTCATATGCCACTTTTAAGGCATAAAGAGATTTACAATTTCTGTAAATTTTAGCCCTAATAATAATAATAATAATTTATTTATACCCTGCCCTTCCCGGTTCAAAAACCAGGCTCAGGGCGGCTAACAACAAATTTAAAACACTTTAAAACAATTATAAAAGCAGCATAAAATACAGCATAAAAACATGAATAACCATAAAATTCAAAAATCAATTAGATAATCCCCAGGGCTAGCTAGCTGAATTGGTCCTACTTGGGCCAGCGAGGAGACATGGGGAGAATTAGCTGTGGGATCCCAGAGCGGGTAATCTTCATAAAAAGTGGAGATGGAGGGAAGAGAAGGGAAATAAAAGATCAGGCTGAATTCAAATTAAAGGCCAGGTGGAATAGCTCTGTCTTACAGGCCCGACGGAAGGAGGTTAAAAGAAGCAGCAGTTTGGTCACCATGATTTCAGAGACGGGACGGGGACGAGGCCTCCTGTCAACTCCCCACCCTCTGGCTCATGCCATTGTTCCAGCACCCAAAGACACCAACCCAGGCAGATGATGGCTAGAAGGAGCCAGCCATGCTAGCCAGCTACAGCCTTGGCTCTTGCTGCCTCTTTGTGCTCCGCCTCCCAGCCCTGCCCTCAGCCCAGCAGGGCTTTTCTGCTCCACTCCCCAGCTGACAACAGCCCTGCCTGTTCCTCCCACTGGAAGCATCCCACATCCTGCAGCACCGGCCGCACAGCTGCTCCAGCGGAGGGCCTACCATAATGAGTCTCTGCGCCAGCCGGGTCCTGGCGAAGAAGTAGATCACCCGCAGGCGCTTGGGCAGGCGCAGGTTCCTGAAGGAGGAGGGCTGCAGGGTGATGGTGTGCGGGGTGGCAGGCCGCACGGCGGGCTGCCGCTCATACCGCTGGGATCGGCTCGCCGGCTTGGTGGAGGAGGGCATGCAGGCTTCAGCCGGGAGGCGCCTGTTCAGATCCGCAAGCTGCCAAGAGAGGGAAAGTGGTGGGGTCAGAAACAGAAAGACAACAGCAAACTTAACCATCATCATAATAATAAATATTATTTATACCCCACCCTCCCTGGCCAGAGCTGGGCTCAGGGCGGCTAACACCAATAAAATCACAGTAAAAACATAATGGGGGGAAAGGGGGGGGGGAGAAACAATTTAAAATACAAGTTAAAATGCAATTTAAAATGCAGCCTCATTTTAAAGTAGCTGATAAATCAAGACCATAAGGGGACAGAAACATAAGGGTCAGACTGAGGCCAAACCAAAGGCCAGGCGGAACAGCTCCATTTTGCAGGCCCTGCGGAAAGATGTCAAATCCCGCAGGGCCCTAGTCTCTTGTGACAGAGCGTTCCACCATGTCGGGGCCAGTACTGAAAAGCCCCTGGCCCTAGTTGAAACTAATCTAACCTCCTTGAGGCTTGGGACCTCCAAAGTGTTGTTATTTGTGGACCTTAAGGTCCTCCGCAGGGCATATTAGGAGAGGTGGTCCCATAGGTACGTGGCCTGAAACACAGGGTTGCCAGAGAAGCTGGCCATTGGCGTCCCACACTGCGGCACACAGAATCCCGAATCTGTGTTCAGCGAATTGCCTCCAATGACAAGTGCCAGTTTAAGTCATCCATGTACAGCTGACTTGAACCTCTGTATTCAGAAGTGCCTGATCTTGTAATCCCTGCTCCTCTCAGCTCATAAGACACCCAGCCAAGCACACAAGGGTTAGCCCACCCCCCTTTGACTCCGTAAACTCATCCCCGGTGCCCCCTCCCCTACAAAAAGCATTTTTCAGAACATTTTGCACAAGCAAACAAGGAAGATAACAACACAAGAAAATTCAAAACAGTGGCAATGATTTGCACGTTTTTTCAAAATCCAATTATAATTACCTAGTTCACTTCATTTGACGGTATTGATAAACCTGATTCAGTGATGGTCGGATAGTCATTTATACTTCCAGCACCCCCTGCCTCCCCTCTAGAGAATCCCACGACCCCCTCTGGGAACCACTGCAAGTAATAAACAATTATGTTGTACAAGCTTCCGTAGACATCAGAAGGCAGCCCAGTATCAGGAGGCTTTTAATGTCTGATGTATTGTGTGTGTGTGTGTGTCTGTGTGTGTGTGTGTTTTTAATATTTTGTTGGAACCAACCAGAGTGGCTGGGACAACCCTGTCAGATGGGCAGGGCACAAGTGAATAATAATTACTATTACTGCCTTCTTTTACCTCCATGCGGCGGATGTCAATGGACAGGACGGTGGTGAAGAAGAGCATCTGGAGGAAGAAGTCAGACACCAAGCCCACCACAGCAAAAAGGCAGAATTCCTGCAAGGCACAAGAGAGGAGGGTGTTTGTTAGCTGCTGTACTAAGCTCCCAGCAGGGAGAGTCACCCCAGAGCAGGCAGCAAATGCAGATCTTTGTGCAGCAAGAAACAGTGTGCAGCTGGGAGCTGGCTATGCCAGACATGACTCAGCAGTTCTCACTCAACAACAGGAGCAGCAGTTCCAGGTTTTTTTTTCTTTAATATAATTTTTATTCATTTTCTCATTAAACAATATTTTCACTTTACATCACCAATCCAATCTTTCCGCACTCTGCCGAGCGCAAGACTTCCTTCCCCAAACCCCCTTCAACAAGCTTTCTATTACAAATCTGTATCTTGCATTTATAACTTAAAGTCCACGTCGTAGGAATCATTTCAGTCCTGCTAGTGTCTTCAAACTTTCGCAATGATTATTAACATAATCGATAAATTTACTCCAGTCTCTCTGGAATTTTGAGTCCTCCTGGTTCCTGATTCTGAAAGTCAGTTTTGCCAGTTCTACATAGTCCATCATTTTCGTCTGCCACTCCGCAATCGTTGGTATTTCCTGTAATTTCCACTTTGGGGCTAATAAAGTTATTGCCGCAACTGTGGCGTACAAAAATAGTCTCTGGTCCGCTTTCGCAATTTCTTCCCCCATCAACCCCAGCAAAAATGCTTCCGTTTTTGGGGGGAAGGTGTATTTAGGATCTGTTTCAGGATCCGTGCTGCCCAGTGCAGGGAGCAGGGAGGAGGTAAGGGTATGTGTGAACATGTGCGTTCCCACATCTCTTGATACAAGGGGTCACCTATTTGAGGGACCAATTCTACCTCCAGAGAGCTGAGTAGGCTAAACCCAGGGGGTAATGAGGTACATGTCCTTAGCCAAAGAGTGCAGCACCAGACCTCAAGCGAACGGGGCGAGGGTCAAAAGCACATGAAGCCTGCGACAACTTGGCTCCCTATTGCCAGGATTCCTTGGACTCTGTGACAAGCACACAGAGCATTATCTCTTATGCGTCCTTCACGTTCAGGGCCACAGATAAGGGGCAGACAAGCAGACCTGTTCCAGGCACCATTATTGCAAAGATGCAGAAATCAGGGCTGGAAGGTTTGGATTTCAGCCACCAGAATCTGCCGCCATTCTGCTGCTACAGCACAGGAGGCATAAAGGTTCTGCCTATCAGCTCTTCCTATCAGCTCAAAATACGCTTTCTGTCCCATCCAAAGGATCTTAACGATATTTAATCTATGAACTGTGGAGAAGGGAACAGAGACAAGCAACCCTTTCAGGCCACGACAAGCTTCCAAGAGGAAGTCCCGCCAGGAACAGACCCAGTTCAGGGAGTGGACTATTATGAAGCAGCCTTCAACAGGCTGCGGGCCTTACAATGGTAGTGACGGAAAGCAATCCCTGAGACATATGCAAGTCTCAACACACTGAGCGGCTTTCAATGTAAAATGTGAGTTACATTATGGGAGGGCTGTTTCAAGCCCTGCAAGAAGCTGTTGCAGGAGAGGGACTGTGAGCAACGTCATAGGGACCAAGGAGAACTCCCTTGTTATGTTTTGCTATGGGATGCTGGCTGTTGTTTATGTAATCTTGTTATATTTACAGTACTGAAACATGGTTGTTTTGTTTTTTGCATGTTACTACATTTGCTATTGTGTCATTTTGGTCTGTTGTTATGAAATCGCTTTTGCACTGTTTGGTTTTGAAACGCGTTCCCCTTTTCTTTGTTGTAAGCTGCTTTGAGCACAATTTTTTGGGAGGGAAAGTGGCATATGGATGAATGAATGAAATGCCACACTCACCCCTATCTGAACTGCATCTAGAGCAGCCTTTCTCAACCAGAGGGTCCCCAGATGTTGTTGAACTACAACTCCCATCACCCCTAGCTAACAAGGCCAGAGCTCAGGGATGATGGGAGTTGTAGTCCAACAACATCTGGGGACCCACAGATTGATGTTTGATACATTACTGTATTTTAATATTCTGTTGGAAGCTGCCCAGAGTGGCTGGGGAAACCCAGCCAGATGGGCAGGGTATAAATAAAAATTATTATTATTATTATTTCCAAGGATGCTCTGCAGGTGGTGGGGAATTGCCAGGCTAAACCAACCCCCCACCCCACCCCACCCCAAGAAGCCAAGCAGGGCTTCTGCCCCATGGGAACCCACCAAGTACCTGGATAGCTGGGACGAAGGTGAAGTAGCCAATCAGAATGATCCCCAGCTCTGTAGCCATGTTCTTCATAATTGACCAACTCTCGTTGCTCAAACCTGGGGAAAAGGGACAAATGCAGACGTACGGTTAAGGTGGGTGATTGGAGGCTGGGGGCCTGCTTGACCTGCAGCGACTGCCCAACGCACAAACATTTTAAGAGGGCAGTGGCATTGATTTACAACAGGGGAGACTTGTTGGCCTAGGGGGCCAGGTCTTTATCTCCCCTGCCACTTGGTCCAACTTTGGTAGCTGGGTGGGACCACCCACTCGCCAATCATCTAATGTAACAATGTCAAATGTAAAATTAAATGTAAAATTTAAAATTTTAAAAGATGATGCTGTTAAGGTGCTACACTCAATATGCCAGCAAGTTTGGAAAACTCAGCAGTGGCCAGAGGACTGGAGATGATCAGTCTACATCCCAATCCCAAAGAAGGGCAGTGCTAAAGAATGCTCCAACTACCGCACAATTGCACTCATTTCACACGCTAGCAAGGTTATGCTTAAAATTCTACAAGGAAGGCTCAAGCAGTATGTGGACCGAGAACTCCCAGAAGTGCAAGCTGGATTTAGAAGAGGCAGAGGAACCAGAGACCAAATTGCAAACATGCGCTGGATTATGGAGAAAGCTAGAGAGTTCCAGAAAGACATCTACTTCTGCTTCATTGACTATGCAAGAGCCTTTGACTGTGTCGACCACAGCAAACTATGGCAAGTTCTTAAAGAAATGGGAGTGCCTGATCACCTCATCTGTCTCCTGAGAAATCTCTATGTGGAAGAAATATCAACAACCTCAGATATGCAGGTGACACAACCTTGATGGCAGAAAGTGAGGAGGAATTAAAGAACCTTTTACTGAGGGTGAAAGAGGAGAGCGCAAAATATGGTCTGAAGCTCAACATCAAAAAAACCAAGATCATGGCCACTGGTCCCATCACCTCCTGGCAAATAGAAGGGGAAGAAATGGAGGCAGTGAGAGATTTTACTTTCTTGGGCTCCATGATCACTGCAGATGGTGACAGCAGCCACGAAATTAAGAGACGCCTGCTTCTTGGGAGGAAAGCAATGACCAACCTAGACAGCATCTTAAAAAGTAGAGACATCACCTTGCCAACAAAGGTCCGTATAGTTAAAGCTCTGGTTTTCCCAGTAGTGATGTATGGAAGTGAGAGCTGGACCATGAAGAAGGCTGATTGCTGAAGAATTGATGCTTTTGAATTATGGTGCTGGAGGAGACTCTTGAGAGTTCCATGGACTGCAAGAAGATCAAACCTCTCCATTCTGAAGGAAATCAGCCCTGAGTGCTCATTGGAAGGACAGATCGTGAAGCTGAGGCTCCAATACTTTGGCCACCTCAGGAGAAGAGAAGACTCCCTGGAAAAGACCCTGATGTTGGGAAAGATGGAGGGCACAAGGAGAAGGGGACGACAGAGGACGAGATGGTTGGATAGTGTCTTTGAAGCTACAAACATGAGTCTGCACAAACTGCGGGAGGCAGTGGAAGACAGGAGTGCCTGGCATGCTCTGGTCCATGGGGTCACGAAGAGTCGGACACGACTAAACGACTAACAATGTCATGTGAGTGGCAGTCACCAAGAAGGACTGAACCCCCTGCGCAACAGCTGCTTTTTGCAGGAGAAGCAGCTGTGTGTCTTAAGCGCTCCACAGCAAGCATCACATATGGAGACAGGTGAGTGTAGTTTGAGGAAACCGCCTCAGAAGCCAAATGAGGCCTGGCATTGGTCCGCAGGACAGAGGCTCCCCACCCCTTCTTCAAAATGACAAAAATTATTAACAGAACAAAAGTCATACGCAACATGTAAAAATCAAAGGGTTGCTGAACTCCCAAAGTTCAAAGTGCTCTTCTGGAGGGACAGGTAACTTCACACTTCAGTTTCGTGCCTCTGTTGTCAGGAACCAGCCAGCATACTTGACACGTAAGGGGAAGCTGGAGAAGTGGCTGGAGAATGCAACTGGCTTTGCTACTTTTGAGACATTTGGTGCTCCTGGGTCAACTACACTACTAAAATTCAATGAGAGGAGGAACAGTTCCTTACTTGGTTTTGTGCAAATTGTTACCTTCACTGAAAGTGAAGCAGCAATTTACTACCTCCACTGATAGTGTGTCCCTGCCAGTTGCTGGAAACTACAGGAGGGGAGTTTACTCTTGTGCAACTTGGCCTGATCCAGCGGGCTCTTTTTAGGACATACGGTATTAAAATAAGCTTAAATCAACCTCTACACACACACACGACAAAGATATCAAACTGCTTGCTTTGTAATTGGGTCTCCTGTGCTCCTTAGCTATGCATATTGAGACTGGATTGCAAAGCAGGATTGCTAGGTTCCTCCTGTATTTCCTAATGAGTGTCATGCAGTAATCTCGGTGTGTTTAATCTGGTGTCAATTGAGCAACAGGCTTCCGTCTGTCATGGGGCCTGTCCCCCAGGGTGCTCTGACCCACGCCAATATACTCCCCCGTGCCTTTTAAGACCCAGAGTGACTGCTGGAGCATGGATTGCCACAGAGGAAAGATCACAGCTCAGCAACAGAGGGATTACTTTGCAAGCACTGATCTCAGGTGCCAGGTGTGGGAAAGACCTTGTCAAGCCACTGCCGATCAGAACAGATTGGGAGCCAGTGTAGCATAGTGGTTAAGAGCGGTAGTCTCATAATCTGGGGAACCGGGTTCGCGTCTCCGCTCCTCCACATGCAGCTGCTGGGTGACCTTGGGCTAGTCACACTTCTCTGAAGTCTCTCGGCCTCACTCACCTCACAGAGTGTTTGTTGTGGAGGAGGAAGGGAAAGGAGATTGTTAGCCGCTTTGAGACTCCTTAAGGGGAGTGAAAGGTGGGATATCAAGTCTCTCCCCCCCCCCAAAAAAACCAGACCAGAGATGGGCCAATGGTCTGGCAGAACTTGCCATCTTCGTTCCACGTACCTTGCGCAATCCTCAACTTCACTTCCAGGTCGACGGGCGTGGAAACGACAGATTTCGTGAGGACCAGCACATTCTCTAGGCCAATCACTACCACCAGGTAAGGGAAAATCTCCCTGGAGGAAAAACGGAGGGTAAACATATAGAAAGTGGAATTGCCTGGCCTAAGTAACCGGAGCAAGTCTCATTCTCAGAAGGGAATGGCTGAAGCTCACTGGGTGGCCTTTTTTTTATATATATAAAATTTTTATTGGCTTTTCAACATATATTATAAGACATTACAAACAACAAACACAAACAAACGAACATATAAACATGTATAATTTCATAAATTTTTTTCTTGTACCCAATTTCAACAACTTCCCCATGCCTCCCTTTTCTGCATCCCTGTTTTAAAATTTTTCAGCAACCCCTGATCTAAATAACTTATAAATTCCTTTCTTTAACCCTTTTCTTTCCTCTTGTCCAATCATTTATCGCTGCAAATCTGCTATGCTTTACCCATGACATTTTAACACTCACTAATTTTGCACTCTCACTGGGTGGCCTTGGGCAGATCACTATCTCCCAGCCGAACCGACCTCACGGGGTTGTTGTGGGGATTAAATGAGAAGTGGGGGGACCACCTTGAGCTCTGGGGGTGGGGTGGGGGAGGTAGGCAGTAGAGAATGAGGTCAAACAATCCTTTAAAAGATTGTGTAGTAGTAGTAGTAGTAATAAATAATAATAATAATAATAATAATTTTATATGCCACCCATCTGGCTGGGTGCATGTAGTCCATCAAACATTAAAAGCTTCCCTAAACAGGGCTGCCTTCAGATGTCTTCTAAAAGTCTGGTAGTTGTTTATTTCTTTGACATCTGATGGGAGGGCGGGTGCCGCTACAGATACAGCCCTCTGCCTGGTTCCCTGTAACTTGGCTTCTCACAGTGACATAACCACCAGAAGGCCCTTGGCGCTGGACCTCAGTGTCCAGGCAGAATGTTGGGGGTGGAGACTCTCCTTCAGGTCTACTGGACCAAGGCCATTTAGGGCTTTCAAGGTCAGCACCAACACTTTGAATTGTGCTGGGAAACGTACTGGGAGCCAATGTAGGTTTTTCAAGACCGGTGTTATGTGGTCTTGGCGGCCGCTCGCCAGTTTCCAGCCTAGCTGCCGCATTATGGATTAGTTGTAGTTTCTGGGTCACCTGCAAAGGTAGCCCCACATAGAGCGCATTGCAGTAGTCCAAGCGGAAGATAACTAGAGCATGCGCCACTCTGGCGAGGCAGTCCACAGGCAGATAGGGTCTCAGCCTGCGTACCAGATGGAGCTGGTAAACAGCTGCCCTGGACACAGAATTGACCTACGCCTCCATGGACAGCTGCGAGTCCAAAATGACTCCCAGGATGTGCACCTGGTCCTTCAGGGGTACAGTTAGGGGGGCTATTGGAAAATAGGAGCTACTGGAAAATAAATATCTTTAGGAAGGCAGGCAATACTATTTACTATGAACACATCTGACAAAGCATACTTCAGGTGCCGGCATTTACCATTCCCCCACATTCAACAAGAAGAGCAAACAAGGCAGCTGGGGTCTCAGATCAACTTGGCATGGATCCAAAGTGACCGTCCAGTTAAGGGAAGCCTGGCTCTCCTATCAGAGACAGCGGTGTTATGGTGCTACAAGGGGAAGGTCACGGGGAGAGATGTGGTAATGCTCTTCTGTGTTTGCGTGGGAAGGTGATGCAAGACTCCGACAAAGGGCAGGAGGGGGAAAGGAAAGACTGAGTGCATCTCAAGGCCCCCCAAGAGAGATACTGGTCCCTAATTCCTGGGCGCGTGGGTGGGGGTCATCCTCTTCCCATCAACTCTTAGCTTTGTGTGATAAATAGCAAATCCATGGGGCAGAATATGTTAAACTTGATGAAATGATTTCTGCTGCTTTCTAACGTTGTGATGCATGATGAAGCTAATCACCCCAGCCATGGGAGCTAGAAAATTGCTCTACAAAAAAACTGCTCCACGGGGGCTAGAAAATTTCAAATGCTAAAACATGGGAGACTGAAGAAGGTAGTAAATGGGCTTCTTGGTACAGAATCCACATTCAACAGTTTGCAGGTGTAAATGCTGAAGGAATTATATCCTGGGTAATATATTGTATTTGATATTAAAGTTCTGTGATCTACAAGATCTGGTTGTCCTGTGTCTGCATAAAAGCTAGCTCTGGCCTGTAGGAAATTATTTATACAGGATGCAATTTTTGTCAAGCACACAAGGTTTAAAACATCTGGATTTATACCGGAGAGCTACCTTGTTACAAGAGGTTATTCTGTGGCTTCCAAAGATTAGTGTTGTTTTGGCGAGAGCCAGTGGAGCTACTGGTTTCTATTGGGACATTTTCTGGCAAAAAATGTCAGGTTAGAACAGGGGCTTCTATCAATTTATGACCTGTCTCTTAATCTTAATCTGGTAGCCATTGGGGTGTGTTTGTTCTAATAATGTGTCCACCTCTGAGCCAATTCACCTGCCAGAAAGACACAGGTAAAATCCCAGTTCTGATTCATGTTTGGTGTAGATGAAGGTGTTTGCAAATGAATTTGTTGTACTCATATTGTGCATTTTTAGGTATCCACCTAACGGAGCTCATCTCAGCAGAAGGATAATACAGTTTGCTCAGGCAGGTATGAGACATTGTTTGGAAAGGAGGTCATTAATATGGCAGGTATAGGGAGGAACTAAAGGAGAACAGCAGCTCTTTTGCAACCATCTTAGAATCATAGAATCATAGAGTTGGAAGAGACCACAAGGGCCATCGAGTCCAACCCCCTGCCAAGCAGGAAACACCATCAGAGCACTCCTGACATATGGTTGTCAAGCCTCTGCTTAAAGACCTCCAAAGAAGGAGACTCCACCACACTCCTTGGCAGCAAATTCCACTGTCAAACAGCTCTTACTGTCAGGAAGTTCTTCCGAATGTTTAGGTGGAATCTTAACCAGCTCCTGCCAGTTAGATTAATTTAGATGCTTACCCTCCATTGAGCGTAGGTGTCAGGCCGAAGAGTGTGCACAATCCAACCGACATGAGCAGAGAACTCAGGACCGTCACAACCGCAGCCAGAGCCAAGCCCCATTTTGATTTCACCATGTCAATCTTCCCTGAGGGAGAGAAAGCAAAGCCTCCAGAACCATCGGATGAAAGTAAGACACAGGAACAAAGCCGTGGAGGCAGGACACATGCATTCGCTAACCAGACCATGGGAAAGGCAGAAAAGGTGCCATCCACAGATTGATGTGCAAATGGGTCTGCATGTCTCTCTCAACTCACAACACAATCCATCACTCTAAAATGAGGTTCACACCAGGGTGTGCAAAAGCAGCACCTTGAAGGATGGGACACAACAAGAAATGTCACCTATCCCAAAACCCCAAAACAGTGTTTCTGTTTCTTAAGGTTCCAGAAAGCGTCTCTGTCTCTCACACACAATACCAAGTGCAGTGGTACCTCTGGTTACGTGTTTAATTTGTTCCGGAGGTCCGTTCTTAACCTGAAACTGTTCTTAACCTGAAGCACCACTTTAGCTAATGGGGCCTCCCGCTGCCGCCGTGCGATTTCTGTTCTCACCCTGAAGCAAAGTTCTTAACCCGAGGTACTATTTCTGGGTTAGTGGAGTCTGTAACCTGAAGCGTATGTAACCTGAAGTGTATATAACCCGGGGTGCCACTGTACTGCTCTGGCTATTAAATAAAGGGTGCTGCATTTATTACCCTTTCCCCCCAGCAAAGTCAGTCTGCTCAGAGACACAACTCTAAAGGCTCTGTGCCTCTCTATTGCTGTATTAAAACCAGGGGTGGGGGGCAGCACACACGGTCCCTTGAGCCCCCCTCCTCGCAATGCCCTAATCTGCCCTTTACACTTACGCGTAGAGAAGTAGATGTAGGCAAAGAGGATGATGTAGGTGGTCACAAGGGGAATGAGCTCAGCGATGCCGATCTCTTCCTTGAAGTGGACGTGGGTGATGTGCTCTTCCCGCAGGGTGCAGTTGGGGCTGGGGTGCAGCGCCTTGAGGCGGGAGCGGAGGCTGGCGAGGAACCTGCCGTGGAAAGCACAGGGGCAACTCACAGCTCCTACAAAGCACATGCATGCAGTGCTCCTTGTCTTAAAAGAGAAAAACCAACTTTCACATAAGTTACAGGGCACACAGCAAAGCTGCCCTATTTTTGTAACCTGTGTAGCAGCCGTAAGAGGCTCGGTGTTTCACAACCACGGCTACTATTCTAATCCACTAGTTCTGAATTGTGCCTCAGTATTTGCATAGGCAAAGGAAGGTTTTGCATATAGGCTTTGCCAGTGTGTCGAGCGTAAAAAGAGATGTTAACATGACATTTTGACATGCGATCATTCAGGGGAGAAAACGACATGGATTTAACAATCCCTGTTAGGAAAACATGCTAAAGGCAGCCTTGAGAAAACGAAATACAGTCCTGGAGTATGAACAACACATGGAATAAGGGAGAAGCATTTTCCGAAGCTGTAGGCGACTGTTTCATCATCTTCTGGATGAAATCGCGAAATACCTGGAATCATAGCGCTGAAGACCCAGGGTAATGGTGTAGGTTACCACTCGCTTCCGGTTATATAGGTTCACCCCGCTGTACTTCCCTGGGACTCCGAACAGCAGGTCTGAGGAAAGAAGAGGGACGCATGAGGTTTCAAAGTCGCACAACCGGGAAGCAAATGAGGCTCCCCAAGCTTAATGAAGACTATCACACACTGCTCTGGTTGCCACATCCCCAAAAAGAAACAATACAACAGAGCTGGGAAAGGCATCAAAAAGGGCAATTAAATCAAGCTAGGAACTGTAGCATGTTCCTTATGACAGACAACTT
This sequence comes from Podarcis raffonei, assembly GCF_027172205.1. Classification (NCBI taxonomy): domain Eukaryota; kingdom Metazoa; phylum Chordata; class Lepidosauria; order Squamata; family Lacertidae; genus Podarcis; species Podarcis raffonei. The sequence goes on along the minus strand of NC_070613.1, from coordinate 2,860,437 downwards.
AAAGGATTTGTATCTTTTTAAGTACAAAAAAGGGCAATTAAAACAAGCTAGGAACTGTAGCATGTTCCTTATGACAGACAACTTAAAAGATTTGTATCTTTTTAAGTACAAAAAAGGGCAATTAAAACAAGCTAGGAACTGTAGCATGTTCCTTATGACAGACAACTTAAAGGATTTGTATCTTTTTAAGTACAAAAAAGGGCAATTAAAACAAGCTAGGAACTGTAGCATGTTCCTTATGACAGACAACTTAAAAGATTTGTATCATGCTACCTCCAGGGTCAGAGGCATCATGTCTTTGAATACCAGGTGCTGGGGAATAACAGCAACAGGGGAGGGTGGCTGCCCTCACGTCCTGCTGATCAGCTTTCCATGGGCATCTGGTTGGCTACTGTGGATCAGCTTTTGGTCAGATCCAAAAATGCTCTCCTTTTAGTTGATGTCAAAACTCTCTTCCTGGCTCTGACATGGCAGAACAGCTGTTCTCCAATATTCAGGCCAGCCTCCCAACACCTGATCAAGGACAAGCTAGATACCATTATGTAAGAAAGCTGAGGGCAAACCAATTCCATTTCACTATGGCATTGTTGTTGTTGTTTTCCACGTAGTTTTTTTTCATTAATTCTCCAAAGATATTTCAAAGCAGTTTTTTAAAAACATATTTTCTTCTTGACTTCCCACCCCATCTCTTCTGGGTTTTTTTTTTACTCCTTTTTATTCGTTGTCCTATACAGTAGAACCTCGACTTACCACCGCCCCTACTCGTGAACAATTTGACTCGTGACCGCGGCCAACCCGGAAGTAAATACCGGGTTTGCTGTGATTCACGCACACACAGAAGCAGCTTCTGCCATCTGCACATGCGCAGAACGGCGCTGCCGCCAAATGCGCACGCACAGAACTGCGCTTCTACCAGTGACCCGGATTGACTCATGAACGGACCTTTGGAACGGATTCCGTACATGAGTAGAGGTTCCACTGTATTACGTATGTTTTTGCTGCCTAAACACCAAATCACTGGTTCTTTCAATAATCCACTGTTTATACTTCGAATCCTGCCTGCGACTTCATGTATGGGTGATAGTTTGACTTCTAACCCATCCATGATCTCCGTTCCTCCTTAAACGTTTCATCATTATGTCCTCTTAATTTAACAATTTCGCCATTTCAGCATAGTCCGTCAGTTTTAGAAGCTGGTTGGTGATCCTTCATTCCACTTCTGTGCATATTAAGTTCCAACTGCCTGTTGTCACATTATTCCTAGTGAAAAGGCTTTGGCTTTTTTAGGGATTGTCAGTTTAAACATCCTTTTCAATTTATTATACTATCATTTCCCCAAAACCCTTCACCTTTCCACAGGACCACCACATGTAGCATTGCTAAGCTGGTTGTCAGGGGAGACGTGAGTCGGGCCCATTGGATGTTCCACAAGTAATTCCCCTACTAATCTCTTCTCATGCAAGATCTCATACCTTTGGGGGTAGCCGATGTCTGTAATGTCTTTGGTTCATGCTGGTGGATCGTTCTGATAACATCCGGGTCAGCACTGAAGAGTTCCTGGTCATTCTGCCAGAAGTTTCCTGGGGACAGCAGCAGGCAGCCATGTTCAGGAAGCAAGCCTCGAAGCTTCTTTAAATTGGGAAGGAGATCGGTTACCTGAAGGCAGATTTCTTCCAGACTTTTGATTCTGGAGCTGAAGGGAGGGGGGAGAAAAGCCAAGAGTTGCAGCAGATCAAGAGTATCCGCAAATAGTCAAAGCAGAAAGGGACACTGCAATTCCAATGATTATTCATTCCAGTGATTCAGAAAGTGGTCACAAATATCAAATTCATTTTTGCAAGTATCCATCAGTTCTCTGAAGTGGCAAATTGCCTGTGAGCTCTCTTATGCCTATGGTTATCGTATTTTTCACCCCATAGGACGCACTGGCCCATAGGACGCACCAAGTTTTTTCGGGGGGAAATAAAGAAAAAAAATTATTTCCCCCCCCAGGCGCTTGTGGGGCCGGCAGCGGGGAGAAGCGCTCTTCTCCCCGCTGCCCGGCTGCAGACCAGGTCCGGGGACAGCGGGAAGACGCGCTGCGCCTCCCAGCTGTCCCCGGAGCTTGCGGGGCAGGCAGCGGGGAGAAGCGCTCTTCTCCCCGTCGCCCGCCTGCAGACCAGGTCGGGGGACAGCGGGAAGACGCGCTGCGCCTCCCAGCTGTCCCCGGAGCTTGCAGGGCTGGCAGCGGGGAGAAGCACGCGTCTCCCCGCTGTCAGCCTCCAAACCACATCGGGAGATTTTTGGAGGGGAAAAAGTGCGTCCTATAGGGCGAAAAATATGGTATTTTATATTCATATGCTCTACTGTTAAAAATTATGGTCTGGGCTCTGGTGGTTTTCCTTTCAGATATATTCCCTTTCTATGGTCATTCCAAAACACCTTAGCCAAAGTCATTTTTCCTCTTCTCCTGCTGTTACCATGTCTCCATCACTTCTGCATTACAGTGGTACCTCGGGTTAAGTACTTAATTCGTTCTGGAGGTCCGTTCTTAACTGAAACTGTTCTTAACCTGAAGCACCACTTTAGCTGATGGGGCCTCTTGCTGCTGCTGTGCCGCCAGAGCACGATTTCTGTTCTCATCCTGAAGCAAAGTTCTTAACCCGAGGTACTATTTCTGGGTTAGCGGAGTCTGTAACCTGAAGCGTACGTAACCCAAGGTACCACTGTACTATCTACATTGTCCTCAAGCTCCCAGCCCTTATATTTGAGGTTCTCCACCTCTTCCATCTCTCACTGTTCCTGTTCCTTGCAACTCTGCTCTGCAGACAAGCAGAACTGCCACCAAGGGACTCATGGTCAGTTAACAGCTTCAAAAGCAGGTAGGTCTACCCAAAACAAGGAGAAGGAATCAGCAATCCAAATCCAGGTTTTGCATCCAGCGCAAATACAGGATATGTGGACTGACCATGCAGAAGCTGAGATACATGGTTCCAAATATCTCCACATACCGCAGACAAAGTCAGGAACAGAAGGTGCAAACAGAATCAAGGCTCTTGGAGCTCTGAGTCAAAGAACGTTCATATTTATTGCTTTTTATTATTATTATCATTACTATTATTTATTACACTTATCTACTGCCCTTCATCTGAAGATCTCAGGGTTGTTCACAAGATAAAGATACTTCGTATACAGTAGGAATGCTGGCTCCCTGCACCAGCACACACCGACCAACGTGATCAAGAGCATATTAGGAGAACAACTTGGGTTCTGTAGCAGACCGTGAAGACTAGGTTTAGTTTATATAATTTACAGTTCAAGTATTTTGAAGAGATGGTGAATCAGTTGGCATCAGATTAACCGCCTAGGAAAGAGAGCCAGGACAAGGGAGTAAAGCCTCTGAACAAGAGAAACTCTCCACAAATACAAAGGTCAAGAGATCCCTCTGAAAAGCCAGGAAATCAGCAAGTCTCAGGCTGCCCAATTCTGGATCCAATATTATATGTTCTACCAGCATGATGAAGCTCATCACATACAGTATTTTTCGCTCCATAAGATGCACCTGACCATAAGACGCATCTAGTTTTTAGAGGAGGAAAGGGGGAAAGCCCCATTTTTTGAGGAACAGCTCACAGTTGTGCAGCTTCTTTTGCAAAGGAGAAAAGCCTGTAATACTGTAATAAAAATACTGTAAACCGCTCTCTGATCCTCTGATAAAGGTGGCATATAACAAACGAATAATTGAGGTTCACCTACCCGTCTTGCAGGGCATGGTTTCTGATTTCCTCCACTAGCTGGAAGACACGGGAGAGCGGGGACCGAAACACATCAACAGCCAGGAACGTCTTGGGCCATGGAGAGACAGTGGCTTTCACCAGGACCTGCTGAATGTAGGCTACAGGAGCGCCTGTGTACTGGGAGGGAGAAAATGAGATGAGACAAATTTATGACAGGAGACCAAAGTTGCAGCAAAGTACTCTTCAACCAGCTCCCTATAATAGTTTCTATGTGCCATTTGTTTAGCTAACTGTATCCAAGCCTCTTTGTGCTGCAGCTTTTTTGCTACAAGGGTGGAACAGAAGCTCAATGCAAGAACACATGCTTCAGAGCTATTCTGGGCCTTAGAAATATGAAAGTTAGTGAAAGGCAATACCGACAAAAATATAAAAACGGCGGCTGCGTTTTCTCTGAGCTAAGGCACCCCAAATGCTACCAGGCTCCTCCTCTTCACTTCATGCGTGCTCGTTGCACACACTGTGGTAGTAACAATACTACTATGAGAGGCACAAATACAAGATGGGTGACACCTGGCTTGAGAGCACTACATGTGAAAAGGATCTAGGAGTCTTGGTTGACCACAAACTAGACATGAGCCAACAGTGTGACGCGGCAGCTAAAAAAGCCAATGCAATTCTGGGCTGCATCAATAGGAGTATAGCATCTAGATCAAGGGAAGTAATAGTGCCACTGTATTCTGCTCTGGTCAGACCTCACCTGGAGTACTGTGTCCAGTTCTGGGCACCACAGTTCAAGAAGGACACTGACAAACTGGAACGTGTCCAGAGGAGGGCAACCAAAATGGTCAAAGGCCTGGAAACGATGCCTTATGAGGAACGGCTAAGGGAGCTGGGCATGTTTAGCCTGGAGAAGAGGAGGTTAAGGGGTGATATGATAGCCATGTTCAAATATATAAAAGGATGTCATATAGAGGAGGGAGAAAGGTTGTTTTCTGCTGCTCCAGAGAAGCGGACACGGAGCAATGGATCCAAACTACAAGGAAGAAGATTCCACCTAAACATTAGGAAGAAATTCCTGACAGTAAGAGCTGTTTGACAGTGGAATTTGCTGCCAAGGAGTGTGGTGGAGTCTCCTTCTGTGGAGGTCTTTAAGCAGAGGCTTGACAACCATATGTCAGGAGTGCTCTGATGGTGTTTCCTGCTTGGCAGGGGGTTGGACTCGATGGCCCTTGTGGTCTCTTCCAACTCTATGATTCTATGATTCTATGAATAGTAACGGTACCCAGTCAGGCCTCTCGTTCGGCTCTCCTTGCTGGTGGGTTGGGTAGGCTGGAGGCTGCGCGTAGTCCTTCACAGGGGTGGTGTATTCAACAGGTCCAGTGCCGGGCAATGGGAGTTTCAGCAGTGGGTAGCTGCAAGGCAGAAAACAGGCAGCGAAACAATTTTTTGGCAAGCCCAAGCAATGAAATAAAAAAAATGGGTGAAGACTTTATGTCCTTTCTCCCACCCTGAAACTGAACATCCATGACAAATGCCAGAAGTCATGTGCAGAAGTCATGCGGTGCTTTAAAAGACCTGCACATTTTTAAAAAGCAGCATGAGCGTTTGCAGGCAAGAACATTGCTGAGGCCTCAAAGCAAACCGATTCCACTTCAAGGCAGCCACGTCCCATTGTCACACAACTCTCACAGATTCAAAATTTTCCTCTGACCTTCAGCTGCTTCTGCACTTCCAACATTTCCTTCAACTGTGAACTAGCGAAAATTGCCAAGGCCTTTTTTAAACAGAACACAGTATTGCTCTGTATGATTTAAAATACAGAGAATACAGACTCTGAGAACTCTGGGAACACACTCCCCACCCACCCTCAAATTCCTTCCCCTCAAATAATTCCTTCAGACTGCAACAGCAGAAGTAGCTATGGCCGAAATTTTAACAGGCAAACCAGTTTGAGAAAACAGACTTTCTGTTAAAAGAAAATTAATTCTGGCTGCATCTCTTCTGTCTCTCTTCTCTTGCAGCGGTTTTCCATATGAAAGAGAACATGATGTTTTCTCTTGCTGCCAAGTCCTATGGCAAGGTCACAATTCTGTTTATTAGTGACCAATACCTTCTTACACTCATGCCAAATGTTTCATAGCAGCAAGACACCGTTGCTATAACACTGCCAGCCACATGACTACCTAGTCCGGCATTGCAAAGGCACTCCAGGACTAAAGGAGACAAAGGGAGCAGGAAAAAGTTTGGACAGAATAAAATATTTCTTCCTCTTTGAAAGTTAATGGAAATGGGAGTACATCCCACACAGCTTCAGAGCCTTACTAAGCAGCCAAGCCTACACAGCGATGAAAGAAAAGCCCTTTCATGTCAGACATTTTAGCCCACTACTGCAATTCGGCACCTCTCAAAAGATCTGCTAACCCAAACCACAAGTACAGTGGTACCTCGGGTTAAGTACTTAATTCGTTCCGGAGGTCTGTTCTTAACCTGAAACTGTTCTTAACCTGAAGCACCACTTTAGCTAATGGGGCCTCCCGCTGCTGCTGCGCCGCCACTGGAAAACAATTTCTGTTCTCATCCTGAAGCAAAGTTCTTAACCCGAGGTACTATTTCTGGGTTAGCAGAGGCTGTAACCTAAAGCGTATGTTACCTGAAGCATATGTAACCCGAGGTACCACTGTACTGAGAAGTCTACCCTGTCCACAAAAATTGCGGAAGGCAATCCATAGCGTTCCTGAATTTTATTAAATTTAGATCCCACCCTTCCTCCCGAGAACTTTAGCTTTTCGTTATGTTGCTAGAGAGAGTAGCTCTAGATATAGTTCTGTACTTTGCTGGTGCTTATCTGAATATTTCATCTCAATGTTTGAAAACAAAATTGAAGCTGCAAAGGTGTAATTTGCTAATTTGCTTCACCCACTTGGGAAAAGGGCAAAACACTGCCCACTGCCGCTGCTGCACGATTTCTGTTCTTATCCTGAAGCAAAGTTCTTAACCCAAGGTAATATTTCTGGTTTAGTGGAGTCTGTAACCTGAAGCATATGTAACCTGAAGCGTATGTAACCCGAGGTACCACTGTATTGGTGCATTTAGTCAAAGGTATCTAAACTTGCCCCGTCTGGGTGTTCTTTGCAGAAACGCAACTGTTTCCTCCTGGGCCCTTTGGCCTCTCCTCAATACTTTCACAGCGTTTTTGAAATGAAAATGCACAACCACGTGGTCCACTTGAAGACAAGGCACACACACGATGGATACTGTGAAAGAGAGACTTTACCAGCAGGCCAGGACACAGAGGCCAGTGAAAAGGATGATAGGGATGGGGCAGGAAGCACACAGCAGCCCGTGGTTGTAGAACGCCCGTGATATCTTCTCCCGCAGTCTGTCAGTCAAGGTCATTCTCAGCTGTCCATCAGCTAACTGCCATCCCGGAATGTATTAGGGCAGTTTCATCAGAGTCCACCATGGGTGGCACTTCAGAAAAGGCACGGCATGCAAAACAGAATTCTGGAAGGGAGAGAAGAGAAGGCAGCAGCTGGTCAGTGCAACGGGCAAACCTTCGCCAAGGGGTACAGAGATTCCTTTCCCACATTAACAGTGCCATCCTGTGCATGTGTACTCAGAAGGCAGGCCCACTCTGTTCAGTGAGACACACGAGCAAAGAAAGGTGCACACAAGACTGCAGACAAAGAGCACTCCTGCAGGGAACTCTCACGCCTGACATAAAAAACTTTTATGTCTTGGCAAAACCCTCTCATTCTCAGAAAATGGCACATGAATCAAACATTTGTGTAATACACTGTAGGTACAAGCTCCAGTGGCTTACAACGGACAGTGGTGCACAGACACAGGACTCAAACCACACATAAGATACCTGGATTTATCAAGTTTTCTAAACTTATTCTGATTTTGCAACTTTTCTTTCCTTGATTTTTCTTCCAGATCTCTCTTACAGCCCTTCTCAGAATTATTTTCCATTTTTTTCCTCAGTGGCCTTCTGGATTTATGATTCCCGAAATGGGAAAACACATGATTTCTGTAAGTGATCCTGGGACCTTTGGTGTGTGCAGCAGGTCTAACAGCAGCAACAACTCTGGAGGAGCTGTGTCTGCCTGGTCGATTGGGCTGCCAACAAACCCAGGAGAAAGAAAGGCATTACCTGGGCTGGTTTAGTTGACCTGACATCAGCAAAGGCAACATGGAGCAACTAACCCTTGATTGCTAAGCAGGTCAGTTGAAACACTGAACTTTCCCATAAGCTCAACCTCAGAAAATAGCTGTGCCATCTGACTCTTGTGATCATCATCGTCTTCAGCCTTGAATGCAGTGTATTTGCCACCAATTGTAACAGAAATGGCATTGAAATACCAAGCAGAAAGAGGAGGAAAAGCAAAGACAAAGAAGACAAAGACAAAGCCTTGAAGAGAATGCCAAGGATTCCAGGATACCCCTTGGGTGTCAACATCTGAAGCACACTTCTCAGTGGCTCGCTACCAGTAATTGATTAAGATAGCAGGTAGCAAAGACCAGGAAGCAGATGGCATCATCCACATACTCTCCTTCACAACACATGCTGATTATCTATGAAACCACTAACAAGCCGAGCTGTATGAGAGATGGCAGAGACAACAGTTTGGCAGAACAGCTATAGTTGAAATTATTTGTGCTTTGCCATGTGCACGACTGCCAAGTCAAACACAGGTGGGAGAAGAAGTATATTTCCCACTCCCTCCACTTTAAAACAAAAACAAAAAACCATAGCGCACTACAGTACGTTTCCGAGCACAATTCAAAGTGTTGGTGCTGACCTTTAAAGCCCTAAACGGCCTCGGTCCTGTATACCTGAAGGAGCATCTCCACCCCCATCATCCAGCCCGGACACTGAGGTCCAGCGCCAAGGGCCTTCTGGCGGTTCCCTCGCTGCAAGAAGTGAGGTTACAGGGAACCAGGCAGAGGGCCTTCTTGGTAGTGGAGCCTGCCTTGCGGAACGCTCTCCTAGCAGATGTCAAGACAATAAACAACTATTCTACTTTTAAAAGACAACTGAAGGCGGCCCTGTTTAGGGAAGTTTTTAATGTCTGATGCTGTATTGTTTTTAATATTCAGTTGGAAGCCGCCCAGAGTGGCTGGGGAAACCCAGCCAGATGGGCGGGATATAAATAATAAATTTTTATTGTAATTATACAATACGTGGGGCTACCTTTGAAGGTGACCCGGAAACTACAACTAATCCAGAACGCAGCAGCCAGACTGGTGACTGGGAGCGGCCGCCGAGACCATATAATACCGGTCTTGAAAAACCTACATTGGCTCCCAGTACGTTATAAATAATAAACAATAAACAAATTAATTATTATTATTATTATATATTATTATTATATTACACGTGCGGGGTGCGCTCCCGCTGCTCGGTCCCAGCGCCTGCCAACCTAGCAGTTCGAAAGCACCCCCGGGTGCAAGTAGATAAATAGGGACCGCTTACTAGCAGGAAGGTAAACGGCGTTCCGTGTGCTGCGCTGGCTCGCCAGATGCAGCTTGTCACGCTGGCCACGTGACCCGGAAGTGTCTCTGGACAGCGCTGGCCCCCGGCCTCTTGAGTGAGATGGGCGCACAACCCCAGAGTCTGTCAAGACGGGCCCGTACGGGCAGGGGTACCTTTACCTTTATCTTTAAGCATATTGTATTTTCAGATAGTGTAAGCACACAATGTTCCTTTATTTCCACCATCATATTCTGATAAGGTGTTGGATAATTCCGCGTGAAGCAACATCACACAAACATGGTAACACCCCAGTCATATAACAAGGTTGTAAAATGCACCAGAAAGAGAATTCAGAAACTAAGCACCCCCTTATTTGTCAACACATTTGCTGTTCCTATGTTTGCTGTGTAGATCTGAAAGACCCTGAAAGTAACAAGTTGTACAGACATGTAGAGCTGGATGAAGCCAGAGAACTTTAGGTAATATTCACAGAGGCACCTTGGGTACCTCTGAAGGCCAGCTGGTGAGGAAGCCATACGTCAGTGGTAAGATGCCCCAGGCCTTGATTCCCAGAAACTCAAGTTTAAAGTATTCTGGGAAACATATTCCTCTGCCTGGGACCCCACAGAGATGCTCCCACTCAGAGCCAATGATCCTGGGCTGGGCATGCCAACGGTCTGACCTTGTCAGCAGAAAGCAGCTTTTATTTTAGAATTATTATTATTTTTAGAATAAACCTGGACAAGGTCAGGGATCAAAAGGTAAATTTGAGGTTTTCGGGACATGGGTAATGAAGGTGTTGATTTTTCCAGTTTCTACTAGGCCACATTTAGACGAGGTATTGTCAAGGATATTACATGTGTGGCCTTTTACCTGGGTCTTAAAAGGCTCAGCGTCTTAACAGCTTATCAAAGGATTACCCAGCAGAAGAACTGAAACCAAACCAGCCAATGATGCAACAACCAATAGTGTGATTTGGTGCTTAGTGCTGAAACAGCCTTGATTATAGATCTCATCAAGAGTACTACTTGTTCCCCCTCTGTTATCAAACAGCAATTGCTACTCCCAAGATGAAACTGAGAGCTTGTGTCTCCAAAAGGGTGAATGCGATGATAACGATCAATACCAAGATGAAGGTCTAACATGATTGTGTGTTGAGCTCACTGCTTTATGGGCAACCTGCCAGGATCAAAGCCTTCCACATGCGCTGTGTTAGACAGATTTGAGGCTTCACGTGGCAGGACAGCGTCTCAAATAGAGATGTGCTCTCCCAAGTCCACATTTCCAGCATGTTCGCATTCCTGTCTTAGTGACATCTATGTCATCTTGCTGGTGTCCACAGAATGGGAAATGGCAGGATCCTCGAAGACGTGTTCTATCGGGAGCTGGCTTCAGGCACCAGGCCCACCGGCAGACCAACTCTGTGTTACAAAGGGGTCATCAAACGTTACATGAAGGCTGGCAACATCAACTGTGCCATGTAGAAATCCCTTTCAGACAACCACAGTGCCTGGAGATAAAACAAAAAATTTTTTTCCTTCCAGTAGCACCTTAAAGACCAACTAAGTTAGTTCTTGGTATGAGCTTTCGTGTGCATGCACACTTCTTCAGATACACTGAAACAGAAGTTGCCAGATCCTTCTATATAGTGAGAAGGTGGGGAGGGGTATTCCTCAGAAGGGTGGTGGGAATGGGTGATTGGCAGATAGCTGTGATGAGCCTGTTGACGACTCTTAACAACTGCAATAGGTCTTACAGGAAAAAGCAAGGGGTGAGAAGGTGAAAAATGGCTTTGTCATGTATAATGAGATAAGAATCCAATGTCTTTGGAGATCAGTCAGGTCCTGTATCCATAGCAGTGACCAGAGGAGGAATGACGGCTGGGAGGAGCGCAGAAACGCCATGGTACGCCTGCGTCAGCACAACCTGACACCTTCCTCTGCCCCACCTGCAACTAAACATGTCTCTCCCATATCAGTCTCTACAGCTACAGCAGGTGCTGTGTATCTCTGATGTATCTCTGACTTCACCGCCAAAGGCACACTCCTCCATTGTCTCCCAAGACAAGATGCCAACCAACAAGCTATGGAGACCAGTGCGTATCTCGTAACATTACTCCAATACCACCAAGCAAACCTGAAATTCCTAAGCAAATGTGTTACGTTTTCTGTGAAAAATACTGACTGACTGTAAAGACAGATGGGATTAAAAGCCTGGGAGAAGAGAACAGGCTATATAATACAGGAGGCCTGAGAATACAGCTGGGTGAAATTCAGGCTTGTGAGATCCACTGGAATCCCAAGGTCCACCAACCAAAGTTAGACAATTCACAGGATGCTTCTAAGCACATCCTCAGCCCAGGAATTTGTTTTCAATCCCAGAACTGAGCTCACAGCACTTCCCCCATGCTTTCTTCATTTCAGCAGACTGATTTGGGAAGACGGGAGCCTTTTAACTGTCCCTACTGAAAAATGAGTGGGCATTTGAGAACCTTGTCATATCTAGAGAAAGCCATGCAGATCTGCCTTCTGCACACTTCACCCTCAGAATAAAGGGGCAGAACACCACCCAGGCCAGGATACTAAACAATGCCCCACTCTTACGCACAATGAATAAGAAGTCCCTTTGAGCTCAGTAGGTCTTCTCCCAAGTAAGGAAGCTTCAGATCACAGCTAAAATGCAGCCAATAGCTCCCTGCAAGCTAAATGGCCAGTGAAGAGCAGCTAGTCAATAAGTGGCTTTCACACATCATACATAAACAAAGCAAGGTAATAAAAATAGTTGTTCTCATTGGCTGCACCCTTGGCTCCTGCCCTTTGGAAGTCTATTAAATTTGGCCTTTGGATGCCTCAAGGGACCTGAGGTGGGTATTTATTATTACTATTATTATTAAAGCACTATATAGTTAGGATATGAACCACTCTATTAGTGTAGCAATAGGGAAATGGCAGGTGAAAATAGAATACCCCCAACCTATCCTAACTACAGTTGAAGATGTCATGCTTGTGGTCTGGCACCAAATTTCCACATGGTTAGAGGTCATCTGAAAAACTATGGCTTTATTGTTTCTACTTGTTAAGAGTAAGAAAGTTGAAGAAGGGTGTGCGCCAACCAGAAGCTTGTAACACTAAACCATGGTTTAGCATTATGGCTGACTAGCCCCTTATTTACACTAAACCGCATTTTCCATTTTGTTGCCCATTCACATTTAACTTTCTTGCTTGCTAGCCACGTGCCTGTTACCCCATAATAATCCTTAAAAGTAAAGCACTGGTGATTCCACATGAAGTAAGTTACCTCAGCCTTGAATTCAACAACTCACCTGGTGGCCATAGGCAACCAGGAATTCCGTGCAGGGGATTGAGATGGGGAAGGGAAAGATCATTCCAACTGTCCTCTGAAAGCTCACTTCGCTTTTGTGCTAGTTAAAGGAAGAAAGTCTCTTCCACCGCAACTTGCATGGAGCTGGCAGAGTGGGGACAAATCACTCTGTCTTTCCTCCACCAGTCGGCTTGACAGAAAGTAATTGTTTTTTACTTGCCTGTGCTTCCTTGCTGAATGCAGAGAAGAGGCTTCTTCATCACGGCTAATGTGAAAACGCAGGCTACTTACTGAACTCTTAAAAGACTAGTGCAAAATGTGCAGCTACTATCTTTTGTGACTTATATACCTTGCTACCACGCTCAGGTAAACAAATATGGTCTAATAAGGGAGATGGATAAAGAGGATACCCAAGTTCAAATATCAACTGCACATGATCTCACTTGGCAAATGTTCTTGCTTGGCAATTCCTCTACCGCAGCCCATTCACCCTTCCCTTACTCACGTCTCCCATCCATAGGCTGGCAGCCGGGCTGCCCCCGCCATCCCTGGGTGCCTGGGCAATGGAGAGCCCCCCCCCAGCCGCCCTGTCATTGTTCTTCCTCTTCCTTGCAGTGATACCCTTATGCCAAGACCTGGATTCCGCCCACCATGCCCTCTCTCTCCCTGCTTGCTTCAGTGCCATGGGGTTCCCCGCTTCTTCCTGCTAGAGTGGCCAGAGCAAGGAGGAAGAAGGGTTTGCGGCAGCCTGCAGAGGGTAGACCTTGGCATCACCCACAGTGGCCTCCACTCGCAGAGTGGAGCAATGGCACGTCTGTTACAATTAAGTCATCCAATTTCAATACTGAGAAGTCTACCGTCAACAAAAATTGCTGAAGGCAATCCACAGCGTTCCTGAATTTTATTAAATTTAGATCCCACCCTTCCTCCCGAGAACTTTAGCTTTTCGTTATGTTGCTAGAGACAGTAGCTCTAGATGAGTTCAGCACTTTGCTGGTGCTTATCTGAATATTTCATCTCAATGTTTGAAAACAAAATTGTAGCATTGAAGCTGCAAAGTTGTAATTTGCTTCACTCACTTGGGAAAAGGGCAAAACAAGAAAGCAACTGGTTTATTCCTTTAAATTGCAATCAAGTGAAATACGAGAATGGAGAAGTATTTGGCTTGAAGTTATCAAAAGCGATCTGAGGAGAGTTAAAGGAGAAAAACAAGGAAGAGAGAAATGAGACTCCAGGCTACTCTCTCTGGCAATACAATTTCACAATGTCTGCATCATATAACAGGCAGGAAGAGAGACCCCTGATGTTTGTCAATATCATGTGAAATTTCACACAAAATTAAACACTTGTTTCTATATACACAGGTTACTAGGCAAAGGGTAAAGAGGGTAGCATATAATTCCTGATAACCTTACCCTTTCATTCTGAATTTGTCTAAATCCCTTTCAAACCATACAAGTCAGGGGCATCTTGGGGTAACAAATTCCTATGCACTGTGCAAAGAAATACTTTTTGTCTATCCTGACACTCCTTCTCCTTTCAGTTTCACTGGGGTGGTCCCAGAGTCTAGTACAGTATTATGGTGTGGGGGGTGGGAAGGTGGGTGTGAAATGTCTCTATCTACTTTCTCAACACTATATAATTTTATGCACCTCTTATCATGTCCTCCCTTATTCCGCTTTTCCCAAAACTAAATGGCCACAAACTTTGTAACTTTTCTTGCAGGAGAGTTGTCACAGATAACCCTTAAATAACCATCTCCAAGATCGTCATAGCATGGAAAGGAAAAAGAGTTGTACTTTGAAACAGGATTTTCACTACATCATTTAAGCAGACACCAGCAATCTCCTACATACTCCAGGCATGCATTCTGTACTCATGGGCTCTCTGATCATCAGAATCAAAACCTCCCGCACAAACACTTCTCACCTTACTTACATCATCACCTCATTCTCACTCCTTGGGATTAATCTTTGGGATTAACTTGGAGCAGTTAATCTCCATATCATTGAAACAGTCACCATATAAAGTTCACTGCTGCTCACTTACCCCTATGGCTTACCAAAATAAATCCATGAAGCAACACCTGTCACAACCGCCCCTCTTCAGACGCAAAAGATGTCTCCATACTAACAATAAAAAGATGACTTAAGAACTAGAAAGTCTTAGCTGCCCTAATTCCTTCAGCAATCGTTGGGGTTCTCAGCTTTAGGTTAGCTCCACTTGAAAATTGCTGCGCAAGTCAGTTTCCTAGAGAAAAGGTTCGGTTTTGAAAACCAAGACTGTGAACTGAACAATGACCCCACTTTGTGAGTATGGTAACAGAGTGAACTCAGTAAGACCAATACACCACTGTTCTCCTTTTTCGTTCTCATGGGAAGAACTGTGCCCTTGCAGTATATAGGTGCACACAAAAGCAAAGTAAGAACAGAGCCCTTCCTTTGGTCATAACTGAAGCACTTGTCACTGGAAGCCGAACGATCTTTGCAAATCCTGGCTGACCAGTTCAAGAATTTGAACTTCAAGACCTCTCAGCACTGTGGCTTGTTCTCTGTAGTATGTGTTCTGTTCTATCTTTGTTTAGTTGTGTCCGCCTCTTCGTGACCCCCTGGGCCAGAGCACGCCAGGCCCTCCTGTCTTCCACTGCCTCCCGCAGTTTGGTCAAACTCATGCTGGTCTCTTCGAGAACACTGTCCCACCATCTCGTCCTCTGGCGTCCCCTTCTCCTTGTGCCCTCCATCTTTCCCAGCATCGGGGTCTTTTCCAGGGAGTCTTCTCTTCTCCTGAGGTGGCCAAAGTAGTGGAGCCTCAGCTTCAGGATCTGTCCTTCCAGTGAGCACTCAGGGCTGGTTTCCTTCAGAATGGAGAGGTTTGATCTTCTTGCAGTCCATGGGACTCTCAAGCATCTGTTCTATCTAGTGACACCCTTAGATTAGAATACTAAGGACAGAAGATGACAGAGGGGAGAGGAAGGAAATATTGAACTAAATAAAAAATCCAGCAATAAACTCTTCTTCACAGGAGGCTTTTAAGCAGAGGTTGGATGCTTTAGTTGAGATTCCCGCATTACAGGGGGTTGGACTAGATGACTCTATGGTTCTATGAAATGAAGCAAGGTCCACAGAAAGAAAAAGGTAGTGCAGCTCTCACTTGCTCCCTTGTAATAAAGCAGGAACACACACGGGAAAGTAAATTCTAACCTGTTATTGCTGATTGGGAGAAAAGAAGCAGTAACACTGAAGGTCATCTGCACTATCCTTTTTAATGCAGGTTTTGTTGGCAGGTTCAGAGCTACCTTGCATTCTTCCATCATTAACCAAGTAAGATTTAATACCAAACCCCACTGCACAAGGCAGTGATGGAGCTGCTGTGGGCTTTGAAAAACAGCAGTGAACCAACAGCAATACAATCTTGGCCATAACATTAAACAAAACGAACACTGCAAATGTAAAGTTCTCAATAACTGAACTACTCATGAACCTCTCTTTGTTTATTCATATAGCAGCAGCAGAAGTAGCTAGGGAGTTCACCTACAAAGATGATGTAACTAACACCTCAAATTACAACTTCAGTTCTAGAAGATAAAATGTGTGGTGGAGAGAAGAAAAAGGTTTCAGAATCATCTCTCTAATGGAAGAGAAAGGCTCCTTCCCAAAAGAATTGCAGTACTGCAACAATAAAATTTTGAATCAGCACAGTTTAAGCATTTTATCCAATCAGTACTACAATTCCATAGTAGGTGGAAATAGTTTCCCAACAATTAAAAGACTTAAGGCAAATCCATGGATTATAATGCGTTCTCATTAAATTTCTATTATTATTTCAATACATTTTGTTCTACTGCAAGTTTGAGGCTGTGTTTTAATATGTGAGTCAGAACTACCATTCAGCACCAAAACGGATCTTGCAGAGCCGTTCTCACAAGTCATGGTTTCTCTAGCACTGTTTCACAGAACATGTGCCAAAGGTGTTTGCTGAACAACAATTGCAAATATTCCCAAAGCACTACCACACTCCAAATTAGGAAACTGTAAAAGGACAGTGTCTATAATTCTGACTTGTTTAAAAATATCTCTCATCCTTTCATGAACTGATGGTTGATACCTGTATGAACTGAAAAATGCAAAATGGTAGATGTCTTTAAAAGCAATAGTTTTGAGCTACATCAAGAATTCCTTTCCCTGTTAACATTTTAACTCCCTCAACATCTACCACAGAACTTCATCACACCATGAAGGCTTCTGGGGTTTTCTGGGGTGCAGATGAGGGCCAAGCAAAAGACAAGGACTAGTTACTCTGCACAAACCAAGAGGATGTCTTAGAACACAGTTTAACAGTGAACAGCACAATGTACTTTCCAGTTTCCATTTGCTGGCGAATTGCAAACCATGGCGTGTCAATTCAGATTCACATCAACCACTGTTAAGCTTCCTGAATCATAGTTTGGCTGCTGACTGAACTGAGCATTTAAAATTTTCAGTTGCTGCAACTGGAAAGGCTACTGCTATTACTACCAAAGACCTCTCTATCATAGTTAGAAGGCATAAGGAACATTATGGTTACAAATTACTAGGCCAGTAACCTCATCCAAATGCTTGTTTTGAGAAGCCTCAGTGGACTGGTATTGCAATTATAACAGATATTATTCCACAGCAAGATAACATAATGTATGAGACTTTTGCGGGGAGGGAAGATGCTAGAACAGAAACTGCAGAACAATGTGGTGTTTTATTTCCATTTTATAAGTTCATTAATAACAATGCATGGATGCTAGCTGAAAATAGAACCATTTCACTTTGTGTAAATATAAAGAAAAGGGGTTTTAAGTGTTAACCTTATGGTATTTGATCCCAATTAAAATTAAATGGTGCAAGAACTGGCCTTTTGTTGAGAAAATGCTCAGAACTAGGGACCTACATACAACAGGGGTATTAGAATATTGAAGTTTTTGGAATCTGTGCAAATTAGTACTATGCAAAATATGAAATGAGAGTTAAATTCCAGAGATGACAAGCAAGGACCTGAGAGTGAGCGAAGAACAAGAACTCAAGGGCTGGGCCAAGCAAAGGCAAGTTGAAGCAAGAGACAGAGAGGATGTTCATGAGATGAAGAAAAGATTAGTAGTAGTGAGGTCAGGGATCAGGGAGGGCAGAAATGATGGGGAGATAAAGTAGTGGGGAGGAAAAAGAAAATAAGGAAAGTGATCAGGTGGCAGGAAAAAAAAGAAAAGCAAGTGAGTGATCAGATACAGGACCCCTTCCAACTCTATGATTCTTAGATGAAAAAGACCACTTCCTTCCATCCCTCAAGCCTTAAGATGCATAACATGAATGTTCTTACTCAACCACAGCGCTTCCTATTGTGAATACGGCATGGAACGACACATAAATTAATCTTGCTGCCTTTTAGCTGTGCTTTTGTTAGAGGCAGAAATCTGTGAAAGCAACACAACAGGCTAATTGTCAGAGATGGCATCACAGCACACTCAGTTGTGAACGTATTTCCTATAGCTTTGGCCTAATCAAACAGAGTTCAGCAGCGAGGCAGATGGAGATGTCATTTTACTGACAACTCAATATTTTAGTTAAGCATGGCAGGGACACAAATTCACGCAAGATTTTTTTTAACTTATCTGCAAGTAACTTCTTATAGCTATGTCGTGACTTGCCTGTCCATGATTAAAAAAACAGTCACACCAGTGAACGAAACACCCACCATCCCAGCTCCAAGACAGAGAAGGTTAAGGATCCTGTCATCACCCTTGACTTGACAAAGGTGGTGAGCAGAAATACAGACCCCCATCAAGAGGGAAGGTCCCAAAAGAAGCATAAATCGAAGGAAATATTTTGTAAAGAAATGTAGAGAAATTTCATTCATCAAGAAACGAATCCAGTGTGTTCTGAGTCGACTGGTCCTTCTTAAGGGAAATTTTGTATATAATACAAGTTCTCTTTAACAAGAGGACAAATCAAGAGAATAGTTTGTATTCCCATCAAATTCACTTTTGTTGTTTACAAAATTCCCCTTATGAAGAGCCAAACCATTTGAAACAAACTGCCATCTGATTCTTGAGCACCATTGGGTGAACAAGAGAAATGCAGGTTTAACCAATAAAGTATATAACTAATTGACTAAAAACATCTCTGCATCACTTCACAAACCACTTCTGCTGCATTCCAGAGTTCCCAATACACCTGAACAGCATTTGTCATTAATTTAGCTTAGGTGATTTCAGTCATTTCTGAAATGTTAAAGAGTTTGTACATCAAGACTTGTTTCCTGGGACAGCTGAATAGGTGCTTCAAACCTAAAGATGTCACTCCACAGGTAGAAGATGTCCTCCGCTCAGGGAAAAGCTACAGAATTGTGGCAAGAATGAATGAGATTGAACGCAAAGACCTTGTGCTTGCTCAACACCTGATGCAAACTCTATGCATATGGAAGAGCTCTCAAACTTTTAAATATCTTACTTTTCAAGTCCTGGATTAGCATTTTTTCCTTCCCACTCACTGATCTCTGGACCCAACCCAATGACTTCATACACAGGATTTTACTCACAAATCCTCAGAGGAGAAACATTATTTTTTTTAGCGGTTCTTGTTTTTATCTTGAGCCTCGTCAGGGAAAAAGGAAGGGTATATATAAATCTATAACAACAATAATAAAAGACTCACTATGTAAGGTGTTGAGAGAAACCTAGCATCTAGTAAAATTTTCAATCTTATAATGAACTCTGAATGAAGTTAACAATGTATCCAATAAATAGCCCAAATGCTTAGCTGTGCATACATTCCTTCCCTGTATTCTTTTCGGTGCCTGATGAACATTCTTATTTAGATAACCCTTCCCAGATTAGAAAGTTCGAATGAGTTTTAAATTGTTATAGCTTATTCTATTGTGGTTTTAATTTTCTGTACATTTTAAAGTATGGTTGTAAAATTATACTCATAAATTTTTTTCTTGTAAACCGCTTTGCGGTTTCTTCTGCAATCAAGTGGTATATAATTTTTTTAATAAATAAAGAAGTACCCTACATCGCCAGGACCACCCTGGCTAAAGAAAGGCCCACCACCTCAAAAAATGTACAAATATATATACACAGGGCAGTGCACAAGAAATAATAATCAATAATACACATATAAAATCAGCAACATTTTAAAACCAAATATACATGCGTATGTTATATGTATGGGTAGACTTACTGGAATAAATATGTTTTAGCAAGGATCTAAAACAGTTTAGCAAGGGTGCCTGCCTGTTAATAGGCAGTTCTAAAGCACAGGTAGGTGCTGCCATACCAAAATATTGATTTCTCAGAGACTGAGACATCGTGCAGAGTCACAGCAAGGGTTTGATTTTTATCCCACATTTTCCCAGCCCGGCACCATGTCTCTTCCATACGAAATTATGGCTAATCACTATTTTTCAAAAAAAAAAAAAAACACCCCACACATAGTACTGTCCTTTAAGGAGAGTAGAATAGAAAGATCATAAATATTTAAATGCAGGTCAGAACACACATTTAATATGCACTGCAAAGGTTGCCAGCGTGGCATCTGTGTACCCCATTTTAAAGCCCACAGGGTTCCAGCCCCACAACACCTTGAGAGAAGCATTCCTATGCAACCAATATAACAGGTTGCAGTGTGTGTGCGCTTGGTTGTGGTGCCCAGAACAGTTTAATTGGCTTGCAAATGTGCCCTCAGGACCAAGAAGGCTGGTGATCCCTGGTGAACTGCCACCCTGAATAGCAGCAATGGAAGTGTAGGTTAGTGATTAACAATCCATATTATGCTTGGTTTTAAAAAAACAAAAACAAAAAACAGTTGTAAATTCCACTAGATAAGAGCCTTGAGGATAATGGAGTTTTCTGTCTGAAATAACAAAAGAAATTATGGTAGAAAACAAGAGGAATTTCCTTTTGTGAACTCCCGAAGAATTTCTCTCTTTCCATTTCCCTACCTGCTTCATGCAATACATTATTTCCTATGGGAGTCCTTAGTGCTACACGTCTGTAGTATGCAAACAAAGCAATCACAGATATGGCCAACAGCACTTTCTGTGGGAAAGGCCACTGCAGCAATTGTGAGAATGTCACTGGCTTTTCCACAACTGCCCAGTTCAAAACCAGCTTGCAATGCATACCACAATCAGGATCGCCTGCATGCAACATACTGTGCAAGCTACAGAACTGACACTAGACATGTACACATAGCACGGTCCCCTTCCACACTTTTACTGATTTGCCATGTACCGAAGCAACATGGTTTTCCCTTTCATGTTCCACAAAACAACTGTCACCACTGCTTCATGACTATAGTATATTATTGGTGTTTTGCCATGGTGAGTAATAGGGCTCTGCGCTGAGCCAAATCAGGAATATTCAGAGGGTCAAGGATGAGCCCACCACACAGTCAAGGATTGCTATGAGACAGGTTGGATAGGCCCAGAGCAATCCCTGGCTGTCAGGGGATGGGACATTGGGCAGGAAGAAGAGCCAGACTGAGCCCTACCTGGTTGTCTTCCTGGGAGAAGGTAGACTCAGTGCCATAGCTCTCCACCCTGTTCAACACCTCTGCCATGCGGGACCAGTGCCTCCGTAAAACAGCATCAAGCCTGTAGAGCGTGGGTAATGCTTTGCAAGAGGCTTTCCTGCAGCACTGCACAGGATCAGGACTGTTAAGCAGGAGGATCCAATCCTGTGAAGTGCTGGTTGCTGCTCCTTTGTGATCAGCTTCCCACTTGTGAAGGAGGAGCACTGTGCAGGATCAGATAATCCTGCTTACCAGCTGCAAAGCAGGATGATCTTATACTACACAACACTGGTGCACACACACCCCCACCCAAAAAAACCCTTTTTAAAACCTTACTTCCTGTCCATAAACCAAACCAGCTGAGACCTACATTCTTTCTCCTCAGGAAGATTTCATATTGCATCAACCCAGATCCATTTTTTACAAGGAGAAATGTTATTACTCTATCTGCCCTCAAGACAACATGATGTGAAGTTTATTTCAAAAGGGAACATTTGCATGTTATTTAATGGATAATATAATTAAGTCATCAACTAGGTCTCGACACAGACACTACATTGTTTCATTACTTTTAAATATAACATATATAATTTTAAGATTTCTATTCTGCCTCACTTTAAAAGAAAATCCCTAGATTGCTGACCAACAATTCATAAAAAAAAGTTACACATTTAAAAACAACCACCTAGACATCACATTAAGAGACTAGACTCAGCTAAAACCTGGCTACATAAGAAGGCACATAAAGGCAAACATAATACAGTGGTACCTCGCGTTAAGAACTTAATTCATTCTGGAGGTCCGTTCTTAACCTGAAGCACCACTTTAGCTAATGGGGCCTCCTGCTGCTGGTGCGCCGCTGCTGTGCGATTTCTGTTCTCATCCTGAAGCAAAGTTCTTAACCCGAGGTACTATTTCTGGGTTAGCGGAGTCTGTAACCTGAAGTGTGTGTAACCCAAGGTACCACTGTAACGGATTACCAAAACTCCCACTTATTTGCTTTCACAACTGCAAAGAAGTCTATCATGTAGACCTGTGCACTTTTTTTCTTAATCACACCGATACTCCTGAAAGCCAAGTTTCTCCCTCAGTGACTCACAGGGTTGCAGGGAATGTATTTGAACACACACTAGGAAAATGTGACGGTGAAAGTAATGACTCAAGAGTAGTGGTATAGGGCATTGCTAATGCAACCACTTGCTTCATGAAGTAAGCCATTTCCTGTTAGCATCACGAAATAAGCTGTTCACTGTTAACAGACACAGCATCTCTTTGAAGGGAAAAGCGTCTTAGCATAGTGAGCAACAACCTGAGCTATGAATAAAGATGTCTGTGGTTCAAAGCTTGCCTCTGCCATGAACACCCTTGGTGGCTTTAGGCAAACAACTGCCCCTCAGCCTCAGTCCCTCCACAGTATGGGAGATAATAATACTAACATACTTTAAAAGGTCTGCTGCAAGCATTAACACTTGAAAATGCTATAATAAGTGTTGCTGTGAGTAGACAATCCAGACTCAAACCCATTGCTTACTTTTAGATGTCATGCCTGCTTTCTCAGGATTTGCGGAAATAAATCTGATGTGAATCTAGCAGTGTTGACAGTACTGCACTTGTGCTATACTGTTTTAGTTTTGTACTTTTTAGATGTTTTAGGTGTTAACAATTGTATTTTTTACTCTGCTACACACTTCTCTGGGCTCCATTAAGAGGAAGGGCAGCAAAAAAAAAAAAAAAACACAGAAAAAATATTATCATCCATTGAAAAAGAATAGCCTGGCAAGCTTGTGTGTAAAGCTGAGTCCTCTTTCTACTCCAGCCAGAAGCAACATGACATTCCATGCTCACTCTGCCCCTCCAACCTAGAAAGTTCCCTCCATTCTATACATTTCTCATCCCTACCCCCAATGTCAAACCTATGCATGATTGTTGAGAAGTAAGGTCCAACCGGGCTTCCTCAAATTAAGTACAGACAGCTCTACTCTGTCCCTTCCTACATCCCTAGAGCACACTGAAGACTATACTAGTTTTCGCCCCATATTGAGTGACCTGAGGCCTTGTTCTCACGTTTGGGCTGTAAGTCCTGATATTCAAATACTCCTCCACACCCATGCACAGAGCAAGCTAAATAAATCATTGCCTAATGGAGAGAAAGTTAGACCACTGCCTTTCTCCCTGACACGCTAGTTTTCAGCTACAGGGATTTGTGTTAGCATACATTGAAGGGTTAGCTAGCTTAATCTGTGGCACTAAAAACAAAAAGTCTTGCACTGTCTTAAAAAGGTTGACACCTTTTGTTAAAGCATGCACTTATGTGGATTCATCAGAAAGCTTATGGCACAATAAAATGCGTTAATCTTCAAGGTGCCACATCACCTTTTGTTACCATATATTGCAATGGACCTCACTTGGTAGGTGGCGCATAAGGGTATAACAATTTATTAGTGATATTTACTGGTGGGGAGAGAAGTGAAGCAGGAACACCCTGCAATGTCACCCACCTAACAGGGTTGTTGTAAATATTTTTATTGAACGGACAGACCATATACTACCCTCAACTCTTAAGAAGCCTTAGCACTCCTGTAGGAAGCTGAAGGTTGGAAGAGGAAGGCCAAATAAAAGAAAAGACTTGCAGCGCACAGTTAAACTCTGGAACTCCCTTCCACAGGAAGGGGAGAGAGCCAACAACCTGAATGACTTTTTAAATGTTGGTTCATGGAGGAGGAGAGGGCTACCAAAGGCTCTTCGTCCACAGCTGGAGGCAGCGGTGCAGGGGAGAAAGTTTGGCGGTTCAACACCCCAAGTTCCGATCCGGATACAGGCCACCTGCATATCCCTGCCTTGTTAGGTTTATCGAGGGTGCAATGAGATTAAGGGACAATATCTGAACGATAATCTTGATCATTTTATTGTCCTTTTTACCCACTGTTGTCTTTTTAATTGTATATATTGCTTGTTTTATGTTGCTATGGCCGTTGGCTAATGCGAATAAAGTTTATCTATCTACCTATGTACTTTGTTTGCTGCTAAACAGCACCTTTGCTTGTCTGGCAATTTGATGCTTGAGTCTGAGATAGGAGGGTCCATTCGCCTACCGCTACAGTGGTACCTCAGGTTACAGATGCTTCAGGTTACAGACTCCACTAACCCAGAAATAGTACCTCGGGTTAAGAACTTTGCTTCAGGATGAGAACAGAAATCACACGGCGGCAGCGGGAGGCCCCATTAGCTAAAGTGGTGTTTCAGGTTAAGAACAGTTTCAGGTTAAGAACAGATCTCCAGTACGAATTAAGTACTTAACCCGAGGTACCACTGTAATAATAATAATAATAAATTTTATTTATATCCCGCCCTCCCCAGCCGAAGCCGGGCTCAGGGCGGCTAACAACAATCAAATAATCAAACAATCAAATAATCCAACATTCTAAAAATATTTCATTATAAAAATTAATTAAAATCAAGTTGATGGCAACCATTAAGCAAAATTCTGTGCAGGTTGCCAGAGGAGGGCGTCAGGCTGCGCCCTGACCAAAGGCCTGGTGGAACAACTCTGTCTTGCAGGCCCTGCGGAAAGATGTCAGGTCCCACAGGGCCCTAGTCTCTTGTGACAGAGCGTTCTACCAGATTGGAGCCGCAGCCGAGAAGGCCCTGGCTCTAGTTGAGGCCAGCCTAACCTCTCTGAGGCCTGGGACCTTCAGGACGTTTTTATTTGCAGACCGTAGGTTTCTCTGTGGGGCATACCAGGAGAGGCGGTCCCGTAGGTACGAGGGTCCTAGGCCGTATAGGGCTTTAAAGGTTAAAACCAGCACCTTAAACCTGATCCTGTACTCCACCGGGAGCCAGTGCAGCTGGTATAGTACCGGATGAATGTGGTCTCGCAGCAAAGACCCCATAAGGAGTCTCGCCGCGGCATTCTGCACCCGCTGGAGTTTCTGGGTCAGTCTCAAGGGCAGCCCCACGTAGAGCGAGTTACAATAATCCAGTCTGGAGGTGACCGTCGCATGGATCACAGTGGCTAGGTCAGGGCGAGAGAGGTAAGGAGCCAACTGCTTAGCTTGGCGGAGATGAAAAAATGCCGCCTTTGTTATAGCTGTAATCTGCGCCTCCATAGAGAGGGAGGTATCGAAGATTACACCCAAACTCTTAACGGACGGTGCTGGCACTAATTGCGCCCCCGCAAGAGATGGGAGTTGCCCCCTCAATCCCATATCGCTCCGTCCCAGCCAGAGGACCTCTGTCTTCGAAGGATTTAACTTCAACCGGCTCCCACGTAACCATCCAGCCACAGCTTCCAGACATCTGGTCAGTGTGTCTGGGGCCGAGTCAGGATGGCCATCCATCAACAGATAAGAGTTGGATTGAAGGCTAGAACGATGTTGATTCAGAAATTAAGGAGTTAAAAGCTGCAATGATTATGTGATTAAGAAAAGAAAGGTTAAAAAGTACATAGAAATTAGGGAAAGGATTTGCTGAATTGACTTAATTAGAGAATGGAATACAGAAAGGGGAGGTACGAGGAGGTCGGGAAAGTAAGTTTTATGAATATAAGGGAAGGAAATTATACCTGTTTTGTATGTGTGTTTTTTCTTTTTTGGATTGTATGTATTGTTATTGTTTTTGTGTTTACTGTTCTGTTTGTTCTGTTTTATATAAATCCTTAAACTTTGATAAATATATTATAAAAAAAAACAACAGATAAGAGTTGGGTGTCATCGGCATACTGATGGCAACCCAGCCCAAAACTCCGGACCAGCTGGGCGAGGGGGCGCATACTGTACTGTATCTATCCCTTCCTTGCAAGGGGGTTGGACTAGATGACCCTCGGGACCCCATCTTCCCATTCTGTGGGAAAGCGCTGTGGCGGGCTTCCCCCGCTCGGCCACTGCAGGAACAGGATAGCTGGGTTGGGTGGGGCACCCCTCGGGCCTGATCCAGCCGCAGGGCTCACCTTAGTCCATGCTTCACCTTTCCCCCTCCCCCCTCCCCTCCAGCCGCGCCCTCCCCCTCCCCCTCGCGGCCTACTGGCGCCCCTCAAACCCGCGCCCCTTCCCTCAGCGGCGTCGCCACCGAGAGGAAGGCCGTCACCTCACCTGAGCGGCGGAGAAGCGGAACCTTAAAGAGGACCGGCTTCCTCCTCTCTCTCTCTCTCTCTCTCTCTCTCTGGCGCCGGCGGCTCCGCTCGCTCTCCTCTCGCGCGCTGCCGCCTCAGCCGCCGCTCCGCCTCTTTCCCCGCCTCAGGCCTCGCCAGCGCGCATGCGCCCGCCCCTCGCGCTCCGCTCCGACGCACCTGCGCGCGCTCGCGCTCCGCCCCTTCTCTCTGCTAAACCACGCCCACCCCTCGATGTATATGACTTGCCTTCCCCCTCCCTGGATGAGAAATGACGTCACGGCGCCGAGCGTCACTCTGACCACGACGCGCACGCGCCGCTGCCCCGCCCCTCTTTCTCTTCAGCTCAACCCGCCCCCAGGTAAGCCACGCCTTCCTTTCCCTCACGTCCGCGTCCTAGGCCGGCGCGGAGGATGTGCGTCACCCTTGATCGCTACGCGCATGCGCCGGGAAGGAACACGCTTTCCCTCGCCACCCCCATTGGTCTATCCAGTTCAGTGTTGTCTGCACTAACAGGCAGCTGCTGCCCGATATTTCAGGCACAGCTCTCTCGCAGTCCGGGGGTTGAACCTGAGACCTTCTGCACGCCAAGCAGGTGCTCTACCACTTAGCTAGGATCATTTCCCTGAAAGCAAAGCAAGGTTCTAATCTTCACGGTTCTAAATATAATCTTATTTTTTTAATATAAAAAAGAAAGCGCCTAAAATTCCAGTCCTCATGATTCCAAATACAAGGCAGCTTTAAACAGGAACATGAATATCAAATATTAAATATGAATAATTTTTTTCACTTTTAAAAATCCAATTTGGAGGAGACTCTTGAGAGTCCCATGGACTGCAAGAAGATCCAATCTCTCCATTCTGAAGGAAATCAGCCCTGAGTGCTCACTGGAAGGACAGATCCTGAAGCTGAGGCTCCAAGACTTTGGCCACCTCATGGGAAGAGAAGACTCCCTGGAAAAGACCCTGATGCTGGGAAAGACGGAGGGCACAAGGAGAAGGGGAAGACAGAGGACGAGATGGTGGGACAGTGTTCTCGAAGCTACCAGCATGAGTTTGACCAAACTGCGGGAGGCAGTGGAAGACAGGAGTGTCTGGCATGCTCTGGTCCAGGGGGTCACGAAGAGGCGGACATGACTAAACAACAACAACATGATGTAAGAGATTGTACTAGAGACAACAAACACAAATCCAGCTTGATTTCAGATTAAACCCCAGAATCGTCACAACAATTTACAGTGATTTCATCTTCATTCGTTTTTCCGGATTTTTTGGTTAAGCCACTGAATAAACTGCCACTCTGTGTGTTACAAAGCTACTATTGTCACTCAAAAGTTAAAAAAAACTATGCCAGGTTGTGCCTGCTTGCTTGTGTGATATATACGTAAGGGCAGGCTAACAGATAATGAGTGATGTCTTCCATCTATCTCCGTGTGGGACCTTGTTGTAGCAGCCACCCAAGACTGCAATGGGCATCACTTGGAAGCGCAGTTCAATAAAGGCATTTCTTAAGGAAACTGGTCAGTTTGATAAGATAACCCACTCTAAAATGCACTGCTTTCAAGGATGGCTACCAAGGGGGAATTGGGTGTTCTAATTAGTTGCATGTCCCTTCTAGAGTCTATCCAGAAGAGTCAATCCCTTAGTTGACACGTACTCAATAGCAAAGCAGAGCTCAGATTTGGAAAAGAATAATTGTCTAAAACATCTTGATAGGCTGCTTTCCAGAGTTGGTTATGACCCAATTCCATATAACACAGTGCAAGAAAATGCTCAGTAGGTGTTATGAGAATTGTAAGGTCTAAGATATACAGTGGTGCCTCGCAAGACGAAATTAATTCGTTCCGCAAGTTTTTTCTTCTTGCGAGTTTTTCGTCTTGCGAAGGACGGTTTCCCATAGGAATGCATTGAAAATCAATTAATGCGTTCCTATGGAGACCGCCTTCAGACCAGGTCCGGGGACAGTCTGTCCCCGGACCTCTTCTGAAGGATGGCGGGGGGAGAAGGACTTTTCTCCCCACCGCCAGCCTTCAGAACAGCCTTCTGAAGGCTGGCGGTAGGAAGAAAAGCCCTTCTCCCACCGCCAGCCTTCAGAAGAGTTCCCGCAGGGCTGCCTAGGCTGCGGATAGCAGCCTGCTGCCCCGTGCGAGGGGCGCTCTGAAGCAGAGCGCCCCTCGCGCGGGGCAGACATCTGCAGCTTGGGGAGCCCTGCAGGAGTTCCCCGCAGGGCTCCCCAAGCTGCGGATAGCAGCCTGCTGCCCCACACGAGGGGCGCTCTTAAGCAGAGCGCCCCTCGCGCAGGGCAGACATTCGCAGCTTGGGGAGCCCTGCAGGAGTTCCCCGCAGGGCTCTCCAAGCTGCGGATAGGGGTAGCAGGCTGCTATCCTCAAGCTGCGGATAGGGGCAGCAGGCTGCTATCCGCAGCTTGGAGAGCCCTGCGGGGAACTCCTGCAGGGCTCCCCAAGCTGCGGATGTCTGCCCGGCATGAGGGGCGCTCTGAAGCAGAGCGCCCCTCGCGCGGGGCAGCAGGCTGCTATCCACAGCCTAGGCAGCCCTGCGGGAACTCTTCTGAAGGCTGGCGAGGGAGAAGGGCTTTTCTTCC
The DNA here is from genome assembly GCF_027172205.1 of Podarcis raffonei. Lineage (NCBI taxonomy): Eukaryota > Metazoa > Chordata > Lepidosauria > Squamata > Lacertidae > Podarcis > Podarcis raffonei. Next base: position 2,831,682 of record NC_070613.1, on the reverse strand, counting down.
CACCGCCAGCCTTCAGAACAGCCTTCTGAATGTTGGCGGTGGGGAGGAAAACCTTCCTCCCACCGCAAGTCTTCAAGACAGGTCCGGGAACAGAGGAGAAGCGCTGCGCGCCTTCCCCTCTGTTCCCGGACCTGTCCTGAAGGCTTGCGGTGGGAGGAGGGCTTTCCTCCCCACCGCCAACATTCAGAATGCTGTTCTGAATGTTGGCGGTGGGGAGGAAAAACCCTCCTCCCACCGCAAGCCCCGGGAACAGAGGAGAAGCGCTGCGCGCCTTCTCCTCTGTTCCTGGACCTCCCACCGCAAGCCTTCAGGACAGGTCCGGGAACAGAGGAGAAGGCGCGCTGCGCTTCCCCGCTGTCCCCGGAGATTTCCCTATGGCCTTTCGTCTTGCGAAGCAAGTCCATAGGGAAATTCGTCTTGCGAAGCCGCTAAAAATCGGAAAACCCTTTCGTCTTGTGGGTTTTTCGTTTAGCGAGGCATTCGTCTTGCGGGGCACCACTGTAAAATAAATGTACCAGGCAAACACATACATAAATATATAAACCACATGTCTGAAACAGTACAGGAAAATAATCCTGAAGCCATGTGACTCTCCCAAATTGACCTCAAATATTTCTCTGCAAGGAGGTAGGAAATTGGAAAACCTCCCCATTGCCTCTTTGCTCACAAATCCTGTCTTAATGGGGTATCTGTATATGAATAGGGTGAGCCTGTGACCTGGATTCAGGAACTGAGTATTTACCATCACCAAAGAATGGCGAGACTGCTCAAGTAATACAATCAGTGACCATTATCAGGTACCCTGGCAAACAGGATTTCTGCTGTAGACCGCCTCCTCTGCTGTTGACCACCTCCTTCTGTGATGTATGTATGACGTTTTAGTTGGGTGGTCTTGGGCTCCAGGGTGGGCAATTTCAAAAGTCTATATAAGAGCTTGCACACCAATGTTCTGGTTTCCTCCTCCCTCCTGCATGTGGTGAGGACCCTGTTCCAACAGTTTAATAAAGATCAGGCTTCCTAGCTGCTTTGCTTCTCAATATTCCCTGGTTGGCCTCTGTTATTTTCTCCTACTGATAGTGTGATTGGAATTTTGAAGTCTTAGATATAAATTAAATGTTCATAAGTGTACCAACCAAGCATGTATATAGATCAGCACAGGAATACCGACCTGAAACCATTTTGATTCCCAAACTGACCAGATGTTTTCTCTGCGAGGTCAAAGGAAAATGGAAAAGCCTCCCCATTGTCTTTTCCTTCACAAATCCTGTCTTAAGGGTATGTCTGTGTATGAATAGGGTGTGAGCCTGTGACCTGGCTCAGGAACTAAGTACAGTATTTGTCATTACAAAAGACTGGCCAGGCTTCCCAGGGTATCCAGTCAAGTGACCGTTATTAGGTAACCTGCCAGACAGGAGAAAAACAACACACTCAGATTTCTGCTGTAGACCGCCCTTCCATGATGTAGGTATGATGTGTCTGGGGGAGGGGGTCTTGAGCTACGCCCCTTCTGTGATGTATGTATGGTGTTTCTGAGGGTGGTCTTGAACTCCAGGGCGGGCAATTTAAAATGTCTATATAAGGACAGACACACCTGGGTCCTCCTCCTTTCCTGCATGTGAGGGGAGCACCTGTTGCAACAGATCAATAAAGATCAGGCTTACTAGCTGCTTTGCTTCTCAATATTCTCTGGTTGGCCTCTGTTATTTTCTCCTATCAATAGGGAACCTACGTAAGGACTCTATATGGGCTCTTGGATATCCCATAAGGGAAAGGGAGCAGTTTTTTTCTTATAACAGTAGGCATTGTAACAATTTTTAAAATATACTTTTAACTGAGTGCTGTCTGCTCTTGCCTTAATTGTTGGCTGCCTGCATTCTGCAAGCTGCTGGGTTTTGCTTTAAGCAGAATCTGCTGCTGTTCACGTACCGATAGAGCCTGAGGTTGCAGGTTGCACAAGGCCAGCAATGCATTAAGCCTCTTTAGGGAAGAGAAAACAAATCTAATCTCTCCATCCCTGTTTCAACTCTACCATAATTATAAAAAAAAAATTTCTTTTCTGAGTCATAATAATGGTGCAGCCCAGGCAGCACTGCCTCTTCCTTCCACCAATTCATATGACTGCCTTTTTTCTTTTTTCTTCTTTTTACAGAATTAGATAAATTTAAGCCTTAAAAAGGTGAGGCATGTTATATATCAAAAATAATAATGACTGGGAGAAAAAAGGTATGGTGAATCAACAGATTCCAATTTGTCGTAAAGAATTTCTTCTATCTGGAATGATCTCTTCTCTGAAACCTCAACCCTAGTTCTAGGCAGGGCAAAGCACAGCCACCAATGGCCCTCTTCTCCATAATTTTTTCCCTCTTTTAAAGCCATCCAAACAATTTAAAATACAGGTTAATATGCAATTTAAAATGCAGCCTCATTTTAAAAGTAGCCCATGGATCAAAACCAAAAGGGGAGGGAAAACATAAGGGTCAGACCGAGTCCAAACCAAAGGCCAGGCGGAACAGCTCTGTCTTGCAGGCCCTGTGGAAAGATTTCAAGTCCCGCAGAGCCCTGGTCTCTTGTGACAGAGCGTTCCACCAAGTCAGGGCCAGTACTGAAAAGGCCCTGGCCCTAGTTGAGACCAATCAACTTGCGACTTGGGACCTCCAAAGTGTTGTCATTTGTGGACCTTAAGGTCCTCCGCGGGGCATACCAGGAGAAGCGGTCCCATAGTTACGTCATACACTTCACACCCAGCTTCTCCTAGGTTTAGCTGTCTGACAATAACAGGTGGGGATGGAGCCCTGTAGCAACTCTGAGTGTACACATCATTCCTGTCTTCCCACACTTCATTACTGAAGATGTGGGAGGTCATCAATCACAGCTGTCAATATACTTTCCTGCAGCAGGTCAGAGACAGAATGTCAACACCGGGTGTCAAATTATGGAATAATATTTATATCCCGCCCATCTGGCTGTGTTTCCCCAGCCACTCTGGGTGGCTTACAACATATCTAAAAACATAATAAAAACATCAGTCCTTAAAAACTTCCCCAAACAAGGCTGGCTTCAGATGTCTTCTAAAAGTCAGATAGTTGTTTATTTCCTTGACATCTGACGGGAGGGCCTTCCACAGGGTGGGCGCCACTACCGAGAAGGCCCTATACCTGGTTACCTGCAGCTTCACTTTTTGCAGGGAGGGAACCTTCTCAGAGGAAGACCTCAGTGTCCAGGCAGAACAATGGGGATGGAGACACTCCATCAGGTACACTGGGCCGAGGCTGTTTAGGGCTTGAAAGGTCAGCACCAACACTTTGAATTGTGCTCGGAAATGTACTGGGAGCCAGTGAAGATCCTTTAGGATCAGTGTTATATGGTGCTGGCGGCCACTCCCAGGCACCAGTCTAACTGCCGCATTCTGGATTAGCTGGTTTCTGAGTCACTTTCAAACGTAAGTCCATGTAGAGCACATTGCAGTAGTCCATGCGGGAGATAACCAGGGTATGCACCACTCTGGTGAGACAGTCTGTGGGCAGGTAGGGTCTCAGCCTGTGTACCAGATGGAGCAGGTAAACAGCTGCTCTGGGCACAGAATTGACCTGCACCTCCATAGACAGCTGTGAGTCCAAAATGACTCCTAGGCGGCACACCTGGTCTTTCAGGGGCACAGTTACCCCGTTCAGGACCAGGGAGTCCCACACATCCACCCGCCCACTGTCCCCCAAGAACAGTACTTCGGTCTTGTCAGGATTAAACCTCAATCCATCCACCAACTGTATCCAGGCACTCACGCAGGATCTTCACTGTCCTCACTGGTTCTGATTGGATGGAGAGGTAGAGCTGGGTATCATCTGCATATTGGCGGGCACCCAGCCTAAAGCCCCTGATAATCTGTCCCAGCAGCTTCATGAAGATGTTAAAAAGCTTGGGGGAGAGGACAGAGCCCTGAGGCACCCCACAAGTGAGAGCCTAGGGGTCTGAACACTCACCCCCAACACCTCTTTCTGGACACAGCCCGGGAGGAACTCTGTACTTGGCCCTTGGGAGACTCTCAAGCTGGGCTCCACATCCCCAAGCGAGACCCCTCACTTGTCCTGCTTCAAGTCCTCTAGTGCTTCTGTATGGTGATAACCGTTGGGACGTGGGTGGCGCTGTGGGTTAAACCACAGAGCCTAGGACTTGCCGATCCGAAGGTCGGCGGTTCGAATCCCCGCAACGGGGTGAGCTCCCGTTGCTTGGTCCCTGCTCCTGCCAACCTAGCAGTTCAAAAGCATGTCAAAGTGCAAGTAGATAAATAGGCACCCCTCCGGCAGGAAGGTAAACGGTGTTTCCGTGCGCTGCTCTGGTTCGCCAGAAGTGGCTTAGTCATGCTGGCCACATGACCCGGAAGCTGTACGCCAGCTCCCTCGGCCAGTAAAGTGAGATGAGCGCCACAACCCCAGAGTCGGCCACGACTGGACCTAATGGTCAGGGGTCCCTTTACCTTTATGGTGATAACCATAAAATTGTAGAGTTGGAAGGGATACCAAGGGTCTTAACCAAAGATTATTCATGTATGCCACAACTGCTGCTAGAATCTTGATAGCCCAAAAATGGAAAACACAGGTATTACCAACCATGAAGGAGTGGCAGACGAAGATGGTCGAATATGCGGAATTAGTAAAGCTGACCTAGAAGGATCCGCAATCAGGAGGAAACAAAGTTCCAAAAGAATGGAGTAAATTTATGGACTATATAAGTGAGAACTGTAGAACTCTGAAGATGTTAGCAGGGCTGAAATAAATCTTATGACATGGACTAGATATTACCAAGGAACTGTGGATTAGAGACTGGAATAAGAAAACCTGCTGAAGGGAGGGAGGGAAGTCAATGCTCGGTAGAGCGGAAATAATAATAATAATGATAATAATTTATTATTTATACCCCACCCATCCGGCTGGGCCTCCCCAGCCACTCTTGGCTGCTTCCAACAAAACACCAAAATACAGTAACCTATTAAACATTAAAAGCTTCCCTAAACAGAGCTGCCTTCAGATGTCTTCTAAAAGTCTGGTAGTTATTTTTCTCTTTGACATCTGGTGGGAGGGCGTTCCACAGGGCGGGCGCCACCACCGAGAAGGCCCTCTGCCTGGTTCCCTGTAACTTGGCTTCTCACAGCAAGGGAACCGCCAGAAGGCCCTCAGAGCTGGATCTCAGTGTCTGGGCAAAACGATGGAGGTGGAGACGCTCCTTCAGGTATACTGGGCCGAGGCCGGAAAATAGATGTAAAAGGATATGAAATATCAGTGTATCACCTAGCAGTTCAAAAGCACGCCAGTGCAAGTAGATAAATAGGTACCGCTCCTGCGGGAAGGTAAACGGCGTTTCCGTGCGTTGCTCTGGCGAAGCCAGAAGTGGCTTAGTCATGCTGGCCACATGACCCGGAAGCTGTACGCCAGCTCCCTTGGCCAATAAAGTGAGATGAGCACCGCAACCCCAGTCGGTCACGACTGGACCTAATGGTCAGGGGTCCCTTTACCCTTTATGAAATGAAAACCTAATAAAAAGCATATTAAAAAAAAGGAAGGGATATTCCAACCCGCTGCAATACAATGCCTCTTGCTTGGATGGAGTGTGACTCTTACCTCTTATTCTCTTATTCTCTCTCTCTCTCTGTACCTCTGGCAGCTGGCTTTACACAGCTGGAATGGAGCCTCCTTTGCAAAGGCAACAGTCACACCCATTCCACTTTGCCTCTGATGCCGCTCACCTCTGGATTATGGCCCCCAGAAAATGGCTCACAAGGGAATGTCGTCCTCAGCTTTCAAATGGTCCCCTGCTCCTGCTTCAGCACAACCAGAGCCCACTTATCAGTATTTTTTAATCAGTGGGGGGGCCTGTCTTCCATCGCTGCCTGGCTCTTCAGCTTCGCTCTCTGCCTCCCAGGACCCAGAAGACAGGCACATTAAGGAGATCTGGGAATGCCCTATTTGCTCCACTTGGCAGAGATCTTTAACTTAACGCTCCTCGCCGAAGGAAACACAGCAATCTGCCACCAGTGATTGATAGTCGGGGCAGGGATGTCTCCCCCTTCCTGTCTTTTGAGATGGATTCTTGGAGAAAAGGTCACTGCTGACTGGAGAAAGTCATTAAGCCCTGTCCCTATAAACGGGGAAATTCAGGAGATTAGAGCAGTTAGGACAGCAGTGGACAGCGGCATCCCAACAGAGGTTTGCATGGCTGCATTGCAAATCCAGACTAAATTGTTTGGCTCAAACAAGCACGAAATCTGCAACTGGTCTCGAATTGCATGTTTATTCAGCTGTCAAAAACCCCGCTGGTTTAAGGCCAGAGTTAAGGCTGTCTCACGATTCCGCTGGGTTAAGGTGGAGGCCTTAACAGACACGCCCCGCAATCAGAAACGATGTTGGGCAATGTCAGAGATTCCCCATGCTTTCAGGCCCAAATCCAGATGAGGAGAATGGAGTGCCTGGGATGAGCAGAGGTGTCCCTTGCTGTGCTGGTCCTCTTTCTTAAGCCAGGGATTGGGAACCGCCAGTCTGGGGTCCACATTGGCCCCTGCAAGGCTCCTAATGTGGCTTGCTAGGCTGTCTTCCCAAACTTCTGTTTCCCCTGACTTCTGATGCAACGTCAAGTACAGGTCAGGTTACAGTGACTTGGTCGCATGACCAAGTTACCCATGGGAAAATTGATGGTGATCCTTGCAGAAAGTCACTTTGAGCTCCCTGCCTTAAATACAAGGGGTACTCTGGTGCCCCTTTAATCAGACTGTGCGGCTTGGCTCACTTCCCTGAGTTATCTCATCTGCACACAAGTCATTTCCTGCCTTCCGTCCGTGGCATACTTGAAGGCTGGGTTGTGTTGGTATCTTGGGCGACCTGACAGCCTGCGAAGATGGGAACAGCACCGGTACACAACTGAACACAGAGCGTTTTCAGTCGCCTCGGCCTCCTGACCTGCCTTGCTATCTTTTGACACCCGCTCGAGAGCCGGCGAATCTACTGAAACCACCTGGCACAACACCAAGGCTGGCTGGAGCACCAGGTTTTTTTAGTGACAGGCCCCAAACTACCGCAGAGCTGGTTTCATTCTTTTCCTTGTTTTCGACATTGTCCGCAGAGCAGCTCAGAACAAATTAAAGATCAGACAGAGGACTGCAGCGGTGGTGGGAAGCCAGTGCCCTGTTCTGCCCCGGATCAAACCCCAACAGAACACCATAGTGACTGAAATGTCACTGCAAAAGCCACCTCTGCATGGGAGAATCCTTCTGCCCCTCTCTCAATGCCTCAAGATCTACCTGAGGACAGAGCCACTCCTTCTCCATCGCCCCTGAACCAAGCTTCCCCCCCACCCTCAGAAAGTCACAGCACAGCCGCCGACATCCCGCGAGCAAAAAACACGACGTTCCTGTCCTGGATCTTGTACTGGTAAATGCGCAGGAGGTCCCGCTCCGCTTTCCTCTCCCATGAACTCCGCTGGATGATCGATAACTGGAGCAACGAAACAGAAAATGGGGGGGGGGGAGAGAGCGTTTATTTATTGCTTTTATATATATTAAAAAATGTGTTCTGCTATATCATTAAACATACAGGTGAAACTTGAAGAATTAGAATATCATGGAAAAGTTCATTTATTTCAGTAATTCAACATAAAAGGTGAAACTAATATATGAGATAGACTCATGACACGCAAAGCGAGATATGTCAAGCCTTTATCTGTCATCATTGCGATGATCATGGCGTACAGCTGATGAAAACCCAAATGAAAACTCAATGATGGCTTTCTGCACAACTGTCAGGTCAGCAGCCTTCCCCATGATTGTGCTTCCTGCTGAACCAGACTGAGAGACCATTTAAAGGCTCAGGAACCCATTGCAGGTGTTATGGATTGAATAGCTACTGCAGCTTTTCACAATAGTCTAATTTTCTGAGATTGTTAATTTGGGGTTTTCATCAGCTGTACCATGCCATGATCATGCTGTACGCTGGCTCCCTCGGCCAGTAAAGCGAGATGAGTGCTGCAGCCCCAGAGTCGGTCACGACTGGACCTAATGGTCAGGGGTCCCTTTACCTTTTACACTAATAGTAACACCTGGAACTTCTCCTGGTAGCAAATCAGCAACCAGAAGAAGAAAGTGTGTGTGCGTGTGTGTACAGAACAACTCACTGTCCTCATCCACCCGCCCAAAGGAGTGGGAGTGGTGGGGTGCAGGGACACCAAAGCAGGATGTCAAAAACGACACAGTGATCAGTTCTAGTGCTTTATTAAAAGAAAGGTGTTCGCTTGCAGCAAATCAGTCTGCCAGATCTCCCAGACGCCGGCCGGACATGGCAGCAGGAGATGGCTTGTCCGCACACAGGGAAACATTATTTATACACAAAGCAGCCTAGGCCACTTTGGCCAGGACCTCCCATCGCTCCACCTGCCCAGATGAGGGCATAGGTGAGAAAAACCCAAATCTTAGAGATAGCTCCCCTTTCTAGGCTCAGAGCTAGGGCTGGGCAATATATCGCTATATCGTCCAAAACCGGTTTGAAGTTGAGGGCAGATGAGGGCATAGGTGAGAAAAACCCAAATCTTAGAGATAGCTCCCCTTTCCAGGCTCAGAGCTAGGGCCGGGCGATGTATCGCTATATCGTCCAAAACCGGTTTGAAGTTCATATCGCGATTGGTTTCGTAAGTTTTGACCTGGCAATCTATCACGAATCATGATGTGTGTTTGTGTGCTCTGCAAAAACCACAATGTGGGGAAAACTGTGAAGCCAGCCAAAGCCTTTACAGAGCTCCATCCTTATTTCAGACACTGTGATAGATCAGTATATCAAAATGTTTAGCTGGTGATATATGGCAATGTTGAAAACCAGATGTCGCCCAGCTCTACTCAAGAGTCTACATCAAAGCAAGTGAATCGAAACATAGATGAGCTCATTCCTGCAAAAACTACCAATTAATCGTGGGGTTATCTTGACGATGAAGGTGGTGTTTGCAGGCCTTTCACCTTCATATTTGCTTCAACACACTCACCTGCCCATGAACATCCTTGCAGTAGCCAGTCGCCAGTCCTTCTGCCCACAGGATCCGATTGCTCTGGTGACGGACAGCCTTCACAAGCAGCTCGTTCTCCTCATCCTCCGAGTCGGCGCTGCTGTGCAGCATCACAACTAAGTTCCCCTGAGAGCCAGGAAGCACCACAACAGTTTCAGCTCCAATTTTAGATCAGGAGGTGCCGATAAGACACCCATCCCCAGTCTCCTAACTACATAGTATCTGCACCGAGCTGAATTCTGAATTTTTGAAGCTAAGAGGCAGATTACTATTCTATTTATATACACCCCGCCTTTCCTCCCAGACCAGGACTCAAGGCAGCTACAGTGGTACCTCGGGTTAAGAACTTAATTCGTTCTGGAGGTCCGTTCTTAACCTGAAACTGTTCTTAACCTGAGGTACCACTTTAGCTAATGGGGCCTCCTGCAAATTAAAACAACAGAGGTAAAATTTTAAAAAGCTAGATATACGTCCTCTTCAGGCTCCGGAGAGGGTCTCCTCGTGAGTCACAAGAACTCTCCAGCTCTCTCCCACCATTTCTGGGTTTGAATGAAATTATTTACAGTGGTACCTCAGTTTACAAACTTAGTCCATTCCGGAAGTCCGTTCTTAAACTGAAACCCTTCTTAAACTGAGGCACGTGTTCCCTAATGAGGCGTTCCACCGCCAGTGCCCTTTCCCCATTCAGATTATGTTCTTTGACTGAGGTAAAGTTCTCAAAAAAAAAAAAAAAGGTAAAGGACCCCTGATAGTTAAGTTCAGTCGCAGACAACTCTGGGGTTGCGGTGCTCATCTTGCTTTACAGGCCAAGGGAGCCGGTGTTTGTCCGCAGACCGTTTTTCCGGGTCATGTGGCCAGCATGACTAAGCTGCTTCTGGTGCAAAGGAACACCAAAACCAGAGCAGCGCATGAAAATGCCATTTACCTTCCCACCGCAGCGGTACCTACTTATCTACTTGCACTGGCGTGCTTTCGAACTGCTAGGTTGGCAGGAGCAGGGACCGAGCGACAGAAGCTCATCCCATCACGGGGATTCGAACCGCCGACCTTCTGATCGGCAAGCCCAACAGGCTCAGTGGTTTAGACCACAGTGCCACCCGTGTCCCAAAAACTGGGACACTATTTCCGGTTTTGCGGAGTTTGTAAACTGAATAGTTCGTCAACAGGACTGTCCTTAAACTGAGATACCACTGTATTCACCTACTTCCTGGCGCCGCACATGTACGTGGTTGCACACAAGGAGAACGTGCGAAAGGGCTTGGTGGTGCCTGTATTAAGAACTTCGGAAATAGTTTTTGGAAGCCCAAGAAAGGACTGCAAAAGGAACAGGATTTCCTTCCGAGCCCTGCCTATGCTGGAATGACATCAGTCGCTCGTTTCAGGGCAGGCACCTGTCAAAAGGGAAAGCAACCTGAAAAGCAATCACGGTACCTTAAGCTGAGCGTTCACCGTGACTCTGCAGTAATGGATGAAGTCGAGAATGTCCGTCAACCTCACACCCAGGCCCAGCAAGATGCCAAGGTTGTCCACGAGCAGAACAGGGCATTTCCATGAGTCTCCGCCAGCAGCAGGGCTCAGGGCGCTCCGGACAAACTCATAAAGGGCTTTCAGGTTTGAGCCGTCACCACTGCCAGGGACAGACGGAGGAGAGGAGAGGTCTAAGTCCCTGGAAGATCACATCTACAACATCCACAACATCCCACCGCAAGCAAGAGACATTACCTCCAAACACATACCTATGTAACAGGTGCCAGGAAACTTCTCCCCACTCAATGAAATATACTATCAAAGGCTTAGGCTGCAATCCGGTTTTTTTTCCTTTTCTTTGGCTACAGTTATTTATTGGTTTTCACATATTACATTACAATACAAATGTACCAAAGCCAACACATTTCCTCCCCATCCCCCCATACATTTACATTTATATTTCCTCAATCCATCATATTATTCTTTTCTCCTTCCTCCCACTTCCCTCCGCCGACACTTGATTTCCTCCACATTATACAATTTTTTAGCAGACAAAAATACCTTACTCAGCGAAGTTCTGCCTGACTCCTTCCCTTCCCCAGGGCTACAACTGTTTTGCCCAAAGATACAGCAATTTGGGCTTTCAGAGGATCTCCTGGGCGCTGTGGCTTTCCCAGTCGCCGAGACCATGTTAAAAACTAGGCTGTGGGACATAGATCGCCAGGAACTAATCTCAGCTGCGAAAAAAACATGCTCCCCTCTTTATTTTCGACTCTCTTGGGCGCAGGAATTTAACCTTAATTATTTACAATTTTTGTTTAATATGCAAGGAAGAAGGGCCTTCTTGCTGGCTAGGTTCAATTCTAATCCTTCTAACCATGCGCTTCTCATTACAAGGGAGAGACCAGGAGCTCACCAAGACAGTAGCTGAGTTCCTCTATCTGATTTTTTGTCGCCAACGTATGCTACAAGATCTTGCCCTTGATGGAAACCCACAGAGATGAGGCGGATTGCTCTTCTGCCCTTTGGCGGGTGACTGTGCCGTTGGGGTGGCAACAGATCACACTGGCCTATCCATTCTGAATGTATTCTGAATGTTCTTATGTGATTCCAATAAAGGTTACCTGACTTGGCAGTATAAAATTTACAATAATCTTTGCGTTCTACAGTCTTCTCAAATCATCTATATGTTCTTATTATCTTTCCTTACTAATTTTTCTTCCATCCAGTACTTCGCGTTTTAATCTAGGCATATTAGCGTTATCTTTTTCTGAGCAATATTTTGCCATATATTCATCAGAACATTTCCACTCCTTTTTTTTAAGGAGTTAGGCTGCAATCCTAACCCTACTTCAGTCGGACCTACTTCTGAGTAGATCTGGTTAGGGCAGCGATGCAAGTTACCTGAGGAACTGGAAAGGGCTGGCTTCACCCATCTGTTCTTGCTGCTGCTGGCCAAACAATATGTCGTTTGAGGTTTTCAGCCCTTCCAAGAACACAAGCTGGCCTCGTTCTTTGGCCGCAGCCAAGCTGACTCCCTGAAAAGCAATATTTGCAGGTGGAGAAATGCAAGCATTGCAATTTTGCAAACGGACGCCAGGCACATTTGAACATCTCTCCTGCGGGTTTTTGGCTAGGGCGGCCTGCCTGCCAAAAGCAACAAGCAGGAACATTCATCATCTCCCGTTCCACGTGGAAGCTGCCCCAGGAGTCCCTCACAAGCCAGTTTCAAGTCCTTTGCATTGTTTATCAACGCAGGCAGCTATGGAAATCCTTGGGAGAGACAGCACACACACAATCGCCCTCGATTGTGAGAAACCTCTGCACCAGTTCCTGTGTGTTGAAGAGTCGCCAGAAACAGGATGTTGGAGTAGACGGGCCCCCTCTGGCCTGATCCAACTGCCAGGCTCTTTCTTATGTACTTAATTTATTTGGTCATAAATTATACCGAAATGAAGGAAATGGTCCTTCCTGATAAGAAGCGTCTTCATAGATGGTGCTTAGTTGGAGACACAACTGAGCAATGCTCTAGCTGACTGCTTCCCAAAGTGGGTGGTACCTGCCCTGCAGGGGGCAGGGGGATTACTTAAGGGTGTGCTAAGAGGCAAGGGGGGACGCGGGTGGCGCTGTGGGTTAAACCACAGAGCCTAGGACTTGCCAATCAGAAGGTCGGCGGTTCGAATCCCCGCGACGGGGTGAGCTCCCGTTGCTCGGTCCCTGCTCCTGCCAACCTAGCAGTTCGAAAGCACGTCAAAGTGCAAGTAGATAAATAGGTACCACTCCGGCGGGAAGGTAAACAGCGTTTCCATGCGCTGCTCTGGTTCGCCAGAAGCGGCTTAGTCATGCTGGCCACATGACCCGGAAGCTGTACGCCGGCTCCCTCGGCCAATAAAGCGAGATGAGCGCCACAACCCCAGAGTCGGCCACGACTGAACCTAATGCTCAGGGGCCCCTTTACCTTTAAGAGGCAAGGGGGCAGCGGGGGGGGGGTGGAGGTGGTCTTCTCCAAGTGCATTGATCGCTTTTCTAGGATTGACCAGCTTAAAGCCTCAAGCAAAACACCTTCCACCCTCTACATTTCAAGTTCCGCTGCTCTTATCGCTATTTCCTTAGGTCACATTTATTTGCAACGATTCTGAGTTGTCACAAGATAGCCGATTATGGGTAACAGCTATTGATTTTCTCCTAAATCCTTAACTGTGCATCTGTCGTAGGTGAAGGTGTGTGTGTGTGTTTGTTAAGCAGTTGTACAGAAATACATTGTACTATAAAGCCCCTTAGGGATGCAGGTGGCGCTGTGGGTTAAACCACAGAGCCTAGGACTTGCCGATCAGAAGGTCGGCGGTTTGAATCCCCACAACGGGGTGAGCTCCCGTTGCTCGGTCCCTGCTCCTGCCCACCTAGCAGTTCGAAAGCACGTCAAAGTGCAAGTAGATAAATAGGTACCACTCCGGCGGGAAGGTAAACGGCGTTTCCGCGCGCTGCTCTGGTTCGCCAGAAGCGATTTAGTCATGCTGGCCACATGACCCGGAAGCTGTACGCCGGCTCCCTTGGTCAGTAAAGCGAGATGAGCGCCGCAACCCCAGAGTCGGCCACGACTAGACCTAATGGTCAGGGGTCCCTTTACCTTTACCTTTATAAAGCCCCTTATGTTTCCGTTAGTCAGAATGCATGAAAATGCTTTTCATGCAATCCTATTTGCTGAACTTAATTGTGTTATCATCCTTAGTGGGTTGTGTAAACTGCTATTTTATAGGGTAGGGGGCCCTGGAGATGCATTTATGGAACCAAGGGGTTAGCAGCCTGCAAAGGTTTGAGAGCCGCTGGATTAAGATGCTGATGATGAAGCAGCCTTGGTATTAATTTTAATTCTGTATATGGCTGGTAATTGTGAGCAGGAGAGCTGTTGTGTTTCCCTTAACAGTTTCCCTTTTGGTCCCCCTCGGCCTGATCCAACAGCCAGGTAGATCACCCCTGGAGGCCTGTCTCTGTCTTCCCCCACCTTTCAAGGTGAGATCTGTGGCTGCCAGAAATGGAAAGGGAGGACTGAGATGTTTTAATTAACACAATAAAATCAGCCTGGCTTACCAGCTTTTGGGCCACTATGTTGTAGTGGCTGAAGGATTGCAGAAGGGCCACGAAACAAACTTTGCAGCCAGCTGGAAAGGAAAAAAAGGACACAAGGTGTTTTGCTGTTATGAAGTTCCCACCATCAAGGCGAACACAAAATCAGCAGGAAACAAACTGTTGCTCTGAAAATGCCCTTTGCCATTGTCATGTTCGTCATCACCTTTCAAGGCTTTCCCATCCTGCTGGGAAAGATGCATGACAAAACCAGATTCACTGCCAATTCATTGCGTCTTTTGACTTTACCTGCCCAAATGGAAAGTGGAAGGAAGGCAAAGGACTCTCCTTCACTGGAGGTCCTGAAACAGATGTTGGATGGCCATCTGTCAGGAATTCTCTAGTTGTGGTTCCTACATTGCAGGGGGTTGGACTAGATGACCCTCGGGATCCCTTCCAACTTGACAATTCTGTGATGATTCTATCTGAAGTTAGGTGGGTCCCAACTAGTGACACAGTCTTCTCAGATGCAGCACTGCATTTGCTAGGAGGCTCTTCTCACACTAACTGCGCAGCTTTCTGGTAGAGGGAAAAGACTATATATATTCAGTCCTTCCAGCACAGAATATAAACAGGCTGACTGCAGAGATTTCATCCACTCTGCTGAATCCTCCAGGCCGCTGCTCTGCTTTGTGTTTATTTTCATTTACCGTATTTTTTGCTCTATAAGACTCACTTTTCCCCTCCTAAAAAGTAAGGGGAAACGTGTGTGCGTCTTATGGAGCAAATGCAGGCCATGCAGCTATCCCAGAAGCCAGAACAGCAAGAGGGATTGCTGCTTTCACTGCGCAGCAATCCCTCTTGCTGTTCTGGCTTCTGAGATTCAGAATATTTTTTTTCTTGTTTTCCTCCTCCAAAAACTAGGTGCGTCTTGTGGTCTGGTGCATCTCATAGAGTGAAAAATACGGTAATTTTTACATTCACAGGTCTATCTTGTTGACGGTTTTATTCCACCATTTACAAAACTATATAAAAGAGCACATTTCAGAATTCTCCCCCTCAAACAGGTGTACAGATTACATACACACATGCTACTGTTCTTCTTTGCATCCCATTTTGCCAATGTTTGGTTTTATGTAAGAAATATGGGGTGGTTTGTTTTTTTAAATCACTAGATTGATTTTGCTGCATACCTTTCAAATAGAAGGAAAGGAAATGGTGAAGCAGGAAGCTGGCATCTGTCTTGTCAGCACACAGCAAGGTCAGCTTGCCCTGGAAAACAAAAAAATAGGGAGAGTTAAAAATGAAACGATTACATGAGTCAACAGTGTGATGCAGCAGCAAAAAAACCTAATGCAATTCTAGGCTGCATCAACAGAGGTCTAGAGTTCAGAACAAGGGAAATAACAGTATCGCTCTATTCTGCCTTGGCTGGACACCACTTGGAGTCCTGTATCCAGTTCTGGGCTCCCCAGTTTCAAAAGAATATTGACGTGCTAGAACATGTGCAGAGGACGACGATCAAGATGACCAAGGGTCTGGAAACCAAGAATTATGATCTCACTAAGTCACGGCGGAGATTAAATGAGAGTGGGGAGAGAATTGCCTATACCACCTTAAGCTCCTTGGAGGGGAAAAAATATGGGTGTTTATATATGTATATATATATACAGTGGTACCTCGGGTTAAGTACTTAATTAGTTCCAGAGATCCGTTCTTAAACTGAAACTGTTCTTAACCTGAAGCACCACTTTAGCTAATGGGGCCTCCTGCTGCTGCCACGCTGCCGGAACACGATTTCTGTTCTCATCCTGAAGCAAAGTTCTTAACCCGAGGTAATATTTCTGGGTTAGAGGAGTCTGTAACCTGAAGCGTATGTAACCCCAGGTACCCCTGTAGTTCTAACTACATCAATGTTTAATTGTTTTAACAGTATTTTTCTCTGTGTTTCTAGCTGTTTTTTATCCATAAGCCACCTTGAGTCCCTATCATGGGAAAAAGTCGAAGAACAAATAAATATATAATAATAGTAATAATAATAATGTTAATATCAATGCAGTATACAAATTTAACTAATATTAACAAGAATAAATAGAAATCAGGGATGAAAAATAATAATTTTATATATTGCGTGCCTCTGTTTCTAATTCGACCCTGTTACACGGTTTTGTATGTATTGTGGTATTTTATGCAGCGTGACTTGCCATTATTTTTCATGATTATACTTTAATAATGATTATAATTGTGAATTTCTCTTTAATCGTTATTTGCTGATATTCTGGGAGTTGGTTTTGTAGTGTACCATCATATTCAAAGGAATTATTGAATGTTACCTTATTTGATATGTCACCTATTTCAAAGTTATGTTTTTATGATGACTTTTTTGTATTTAATCAGATTGCTATAAGGTGTGGGAAGACTGCTCTCTTATTTTGCTGTTTCTTTATCTTGTAATCCACCTTGTGCACAGTAATATAGAAAAGCGATAGATACGTTAGAAGTCAAAGCACCTGGAAGTTTCCAGGGCTCCAGAAAGAGGCTTCACTTTAGGGGGGAAAGGCCTGGAAGGCCAAGGGGGGAATGACTACAAATCCCAGCATGCTTCGCTCCCACACCATGTACGCGCGTTGCATCCTGGGAGCCGGAGCCCCACACAAGCCACCAGCCCTCCGCCCACCGCTCCACGGAGGCCGGAGACTTCCAGGCGGCGACTCCTCACCTGCTCCGGCTTCTCGACGGAGGCTCCGAGCAGCTCGTTCAGCTCGGCGAACATCGCGTCGCTCTCTTTCTCGCTCTCTCTTCAGTACGGCGTCCGCCGAGGGTCGAAAGAGGCGCCGCTGCTTCGCGCCCGCGAGGCCTGCAGGGCCGCCGCAGTACGCATGCGCTGGTCGGCCTCCGCCGCCCTCTGCCGTGGACTTGTCAAAAGAGGCGCGTTGCGCATGCGCCCCTGGGTCTCAGCTCCGCTCTCGCTGCCGCCGCCTGCCGTCCGCTTGAAAGCGGCGCGGGCGGGCGCCGGGTCGCAGAATGGAGCGGGCGGGCAGGGAATTAATCCACTCGCAACGCTGACAGCTGAATGCTGGTAAATAAAAGAATGCCATGGATAGAATCACAGCGTTGGAAGGGACCCCCAGGGGTCATCTAGCCCAACCCGCTGCAGTGCCTAGATATTTGCGGGTGGTCTTCCCTATGAGCTGTTAGAAGGCGATGCATGTTTTTTGCAGTACTGTATGGGGAAATACTGTAAGGGACACGGGTGGCGCTGAGGGTTAAACCACAGAGCCTAGGACTTGCCGATCAGAAGGTCGGCGGTTCGAATCCCTGCGACAGGGTGAGCTCCCATTGCTTGGTCCCTGCTCCTGCCAACCTAGCAGTTTGAAAGCACGTCAAAGTGCAAGTAGATAAATAGGTACTGCTCTGGCGGGAAGGTAAACGGCGTTTCCGTGCGCTGCTCTGGTTTGCCAGAAGCGGCTTAGTCCTGCTGGCCACATGACCTGGAAGCTGTACACCGGCTCCCTCGGCCAATAAAGCGAGATGAGCGCTGCAACCCCAGAGTCGGTCACGACTGGACCTAATGGTCAGGGGTTCCTTTACCTTTACCTGTGGGGAAATTTAGTGATGTATGGAAGTGAGAGCTGGACCATAAAGAAGGCTGATCGCCGAAGAATTGATGCTTTTGAATTATGGTACTGGAGGAGACTCTTGAGAGTCCCATGGACTGCAAGAAGATCAAACCTCTCCATTCTTAAGGAAATCAGCCCTGAGTGCTCACTGGAAGGACAGATCCTGAAGCTGAGGCTCCAAGACTTTGGCCACCTCATGAGAAGAGAAGACTCCCTGGAAAAGACCCTGATGTTGGGAAAGATGGAGGGCACAAGGAGAAGGGCACAATGGAGGACGAGATGGTTGGATGGTGTTCTTGAAGCTACCAGCCTGAGTTTGACCAAACTGCGGGAGGCAGTGGAAGACAGGAGTGCCTGGCGTGCTCTGGTCCAGGGGGTCACGAAGAGTCAGACACAACTAAACTACTAAACAACAACAAATGGGGAAATTGTAGACATAAATTTGGCACATGACAAAGAGGACCGGGAAGCCCAAAGGCTTCTGTTTCATTTGCTTTGAAGACGAGCGGAGCACCGGCTTTTCTGTATTTAGATCCCACCTCTTTCTCCAAGGAGCTCAAGGGGCCGTACATGGTTTCTTCCCTTTCCTCATTTACACAACAACCCTGTGAGGTGGGTCACGCTGAGAGGCAGCAACTGGCCCTCAAGGTCACCCAGGGAGCTCCATGACCCAAGTTGGGCTTTGAACCCTGGTCTCTCCCAGGCCCTAGTCCAACACTCTAACCACTACACTACCACTGTCACTGCAACTCCCAACATCCTCTGCCAATTCAGCCCCAATTGGGGCTGGGGAATGAACTAAAAATGAAATAAAAAAATTAAGGTCTTTTATATAAAAATTAAAGTCTTTTATATCTTAATATATATATATAAGTTGTCCCAAACTGACCAAATGTTTTCTCTGCAAGGTCAAAGGAAAATGGAAAAGCCTCCCCATTGTCTTTTCCTTCACAAATCCTGTCTTAAGGGTATGTCTGTGTATGAATTGGGTGAGCCTGTGACCTGGCTCAGGAACTAAGTATTTGTCATTATAAAAAACTGGCCAGGCTCCCCAGGCAATCCAATCAAGTGACCATTAACAGGTAACCTGCCAGACAGGAGAAAAACAACGCACTCAGATTTCTGTTGTAAACCGCCCTTTCTGTGATGTAGGTATGATGTTTCTGGGGGTGGTCTTGGACAGGGCAGGCAATTTTAAATGTCTATATAATTGTGGGCACACCTGGCTTCTGGGTCCTCCTCCTTTCCTGCCTGTGAGGGGAGCACCCTGTTGCAACAGATCAAGAAAGATCAGGCTTACGAGCTGCTTTGCTTCTCAATATTCTCTGGTTGGCCTCTGTCATTTTCTCCGACCGATGGAGAACCTACAAAGGACTCTATAAGGGCTCTTGTGTTCCCCATAAGGGAATAAGGGCAGATTTGGGTTTATTACAGGAACATCCGGCCCTCCAGATACGGCTGGTTTTAAAAGGTTTGGGAAACGCAAGGGGTGCTCTCCTTCAGGCCTACCTGCACACGGCTGGCCATGACTGGAAGCAGGTTATTGGGCCAGGTGAAGCACCTGCTTTGCATGCAGGGTCAACCTCACATGGTAGAGGTGGAAGGGACCACGAAGGTCATCCTTACAGGGTCCTTGCCGCGGGGTCACATTCATCCAGTGCTTTACCAACTGCACTGGCTCCCGGTGGAGTACAGGGTCAGGTTTGAGGTGCTGATTTTGACCTTTACAGCCCTATGCTCCTCCACATGCAGCTGCTGGGTGACCTTGGGCCAGTCAGACTTCTCTGAAGTCTCTCAGCCCCACTCACCTCACAGAGTGTTTGTTGTGGGGAGGAAGGGAAAGGAGAATGTTAGCCGCTTTGAGACTCCTTAAAAAAGGGAGTGAAAGGCGGGATATCCAATCCAAACTCCTCTTCTTCTATGCGGCCTAGGACCCACGTACCTACGGGACCGCCTCTCCTGATATGCCCCGCGGAGGACCTTAAGGTCCACAAATGACAACACTTTGGAGGTCCCAAGTCGCAAGGTGGTTTGATTGGCCTCGACTAGGGCCAGGGCCTTTTCAGCACTGGCCCCGACTTGGTGGAATGCTCTGCCACAAGAGACTAGGGGACTTGTGGGACTTGACATCTTTCTGCAGGGTCTGCAAGACAGAGCTGTTCCGCCTGGCCTTTGGTTTGGACTCGGTCTGACCTTTATGTTTCCCTCCGCTTATGGTTTTGACTTTTAAAATGAGGCTGCATTTTAAATTGCATTTTAACCTGTATTTTAAATTGTTTTTTTTTTCTTTTTCTTTTTTTCTTATTATGTTTTTACTGAAATTTTATTGGTGTTAGCTGCCTTGAGCCCGGCTCTGACTGGGGAGGGCGGGGTATAAATAAAATTTATTACTATTATTATTATTATTATTATCATCCAGTCCAACCTCCTGCAATGCAGGAATCTCTTTGCCCAGCGTGGTTCTCGAACCCACAACCCTGAGATTAAGAGTGTCGTGCTCTACCGACTGAGCTATCAAGGCACACCTCCGACATGTCCAGGTAAAAAGAATCTCAGGCACAAGGCGATGGGAGGAACGTCCTCTCTGTGCCTCAGAGCCTGGAAAGAAGCTGTTGGTCAGAGCTGACGATACTGGGGTAGATGGACAAAGAGTCCGCCTGCCGTAAAACATTACGGTAGACTTTGATCTGATCCGGAAAGACGGTCAGTGTGTCTGCGTTCCACCAGGGGGCGTCACAGGGAAGCAGATTCTTTCAGAAGCCGGAATAAACGGGAAGAACAGGAATGAAAACGCACATCTCATCCAGTACCTAGTGTCCAATCACAAGAGCAACTCTCCCTTCCTGCGGTTTCTAGAAACTGGCACAAATTGAAAGGGACCCCAAGATTAATCCAGTGCAGGAATCTCTACTAGATCTTACATGTGAAACAAAAAATTTAAGGTCTTAGATAGATAGATAGATAGATAGATAGATAGATAGATAGATAGATAGATGGTAGATGATAGATAGATAGATAGATAGATAGATAGATAGATATAGATAGATAGATATAGATAGATAGATAGATGATAGATAGATAGATAGATATAGAGATATATAGGTAAAGAGACCCCTGACCATTAGGTCCAGTCGTGGCCGACTCTGGGGTTGCAGCGCTCATCTCGCTTTACTGGCCGAGGGAGCCGCGCACAGCTTCCGGGTCATGTGGCCAGCATGACGAAGTCGCTTCTGGCGAACCAGAGCAGCGCATGGAAACGCCGTTTACCTTCCCGCCAGAGCGGTACCTATTTATCTACTTGCACTTTGACGTGCTTTCGAACTGCTAGGTTGGCAGGAGCAGGGACCGAGCAACGGGAGCTCACCCCGCCGCAGGGATTCGAACCGCCGACCTTCTGATTGGCAAGTCCTAGGCTCTGTGGTTTAACCCAAAGCGCCACCCGCGTCCCCAGATATAGGTATAATAAATGTTCATAAATGTACCAACTAAGCGCATACATAGATGTGTGGACCACATGTCTGGAGCAGCACAGGAGGACCACCCTGAAACCATTTTCAAATGTTTTCTCTGTAAGGAGGGAGGAGGTGGGGGAACCTCCCCATTGTCTTTTCCTTCACAAATCCTGTCTTAAGGGTATGTCTGTGTATGAATTGGGTGAGCCTGTGATCTGGCTCAGGAACTAAGTATTTATCATTACAAGAGACTGCCCAGGCTCCCCAGGGTATCCAGTCAAGTGAGCATTAACAGGTAACCTGCCAGACAGAAAGTAAACAACGCACTCAGATTTCTGCTGTAGATCACCCTTTCTGTGATGTATGTATGATGTTTCTGAGGGTTGTCTTGAACTGCAGGGCGGGCAATTTAAAATGTCTATATAAGGGCGGGCATACCTGGGTTCTGGGTCCTCCTCCTTTCCTGCATGTGAGGGGAGCACCCTGTTGCAACAGATCAATAAAGATCAGGCTTATGAGCTGCTTTGCTTCTCAATATTCTCTGGTTGGCCTCTGTTCTTTTCTCTGACCGATGGAGAACCTGCAAAGGACTCTGTAAGGGCTCTTGTGTCCCCCATAAGGGAATAAGGGCAGATTTTCATTTATTAGACATGATAGTTGGCCATCTGACCTTTGCTTAAAAAGCTCAAATGAAGAGTATAGCCAAAATTATTCCTTGCCAGATGCTTATTAAACAGTCAAGAAAACTGAAGTGCTTGGTTGTCAGCAATTGTCTGCAGGGTTCTGCTGTAAAGCTGTGGATGAACCTGAAAGGGATCAATGCGAGAAACAGAGAATCGTAGACTTGGAAGGGAACCCAAGGGTCATCTAGTCCAACCCCCTGCAATGCAGGAATCTCAGCTAAAGCATCCATGACAGGCGACCATCCAGCCTTTGCTTAGAAACCTGCAAGGAAGGAAACCTTTCCACAACCTCCAAAGGGAGTCCTTTCCACTGCCAAACAGCTCTTACTGTCAGAAAGTTCTCTCCTTCCTTGTAACCTGAAGCCATGCGTTCGAGTCCTACCCTCCAGAGCAGGAGAAAACAAGCTTGTTCCATCTTCCATGGGTCCAATATCTTGAGATATTGGAAGATGGCTCCCGTATCTCCTCTCAGACTCCTCTTTCCCAGGCTATAAACATACATTGCTCCTTCGACCGTTCCTCATAAGGTTTGGTTTCCAGACCCTTGATCACCTTAGCATTGCTGCCTTCAACAACTGAAGCAAAGCAAAACCGTCAGGGCAATAATAATAATAATAATAATAATAATAATAATAATAATAATTTTTGATTTATACCCCGCCCTTCCCGGTTCAGAAAACCAGGCTCAGGACAGCTAACAACAAATTTAAAACAACCAATGCAACAAAAAACAGCATAAAATACAGTATAAAACATGAATAGCAATAAATTCAGAATTCAAAATCAATTTAGGGGGAAATCCATCCAATAAACATTAGATGATCACCAGGGCTAGCTGGCTAAATTAATCCTATTTGGGCCAGCGAGACGACCAGGGGAGAATTAGCTGTGGGATATTAGCCCTCCATGAATTTGTCCAATCAGCTTTTAAAGCTGTCGTTTTCCAAACTTTTTCCATTCTGCCTCTCACTTGCCTTCTCTATAAACTAAAAATACTTTAGGATTAAGATGGATTAAGACCCGCCGTAAAGATTTAGGGAAACCAGCGAGGTTTAGCCATGGCTTGCTCCTAACACATGTTTCACCTTTATTTCTTTGAGTACCGATTCCATTAATACCCGACTTTCGCCTCCCATAAGCTCCAGGTGGCCTACATGGTTCTCTCCTCTATTAATTCCAGCAATAACCCTGTGAGGTAGGCTGAGTTGAGAGGCCCCGAGGTCACCCAGTTAGCTTCTTGGCCAAAGGGGGAGATTCGAACCCAGGTCTCCCAGGTCCTAGTCCAACACTCAACAGGTGAAACTCGAAAAATTAGAATATCGTGGAAAAGTTCCTTGATTTCAAGAATTCAACTTAAAAGGTGAAACTAATATATGAGATCGACTCATGGCACGCAAAGCGAGATGTGCTTCTACTTCTCAGAGGTCCAAATCTTGCTCGATTTGCAATCCTTGTTTTGCTGATTTCCTTGAATATTCTAATTTCCTGAGATGGTTAATTTGGGGTTTTCATAAGCTGTGCGCCATGAACATCGCAACGATAACAAATCAAGGCTTGACATACCTCGCTTGGCATGTCACGAGTCTATCTCATATATCAGTCTCACCTTTCAAGTTGAATTGCGGAAATCAAGGAACTTTTCCGCGATATTCTAATTTTTCGAGTTTCACCTGTAGAACAAATCAAGGCTTGACATATCTCGCTTGGCATGTCATGAGTCTATCTCATATATTCGTTTCACCTTTGAAGTTGAATTAGCGTCCTTGTGCAGCTAGCTCTCAGTTCGCAAGGGAGCTGTTCCAAAATGGCACTTCCCAATTTCAAAATGGCGTTCCCCATGTCAAGCGAGATGTGGGTACCTCAGGCCTACCTGCTCATCTTGGGGCACTTATGTTACCTTCCCCTTATGAAGGCGGCCCTGTTTAAGGAAGTTTTTAATGTCTGATGCTGTATTGTTTTTAATATTCAGTTGGAAGCTGCCCAGAGTGGCTGGGGAAAATCCAGCCAGATGGGCGGGGTATAAATAATAAATTATTATTATTATTATTATTATTATTATTTTGATGAGGCTGCGTTTTAAATTGCACTTTAACCTGTATTTTAAATTGGGTTTTTTTTCCTTTTCCTAGTATGTTTTTACTGTAATTTTACTGTTGTTAGCTGCCCTGAGCCCGGGGAGGGCGGAGTATAAACTTTTTTATTATTATTATTCCCAGGTGTCCAATTACTTTGGTAACAAAGCCGCAGGGCTCGATCCCCATGGCGTCTAAAATGGACTTCTTCCTCTCGCCAGGGCCACTTGCCACAGAATCCAAACAGTTTAATTTGCAAAACAAACATTTAAAACAATATATAACAATCGATTTTATGTTTAAAAGTGCAATAGGCATATATACACATAAAAACTTCAAAATAGAGTACCTTAGAGAAATGACCGAAAGTCGCCCCTGGATCCGGGTTTGGGAATTTTCTTAACAAACTAGATTGAATCGGGGGTGGGTGGGTGTCTGTGCCTATAGATCTGTGCGAGAATCTGGTGACAATCCGGGTCATCTTGTGGTCTTTGCCTAACAGGAGAAGATCAAATTTTTGCTTTACCGGGAGGTCAGTAAGCCTCACCAGCAGGGGGTCAATGGTTTCTCTACGTGCCTCATCGTAAAAGGGACATCTAAAAAAATACGTGTTCAGGGCTTCCTATATCCCCCAATGTCTCTGCTTTTTAAGATGCTGTCTAGGTTTGAGACATCACCTTGCCAACAAAGGTCCGTATAGTTAAAGCCATGGTTTTCCTAGTAGTGATGTATGCAAGTGACAGCTGGACCACAAAGAAGGCTGATCGCCGAAGAATTGATGCTTTTGAATTATGGTGCTGGAAGAGACTCTTGAGAGTCCCATGGACAGCAAGAAGATCCAACCTCTCCATTCTTAAGGAAATCAGCCCTGAGTGCTCACTGGAAGGACAGATCCTGAAGCTGAGGCTCCAAGACTTTGGCCACCTCATGAGAAGAGAAGACTCCCTGGAAAAGACCCTGATGTTGGGAAAGATGGAGGGCACAAGGAGAAGGGGACGGCAGAGGACGAGATGGTTGGACAGTGTTCTCAAAGCTACAAACATGAGTCTGACCAAAATGTGGGAGGCAGTGGAAGACAGGAGGGCCTGGCGTGCTCTGGTCCAGGGGGTCACAAAGAGGCGGACACAACTAAACGACTAAACTAAACTCAACTAAACAACTAAACTAAACTAAACTATATTCCCCAATGGACAGGTGCAAATTCTCTGGTCATATGGGACTTTTTTAAAGGATACTTTCCAAGACCAGCGAGGTCAGAGCCGAGCTTCTGGCAAGTGTAAAAGCCCTTCTTGCATTTTTGGATGCAAGAGAAACGAGATTTGCTGCTGGTGCAGCTATCTCTCTCTCGAAGGGAGCGGTGACGAAGGCCCCTTTGATCCTGCTATGGGTCCGAGAGAGAGAAAAAGCGTTTGTGCTCCCTGTTTTTGCACCCTTCATTCTTCTGCCAGCTTCTCTTTCTCTCTCTCTCACACACACACAAAACCCCAGACATGACTCCCTTTCCTTGGCCAACTAACCAAGCATTGAAATTTAATAGCCTCGCCATTTAAAAGTGATTAAACTTTCCAATTACAATGCAGGCCTCCCCAGTGCTGAGTGGCAAGTCCATTCATTGGATGCAAAGCAGGAACTGATGAGTGCAAATGGTCTGGGAGCGCAGAGAGGGGGGCACTGTGGTCCGTCCCAGCAAGCCCCCCACCACAGGGGCACCCCCATCCCATTCATGCCCTGGCCTCCCCAAAATGTGGTGGACCTCCAACACACAGGGCTAGTTTTATGAGGCTGCAGCTTTGCTTCTGCAATACCAAGTCTTTGGGATATAGAATCATAGAATCATAGAATCATAGAATCATAGAATCATAGAGTTGGAAGAGACCACAAGGGCCATCGAGTCCAACCCCCTGCCAAGCAGGAAACACCATCAGAGCACTCCTGACATATGGTTGTCAAGCCTCTGCTTAAAGACCTCCAAAGAAGGAGACTCCACCACACTCCTTGGCAGCAAATTCCACTGTCAAACAGCTCTTACTGTCAGGAAGTTCTTCCTAATGTTTAGGTGGAATCTTCTTTCTTGTAGTTTGGATCCATTGCTCCGTGTCCGCTTCTCTGGAGCAGCAGAAAACAACCTTTCTCCCTCCTCTATGTGACATCCTTTTATATATTTGAACATGGCTATCATATCACCCCTTAACCTCCTCTTCTCCAGGCTAAACATGCCCAGCAGAGTCCTATGTGCACAACCATTCATAAGATTTGTTTTTGTTGTTGTTGTTTATATGATGCTTTCCCCCCCCCCATGCAAAAAGATAAACAGGTAATTGTTTAAGTTGTTTAAGAATGGATTGTTTAAGAATGGATGCTTTTGAATTCTGGTGCTGGAGGAGACTCTTGAGAGTCCCATGGACTGCAAGAAGATCAGACCTCTCCATTCTGAAGGAAATCAGTCCTGAGTGCTCACTGGAAGGACAGATCCTGAAGCTGAGGCTCCAAGACTTTGGCCACCTCATGAGAAGAGAAGACTCCCTGGAAAAGACCCTGATGCTGGGAAAGATGGAGGGCACAAGGAGAAGGGGACAACAGAGGACGAGATGGTTGGACAGTGTTCTCGAAGCTACCAGCATGAGTTTGACCAAACTGCGGGAGGCAGTGGAAGACGAGAGTGCCTGGCGTGCTCTGGTCCAGGGGGTCACGAAGAGGCGGACAGGACTAAACAATTAAACAACAACAACATGAAGCGCACTTGGTGACCTCCGGGGCCAGTTGCTGCCTCTTAGCCAAACCGTTTTTCTTCTTGTAAATAAAGAGAGAGAAAGAAAAAGAGAAACAGAACCTATGTAGAAAGGAAAATAAAGTGGGGAGGGGGTAAAACCCAAAACACTATATTTTACAAGGTTGTTATTTTCTTAACCTATTACAGTATTTATAAGAATGGATTCCAAATATTGAATTTGTCCATGGCAAGTTTGCAATTATATGCAAGTTTTTCATATGTTGTGAGTTTGTATAGGTCTCCAATTCAATCATAGAAGGGAGCCTCATTTTTATTTTTCCAATTCAGCAGTATCAGTCTTTTCTGCCATGGTAAGTCCACTCACATTGTCCTTTTGTAAGGTTCCATGTGCTCGGTATATAATTCAAAAGGATATTTTGCTCTGTAAATGTAAGATTATTCCATGCAGTTCTGTTGATGGTTTCAGTCACCTTCTGCCAAAAATCTTTCGGCAAAGCACAATGGAAAAAAACACCCATATGTTTTAGAGAAGCATTGTTCCTATTGCATCTCCAACAGGCAGTTGCAAGGTCGTTGTGGATATTAAATGAGATGCAGGCGAACCACGTCCCCCACCTGGAACTCCATGGAGAAAAATGATGGGGTGTAAATGCAATTAATCATCATCATCATCAAAATCAATTTCAATTAATTGATTGTGATTTTATATAAACTGTGTTACTTCTATTGTTGTTAGCTGCTCTGAGCCTGGCTTCAGCTGGGGGGGCGGGATATAAATAAATTATTATTATTATTATTATTATTATTATTATTATTATTATTATTATTACAGTATTGAAAGTGGGGTCTTGTCTAAGCACCTGGACGCTATTCTGCGCAAAAATCATCCCGAACGCACCGCACAAAGGATGTCTCTCAGTGGGGGGCCCTGGGATAGTCAAGTCTTTGGCCCAGTAACCTGATCCAGATTCTCAGAAGCGACAAAACCGCAGCCAGACGAAGGAGCAGCAAAGAAATGGGTCAAGCTGTCTGGAAGCTCAACTGTTGCGAAAAGCTTTTCTCTCCCTTGGACGCTTCACAAAAGCCTGGAAGGTGGCGGCCGAAGCCGCCAGAAAAGACAGCCCCAAAAGAGGCCTCTTTCTCTCGCTCCCCTTTTGTCAGGAGGACGGAAAAGAGACAGCTTTTGAGCCCAAACCCTCCAAGATTCCTCCGTTGAAAATAGGGACGTCCTAAGGAAAAGCAGTTGGGACGCAGGTGGTGCTGTGGGTTAAACCACATAGCCTAGGACTTGCCGATCAGAAGGTCGGCGGTTCAAATTCCTGCAAGGGGGTAAACTCCTGTTGTTCAGTCCCTGCTCCTGTCCACCTAGCAGTTCAAAAGCACATCAAAGTGCAAGTAGATAAATAGGTACCGCTCCGGCGGGAAGGTAAACGGCGTTTCTGTGCACTGCTCTGGTTCACCAGAAGCAGCTTAGTCATGCTGGCCACATGACCCGGAAGCTGTACGCCGGCTCCCTTGGCCAATAAAGCGAGATGAGCGCCGCAACCCCAGAGTCGGCTGGACCTAATGGTCAGGGGTCCCTTTACCTTGACCTTTAAGGAAAAGCGAGACATTCCAGGATCAAATCAGACTGTCTCGCTAGGTGGTGCATGCTCTGGTTTTCTCCCGCTTGGACTACTGCAATGCGCTCTACGTGGGGCTACCTTTGAAGGTGACCCAGAAACTACAACTAATCCAGAATGCGGTAGCCAGATTGGTGACTGAGTGGCTGCCAAGACCACATAACACCGGTCCTGAAAGACCTACATTGGCTCCCAGTACGTTTCCGAGCACAATTCAAAGTGTTGGAGCTGACCTTGAACGCCCTAAAACAGAGGACAGCAAACTTTTTCAGCAGGGGGCCGGTCCACTGTCCCTCAGACTTGGGGGGGGGCAGATTATATTGTGGGGGGAATGAACGAATTCCTATGCCCCACAAATAACCCAGAGATGCATTTTAAATAAAAGCACACATTCTAGTCATGTAAAAACACACTGATTCCCGGACCGTCCGTGGGCCGGATTGAGAAGGCGATTGGGCCTGATCTGGCCCCTGGGCCTTAGTTTGCCCACCCATGCCCTAAACGGCCTCGGCCCAGTATACCTGATGGAGCATCTCCACCCCCATCGTTCTGCCCAGACACTGAGGTCCAGCTCTGAGGGCCTTCTGGCGGTTCCCTCCCTGCTAGAAGTGAGGCTACAGGGAACCAGGCAGAGGGCCTTCTCGGTGGTGGTGCCTGCTCTGTGGAACACCCTCCCTTCAGATGTCATGGAAATAAAACAACTATCTGATTTTTAGAAAACATCTGAAGGCATCCCTGTTGAGGGAAGTTTTTAATGTCTGATGTTTTATTGCTTTTTAATTATTATAATATTATAATTAATTCTGTTGGGAGCGGCCCAGAGTGGCTGGGGAAACCCAGCCCGATGGGCGGGGTGTAAATAATAAATTATTATTTATTATTATTATTAATCTGAATGACTTCTGTAAATCCAGGGCTGTCCCTGGAAAATAGGGACACCTGGGGGGTCTGTACCCAGCCAAGAATCTGAAAGAACCTTTGCTTGTCTGTTATTCTTCCAAATGCCCATTTCGTAGGGGTTACTTGAGGAGAAGCCCGTCCTGTAGCTAAATCCTGTGCCCTACATTCAATCTGTCTTCCTCCCTGCCCAATATTGCTGCTCATCCGTTTCTCTGGCTGCTAAGATTGATTCTTCCAATAATGGGTTCTCCAGAGCAGGGTCAGCAAAAGGGGAATCCCTTTACGAGGGGCTGGGGTCAGGCCCCCGTTCCTAAGTAACTGGGAAGATGGAGGAATAGGGCTTCAGCCACCAAGAATGGCTGCCTATTCGCTTGGACGAGGGAGGAGGTCCGGAAAGGCTAAGGTTCAGGAAAGGGCCACAAAAATGATAAAAGGTGATGGAGCGACTCCTCAATGAAAAATGGTTCCCACATTCAGGACTTTTCAGTTTAGAGGACAGGTGAGTAAAAAGGGAGAAGCTTATAATTGATGGAGGTGCAGGTCAATTCTGTGTCCAGGGTGGCTGTCTACCAGCTCCATCTGGTATGCAGGATGAGACCCTGCCTGCCCGCAGACTGGTGCATGCTCTGGTTATCTCCTGCTTGGACTACTGCAATGTGCTCTATGTGGGGCTACCTTTGAAGGTCACCCGGAAACTGCAACTAATCCATAATGCAGCAGCTAGACTGGTGACTGGGAGCAGCCGCTGAGACCACATAACACCGGTTTTGAAAAACCTACATTGGCTCCCAGTACATTTCTGAGCACAATTCAAAGTGTTGGTGCTGACCTTTCAAGCCCTAAACAGCCTCAGTCCAGTATATCTGAAGGAGCGTCTCCACCCCCATCATTCTGCCTGGACACTGAGGTCCAGCACCGAGGGCCTTCTGGCGGTTCCCTCACTGCGAGAAGCCAAGTTACAGGGAACCAGGCAGAGGGCCTTTTCAGTAGTGGCACCTGTTCTGTGGAATGCCCTTCCACCAGATATCAAAGAGAAGAACAACTACCAGACTTTTAGAAGACATCTGAAGGCAGCTCTGTTTATGGAAGCTTTTAATGTTTAACAGACCACTGTATTTTAATACTCTGTTGGAAGCCGCCCAGAGTGGCTAGGGAAACCCAGCCAGATGAGCGGGGTATAAATAATAAATTCTATTCTATTCTATTCTATTCTATGGGAGAAAGTGGATGAGGTTTCTCCGCCTCTCTGATAACACTGGAACTCACGTGCAGTCAAGGAAGCTGAACGTTGGACGATTCGGTTATGGATAAAAGAAAGCGCTTCTTTAACGCCGAGCACAATTAAACTGCGGAACTCCTTTCCACAGGAGACAGCAACCTAGATGGCTTTAATAGACACATTCATAGACAAGAGGGCTATCAATGGCTCCTACCCATGAGTAGGCCTGGGTGATATATTCATATATCGCCAAGGACCTGTTGAAGAGGCAGACCACGATGATGGCTTCACTCAGCGGTGTAACGCAGGTGAAACCGCCTCCTCCTGAGTCGTCCTGCTATCAGCGGCCAGCATGCCAAGGGAAAAACAAGCTGCAGCCGAGCGCTGGAAGCAGAGGGACTCTGGCACGGTGGCATTTGGGAGCGGTGGGTGAAGCCACCACCGCACTCTGGGTGAGGAGCGCAAAATGCCCCTTCCTCCAGCTTTGCAAAAAGGGATTATCTTCTTAGCGCTGTGGCGATGCTATCTACAAACCTGGAACGCTCCTGTGAGAAATTTCCACATCTATTTTCTCCTCTGCAGCTGACGACTTTGCAGCGGGACAAAGCCTGTTAGGAGGTTATTTCAGAGTAAATAAATGCAAGGTCCTCTGCTATAGCTGCAGTGGGAGGGAGCTGTCCAGGGTTCTGATTCCAGCACGCCTCTCTCAGGCCAGGAGTGGGGAAAGTCTGGGTCCTTCAGGTAACGCAGAACTACAATTCCCATCACGCTGACCACTGGGCAATGCTGGCTGGGCGCTCAAGGGAGATGGAGTCCAGCAACATTTAGAAGGCCGCACGTCCCCCACCCGTGACTCAGGGTTAGTTCCCTACACTAAAAGGTAAAGGTAAAGATGTTGTTGTTTAGTCGTTTAGTCGTGTCCGACTCTTCGTGACCCCCTGGACCAGAGCACGCCAGGCACTATTGTCCTCCACCGCCCCCCGCAGTTTGGTCAAACTCATGCTGGTACCTTCGAGAACACCATCCAACCATTGCGTCCTCTGTCGTCCCCTTCTCCTTGTGCCCTCCATCTTTCCCAACATCAGGGTCTTTTCCAGGGAGTCTTCTCTTCTCATGAGGTGGCCAAAGTATTGGAGCCTCAGCTTCACGATCTGTCCTTCCAGTGAGCACTCAGGGCTGATTTCCTTCAGAATGGATACATTTGATCTTCTTGCAGTCCATGGGACTCTCAAGAGTCTCCTCCAGCACCACAATTCAAAAGCATCCATTCTTCAGCGATCAGCCTTCTTTATGGTCCAGCTCTCACTTCCATACATCACTACTGGGAAAACCACAGCTCTAACTATACGGACCTTTGTTGGCAAGGTGATGACTCTGCTTCCTAAGATGCTGTCTAGGTTTGTCATTGCTTTCCCTGACCATTAGGTCCAGTCGTGGCCTACTCTGGGGTTGCGGCGCTCATCTCGCTTTCTTGGCCGAGGGAGCCGGCGTACAGCTTCCGGGTCATGTGGCCAGCATGACTAAGCCGAACCAGAGCAGCGCACGCAAACGCCGTTTACCTTCCCGCCAGAGCAGTACCTCTTTATCTACTTGCACTTTGACATGCTTTTGAACTGCTAGGTTGGCAGGAGCAGGGACTGAGCAATGGGAGCTCACCCCGTCGCGGGGATTTGAACCGCCAACCTTCTGATCGGCAAGCCCTAGGCTCTGTGGTTTAACCCACAGCGCCACACGCGTCCCTACACTACCTGCATGCAAAAGGTCCCGGGTTCAAACTCAGAACTTCCAAGCAGGGCTGGGAATGCCCTCTGCAGGAAAGCTGCCGACCAGTGCAGACAATACTGACCTATTTCCCCCTGCTAAGTCAAAGCAGGCTGGCAAGTGATGCCATTTTTCGAACTTACAATGGTGTTTTTCAGTACACGAACTCCACGTCCACCGCCAGGCCTGCATATACTTGGTTTTTTTTCTTCCCAGGGGAAAAAAAATAACACAGCAAGCAAAAGAAGTATTTACTGGAAAAGCAGAGGGAGGCGGTCCTGTCTGTGTTATGCAAATCGTGCCAATTTGCATAAGCACTTCATGCTGCCTTGCAAAATATCTTTTGCTAGGAAAACGAAGAAGGGG
Source organism: Podarcis raffonei (assembly GCF_027172205.1). Classification (NCBI taxonomy): domain Eukaryota; kingdom Metazoa; phylum Chordata; class Lepidosauria; order Squamata; family Lacertidae; genus Podarcis; species Podarcis raffonei. The sequence continues at coordinate 2,799,192 of NC_070613.1, read as the reverse complement.
AGAGTTAGGCTGGAAACTGAAGAAGCACCATTTACCTCCCACCCCGCTGACAATGGAACTTTTCTCACTCCTGAGATTTCAGCAGGTGCAGCTGGATCTGCCCTTGAGGGCTAGAAACTTGAGGGTGTTTTGTTTTTTTTCAAAACAAGAGAAGCAGTTTCTGGAAACTAACAGGGTGGGTTTGGATGACAGTGATGCAAATTAGAAAATGCATGACATTTTAGTGTATTTTTGGTCTTTGTTGGAAGCCACCCAGAGTGGCTGGGGAAACCCAGCCAGATGGGCTGGGTACAAATAATAAATTATTATTATTATTATTATTATTATTATTATTATTATTAATTGTCAGGGAACTGCCATCTGAGGCGCAGGAGGTGAAAGGGCTCACGGAGGGTGAGAGAGACCATTCAGCTGAGGAGGGAACCAGCAGGGGGAGAAGTGGATTTCCAAGGGAAAGTGAGTCGGAGGGAGGGCTCAGAGACACTTCAAGCGAGAACAGTGGGGAGGTTTCAGGACCTCCTAGAGGGACACCCACTCCTCGCCGGAAACTGTCACGCCGAGAGTCCAGAAGACGCGTTTCCGTTAAGGAGCTTTTATGCTGGAAGAAGTTCCGTAAACGCCCACTGTCCGATGCAACGAGCGACTGATGGAGCCATGCTTAAGGAGCTCCGTCACAGACAGAGGTTTGTGGACTTAGCCAAACTCTGAGGGACTAGGATTTTACGCACAAGCAGCTCACCATCCCATCACAGCAATCGGACAGTCCCTGAAAGCAGCTTGTGCAGAGAGGCATCATGAGCAACCCAGCCGGAACCGGGGGAGCAGGAGGAGCTGGAGAGGGTCCAAGCCTGGAAGAAAGGTACAGGGTGTTGGAAGTCCAGCTAGCACTGCAAACGGCGAGGCTAGAGGAAAGGAGGGCGCAGGATGTAGAAAAGGCAAAAGGCGCTACACTAGCAAGAAAGATGCCAGGATTGGTGCAGAAGTTTGGGGGGGACCCCAGGAACTACCAAGCCTTTAGGACAGAGATGCAGTATGCTCTCGAGCTGCAGTTTAATGACTTTCCCGACGAGGCATCGCGAGTGGCGTTTGTGATTGGCCATCTTGAAGGGGGGGCGAGAGACTGGGTCAGACCCCTGATGGCAGGGAATAGTGAAATGCTGAAGGACACGAGGAAGTTTTTTCGCGCCATGGATTTGATGTTTTCCAGCGAGATTGAACAAGGACTGGTGCGCAGACAATTGATGGCTTGTAAACAGGGTAGCCGATCGGTTCGTGAGTACTGGACTGAGTTTACAATGTTGATACATAAATTGGGCTGGGACCTATCGGCGGAACCCATTCAAATGCTCTTTGAAGAGGGGCTTTCTTCGGCGGTGAAAGACGAACTTTCCCGGGCGCCCAGGGCGGAGTCTATGGACCAGCTGACCAAATCAGCGCTGACCATTGGAGCGCGCCAGGAGGCAAGAGCCTTGGAGAAGCGGGAGGGGAAAGGAGAGCGTTGGAGGGATTTCCGCATTCCAGAGATTCCGGAGCCAAATCTCCCGCCAGGAGAGCCGATGGAAGTTGGAACAGCGCGCGCGCGCGCAGTTTCAAATCTCAGTGAAGGGAGGAAGAAGGAGGGAAAGAGCGCCAAGAAATGTTATCTCTGCCAGCAGCCAGGTCACTTTGCCAGAGTCTGCCCGCAAAGAAAGGAATGGCAAGGGATGGCAGGAGCTGTTGGGGGGAAGGAGGAGGGAGTCCAGGAGCCAGTAAAAGCCAACGCCTGGCTGCCACCGTCAGGGCACTGCAGCCAGGCCAAGAAGCAGTAAAAGTGCCCACTCCGGAACCTCCAAGGCCAGCCCTAGTAATAGAGGTGTTGCTAGAGCTGGCAAACGGATACCCACTAAAGACAAAGGCGCTGTTGGACTCAGGCAGCTCCTGTAATTTTATGAGTAAGGAGTTTGCAGCTGAACACCAGATACAGATACTCCCTTTAAGCAACCCCCTGCAGGTGACCACGATCGATGGGAGGGAGCTGTTGGGAGGAGAAGTTAGCCTACAGACCGTCCCAATGGTTATGAGGGTGGCCAGGCACACAGAAAGGATAGCGTTCAATGTGGCCACCCTGGGAGGGGCTCCCGTCATTTTGGGAATGAGCTGGCTAGCGTTGCATGATCCGCTAGTGGGCTGGCATCAGAGAGTGGTTTCCTTTGGGTCAGCACATTGCCTGGAACACTGCAGGGAGGGAAAGGTCCCAGAAGGGGCAAAAGCCTTTCTAGCAGGGACGGAAGTGGCGGACAAAGGGAAGGTGCCCAAACAATACGCTGACCTGAGCAAAGTCTTCAGCGAAAGGGAAGCAGATAAACTACCACCGCATAGAGCCTTTGACTGCCAAATTAACCTGGTCCCTGGGGCCCAGCTCCCCGTGGGCAAGCTGTACGCCATGTCAGACAGGGAAATGCAGGAGTTAAGGGAGTTTATTGATAAAAACCTGAAGAGGGGCTTCATCAGGGAGTCCAGAGCGGTGGGGGGGAGCCCAGTGTTTTTTGTGGACAAAAAAAAACACGGATAAACCCAGGCTTGTAGTGGACTACCGGAGGCTAAATGCCGTGTCAGAACCAGTGACTTTCCCCATGCCCAGGATTGATGACATTTTGACCAGGGTGAGGAAGGGAAAGATATTCACGAAATTGGACCTGAGAGGGGCATACAACCTGATACGAATGAGGAAAGGGGATGAATGGAAAACCACCATGTTCACCCCTTTGGGGGCTTTTGAATATCTCGTTATGCCATTCGGATTGCAATCAGGCTCCGCATGTTTTCAATCGCTCATGAACCATGTCCTGGGACCTCTGCTCTACAAGAATTGCGTGGCCTTCCTCGATGACGTGCTGATATATTCAGAGAATGAGGAGCAGCATGTAAAGGATGTCAGGGAAGTGCTGAGCCAACTGCAAGCAAACCAGCTGTGGGTGAAATTGGAGAAGTGTCAGTTTCACACCAAGGAGGTGGAATTCCTGGGGTACCGCTTATCAGACAAGGGATTAGCTATGGATCCAGGCAAGGTCCAGGCGGTGTTGGAATGGAAGCCACCGAAAACGAAAAAGGATGTGCAAAGGTTCTTAGGGTTTGGGAACTTTTACCGTAAATTCATCAAGAACTTTGCCCGCTTAACGGCTCCCATCACAGACTGTCTAAGCAGCAAGAAGAAATTCGTTTGGACGGCGGAGGCGGAGCAAGCATTTGAGGAATTGAAAAGGGCATTCGCTTCGGAAGAACAGCTCCTGCATGTGGATTTACAAAAACCCATGAGAGTGGAAACTGATGCCTCAGACCGGGCGGTGGGGGCGGTGCTGCTTCAGCCAGGGAGTAATAAGTCGGAATGGAGACCGTGTGCCTTCTTTTCGCGTAAGCTGAACAAATCCGAGAGGAACTACACCGTATATGATCGAGAACTACTCGCCATTCACGAAGCGTTCCGGAGATGGAGACATTTGCTAATTGGCGCACAGCATAAGGTGCAAGTGTGTACGGACCACAAGAATCTGGAGTATTGGAGAACGGCACGAGTGCTCAACCAACGACAAGTGAGGTGGGCCCAGGAGTTCTCCAAATTCCATTTTGAAATTTGCTATGTGCCAGGTCCAGAAAACATCAGAGCGGACGCTCTCTCGCGCAAACCTGAATATTTGGAGGGGGAGGGAGCGCCTGAAGAGAGACATATTATCCCAGAGGACCACTGGGTGTGTGGGGCAGCCTGGGTGGGGCAAAGAGAACTGGTAGAGGGAACGGTAAATGATGAATACGCCCAGAATAAGCTCAGAGGTTTAAGGGGAGAGGGAGAAGACCCCGGAGGTTTTGAAGAAAGAAACGGGGCATTGTATTACAAAGGGGCACTATATATACCCGAAGGGGAATTGAGGGGGAGAGTACTCAAACAGCTGCACGACAACCCCACAGCGGGGCATTTTGGGCAACACAAGACCATGTGGTTGGTGACCAGGGAGTTTTGGTGGCCCAAGGTGAGGGAGGATGTACGGGAGTATGTAAGAGGGTGTGACCAATGCCAGAGAGCCAAGGGAGAAAGGCGGGCGCCAGCGGGGTTATTAGAACCGTTACCCACACCAGAACGACCGTGGGAGGCGGTATCGATAGATTTTATGACTGATCTGCCTAAATCCCAGGGGAAAACCGCCATACTAGTCGTAGTAGACTTGTTAACTAAGATGGGTCACTTTGTAGCTTGCTCACATGCAGTCACGGCGGAAGAGACAGCGAAATTGTTTGTAGAACATATTTTTAGGCTGCATGGCGCCCCCTTGAGGGTGGTCTCCGACAGAGGGAAACAGTTCACGTCCAGATTCTGGAGGAAACTTATGAGCTTGTTGCACGTAGAGGTCAACTTTTCGACTGCCAGGCACCCTGAGACCAATGGGCAGGCGGAGAGGGCAAACGGTATCCTCCAACAATACCTGAGGTGTTATGTCAATGACAGAGAAAACGATTGGGTCGAAAAGTTGGCGCTAGCAGAATTTGCTTACAATAATGCGGAGAATGTGTCCACCGGGATGAGCCCCTTTTTGGCTAATTATGGGTGCCACCCCAGGGCGTTTCCAGGGGGAGGAGGGGAGAGATGGAGTGTCCCGGCCGCTGAACATTTTGTAGAAGAAATGGAAGCGATCCATCGTCAACTCCAACTCAACTTAGAAAGGGCCAAAGAAGAATATAAGAGGCAGGCAGACAAGAGCAGAAGGGAAGGTGAAACCATTAGGGTGGGGAGTCAGGTCTGGCTATCAACCCAAGGGTTGCCGTTCAAGGGGGGTTGCAAAAAATTGAGACCCAAAAGATTGGGACCATTTGAGGTCATCCAACAGGTCAACCCAGTGGCTTTCAGACTCCGGTTACCGAACCACATGAAACTGCACCCAGTATTTCACAGGTCATTACTGTCACCATATAGGGGGGAAGGTGAAGGGGTATCCACACGGGGGCCAGTCTTAGAAGAAAGGGAAAGCAGCAACCATGTGGCGGAGATCATCGACTCCAGGTGGAAGGGTAATCAGGTGGAGTATTTGGTCGCGTGGGAAGGGGAACCGGAGTCGGAAAACACCTGGGTGACGGCAGAGGAGGTCAGTGATGAGATCTTGATCGAAACGTTCCACCGAAGGTTCCCCAGGAAACCTCAGCCAGTAGCGAGGTTCAGGAGGGAGTACTTTGGCACCACCGATGATGAGGAGGAACTGGAAGGATTCAGGGAATCGGAGTTGGAAGTAGGAACAGACTCCGATGAGGAGGAGTACTTGGAAACCGGAAACAGCAACAGGTGGAGGGAAGTGTTCGAAACTTCGGAAGATGAGGGAGGTTCTTTCAGGGGTTTTGCTCCCTCGCCTCCCGCAGAGGAGGGGAGGGAAGGGGGTGAAGGGGGCCCTGGAGGGGAGGTGGATGTCAGGGAACTGCCATCTGAGGCGCAGGAGGTGAAAGGGCTCACGGAGGGTGAGAGAGACCATTCAGCTGAGGAGGGAACCAGCAGGGGGAGAAGTGGATTTCCAAGGGAAAGTGAGTCGGAGGGAGGGCTCAGAGACACTTCAAGCGAGAACAGTGGGGAGGTTTCAGGACCTCCTAGAGGGACACCCACTCCTCGCCGGAAACTGTCACGCCGAGAGTCCAGAAGACGCGTTTCCGTTAAGGAGCTTTTATGCTGGAAGAAGTTCCGTAAACGCCCACTGTCCGATGCAACGAGCGACTGATGGAGCCATGCTTAAGGAGCTCCGTCACAGACAGAGGTTTGTGGACTTAGCCAAACTCTGAGGGACTAGGATTTTACGCACAAGCAGCTCACCATCCCATCACATTAATGAAGCAAGAAACTGGGCGTCTTAACTCCTCATGCCCGCTGCTACGCATCAGTTTGGAGGTGGAAGCAGTTTGTGACTGGACTACACTTGGGATCTTGATTCAGAGAAAACCAGTCCCACCTACATGCCCCAGTGAAATCAGAGCAACATAAGAAGATATTTAAATTTTAAATTCTTAAATTTGAAACTTTCAATTCCTAGGAGTTTATCTCAGTGAAGACCTTACTTGGGAAATCAATACAACCCAGGTGGTTAAGAAAGCCCAACAGAGACTCCATCTTCTCAGAGTATTGCAGAAGAAAGATGTCAATCAACATTTGATGATCTCCTTCTACCGGTCCACAATAGAAAGTGTCCTTTCCTACTGCATCACGGTGTGGGACGCTGGTTTGACATCAACGGATAGGAAGAGCCTACAGAGGGTGGTGAATACAGCACAAGATATTATGGGCTGTCCCGTGAATCCGCTGGATGAAATAGCGGAAGAACGTTGCCTCAGGAGAGGGAGGAAAATTCTCAGGGATGATTCACACCCTGGCCGGCACTTTCTTGCTCTCCTGCCCTCGGGCAGAAGATATAGAAGCATGATTAGTCGCACCAACAGGGTAAAGAACAGCTTCTATCCATGGGCTGTTAGGCTGCTGAATGAAAAGAGAACAACAGGGCAACTGACTTTCGGGTTTGGTGGGTGTGTGTCAGTAAACGAGGGGAATTAAGACTAAGAGAGCTGAGTGGGAGGTGCTCGTGCAATCTCACTGTCTACAAGTTGTACAAGTGACAATAACTTTTTTAAACAATACACTGAGTGAAGAAGGGCTTTGTCCACAATCTTCCAACATTCAGCTTCATTGCTGTTATCAGAGAGGGAGAAAAACCTTTCTCCATGCCAGGCATAATTTTATAAATTTCTATCCTGTCGCCTCTTCCTCGCCGTTTCTCTAAATTAAAAAGTCCCAAACGCTGCAACCATTCTTCATGGGGGATTGAGCTCCATCCCCTCAATCATTTTGCTTGTGTTTTCCTTAACTTTTCCCAACTCTGCGATATCCTTTAGGAGGTGAGGTAGCTGCACTGGTCCTGAAAGACCTACATTGGCTCCCAGTACGTTTCTGAGCACAATTCAAAGTGTTGGTGCTGACCTTGAAAGCCCTAAGCAGCCACGGTCCAGTATACCTAAAGGAGCGTCTCCACCCCCATTGTTCAGCCCGGACACTGAGGTCCAGCTCTGAGGGCCTTCTGGCAGTTCCCTCGCTGCGGGAAGTGAGGTTGCAGGGAACCAGGCAGAGGGCTTTCTCGGTGGTGGCGCCCGCCCTGTGGAACGCCCTCCCAGCAGCTGTCAAGGCAATAAACAACTATTTTACTTTTAAAAGACAACTGAAGGCGGCCCTGTTTAGGGAAGTTTTTAATGTCTGGTGCTGTATTGTTTTTAATATTCAGTTGGAAGCCGCCCAGAGTGGCTTGGGAAACCCAGCCAGATGGGCGGGGTATAAATAATATATTATTATTGTTGTTGTTGTTGTTGTTGTTGTTGTTATTTATTATTATTATTACTACTGTATTGCTCAACGGCTGCAGCTGTTGACTAAGCAATGGCCCGGTGACATGTGGGGGGCAATGGCGTTCTTTCCTTCCAAACCTAGAACATTTCCGAAATCGCTTCCTCAATCTGAGCATCTTCAACTGTGGTCCTGGTGCCCACACCCCCTTTCCCCCACAGCTCAGCATTTGAAGGTCACCTGTCGCTGTTAGGGCCTACCTTTCTCGCCTCCCCAAATCCTGGGAGTTGGAAGGCACCTCCAAAGGTCATCCAAACCAACCCCCTTTAATGTAGGAATCGTGCCTGGCCGTTTCCAAAGCGGCTGCCCCTCCAAATCCTGACCCCCCCATCACCCCCCCCACACGCAGGAAGAGACGCACGGCAGCAGCTTAACTTTAAAAAAATGTTTTGTATTTTTTAATTATTATTATTATTTCAAGGTCTTTTAATTTTTTTCACATTTTCAAACTCGTTTCTCCAAAAAAGGCTGGGTAAAATACAAAAAAAAGTCAGTCGAGTCACAGCAAAGGTTTAGAAATCACAGCAGTGAGGGGGGGGATATGGGAGGGACGGACAGGAGGGAGGGAAGAGTCAGGAGTGAGGCTAACCCAGGCATTATACAGACGGCAACGGAACACACAACCCAACACACACAATTCATTGGGGGGGGGCACACACTTGATAGAGGAAGAGTTTCGTCTTCTTGTGTCTTCTTTATTATTACCCTTGTTTTTCCCGCTGTACAAAAACACATCAAAGCATGCTATGAAGTCGTCGGGGAAGGGGAAAGCAAAGAGAATGAACGATTACGAGAAATGAGCTTTGTACAAAGAGGGGGCGACCCTCGTGCTCTTAAATGTTTTATTCCGCCTTATTCCCGTTTCCTCCCTCCCTCCTCATCTCCTCTCTCTTTCTCTCTTTCTTTCTTTCTTTTCTTTTCTTTCGTTCTTTCTCTCTCTTTCTCTCCTTTCTTTCTCTCCTTCTGGGCTCTCATGTCAGGTTGTTCTGCAAGCAATTCACTTCCGAGTCGTCCGTTTCCCCTTTGCCGTTGTCCAGTTTGGGCGACATGGAGTTCTGGATGTTGAAGGACTCCTCGTCTTTCAGGCACGACTTCAAGGGGTCTTGAAGCTTGTGGGGGGCATGGGGGTCGTCCTAAATTGGGGGGGGCGGTCGGGAAGGGAAGGAGCAAGGAAGCGCAAGAGAGAAAAGGGAGTCAGTGCTGGAAGTGGCGATGGCAACAGAGAGCTCAACAAGGAAGGCCTAGCATGGACGGGGGAATCTTTGGGGCCAGATCCTGGCGCAAAGGCCGCTAGCTGGCGAATCCTATGCTTTGAGGTAAGAAACCACAAGCTCCTGAATCGTACAACAGTAGAGCTGGGAGGGACCCGTGAGGTCATCCATTCCAGCCCCCTGGGCTTAATCCCCAGGGATTCGGCAAGATCCCTGTCCCTGATCCTGGAGAGTCAATCAGCACAGACAATAATGAATTGGATGGATCCATGCCCCGACTGGGTAATAAGGCATCTTATGAGGTTCTTATTCAAACCAGACCTCCATGAGAACTAGAATCTTGTTTTTGGAGCCGGGCCCTAGTGTAGCGATCAGGTGGGATTACTATGAGGAATTATAACAAATATAGAGTAAGCCACCTGTGTCAGCAATGAAAGCATTGCGTTGACTGGGTTTAAACTATTTTGATATGATTTCTGATCAATCCACACCTCTGCATCCCTGTTCCATTTCTCTTGCTTGACCAGTCACGTACACTGCCAGTTGCTTTGCCAGGCAGGCATCCTGGGGCATCAAAAACAGTGGGCAGTTTCTTTGATGTAGCTTTTCTGATATGTTAATCTTGGGGCCAGGAAACAGATCTCACCTGAAGGTGATAATGATCGCTGTCCTCCTGGCCATCCTTATTATGTATATTGCTTGTTTATCACTTCCCAGGGTTGCCAAATGCACTCCTTTGTAGTTCTGCTTTATTTACCCCATGCTTAATTAGTTTTGGTAGTTTAACTTTGTCCCCACGTGGGGTTTGTTGAAATGCTTGGAAGAAATCTGATTGGTTCTTACGAACACTCTGTAAAAAGCTCTTTTGTGAATAAAACGACCTGGGCCAGGGGGTGGAGGGAGAGATTATTATACGCACCCTTCGCAGAGTCTTGCTGGTTCAAGCCTCTGTGTGTATTCTTATTAATCAGAGTTCAATCCTTCCTTTACTTTGGGACCGCCTCACCCTAGCTCACTGGGAGAGCACCTCCTTTGAATCCCAGGTTTAGTCCCCAAAGGCACCTCCTGTTAGGGCTGGGAAAGACGCCCTGATGAGTTGATGGAGGACAGCTGCCAGTCAGTGTGGGAAGTCGCTAGCTGGACCAATGGCCTGACTCTCTCTGCTCCTGGCTATGGAACAGATCTCCACGCGGAGAGGTTTTCCAGCCACCCTAATCTGGAATGCGCTGAGCAAATATCTTTCTGCAAGCCCGTGCCTTTTTAACCAATTCAACTGCCACTCCTCCCAGTTTTAAATCAAATTTTAAGCCCTAGGTTTTAAGTTGCAAGTTCTTTCGTTAATTTGCAACGGTTTTCCCTTGCATTTTAAGGTTGCTGATTTTTCTCCTCCCCGATCCAGTCAGAGGACTCCGCTTACGTGGGGCGACTATAGAAATGTAGTAAAAAGCAAACACAGCAACGTGGTATCCACCACGCTTCTGAGGACAGCACCGGGATTCTGGCACTTAACTCCAGGACAGTTTAGAGTACCAGGGCGCTGATCTCAAATACATTATTATTTTTTAAAACTGGGTTACTGTGAATTTTAAATAAGGATGCTTTAATTCTCCAACGGCATTGTTCCTGGACGTTTTAATTCTGTTTGGATTTTGTGACGGATTTCATAGTTGTAAAATTCCTTTGAGAGCCAACTTGGCAGATAAGCAGTATATATATTAATACAGTGGACCCTCGGAACGTAACTTCCGGGTTGCGAACGCGGTAAACCCGGAAGTGCATACTTCCGGGTTTCGCCACATGCGCAGAAGCGCTCTGTTCAGGTTGGTGGGCGTTGCTGCCTCCTGCGGAAGGGAGTTCCCTAGTTTAACGGCGCACTGCACGTGAAAGTCCATGCCGACGACATTTCGTATACGCTGCGTTTTTATTGTAGCGCAGTTTGAATACCACAGGATTCAAACCGAAATACAATTAAAAAACCCAATATATACATAAGAAAGCTGGTGGATCATGGATTGGGACCTCCTGCTACATGAGCCAGCAGCTACTCCCTGGCAAATGCACATAGGATTGTGGCATTAATTTCTCTCTCTCTCTCTCTCTCTCTCTCTCTCTATCTCTGTCTGTCTGTCTGTCTATATCTATCTGTCTGTCTGTCTATCTATCTATCTATATCTATCATCTATCTATCTATTTACAGTATATTTGTCTGTCTGTCTATCATCTATCTATCTATCTATCTATCTATCTATCTATCTATCTATCTATATCTATATCTATCATCTATCTATATCTGTCTGTCTATCTCTCTCTCTCTGTCTCTCTGTCTATCTATCTATAATAATAATAATAATTTATTATTTATACCCCACCCATCTGGCTTAGTTTCCCCAGCCACTCTGGGCAGCTCCCAATCAAGTGTTAAAAACAGTATCTATCTATCTATCTATCTATCTATCTATCTATCTATCTCTGTCTGTCTATCTGTCTATCTATCATCTATCTATCTATCTATCTATCTATCTATCTATCTATCTATCTATCTATCATCTATCTATCTATCTATCATCTATCAATCATCTATCAATCTATCTATCTCTATCATCTCTGTCTATCTATCTATCCATCTATCATCTATCTATATCTGTCTGTCTGTCTGTCTGTCTGTCTGTCTGTCTGTCTGTCTGTCTATCTATCTATCTATCTGGATTGAAAAGTCCTCAGAGATATGTGTGTGTGTGTGTGTATGTGTGTGTGTGTGTGTCTGCCTGTGTGTGCTTTTTAATGAAGGGCAGAATATTAAATGCCTACAATAAATAAGCACACAAAAATAATGAAATAAATACCCTGAAACCCCCAGCTGAGGAGGTCTGTCTGTTGACACCCCCAGAACGTCCCTGATGCTCTCTGCACATGCTCTGTTGCGTCCCCATCTCCCCCCCAACCGCCCCCCACAGGCAGCACTGGAGAGAGGAAGCAGCAAGCGCATAGCAGCCTCGTGCCCCCACCCCGAGACCCCCGTGGCCAGACGTGGGTGTGGGCATGTGGTTGTCGGCACGCAGACAAGCAGGGTCCAAGCCCCCGTGAGGATGGACACAAGGGAGGCGGGGGGGGGGTTGCGGAAACATGGAAGGGAAGGAGGGGCAGGGAGCACATTCATCGGGGAAGCATCGCTCAGGCAAGCAACAGCAGGCTGCAGGCTTGACAGTCCCAAAGGCCGGATCAAGAGATCTTGGGGGCCACATTCGGCAACACCGCCCCCGCACCCAATCGCTAATCATGTGCATCGCTAGGCCAAACAGTTGCTTTGCTGAAAGGCGCAAGACATTCACCGTTTCCTGCTTCTCGAAATATTTGGCGCCGATTCCTCCTCTGCAGCGGGGCTGGACTAGATGACCGCTGGGGGTTCCTTACGATATTTCAATTCTACGCAGCTGCCCCAAAGCTACTGGACATCCAGCGGGGCATGTTTGGCGGTCATTGTTCTGACTGGCTGACTTTCAGGTAAAGGCATATAGGATTGCAGCATTAATTTGTATAGTTGTTTTTTTTAAAAAAAAAATCTGGATAAAAGTGCATTTTATGCAAATGTGGTTGACTTTCCCAAAGGCCCTGGAAGAGGATAGGCAGGCAGGCAGGCAGGCTCAGTGCACCGGATGAACAGAGGGGGTGCAGATAAACGCAGCCATGTGGGAGAAAAGCGGCACAACTCCTACATGGATCGGCCCCACCACTAGAGGGCAGCAGAGAGCTGCCCTTTTTAAAAGGATATAAAGGTAAAGGTAAAGGGACCCCTGACCATTAGGTCCAGTCATGACCGACTCTGGGGTTGTGGCACTCATCTCGCTTTATTGGCCGAGGGAGCCGGCGTACAGCTTCCGGGTCATGTGGCCAGCAGGACTAAGCCGCTTCTGGCGAACCAGAGCAGCGCACGGAAACGCCGTTTACCTTCCCGCCAGAGTGGTACCTATTTATCTACTTGCACTTTGAGGTGCTTTCGAACTGCTAGGTTGGCAGGAGCAGGGACCGAGCAACGGGAGCTCACCCCGTCGCAGGGATTCGAACTGCCGACCTTCTGATCGGCAAGTCCTAGGCTCTGTGGTTTAACCCACAGTGCCACCCGTGTCCTTAAAAAGATATATTCTGCAGAAAATGATCAGTTGGGTTGCAGAAACTCCCTATGAGGGGAAAGGTTGCATTTTCAGCTTGGAAGGGGAAAGGCAAGTATAACGGAGGATGTGGCAGAGGTTTATACAGCGTGCAGAGAGAAGAAAGAATTTTCCCCCGTCCCTCTCGCATAATGGAAAAATTCGTGGGCATTCAAGAAAGCTGAATGTTGGAAAGGGCAGAATTTTCACACGAAGTGCAACATTAAACTAGGGAACTCCTTTCCGCAGGAGACAGCGACACCCACCAACGGTGACTAGATAAACCCACAGAAAAAGGATGCTTTCGAACACATCCAGCTGCCTGGATTCACAAGTGCGGAGTGTGCTAGTATCAAACTCAGGTCCCGGCCTTGTGGGGTTCCCACCGTGCCGCTGGGATAACTGGCCACTTCTTAGGAACTTATGGGGTTCCTGCCAGGGTGTTTACTGGAGGAACCTACAGGTGAAACTCGAAAAATTTGAATATCATGGAAAAGTTCCTTGATTTCCACAATTCAACTTGAAAGGTGAAACTGATATATGAGATAGACACGTGACATGCAAAGCGAGATATGTCAAGCCTTGATTTGTTATTGTTGCAATAATGCACAGCTTATGAAAACCCCAAATTAACCATCTCAGGAAATTAGAATATTCAAAACAAGGATTGCAAATCGAGCAAGATTTGGACCTCTGAGAAGTAGAAGCAGATCTCGCTTTGCGTGTCATGAATCGATCTCATATATTAGTTCCACCTTTTAAGTTGAATTACGGAAATCAATGAACTTTCCCACGATATTCTAATTTTTCGAGTTTCACCTGTACTGAGCCACTGGATCTTCTGATATCTGTATGGAACTTCCTGCTCCAGGGGCAGTCTATCTCAATCCCTAGGTTCTGTGGGGCATTTGGACCCTGGGAAAACAGGGTGCCAGGATAGGTGGGCCTCTGGCCGAAGTAAAGCGGGGCTGTTTTGGAGTTATTTCTGGTTGGGGGCAGCCAGACACCCCCCTGACTTCGCTATTCCACCAGTGCAGGCGCCGGCAATTTCTCTCGCTGGTGTTGCTCTGAGTGTGCTCTGGGGCAGGCGGTGGGGCGGGAGACGAGGGTGGGGGGCAGGAGGCATGCAGCAAGGGGGGGGAGACGTGAAGAAGACGAGTTACCTGACAGATAATGTTATCATAGTAAGCCAATGCACGAGCATGAGGGGAGAGGTTGGAGGGGGTGTCACAAAATTTCCTTACATTTGGGTGCGAGCCCTCCGCAATTGTGGACAGCGAGAAGTTGTCGTTGTGGAGCTCAGAGGGGGTTCGGTATCTGCCGGCGGCGGGGAGAAGAAGAGGGGAAAAAACAGGAAGCAGAGAGAGGAAAGAAGGGAGAGAATCCGGAGGTCAGAAAGAGTAATCACAGATTTGGAAGGGAACCCAAAGGTCATCCAGGCCAACCCCCCATCCCCGCGATGTAGGACTCTCAACAAAGGCAGGACACAACTCGATTGTCGAGCTGGCAACAAACCATAGCAATCTTTCCAGGGTACTTTGAGCACCTGCTACGCTGTTCAAACACGTTTACGGCTCCCAGTACGTTTCCGAGCACAATTCAAAGTGTTGGTGCTGACCTTTCAAGCCCTAAACGGCCTCAAAGGCCCAGTACATCTGAAGGAGCGTCTCCACCCCCATCATCCAGCCCGGACACTGAGGTCCAGCGCCGAGGGCCTTCTGGCAGTTCCCTCCCTGTGAGAAGTGAGGTTACAGGGAACCAGGCAGAGGGCCTTCTCAGTGGTGGCACCCACCCTGTGGAACGCCCTCCCATCAGATGTAAAAGAGAGCAACAACTACCAGACTTTTAGAAGACATCTGAAGGCAGCAGGTAAGTTTTTAATGTCTGATGCTGTATTGTTTTAAATATTCGGTTGGAAGCCGTCCAGAGTGGCTGGGGAAACCCAGCCAGATGGGCGGGGCATAAATAATAAGTTATTGTTATAATTATTATATGTGGAAGTGAATGGCATAGAGTTGCACAAATAGAGGGCAGCTCCTGAAACCACTCTCTTTTCTGCACACCCAACTGTTGTTGTTGTTGTTGTTTAGTCGTTTAGTCGTGTCCGACTCTTCGTGACCCCATGGACCAGAGCACGCCAGGCACCTCTGTCCTCCACTACCTCCCGCAGTTTGGCCAAACTCGTGCTGGTAACCTCGAAAACACTATCCAACCATCTCGTCCTCTGTCGCCCCCTTCTCCTTGTGCCCTCCATCTTTCCCAGCATCAGTGTCTTCTCCAGGGAGTCTTCTCTTCTCATGAGGTGGCCAAAGTCTTGGAGCCTCAGCTTCAGGATCTGTCCTTCCAGTGAGCACTCAGGGCTGATTTCCTTCAGAATGGAGAGGTTTGATCTTCTTGCAGTCCATGGGACTCTCAAGAGTCTCCTCCAGCACCAGAATTCAAAAGCATCAATTCTTCGGCGATCAGCCTTCTTGATGGTCCAGCTCTCACTTCCATACATCACTACTGGGAAAACCATGGCTTTAACTATACGGACCTTTGTTGTCAAGGTGACGTCTCTACTTCTCAAGATGCTGTCTAGGCCTGTCATTGCCCTTCTCCCAAGAAGCAGGCGTCTTTTAATTTCGTGGCTGCTGTCACCATCTGCAGTGATCATGGAGCCCAAAAAAAAGCCTTCTCCAAAAATGAAGCAATCTAACCGTTCGTTCCACAACTTTTCCCACGGGAGAAGCCAGAGATCAACCACATTCACTTTGCAGAGCAATGGCTCACCACCAGAACAGGTGAAGCGCTGGGAAGAGGTTGCCTCTGAGCAGTTGCAGAGTGCCTTTCACGCAGCAATCTCCGGCCAAATTTGCACTTGCGGAGGAGGACCTCCCAGGAGGGAAGTTTCCTGCCTAAACCTCCTGACTGATTTTTGCTTAAAACTGATTTTTGCCTCATTTTTGCTTAAAACAATTAACATTCGCGGAATCCACAGAGTCAGAAGGGACGGACAATGTTGTGGCATCCCTGTGACCATCCATCTTTTTATTTTTGTAATTAGGTGATTTCACCATTGATGTCTTCTACTAATTTATGAGTAGAGGGCGATGTTTATGTTACAAATTTATTGTAATGTATGATGTTGGTCTTTTGTTTTTGTTTTGCTTTGGTTCTTGTCTGTTTTTTGTAAGTCTTGGCGGTTTTAAATTTGGAGGTTTGAGTACATTATGTTGGTATGGGAAACTGTCGTGTGATGGGCCAATGGCCGTAATAAAGATCAATACATATTTTTCTTATTGTGGAGCTGGAATGATATTAATTATGACATCTTGCTCATCATTTCTTATGACAATAACGCAGAGGGCAGAAAACCCTCTTCGATAATGAATTTATTGATTGCCCATTCATTTTTTAAAAAATCACAACAACAATTAAAACAAATCAAAACAATTAAAAAACAAATTTAAAAATTGCAACAAAAAGACATAAAGTTGTGCAGTAGAAAATATACAGGGGAAAAGTTTGACCTTTTTCTGTTAGGCAAAGATCAGAAGACGACCCGGATGGTCGCCAGATTCTGTGTACAGATCTGTAGGCGCAGACCATCACCCGACCCAAACGAGTTCGTTAAGAAAATCCCCAAACTCGGTTCCAGGGGTGACTCCGGGTCAGCTCCCTGCGGTAGTTTTAAGTGTCTATACGTTAATCGCATTTATAAATTTTAAGTTTATTGTTGTACATTATTTTAATTGTTTGTTTTCCTTCTGTGACTGTACCCCCCAAGTGTGTTTTATAAGCTGGTCTCTGACCGGAATAAATTATCTAAGCTAAGCTATACAGGAAAGTGAGAAACAGATGCCAGTTAACAACTGTGGGAAGCTTAAGGGCCACATTCTCTGCCATATAACCTTCTGGGGGCCACATTCCGACGGCGGAGCAAAAGTGCTGTGGTTCCTGCATTTCAGGGGGGTTGGACTAGATGCCCCCAGGGTCCCTTTGCAATTCAACCGTTTTACGATTCCACGGCCTCATTCGCAAGGGGGGCGCGGTGTGCTTGGTGCCAGGAAGACGCAATCTGCCAACTTTTTGCGCCATGCTGCTGGAGAGGGGGAGGCGGCCTATAGGAAGGAAGTTGAGCAGTTGGGGGAGTGGTGCAGGAAGAACAACTTACTCCTTAACTTAAAGAAAACAAAAGAGATCATTGTGGACTTTAGGAAATGTAAATTGAATATTCAGCCACTCATTATTGAGGGGAAGTGCGTGGAACAGGTCTCGGTGTTTTGATTTCTGGGAATGGAGTCTGAGAGATGACCTAACCTGGGGAGAAAACAGCAAAGACCTGACGAAGAGAGCACAGCAGAGGTTATATTTTCTGAGAATCCTCCGGGAAAATAATCTCTCAAAGGACCTGTTGATGGCATTTTACCATTGTACTGTGGAGAGTGTATTAACTTATGGTCTGTGTGTGTGGTTTGGGAGCTGCATGGTCAGGGGAAAAACAATGCTGTCCAGGGTTGCAAAGACTGTGGAGAGAATAATTGGGTGCACTCTTCCCACTTTGGATCAAATCTACGCTTCCAGGTGCCATAAGAAATAGCGCAGGATAGTGCGCACCCCGGAAAGGATCTCTTTCAGCTTCTGTCTTCTGGAAGAAGGTATAGGGTTATAAAGACCAGGACTAGCTGCCTGAGAAACAGTTTCTATGCAAATGCAATTCTGGTTCTAAACGCAGCATAAAGGGTCTCTATAGTATAGTGTATTTTAAAATGGGGTTTCAGAGTTTTTAGGGGTTTTTGAATGTTTTATGTAGTTTTTCAATTTCATTGTTCTGCATGGGACAATGACAATAAAGATATTGTATAGTGTATATCGTATCTCCCCAAAGGAAATTGTGTCGCTTCTCCCCAACGCTGCCCCCCCACTCTCAGATGACCTCTGCCCCCCCCAAGATGCCAATGGAGGGAATCTTTCCCTTCGAAGACCCCCACCCCCGCCATACAAAGCTATCCCCCTCCCCACCGATGGACAATACGGCCATCTGCTGTTGCCAAGCTCAGGCGCCCCCATGCAGAGCGCCAGCTGCTCAGCGCCCCCCCCAAAGCTCTTTAAGGGAGCTGGAGGGAAGAAAAGGGGGGGCATTGTGGCTGCGCACTCAGGCGGTTTTGTTTTTTTTAAAGGGGGGGGGGAAACCAAGCTCATTTGCAAAAGAAAAAGCAGCGCGTAGGAATGCAAGCCGCTCCCATGACCTCTGGCAGAAAGGGGCGCTCAGGAAGAGGGGTGGGGGCAGTTCCCAGGCTCCGTCCTCCCCCCCCCAACCAATGTGTTGTTGCTAAGAAGCCAGGGACCCATCTCTGCACATATTAAGCACTGAGGACCCCCGCCCTACCTGGACAGGACCCAACTGAATCACACAACACAGAAACCCAGCGTGGATGTCAAGGCCCCAGCGAGAAGGGGCGAATAGCTGTCAGCTTTTCCCTTTTCTCGCAAGGAATCCTATTCGGAATAAGGGAATTTCCCTTTAAAAAAAGGGAAACGGTGACAGCTACGAAGGGCCATCCCGTTCCAGAGCAATGTCTAGGCAACACGATGACTGTAAACATACGTAATAAACATCTTTATAGAATTCCTTCAAATCAGAGTTCAGAATGAAATCTTTAGTCTCAAAGTCTCTGGAAATCTTTAAATGAAGCGAGGTGCCAGACTTTGTACGGTGGAAGACAAGCTATGAAGCTTTGTGTATTCAACAAATATAATGTCCAACACTGAACAGTGATTCCGGATATTGCCTACTGTTTTGTAGAATTCTTCGTCAGCGTGTTGGGGGGATATAGAATTGCTTCATAAACCCACCTTATCACAAATGAATGTATGTAAATGAAAATATCAAATGCTGCGACTACATTATTACATGAACACTGTTCCACAGCATTTGATATTTTCATTTATATACATTCATTCAAAATCTTTCATTCATTGTTAAATACACAAAGCTTGTCTTCCACTGTACAAAGTACAGAGACTTTGAGACTAAAGATTTCATTTTGAACTTTTTATGATTTGAAGGAATTCTATAAAGATTCTATAAACTTCCCCAAACAGGGCTGCCTTCCGATGTCTTTTAAAGATAAGATAGCTGCTTATTTCCTTCACATCTGAAGGGAGGGCGTTCCATAGGGCAGGTGCCACCACCGAGAAGGCCCTCTGTCTGGTTCTCTGTAACCTCACTTCTCGCAATGAGGGAACCACCAGAAGGCCCTCGGAGCTGGACCTCAGTGTCCGGGCAGAACAATGGGGGTGGAGATGCTCCTTCAGGTATACTGGACCGTTTAGGGCTTTAAAGGTCAGCACCAACACTATGAATTATGCTTGGAAACGTACTGGGAGCCAGATCTCTCAGGACCGGTGTTATGTGGTCTCAGCGGCCGCTCTCAGGCACCAGTCTAGCTGCCGCGTTCTGGATTAATTGCAGTTTCCGGGTCACCTTCAAAAGTAGCCCCACGTAGAGCGCGTTGCAGTAGTCCATTGAATTGGGTCCACAATGGCTAGAAACTGGCTTCTAAAGCAAGATTCAAGCAGAGGCGCCCTCAAAATGTTGCATTTTTGCACGGAAGACATTTGCACTGTGGGTTTTTGGTCCTCCTGCAAAATTGCAGCATGCAAACGGCCTTGGTGCTAAGTAGCTAAGCGGAACCTCCATATCCAAGAAGAGTCTATCTCTGGTTGCCTGGCGCTGAGCACAAAGCAGGGGGGGGGCAGCCTCCCTCAAGTGGGAGGCAACTGCATAGCCACTGCTACAGAAAGCGCATTGGGTCAGAAAGACTTGGGTGCTTGCAGCTTGAGTGGCGATTATTAGATTCTGCCATGACAGGGAGCTTTGAAAAATGGCTCATTGCAGCCAGAAGTGAGAGGTCAGCTGGGATTCTCAGAGAGGGGGAGAGAGAGGGGGGGCCCAAGTTTTTTGTTTGATGCAAACCCACTCTATCATTTTGCATCTTCCCAACAGGATACCACTGGGAGACTTTTGTTTCCCGGTGCCTGGGATGCAGTCATTCCCAGCGGCAATAACCACAAATGGCGTTGCCTTGGCGAAAAACAGCGATGCCCATGACATGCAAAAAAGCCCAGTATTTTGGAGTTCTTCTACTGAAGACGTAAGGGAAGAGCTGAAAGTGCATTCAATGCCCAGAAGCTGCTGGCAACTACCTTTGCTCTCCGCCTCCCATGGCCCCCACCCCACACCCCCACAGGTCTTGCCAGACAGTGCAAAGCACTCCTTGGTAATTACTGATGGCACTTTTGCAAAACAGCAATTAACCGCTCATTAGGGAGCTGGCCTGCTCAGACCCTGGAGGGGAAAGAGAGGAGAGCCAGGAGCTGGGGTACAAAGCCGAGAAGCAGCGCAGGAGCTCTCCCTCCTTCCCACCCTCCAGATGCTAAGTGGGGTTACGCAGGGTGAGCAGGCCTGCGCTCGCAGCCCCAACCAACCGGCAGGCAGCAGAGTTTCCAGCCTTCAGGCTTAGCTCAACCTTGAGCATGAAGAAGAACAAAGACCTGGGACAGGCTACAACTTGCAGGCATCCAATGAGGCAGAGGGCTGGAAGATTTCCTTAAGGTCCATGAATAACCATAGTTTAGACTAAGGTCCCAGGCCCTAAGGAAGTCAGACTATCCTCCACCAGGGCCAGGGCCTTCTCAGTGGTGGCTCCGACCTGGTGGAATGCTCTGTCCTATGAGACCAGGGCCCTGCAGGATTTAACTTCCTTCCGCAGGGCCTGTAAGACAGAGCTATTCCGCCTGGCTTTCAATTTGAACTTAGCCTGATCTTTTATTCCCCTTCCTTCCCTCCATCTCCCCTTTTTATGAAGATTACCCGCTCTGGGATCCCACAGCTAATTCTCCCCTGGTCTCCTCGCTGGCCCAAATAGGACTCATTTAGCCAGCTAGCCCTTGAGATCATCTAATGTTTATTGAATGGATTTCCCCCCTAAATTGATTTTTGAATTTGTTGTTATTCACGTTTTATACTGTATTTTATGCTGTATTTGTTGCATCAATTAAGTGTTTTAAATTTGTTGTTAGCCACCCTCAGCCTGGTTTTCTGAACCAGGAAGGGCGGGGTATAAATAATAATAATAATAATTCAGGGTGGATGGAAGGAAGTTCTGCGGCACGCAAACGCACAGTTAACCTACGGAACTCACTGCCACAGGAGGCAGGGATGGCCACCTAATCTAGATGGCTTAAAAAGAGGATTGGGCAAATTCGTGGAGGAGGGAAAGGCTATTGATGACGAAGTCTGGGCTCTGCTTCCACGTTCAGAGGCAGAAATGGTTCTGAATTCAAGTTGCTGGAAACCGCAGGAGGGGAGGGGTCTCTTGGGTTCGGGACTGGTTGGACGCAGAGGAGGGAGGGGAGGCACCAGCTGGGGACCCCCAAGGAAAGACGGCTCAGAGCCAAGGGATTGGTGGTGGGACAATGATGGGCGGTCACAAGGGGAAGGAGGTGGTCTTGGAATCTGAAGAGGCGACAGGGTTTAGTGAGCGGGGAGAGTCAGTGGCAGAGAGCAGTTCAGACTCAGAGGCAGAAGCTGAAGCAGGAGAGAAGGGAGGCCAAGAGGCAGAGATGGGCCTGGTTGGCAAAGAACCTGCGGCGCCAGCTTGTATGTTTATGTTCTGACAGGTCCCTCACCTGCGGGCAAAAGCAGTCCAGCTCAGAAAGAATTCTGCCCCACAACTGCATGAAGTGCGTAGCCCAGCGAAGTACCACCCCCTGGAGGACAATGGGATTCCCTGGGGGATTCCCTAAGAGGCAAGGGGGCAAGAGGTGGCTGCGGAAAGTGGGGATTGAAGACTCTTGCTAACTTCTCTGCAGTGGCTCCCCGTCTGTGGGATACTCTCCCCAGGGAAGTTTGCCTGGCGCCTTCATTATACACCTTTAGGCGCCAGGCAAAAACATTCCTTTTTAACCAGGCCTTTGGTTGGCCTGACCAACATCCTATACCCTTTTAAAATGTGGCTCTTTTGTGTGTAGGGGTGTATAATTGAGTTATACAGACGCAGGTGGCACTGTGGGTTAAACCACAGAGTCTAGGACTTGCTGATCAGAAGGTCGGCGGTTCGAATCCCCGCGACGGGGTGAGCTCCCATTGCTCGGTCCTTGCTCCTTCAAACCCAGCAGTTCGAAAGCACGTCAAAGTGCAAGTAGATAAATAGGTACCGCTCTGGCGGGAAGGTAAACGGCGTTTCCGTGCACTGCTCTGGTTGGCCAGAAGCGGCTTAGTCATGCTGGCCACATGACCCGGAAGCTGTACGCCGGCTCCCTTGGCTAGTAAAGCGAGATGAGCGCCGCAACCCCAGAGTCGGCCACGACTGGAGCTAATGGTCAGGGGCCCCTTTACCTTATAATTGGGTTATTGCTTTTACTTTTATTTTATACACTGTGATCCTTTTATGGGAACCGCCTTGAGAACTCTGGGTATAGGGCGGTATATAAATTCAAGTAATAATAATAATAATAATAATAATAAATAAAAAAAAAAAAAAACAAGACATTGGGAAACTGGACTCGCTGCATGAAGCCCATCTGTCACGCTGGGAATTTACTGAGCAGTGAAGAAGTTACTAAATGTGGCACCTAGGACTCTTACTAGAGGACGATCAGACTTTGAGAAGCTGGCATCACGGATCAGGTTCACCAGGCTTGGCGGAGTAATTAAACTAAATAGTTTTAATTGGGTTTTCAGCGAATGTGCAATTAATGGCTGCTGTTTCGAATTTTATTGTCTTCTTATCTTCCTTAGTGGGTCATGCAACTGCTATTCTGATAAATATATATATATAAAGGGGGGGCAGTTCTGAAAAATGCCGCTGTGTGCATTTTCCAGAACGGATTCCCCCTCCCCTTCCACTCTGTTTCACCTCTTTCTCTGATGTCACCCGGGAAATTTACAGCCCTGCGGAAGAGGCGAACTGACAGGCGCTCCATCCTGGGCACACACAACACTTGGCATTTCTCCCAGTCGGAAAACTCCCGCCCCATAAATCACAGGATGGGGACGGCAGCAGGGATCCCACAAAGCCTGTTGTTGATGGCAGGACAGTAATAAGCAAAGCCTGCCGGATGAGGCCTAAGGGGGCGCACCCAATCCAGCATTCTGTCCTCACAGTGGCCAACCTGCAAGCGGGATCCGAGCGCAAGAGCAACTGGAATCCAGATAATAATAATAATAATAATAATAATAATAATAATAATAATAATAATTTATTTATACCCCACCCATCTGGCTGAGTCTCCCCAGCCACTCTGGGCAGCTTCCAATCGAGTGTTAAAAACAATACAGCATTAAATATTAAAAACTTCCCTGAACAGGGCTGCCTTCAGATGTCTTTTAAAGATAGGATAGCTGCTTATTACCTTCACATCTGAAGGGAGGGCGTTCCACAGGGCGGGTGCCACTACCGAGAAGGCCCTCTGTCTGGTTCCCTGTAACCTCACTTCTCACAATGAGGGAACCGCCAGAAGGCCCTCGGCGCTGGACCTCAGTGTCCGGGCTGAACGATGGAGGTGGAGACGCTCCTTCAGGTATACAGGACCGAGGCCATTTAGGGCTTTAAATTGCTGTCTCTAACCACAGACAGAGTATAGCTATCCTGCCTAGGAGCCCTCAATAGCCCTCTCCTCCATGATGATAAACATGTGTTGCTCCGCTCACTTTTGGCCCAGGCCCCGCCCACTGCTAGCATGCAGCCCTTGCGAGGTGGTCCAGAGACGAGTGTGGCCCTCAGGACAAAAAAGCCAAAACACACACACCCGGCACCTCCGCAATAAAAGAACGAAGACAAAACCTTTCCCAGGAACGTCCGTCTCCCGCCTCTTCCTTGCCAGTCAGCGATCGCACCATTTAAAGATGGGGTTAGCTCTTCATTAGCAAAAACCCAACTTGGCTGAGTGTGCAGCTGAGCAAAGCAGTTCATTCCCATGAGCCTTCCTCCATTAAAATCAGTTGCCGAGTCTCAACCTCCTCTCCAGGGATTTCCCAAGCAATCTGAGACTGCGCCTGCATGAGGCCAAACTCTCCTCCACCCTGTTCATGCCTCTCTTGGTTCTGGGAGACAAGGCAGGAGGAGAGCTTGTCACAGCAGCAGGAGTAGCTTCTTCACCAGCCAGACCCATCTCTGCCTCTTGGCCCCCCTCCTCTCCTGCCTCAGCCTCCAATTCTGGACTACTCTCTGCCACAGACTCTCCCCGCTCACTAAACCCTCTCACCTCTTCAGATTCTGACACCTCCTCTCCTTCTTCGTCGTTCCACCACCCTTCCCTGGGCTCTGTGCCTCTTCCCTGGGGGGCGTTCCCCAGCTGGTTCCTCCTTCCATTCCTCTGCGTCCAACCCTCCCACGACATTGATACCCACCCACCCAAAAACCCGCCCGCCCAGCCCCGCCGCCACTCACTTGGTCTTGCGCAATTTGCTGTTTTCGGTTTTGAGCAGGTAGAGTTTCTTGGCGAAGAAGACGGTCATCATGAAGAGGAGGAGGACCACTAGGGCGGCCGAGCCCACGGCGATGCACATCACCTGGAAGTCAGTGATGATGGACTCGCAGCGGATGCCTTTGTGCCAGATGTAGTCTTGGGTGTTGCACCTGCGGGGCGAGAGGCAAAGCGAGGTCTGGTCAGCAAAGGGGGAGTCTGGGAAAGGCACCCATCCCAATAATAATAATAATAATAATAATAATAATAATAATAATAATATCTGGACTGCCTCGCCAGAGTGGTGCATGCTCTGGTTATCTCCCGCTTGGACTACTGCAATGCGCTCTACGTGGGGCTACCTTTGAAGGTGACCCGGAAACTACAACTAATCTAGAATGCGGCAGCCAGACTGGTGACTGGGAGCGGCCGCCGAGACCACATAACACCGGTCTTGAAAGACCTACATTGGCTCCCAGTACGTTTCCAAGCACAATTCAAAGTGCTGGTGTTCCCTAAACAGGGCTACCTTCAGATGTCTTCTAAAAGTCTGTTAGTTGTTGTTCTCTTTGACATCTGGTGGGAGGGCGTTCCACAGGGCGGGCGCCACCACCGAGAAGGCCCTCTGCCTGGTTCCCTGTAGCTTGGCTTCTCGCAGGGAGGGAACCACCAGAAGGCCCTCGGAGCTGGACCTCAGTGTCCTGGCAGAACGATGGGGGTGGAGACGCTCCTCCAGGTATACTGGACCGAGGCCGTTTATGGCTTTAAAGGTCAGCACCAACACTTTGAATTGTGCTCAGAAACGTACTGGGAGCCAATGTAGGTCTTTCAAGACCGGTGTTATGTGGTCTCGGCGGCCGCCCCCAGTCACCAGTCTAGCTGCCGCATTCTGGATTAGCTGGTGCCAACACTGGGTTCAAAAGCTACGCCTAGTTCAGCTTAGCGGCACAAACAGGTCACCAATTTGGGGCTAGGCTCAGTATGCAAACCAGCCCCACATTGTAGCAGCAACCTATTTGCTTGTTTCGTCAAATTCATACGCCGCTCAAATGCAAAAATAAAACCCTCAAAAGAGGTTGACAAAAAGGATAGAACCATAAGAAAACTACAGTCATACCTCGGGTTACAGACGCTTCAGGTTGCGTTTTTTCGAGTTACGGACGCGCTGAAACCCAGAAGTACCGGAATGCGTTACTTCTCGGTTTTGGCGGTCGCACACGCGCAGAAGTGCTAAATCGTGCTTTGCGCATGCGCAGAAGCGCCAAATCGCAACCCGCACATGTGCAGATGTGCCGCTGTGGGTTGCAAATGCTCCAGGTTGCGAACATGCCTCCCTCACGGATCACGTTCACAACCTGAGCATCCACTGTACTAAGTAAAATTAGGAATGGTAATTTCAGGCGTAGGAAAGTTAAAATTACAATTAAGGCTTGAACCAGCTTTCTAAACCTCTGAATGTTTTTATCAGGTGCAGAAGAATCCACAGTGAAGGTGCTCACTTAATATCAACAGGCAGGGAGTTCCACAGTCTAAGTGCCGCCACACTCAAATATTGAGCTCTTACAAATATCGAATGGGACTTCTTCAGCACCTGCCAGTCCCAGCAATCGGTTCATGTGGGGTGAGGCAATCTTGCGGGTAAACTGGTCCCAAATTGTTCAGGGCTTTATATACTGATAGTAGCACCCTGAACCTTGCCCGGTAACAAGCTGGAACCCAGGGCAGGTATCTGAGCACAGGTGGGCTAGGCTGGCAAAGCCTCGCTCCTGTCAGCAATCGGGCTGCAGCATTCTGCGCTAACTTGCAGCTGTGAATCGAGAGAAAGGGAAGCCCACAAGTACAGCGCCTTGCGCAATAATGTTCGGGCGGCCTCAGCTGCTGCACCACACAGAGGACCCTGGCTGGTGTCGCTTGGACTACAACTCCCATCGTGCAGGGTGGATAAAAATTAATGATATATATATATATATATATATATATATATATATATATATATATATATGATTTTTAAAATTTAAATCGCATTTTTAAAAAAATTAATAAATTGGATTTTTAAAATAAAATGCTTTTGGAGGAAAAATCTTTCTAAATATAGTTTTCTGTTTAAGTTAGTCCAAATGCTATTCATCAGGAAATAAGGATTTGTTTTAAGTTTTTCACGTGTGCTAAATCGTTTAACCACATCAGTTAACAAACATGGCTACATACGCTATAATGTTATTGTTTTAGTTAAATAAATGGTTTAAATTGTTACCAAGGAAATTATTATTTTTCTCCTTCCAATAAAGTGCAGCAGAAAAGTTGTCCAAATATAAACAGCTATTAAACCTCACACTAACTTCATAATTATCAGTGTATTTCTACCAGTATATCCAGATCAGTAATTTTTGATATAACTGTAAAAACTATTCTGAAAAATTATTATTCCAGAAATGAAACTTTCATCTGGCTGTAAATATTAAGATTATACCAGCAAGAATGAGTCCTTCTGTAAAAAAAGAGATTTAAATCAAGTCTTACTGACCAGTGATTTAAATCGTTATTTGATTTAAATCAAATCCACCCTGCTATCATGTGTGTGTCCAAGCCTCTTAACGGAAGAGGAATGAGGGCAGGGAGAGAGAGAGTTGGCCCCCCAGATGTTGCTGAACTACAACTCCCATCAGCCCCCATGGCCAATGGATGATGGGATTTGTAGTTCTGCAACACCCAGAGGAGGGACGCGGGTGGCACTGTGGGTTAAACCACAGAGCCTAGGACTTGCCAACCAGAAGGTCAGCGGTTCAAATCCCAGCGACGGGGTGAGCTCCCGTTGCTCGGTCCCTGCTCCTGCCAACCTAGCAGTTCAAAAGCATGTCAAAGTGCAAGTAGATAAATAGGTAGCACTCCAGCGGGAAGGTAAACGGCGTTTCCGTGCGCTGCTCTGGTTCGCCAGAAGCGGCTTAGTCATGCTGGCCACATGACCCGGAAGCTGTACGCCGGCTCCCTCGGCCAGTAAAGCGAGATGAACGTCACAACCCCAGAGTCGTCCGCGACTGGACCTAATGGTCAGGGGTCCCTTTACTTTACCTTTAACACCCAGAGGGCCAAAAACTGCCCACCACCGACTTCTTTATTTCTCATGCTTTACACTCCCAGTATGGCTAATGATAATTTTACAAAATGCAGTACAAAAACAAAGTTTAAACCCCCCCCCACACAATGCAGAATAAAACACCGTCATGCAATTCATGCAGATTTTGCAACGGCATCCAAGGCTTGCTGGGAAAAAGGATTTAGCTGGAAATGCTCATCCCATCAGCACAAAAGGACCTAGAAACACACAGGGAACCCGCAGGTGTGTGTTTCAGCCTTAGCAACCTGCGATTCTGGCATTGCTGGGGCTGGACTAGATGACCCCCTTGGTCCTTCCAAAACCAGACAATTGTATGGCTTTATGAATGCACAGCACACGCCACACCCGCTGAACCGAAATCCCTTCTCCTGCCTAGAGGTACAGGTCCGGAACACCAGAGTCAATGAGCAGCGAGGCAGGATCCGAACTCGCCTCCCATTTGTGCTTCAGGATTTTGGCTGGATCCACAAAGGGGTGCATCTCCCGCAGAGGACCCCTACCCAAGCTCTGCTCTCGGTGCACCCTGTGACTCGCACCCAGAATGCCATCTCTGGACACAGCGCGCCTTCTTCCCGCCACCGCTGTCTGTCAGAGCTGATTAGTGACTCAGGGAGAGCATCCCGTCAGCGTGGCTCTGACCTAATTCCGGCTCCGCTGAGCAGGCAGGGTGCTGTGGGGGCAGGGGTCACCCGGGAAATCCCCCCCCCTTCTCCGCTCAGCAGGCAGCAGCCGAGACACCTTCAGGCTGCCTCTGGCAACCTTGGGTCGGGCAGAGGGCACGGGGCTGAGACAGCATCAGACCTACCTCCCAGGGTCGTCGTAAACGAAGCACTCAGGGCACACCTTTCGGAGACCAAAGAACATCGCCCTGCGCGCCCAGGGTTCGAATCCCCACTCACTGTGTGAACTTGGGGGCCAGTCCCTGCCCCGCAGGGATATTGTTGGGGGGCATTGAACGAGGAGGGAGGGGAACCACACATGCCACCGTGAGCTACTCAGAGAAAAAGGCGGAATGCAATAAATGTATAGGAAATGCGGGGGGGGGGGGGCAGAGCGAAATGGAAAAACAGGAGTTTGGGGGCAGGAAGAGGGAATGGCATGGGATATTTTTCAATAGCCCGTGGTTGATGGGAGAACTCCGCGCTGCAACACTTCGTTGCAGTTCTCGAAAATACAGTGGTACCTCGGGTTAAGTACTTAATTCGTTCTGGAGGTCCGTTTTTAACCTGAAACTATTCTTAACCTGAAGCACCACTTTAGCTAATGGGGCCTCCTGCTGCCGCCGTGCCGCTGGAGCACGATTTCTGTTCTCATCCTGAAGCAAAGTTCTTAACCTGAGGTACTATTTCTGGGTGAGTGGAGTCTGTAACCTGAAGTATATGTAACCTGAAGCGTATGTAACTTGTGGTATCACTGTACAGTAGAACCTTGGCTTACGTTACTAAACTTTGGGTTGCAAAAGCGGCAAACCCGGAAGTATTTTTCTGGGTTTCGCCGCTCATGTATGCGCAAAAGCGCTCTGTGCGCATATGCGCAGAAGAGGCACCTCTGGTTGTGGAAACCCCAGCATCCGACCGGAGCTCCGGATTGGATCCCGTCCGCAACCGGAGTACCACTGTACTGTCTGTATCTGTCCCCGATGGGCAAACTGCGGTCAGGATGATGGGCGGTGTAGTCCAATAACGTCTGGAGGGCCACAGGTGCCCCATTCCTGCTTCAGGTTGATGAGACAGTTCCCTAAAGCTCCATCACAGTCCAGTGTGACCCCAAACCCCACATTACTCCATTGCAAGGGGTTGGAACAGATGACCTTTGGAGCTCCTTTCCACTCTATAATTCTCAGAAAAGTCAGGATATGGGGGTCAGCAAGCAGGAGCGGATTCCCACTTGGGGGTGCCAGATGAGATCTCCCAGATTCAGCCCACATGCCAAGAGGGATGCGCCCCTTTTCTTCCACATTAAGTAGGTAACTGGCTCCCGGTGGAGTACAGGGTCAGATTTAAGGTGCTGGTTTTGACCTTCAAAGCCCTTCACGGCCTAGGACCCTCGTACCTACGGGACCGCCTCTCCCAGTATGCCCACGGAGGACCTTAAGGTCCATAAATAGCAACACCCTAGAGGTCCCTAAGGAAGTCAGATTAGCCTCAACTAGAGCCAGGGCCTTTTCAGTGATGGCTCCGGCCTGGTGGAACGCTCTGTCTCAGGAGACCAGGACCCTGCAGGATCTGATTTCTTTCCACAGGGCCTGTAAGACAAGAGTTGTTCCGCCTGGCCTTTGGCTTGGAACCAATTTGATTCCCTCCCCCTCTTTCTTTTCTCCTTTCTCCTCCTGTGAAGAGGCTGCATTTTAGTGTTTTAATGTTTCAATATTTTAATGTTGTATTTTAATCTTGTTTTTAAGTTGTATTCATTCTACTTATTTTTATTATTGCTTGTTAGCCACCCTGAGCCCGGCCTTGGCTGGGGAGGGCGGGGTATAAATAAAAAGTATTATTATTATTATTATTATTATTAATAATAATAATAATAATAATAATACCTCCCATTCAGTCCTATGGAGAAAGAGTGCAAGGCGTGTGACCTCTGCTGCGATGAAAGCTGAGCCAATCCTTTTCCTCGGCTCCCCAACCTGCTTGCTCTAAGACACCCCCAATGCTCTCCTAGTTGGGAACCTTGCAAGGCAGCACATGACTTGCACACCAATCTCGCCACGTTGGGTATTTGCTTCATGAGGCCATAAAGCAGGCCACTTGCCCCTCTGGCACAGTTGCCATCCAAAATACGGAGCCTCGAGGTTCCCGGTACAACCGGAGAGATGGCTCGAGCCATAAAAAAGGAATGTGAGCATTCTAAACAAAGACTAAACATTGGAACTCCTTGCCTATTGAAATCTATCAGGCACCTTCACTGGACTCTTTTCCGCACATGTTAGAAACATTCCAGTTTAGACAAGTCCACCCAGATATTTAGAAAGGCGGTGCGAGTTTTAATCTGTTTTTGGTCCACTGCTACTTTCAATTATTGCGGCCGTTCTGGTGGTTCCCTCGCTGCGAGAAGCCAGGTTACAGGGAACCAGGCAGAGGGCCTTCTCGGTAGTGGCACCCGCCCTGTGGAACTCCCTCCCACCAGATGTCAAAGAGAATATAACTACCAAACTTTTAGAAGACATCTGAAGGCAGCCCTCTTTAGGGAAGCTTTTAATGTTTAATAGGTTATTGTATTTTATTGTTTTGTTGGAAGCCCAGCCAGATGGGCGGAGTATAAATAATAAATTATTATTATATTGTTATTATTATTTATGGATAATTTTATCACTTCATCCTTCTTGAGGGCTTTGCTTTCTTACAACCAGGCAGCATACAAATCTGATGAAATAAATAAATAAAGCCCAAAGTCCCTGCAGTTAGAAAGCTAGCTCACCAGGGAGCGGTCTAGGCTTAAAATGTCGCGCCTGATGCACTGGTCTTCTTACTTGAAGGGGAGCTTTGTGTGTTTTCACACAGGGGGGCATTCAGTTAACAGCACTCACCCATTTGAACTATGAACTGGTACCATCTACTCTGACCAGCTGGGAATTCGAACCCCTCACCCTGTCACATGTGGAGACCAAGCTGAAGCCAGTGCAGTTTTGGGTGGAGGATGAATCTATGCTCCAAAACCAGGCTCAGCCTGGCCCATCCCAGACCTTTTAAGGCTACTACTCCCAGTGGAAGAAGACTCAAATTTCAGGGGCACCCCGGGTGTCGCTAAAATCCCCCCTTCCCTTTCATGCTCCCTTCCACGTCCCAGTTGTGGCGCCCCCTGCAGCGCAGCCACAGCTGCCTCTGCTACTCCCACCTCACCTGCCAGGGAAGCCCCGCCCACTTCCAGGTAGCGCCTCACCTGCAGAAGGCCCCCAGGTTCTCCACCAGGTAGCACTGGCCCCCGTTGTGGCAGTAACTGGGGAACGTGTCGCACATGGATTTGCAGGAGTTGTTGTGCCGGACAAAACCACTACGGCATTCGGTGCCGTTCTCCACGACGCCCAACAGGCTGAGGTCCCGGCCAACTTCCGCCGGACGGGGTCTTGGGGTGGCCCTGCCGCCGCCCCCCGTAATGACAAAAGTCTGCAGAGGTGGGACGACGTAGCGGCGGCTGGTGGGCTCCGCTTCCTGGACGGCGGTGTGGATCTTGGGCGTAGCCTGCGTGGGGATCCGAAAGCCGTTCTCGTCCTCCAGATCCCTGGCCAGCCCTCCTCCGCCATCTTCCTCCTCCTCCTCTTCCTCCGGCTCGTCCAGGTCTTCCTCGTCCCCGTCGGTGTAGAAGGAAGTCGTGGGGTAGAAATCGGACTCGTCGAAGGGCGTGAAGTCATCGTAGAGGTCGTGCAGGGACCACGACATCCCTTTGTCGTCCACCGGTTTCCGCTTGGTGGAGTCCAGGCCGGCCCCGCCTAGCCTCTCCCCGTCAAACAGGTCATAGTAATCGATGTCGATGATCTCGGAGGCCAAAGGGTCCTGCGACGGCTTCGGGGAGGCCTTGATCGGAGGCGTGACGGCCGTCCGCGGGGTCTCGGCGCCCGGCCAGCTCCGGTCGGTGCGGCCTTGCGCGCCCTCGGCCGGCGAGCTGCTGGAAGACTCCACCCACAGCTCCAGAGGCTCCTCCTTCTGGGCGGAGTCTTGCTCTGGGACCGCCCCGCCCTCCTCGGGGGCCGGGACGTCAGCCCTCGTGGGAGACGCCAGCACTGCCACCCCAAACGTGTTGAGGAGGAGGTCCGTCTCGGCCGAACTGTGGCCCAGGCCTGCGGAAGAGCTGGCCTCTGGGGCAAACCTGGGGGTCGTGGTCCGTTCCGCCAACTCCCCTTGATCCGGGGAGGCCTTGGCGGGCTGGTCCCCGCTACCGGCTTCCTCTTGGCTTTCTGGGGTGGCGCGGGGGCTCCCCGCTGCCCCGTCCTTCCCGTCAAGTAACTTCCAGGCCCCCTCCTGCCCTTGCGCTGGCTGGGCAAATCCGGTTCCGCCCGACAATGCTTCGAGGGGGCCCTTGCCGTCGCGTCCCCCCAAAAAGGGCTCGCTGAGAGTCCCCCCGGGGCAGCCCAGACAGAGGCCCGACACGTTTTTCTCCTCCATCTCTCCAGAAAAGTACCTCACCGTGACGCTTGCCCCTGGGGGGCTGCCAGCAGCTGGGATGTCAGAAGCGACGGCATCTCCTCCATTGCCGCCTGGGAGAACGGCAGGTGGCTTGAGCTGAGATTCCTTCGCTCCCGCTGCCTGCGAGGCTTTGGCGGTAGAGGCGTTCGCTCCTCGCCAGGCGCTGGGTCTCGGTGGCGAGGGATTCTCCTTCCTCGGAGGCGGCGCTCTGCTCACAGCGGCCGGCCTGCTCTGCCAGGGGGCTCCTCGGATGTCAGTGGCGTTGGGGGATCTTGCAGGTTGCTCAGAGGCTGCAGGCAAGAAAGGCAGAAGGGCTTGTGAGTGGGGAAGAATGCAAGCAGGGAGAGGCGCTCCTCCCCGTGCCCACAGAGGCGTTGCTAAGCTCCCTCCCCAAAATAAGAACCCATAAAGAGCCCTGCAGGATCAGGCCCAGCCAGCTTCCTGTCCTCATAACCTGATACATAGAATCATAGAAAAGTCAGAAGGGACCTCGTGTGTCATCTAGTCCAATGTAGGAATCTTTTGCCCCACGTGAGGCTCGAACAGGGCAGAACAGGGCAGTTGTCTCAATGCAAAACCCGCAAGCACGACCCGGGCGCAAGAGCATAGCCATTGTGGGCTGTTAGCCCTTAATGGCTCTCTCCTCCATGAATCTGCCCAGTCCTATCTCAAAGTCACCTAGTTTGGCCACCAGTGCCTCTTGTGGAAGGGAGTTCCACAGATCAACTCAGCGCTGCGTGAAGAAAGACTTTATTTTATCCGCCCTGAATCTTCCAACATTCAGCTTCTCTGCTTTTCCAAACCCCAGAACCTCCTACGGACAATTCCAGCGCACCAAACAGTACTTTCCCTATTATATATATCTATGTATTCTTCCTTGCCGCGGTGTCAAAAATAGCAGCGGTCTCGGCTCGCGGCTCATTCCCACACATTCTGGCTGCCTGATTCAGCTTTTCTCCTTCCCCCTCTTTCCCAGTGTAGTAGAGCAGAATTAATCACTTGGAAGGTGGGGGGGGGAGAGAGAAGAAGCTGGCTGGTTGTAGCGCGGAGAGGGGTGTAAATATGGGAAATGTCTTTGGCGCTAACAGTCGCCTCGGGGGTTTTTATTTACCAAATCGGTGGACCTCTCCCCGCAAGGAAGGAAGGAAGGCAGCCTGATCAACCTTCGGGAGAAATCCTTCCTTCCATCCATGGGCAAAAGGTGGCCTCTCTCTGACAAGACCCCCCACCCACCCAGTGTTCTAATTTTGGCTTCCCCCAGAAAGATCTCAGGTTTTTTTTTCCGAGGCTTAAGACAAAAGGGAACAGAAAAAGGAGGGCGGAATGCAAGAGAAGCCAATGCAAAACAGAAAAGAAACATTTCTAGAGGTAGGAAACACCCCTCCTCAAACCAGGGGAAAAATAAATACAAGGAGGAGGGTGTCTGTTTGGTTTTTGAGCACCCAGGACTGGGGGTGTGACTGAAGAAGAGGACTGCAGGCAAAACCAGCTGGAGAAGAGGGATGGAGAGATCCCAAAAGGGTGGACATGCCTACACACAGGCGCACACACCTCAAGTCAGCACCTGTCTGACTGGGCATCACCAGATCCTAAAACAGGTGGACCTCCTAGTCTGATCCTGCCAGGCAGATGAGCGGTCTTGCAGGGGAAACAATTCATTTTGCATCCCCCCCCCCCCCAGGAAGGTCTGACTGAGTCACTGGTTTTTGTGGCCTTCTGACCTGAAAATCCATAGATTTACACATCTGAACCTGGCGGCAGCAGCAGGCAGGATAATTCTCACTCCCTTCCGAGCGTCTGGGGTTTATTTACGACAGGACACGGTCAGCGGGGGACTATACAGATAGATCTCTTCCACCATCAAGCAAGACCCGCATTTTAAAAGAAATAAAGGGACTCTCTTTTTGCATTCATTCGATCTTCGACAGATTTTTTTTTTTTGAGAGGGGGTGCAGCCAATAAAGGCAAAGGGGGTCTTCCATGCTGCACC
This sequence comes from Podarcis raffonei, assembly GCF_027172205.1. Taxonomy (NCBI): domain Eukaryota; kingdom Metazoa; phylum Chordata; class Lepidosauria; order Squamata; family Lacertidae; genus Podarcis; species Podarcis raffonei. The sequence goes on along the minus strand of NC_070613.1, from coordinate 2,764,761 downwards.
ACCAGCCCTGACTCGTCCGCAACGGAATCACCAGGACGTGATCCGGTGTGATTCCGCATTTCGCTGCGATCTCCCGCCGCTGCCGCCGCCGCCCGCCCCTCCCCCTGCCCTCCAGCTCTCCATTCGCCACAGCCTCCTTTTTTGGGGGGGACACGGACACACACACCCCAAAATACATTTGCAGGGGAGGGGAAGCAGGGCGAGGAGAGTGTGTGGATTTTGTAACACGTGTCTTGCATTACAACTAACGCCGCCACCAAATCACTCAACAGACATCCCCGAAAGCATCCTACAAAATGAGGGGTGGGAGGGGGAGAGGAGAAAAAGGAGGGGTGGGAATCATTTTGGGGGGGGAAAGGGTCTTCTCTTCCCACCCCAATGTGGCCATTTTGCACCCCCCAGCCCTAACCGTCCCCCACCCCACTTCTTGAAAAGGCTCCCCCAGTTTCCTTAACCATTGCCAAAAAATAATAATAATGCGCCCTCCTTATTTTTTTGCGCGAGGGGAGTGGTCGGGGGTGGGGGAGAGACCAGACTGTCTGGGTTGGGGGGGCGGTTCCCCCGTTGCAAATTCCACCCCCCACCCAAAAATAGACCCCCAAATATTTGCAATCCAGAAAATATCCAGGTAGAGAAAAAGGAGGACAGGGTGGAATCTGGAGATGGGTGTGTTGGCGTCTCCATCCCACCCCCAATTCACCTCGCCCCCACCTACCCGCGAGGAGGCCCGCCAGCGCCATCAGGCCGGCGGCGGCGGCGAAGGCGAGCCAGGCGCGCCCCATGCTCCGTGCACCCTCGGCCGCGTCCCGCCCTCGGCAGGAGGCTCCGCGCGCTGCTCCGGCTGCCGCTCAGCGCCGGCGGACGCCCCGCCGCATGGCGCGCCCAGCCGCGCCCCCCGAGATCAGCGCCCAGACGCCGCCGCCGCCGCCCAGCCGGCCCGAGGAGGAGGAGGAGGAGGAGGATGCCGCCGCCGCCGCCGATGCCCCATCGTCCCCCGGCCGCCGCCGCCGCCGCCTCCAGCCCCAGCTCCAGCGGCAGGAGCAGCAGCACAAGCGCCGGCCCCGCCTCGCCGCGCGCAGCGCCAGGAGCCGCGGAGCAGGAGGAGGAGAGAGGAGGAGGAGGAAGGAGGAGGCGCTTCTGCAAGGAGGATTACGGTGCCCGCGGGGGTGGGGGAGACAGACACACACAGACTCACACACACACACATGCACACGGACGCGGAGGCGCGGGCGCGCGCAGCACCCCCCTGCCCAGTTGCAGCCGCTGCGCTCTTGCAGTTGCAGGACGCGCCGGGCGCTGCTGCAATGCATACCCGCCCCTGGGCACGGTTTAGAGCTGCGGTGGGATGTACGGAAGGCAATTGGGGGAGAGGGAGGCTGGAAGCGTTGGAGGGGGGTGGGTGCGAAAGGGGGGCGCAAACCGGAGAGGGGGCGGCCAGAGGGAGCACCGTGGAATCGGAGAGGTGGAAAGGGACCCCCAGGTATCTAGTATTTGCAGCCCCGTGCAATGCAGGAATCTCAGCTAAAGCTGGAAATTGGGAAGAACTGGAATGAGAACGGGGGAAGAGCCCACGGCGGATCAGGCCCCTGGCCTATCTCGCCCCTGGCGCCGTCCTCCCGCCATGGCCACCTGCGGGAAGCCGAGCAGCAGGATTCGAACACAAGAGCAGCTCCCCTACTGGGGTTTCCAGCAATTTGGAAGCACGGAACCGTAGAATTGCAAAACACCCCCAGGGGTCATCTAGTCCAACCCCCTGCAATGCAGGAATCTCAGCTAAAGCATCCGTGACAGGTGGCCACCCAACCTCTGCTTGAAAACCTTCAAGGAAGTTAGAGTCCACAAGGAGTGCGTTCCACTGTCAAACCGCTCCTACCATGACAAAGTTCTTCCTGAGGTTTTGTCAGTGGAATCTCCTTTCTTGTGGCTTGAAGCTGTTCAGGTCCTGCCCTCAGGAGCAGGAGGAGAGGAGAGGGTCTTGCTTTGCTGTAAGGGATGGAGGGATGCATGGCCAGTGGGGTAAGTATGTAAGAAGAAACTTGCATGGTCAGGCTCTAGTCCAGTGGCCCGCCAGAGGCTTGTTGGAAACAATCAAGCAGCCCTCTCCTCTTCGCTCCTGTGGTGTTGCTGCCTCCGACTGTGGAAACTAGTTGTAAAAGGTAAAGGTAAAGGTAAAGGGACCCCTGACCATTAGGTCCAGTCGTGGCCGACTCTGGGGTTGCGGCGCTCATCTCGCTTTACTGGCCAAGGGAGCCGGCGTACAGCTTCCGGGTCATGTGGCCAGCATGACTAAGCCGCTTCTGGCGAACCAGAGCAGTGCATGGAAACACAGTTTACCTTCCCGCTGGAGCAGTACCTATTTATCTACTTGCACTTTGACGTGCTTTTGAACTGCTAGGTTGGCAGGAGCAGGGACTGAGCAACAGGAGCTCACCCCGTTGCGGGGATTCGAACCGCCGACCTTCAGATCGTCAAGTCCTAGGCTCTGTGGTTTAACCCACAGCACCGTACACACACCTCTCCAGATCAAGCGTGAGAAATAAGCCCACCTCTGTGAAGGACTTCCTTGTATCCGACTTTTCATTTTTTGGAGAGGCATTGTCGCCCAGCGCATTTCCTAGGTGCATCCACTTCTGACAGTCACACGCACATCAAATACCATGTTATGTGCAGGATGTATTGCAACGTCTTCCCTTCTAAATATCCTTTCCATTTGCGTCTAGACCAGGGGTCAGCAAGCTTTTTCAGCAGGGGGCCGGTCCACTGTCCCTCAGACCTTGTGGGGGGCCGGACTATATTTTGGGGGAGGAAATGAACAAATTCCTATGCCCCACAAATAACCCAGAGATGCATTTTAAATAAAAGGACACATTCTGCTCATGTAAAAACACGCAGATTGCTGGACTGTCTGCGGGCCGGATTTAGAAGGCGATTGGGCCGGATCCGGTCCCTGAGCCTTAGTTTGCCTACCCATGGTCTAGACGCTGCACAACGGACCAGCCTTTGGGGGCATATGGGGCACAGGCAAGTGCCCACGACACGTGCGCCAGCTTCAAGAAACCTCTCCTGCCAAGCTTCTGCTAGCTACATGAGCAACTCCTTGCTGTGTTTTCTGCCCAATACAGAAAACAGGGTCAGAATTATTATTTTCCATGAATCTGGGGCAGCCGCTCCCCTTCCGTCCTCCCCTCGCCAGGGCCCGCTGCTCAGCCAACAACATCCGTGTGGGCTTTTGCTGCTCTCCCCCACGCCCTGCGGCCAGGGTGAGCATTGATCTGAAATTCATTGTCTGGGAGTTGAGCCAAGGAGAAGGGTTAAAGCTCATATACAGTGGTACCTTGGTTCTCGATTGGCTTGGCTCCTGAACAAATCGGCTCAAACCTAGAAGTGAGTGTTCTGGTTTGTGAACGTTTTTCGGAAGCCGAACGTCCGACGCATGCAGGAAGCTCCCGCAGCCAATCGGAAGCCACGCCTTGGTTTTCGAACAGTTCCGGGAGTCAAACGGATGCCCAGAACAGATTAAGTTCGACAACCAAGATGCCACTTTATAGGGAGGGGAGACTGCTGGTATGGAGGGACCAGGGGGACAAACAGACCGCAAGCCTTAAGCTAAAACAGTTTCCCATGATGGGAATCTGGTTGGCCACTGTGCGAACAGGGTGCTGTAACAGATAGGCCACGGGCCTGATCCAGCAGGGTCTTCACATGTTCTATTCAGAGGAGTAGTGAGCTGTGCAAGGCAAGGGTGCCCTGAGATAGAAGAGTTTCCGTTCCCACAGGTCTAAGATCCAGCAGGGTCTGAGGTGGGCAGGTGGCATTTTACCATGTTGCCTCTGGCTCCCTAGGGCTCCAGGCTAGCCTCTTACCCAGGTGTCAGCAAACTTTTTCAGCAGGTCCACTGTACCTCAGACCTTGCGAGGGGGCTGGACTATACAGTCATACCTCGGGTTACAGACGCTTCAGGTTGCATTTTTTCGAGTTACGGATGTGCCGAAACCCAGAAGTACCGGAACAGGTTACTTCCCAGTTTCGGCGGTCGCACATGCGCAGAAGTGCTAAATCGTGATCTGCGTGTGTGCAAATGCGGCACTGCGGGTTGCGGACGTGCCTCCCACACGGATCACGTTCGCAACCCAAGCGTCCAATGTATTTTGGAAAAAAATATATGAACGAATTCCTATGCCCCACAAATAACCCAGAGATGCATTTTAAATAAAAGGACACATTCTACTCATGTAAAAACATGCTGATTCCCAAACCGTCTGCGGGCCGGATTTAGAAGGCGATTGGGCTGGATCCATGCTCTTACCTGTGTGCTAAAGCCTCATCTCTGGCTCGACTGCACTCTCTCTTCTTCGCTTGCAAGGCAAGGCCTCGGGAAGCCCTCTAGAGACCCGCCAGAACGGATCCTCCTCGATAATTAACAAGCTCATTGAAACACTAGCCCTGCGGCGGAGGCAGCACTCTGATTTCCGGCTGCTGCTTCCAGCTGTGAACTCTCTCCACAAGGTGCCAACCACCTTGGCTGCTGCACTCAAGAACCAGGCTCTCCTCTAGAACATGCGCAGAGGGCAACCAAAGCTGGATCTTTCTGACGGTGAGAGCTGTTCAACAGCGGGACAGACTCCCTCGGGAGGTGATGGACTCTCCATCGTTTGATGGGGGGTGACTGTTTGCCAGGGATTCTTTAGCTGTGATTCCTGCACTGCATTGGGTTGGACTTGGGGGTCCTTGACAGAATTGTGGCGCAATTTCTATTTTCCAGCATTTACTCAGGTGGCAAGGGGAACAAATCTTCCTTTGCCACTCTCTTCCTTTAAATTGCTCCTGGTGTTTGCAGAGAGGACCCACAGCTCAGGGACACCTGCTGGGCATGCAGAAGGTCCCAGGCTCAGTCCCAAACAGAATCTCCAGCTAAAAGGGTCAGGTAAACAGCAGGGGTGAGGAAGACCCTCTCCTGTACCAGGAGAGCCACTGATGGTCAGAGGGGTTGATATTGGGCAAGATGGACCAGTAGCCAGGGGGCAGCAAACTATGCTCCCAGAGCACCTAATGACCCAGGGAATCAACAGATCCCAGATGTCTTAATAGTTCAGGAATTGCTTTGCTGAATGGATCAAAGCACCATCCAGGCCAGCGTTCTCATTTCTCATCTGTCTCCCGGAAGTCCACAAGCCGGTTATGGTTAAGATGGGTGTCAAAGAGTGAGCCACCACACCATTCAAAGTTGGAGTCAACTCTTTATTAGTAAAATCACAATCTTCACAGACTTGGCTGAGTGTCAGGCCTAATGAGTGTAGCAGCTCATCCCTGTTAGGGTCTTGTCCCATGAATCAGTTGTGAGACTGAAAGCCCCTGCCTTCCGACAACTGTCTTAAGTCCCATCTGCTCCAGGGATTTTTCCAAGCAATCTGAGACTGCACCTGTGTGCAGCCTGTCACTAGTCCGCCCGTTTCAGCCCTCTCCTGGTCCTGGGAGATGTGGAGAGGGGAGATGTCACAGCAGGAGGGGAAGACACCCCATGCCTCTTAACCAATCTGACTCATCTCTGCTTCTTGGTGTCCCATCTCAGAATCTGCATCAGATTCTGGACTCCTCTCTGCCACACTCTTCCTAATCATTAAGCAGTTACCTCTTCAGCTTCTGACACCACCTCTTCCCAGTCTTCTCACTCATCATCCTCCTCCCACAAATCCCTTAGCTCTGTGCCTTCTTCCCTTGGGGATTCCCCAGCTGGTTCCTTCCACCGTTTCTCTGCCAGTCCACGACATCGGGTCTTTGGTTTGGTTTGCCCCAACTCTGGTAAAGGTGTAACGTAGGGATGGGCACGCTGTGGCGGAACTCATGAAGCCTCCGGCGAAGGCACTTTGCTGAGCCCTTGAAAAGCGGAGGAAGAAGATGGCAGAGGCACAATGGGCAGCGCTGTTCCTAGAGAGCTGGGCAAGGGCTGATGTGGAAGGGGAGAGCCAAGAGGCTGCCTCGCTCCCGTGAATACCAGATCAGATGGGGCCCCCACTTGTTGCTTCCCCTCCCTCCCGCCCTCTTGCTCAACAGCGCATTGTCCCGAGCACCGGGACTCAACTCTTTCAAGGCAAAGGATTAGTTCCGTCCGAGAGCCGAGGTGCTCAGCATCTTAATGAACGAGGCCAAACGGAGTTCCAAGTGGAGTTAGAGACTGGGCTCTTTTAAGCGTGATGCTACTTCCCTTTCTCTCTCTGCACATCCTTCTGAACAGCTGCCCTATTTATAGCAACCATTTGTAGAAGCGAGTTGGAGGCTCTCGTTTGCCCTGGGCCCTTGTATTACCCAACCACTTCCTCTCCAAACATCACCCCTCCTCACCCAACGCTCCGTCTCAAATCACATCATGGTCTGCAGCAGAAGAGCTGGACACCAAAGAGCCTTCTTGTTCGCTTCCATCCTCATCAGCCCCTGGCCAAGAGACTATCATCTAGCACTTACATCACATGAAAATGCTTTTTCCACCATCTTGCCCCTGCAACTTTTTATCTATTAAAATGCACTGTGCATGTCATTAACGACGCCTGATGGGAAGGGCAGATGGGTAAAGGGGAGCAACTTCCCAGTTCAATGTTCTCCTGGACGATTCTATTTATTTTTATATTTATTAAATTTCTAAAGCGCCCTTCATCCGAGGATCATGGGGCGGTCTGCAATAAACAAACACAAAGACATAGTAACAAACCAAAGCTATACCCCCTCTAGTTTAAAAGGCCCATCGATTGTTTAATTAGCCAAAGGCGGAAGAGGAATGTTTTTGGCTGCGTAACCAAGGAGCCAGGGTCAAGGAGCGAGGTGGACGGCACCTTCTGTCCATTCATCCCAGACAGCATTTGAATGGAGGGCAGTCATTCATTCAAACCCATAGCAAGAATCCAAACCAAACCACTTCTGAGCTTGGTTCTGGCTAATGAACACACGGAGCACAGATGTGTTTTGTTTTTAAAAAAAACCTGCATTTTTATTTCACAAAATTTAAGTGGCTGAGTTGCAAGAAACGAAGGTCTCCCCACTCCCGCTCCCCACATACAGGACCAGACTAGAAAGGGGGGGGGGAGGGAACAAACCAACAAACGAAAGGTCATCACTCCCACCCACAACCCACCCACTTGTGTACAGAAACACCGCCGTGTTAACAATTCATATTATGCTGCAGGACACAAGTCAACAGTAGAGTAGAAAAAGAAGAAGACAAGTTTCTCCATCTAGAACCTTGACATTTGAAGTGGATCTCGCTAAAAACAACCTGAGGTTATTAGTCTAAAGAGGACCATGTTTGGAATCTCGATTCCAAGCTGCTCCGAAGACAATGGGGTCCAAAGGGGGCGGGGAAACACAGCAGCGGGGGAGACGTGGGACGTCCTTTCTGAGGGGGGTGGGTGTTTTGGGGGGGACGCAGAGGAAGCGCTTCGGCCAGAAGGCAGGGGCTTTTCTTTTCCTGAGAAGGGGACGGCGTTATCCCCTAGGTGTCCTAAGTGAGAGGGTTGAGAGCAGGAGTCCGGATGGCCAAAACAAAGTTGTTGTTCTCCTCATCCCAAAGACTCCATGCCCCGAGCTCCCAGGCAAACCAAACCTCAACCCTTATTTGTGTACGGTGGTATTAGGAGGGGCACTAACCGTACAGGAGCAGTGAGGCCTAACTTGGAAAACTGGTACACTGCCCCCCCCTGGAATGGCCCCTCCCCAGCCCAGTGGGCTGCAAGACCACCCACTTCCCTGGCATTGTTCTCAACCAAAGCCAAAGCTGCTCATTTACACAAGAACTCCTTTGCAAGTTGCAGGAACGAGAGGAAGAAGGACTGGCAACGGGATAGGGACGCAACGCCCACAATCTGGGCAAGGAGCAGGATACAGAGCAGCCCAAGTTGTAGGGCAAGGGCGAGCTCACCTGCAGCCTTCTATATGACGCTGGGACTACAACTCCCATCAGCTGCCGCCACCACGGGCAACGGTCAAGGGTGATGGAGTTTCAATTCCAGCAACATCCAGAGAGCACGGCTGCCCCCAATTGTGGCTGTAGGCAGGCAGGTTCCCTTGCTCCCTGCACAGCCCCCGGGGTTCAAGTGTTCCCAGCAAAGAGCTGGAAGACAAGCAAGCAGGGAGTGTGCAATGTACCTACGTGTGCTTGCAAATAACGAAGATGTCAGTGATGTTTCCGAGCTCCTATCCGGGCCATTCCAGAAAGGAAACGTGTTTCCTTAATCTGCTCCCCTCAGCCCAGCCCACGGCTGCCTGCAAGAGGTAGTTGGGGTACGCGCACACCCACACCCCGGCTGCTCCAGCACAATCCTGTAAGCTTGCGCGCTGCTATCTACAGGGGTTTGATTGCTTGCTCGTTTTGAAAGAGGAACACCACGATATATGCTCCAAGGATACAGGGGAGGGAAAGGAAGCAGGCTTTATTTACCCCTCCCTCCGCTACTGTAGTGACCTGTTTGATATGAAACGAGAGGGAGGGAGAATGGGATGCATCGACCCCACCCCCCTTGTGCTGAAAGGCTGGAGTGGGAAAAGCGAACATCGCTGCAGAGAGCACCCCGCCAATTGATCTGGCCCCCGGCTCTTCTCGGGCGAGATCGATATTTCCTTTTAATAATATCGCCAGGCAATCCCCAGGGCTCGACAAGCTTCCTGAATAATTGCCCACCTGTCGCGCCTGTGGTCAGCGTGAACCGAGAAGCCAAGGGGAGAGGCAGGCTGCTTCCCTCACTGCCCTGGCCGCAAAACGCTTCTACTCTTGTGACCGAGGGGCGGCGGCGACGCTTCGCCTCCCACAAGGAAGGGACCCAACGGGCTTCTGGTTACACTGCATTTCCTACCTGGGAAGGTAAAGAGGACCCAGAGGCTCAACATGCGAAGTAACAAGTCAGCTCTGGCTGTGTTCCTGGCAGAAAAGGAAGGCACAAACCATCACCAAAACTGCGTGGGGGAAGAGGTCTGGGTGTGGGCGCATGGGGGGCGGGGGCAGAGGCCAGGGAAGGAAGGAGCAGGAAACTGAGGAATGGTGTTTTTGGTTGCTACTGTCACAGCTTGAGAGACGCCTTGTTGCCGGACCGATCAGGGAGCTGCGGAGGCTGTTGCTGCTCCCGCAGGAGGTGGGGTCGCCCCGTCAACTGGAGGCTGCGGCTGCGGTGGCTGCTGTTGCTGCTGCGGATCTGCAGAGGAATGGGTGTGAAACGGGAAATTAAAGGCAGGAAGCTTGGCAGGGACATTCCTCGCTCCCTAAAACTGCCTGCCCTTCCAGGAGTCCAAATGGCAGTGCTTTCAGCTCCAGGATGGCACCACCCTCTGGTTGGGAGATGGCGCTGGCCGTCTCACTGTCTTACAAAGACACTCTCCTGGACCAGAATTGGGAGGTCGCTTGCTGGGTTTTTCTCAACGTGAACACCTGACCCGTCTATCTATCTAATTAAGAACTGGGGGAATTCCTCTGCCACCCCACACTCCCAGTGTCCAGAGGAGAGTCTTTATAGCTGGGATGTCATCTCAGGAACATCCTTTGGCTTGCAGCCTCCCACTTTAGGAAATCAGAGACCCCTCTTGACCAGCGGCTACATCCGCCAAGGAGGTTGCTGTGCCCTGATAAATCTCCTCTAGAGGAGACTGCCCCTCCAAGGCTGACCAACTGACCCTCTCACCAAGTGAACCAGTGACCCATGATCCTGCATTGCAGGGGGCTGGAATAGATGACCCTCGGGATCCCTCCCAACATGACAATTCTATGACCTGTGGAGCACCAGATCAGGCATAATAATAATAATAATAATAATTTATTATTTATACCCTGCCCATCTGGCTGGGCTTCCCCAGCCACTCTGGGCAGCTCCCAACAAAATAATAAAATACTGTAATGCATCAAACATTAAAAGCTTCCCTAAACAGGGCTGCCTTCAGATGTCTTCTAAAAGTCTGGTAGTTGTTGTTCTTTTTGACATCTGATGGGAGGGCGTTCCACAGGGCGGGGGCCACCACCGAGAAGGCCCTCTGCCTGGTTCCCTGTAACCTCACTTCTCGCAGGGAGGGAAGCGCCAGAAGGCCCTCGGAGCTGGACCTCAGTGTCCGGGCAGAACGATGGATTGGCCTGACCCAGCAAAAGCAGGAAGAGTTCTGAGGATGATGGGCTGGGTGGTGTTGGGGGAAGAGACCCTTGGTGTCATAGGACTAGAGTGAGGTGAAGGAGAACTGCCTCTGTCTACAAAGACCATTCAACCACAGTGAAGAAGTAGTCAGAAGACGGACTGCTCTTGCTATCTGTATAGGCAGACCAGTGATGGTGCAGAGGAGCCCCAAATGGGGCAGGAAAATCCTGGCATTGCAGGCGCTTGGCCTACATGACCCTTGGAGGCCGGTTCCAACTCTGTGATTCTGTGGCAGTCTGGGAGCTGGGGTTGGGGAATGGGAAGGGGCATGCAGTGGGGAAACAAAGGTGACCGTTCTACTTACACAAGCCGTTCGGAGAAGCCAGGGCCCCCCGGGCTCCCACAATATTTCCTGCCGCACCGGATGGGGGAGCGCTGCTGCTGCTGGCTTGGTGAGCGCTGGCCGATCCACTTGGCATTGCCCGACCTGGCAAAGGCTGCCCGGGGATCATGGAGCCTTGCCCCAGGATCTGAGCTGTGGGAGAGAAGGATGGTGTTTAATGGGGGTGGGCATTCAGTGGTGGGGAAGAAAAGCAGCCACGACACAGCTCTGGGCACCTATGCCTGTCACAAGCACCTCACGGCGATCTTTCAAGTAGATTGGCAAACACAAACATAAAGGGGGGAAGAAAACCCACACAAGCTGTAAAATCACTGACCCCACCTTGAGCTTTGGGGAGCCCAGATGAGGCTGGCTGCAGCACGATCCAGGATGTGAAATCCCGGCACCCCATGGCTCCAAAAGTAACTTACTTTTCCTTCCAAAAAGGAGTTAAGATTCTACGGCCCAGCCACAGGAACTGACGGTCAACAATCACTCTTGCAGGCAGACGGGCTGGGCTTGCTCAGTAATTTTTCCCCAGTCCCACCCACAGCCCCTTGACAGCCACTCCCTTCTGCTCGCATCCTGGTGCTGAAAATGGCAGAGGTCATGGAAGTTGGTTCTTATTGTGAACTTCTTGTTCCTTGGAGGTTTTTAACAACAACAACAACAACAACAATTTATTATTTATACCCCACCCATCCGGCTGAGTTTCCCCAGCCACTCTGGGCGGCTTCCAACAGATTAAAAACCAGAATAAAACATCAAACACTTCCCTAAACAGGGCTGCCTCCAGATGTCTTCTAAAAGTCAGATAGTTGTAGTTTCCAGGTCACCTTCAAAGGTAGCCCCACACAGAGCGCATTGCAGTAGTCCAAGCAGGAGATAACTAGAGCATGCACCACTCTGGCGAGGCAGTCCACAGGCAGGTAGGGTCTCATCCTGCGTACCAGATGGAGCTGGTAAACAGCCGCCCTGGACACAGAATTGACCTGCGCCTCCATGGACAGCTGTGAGCCCAGAATGACTCCCAGGCTGCGCACCTGGTCCTTCAGGGGCACAGTTGCCCCATTCAGGACCAGGGAGTCCTCCACATCCGCCAGCCTCCTGTCCCCCAAAACAGTACTTCTGTCTTGTCAGGATTCAACCTCAATCTGTTAGCCACCATCCATCCAAGCAGAGGCTGGGTGGCCACCTGCCATGGGTGCTTCAGCTGAGATTCCTGCATTGCAGGGGGTTGGACTGGATGGCCCTCGGGGTCCCTTCCAGCTCTGCAATTCTATAATTCTGTTTAAAGAGTGGACCAGAGGACATTCAGTTGATGGGATGGTCCCTCCCTCTGGACTGAGGAAGCAGAGTCTTCCCAAGTCTTTCACCACCAATTAAACAATTATGACAGAGGAAGAAGGCCACCATGCTATCCTGACCAGAGGCAGGAAAGATCTGGAGGATGGGTGGCTCCTTAAAGGCTTGGGAAGAACCCTTGGCTTTTCCAGCCCTGGGAGGCATCGCCTTGTCACCTGAATGCTCTCCAGTCCACTCTGGCAAACCTCATCCCTGAAGGCAGGTAGACCAGCTGCCCAAAGTGCCAACCAACGCCTGCAGTTCAGTCAAGAGAGTGGCCCTGAGAGAGCAAACAAGTCAGGTACAACAACAACAACAACAACAACAACAACAACTTATTTATACCCCGCCCATCTGGCCGAGTTTCCCCAGCCACTCTGGACGGCTCCCAATCGAGTGTTAAAAACAATACAGCTTTAAATATTAAAAACTTCCCTAAACTGGGCTGCCTTCCGATGTCTTTTAAAGAGAAGATAGCTGCTTATTTCCTTCACATCTGAAGGGAGGGCGTTCCACAAGGCAGGTGCCACCACCAAGAAGGCCCTCTGCCTGGTTCCCTGTAACCTCACTTCTCGCAGGGAGGGAGCCACCAGAAGGCCCTGGGCGCTGGACCTCAGTGTCCGGGTAGAACGATGGGGGTGGAGACGCTCCTTCAGGTATACAGGAATGTTTAGTGGCTCCAGCCCTGGCAGTTCCATTCAGGGCAGTGGGGAAGGCTTCTGCGCAAAAAGCCGAAAAGAGGAGCGCAAAAAAGAAAGGAAAGTCCCTCGTCTCAAGACAGTTTGAAGTTGAATCACCAGATGGAGGCAAGACAATGGGGTGTGGGGAGAAATGGAGGAGCTGAATTGGGCCAATTCCCAGTTTACTGGTATGGAGACTTTGCCTCTCTTAGGAACGACACTTCACAGAAGCAGCAGGACTCAAGGAGCGTTTGGAAGAAAGAGTGTGGCAATCCTAGAGTGGAGAATGGGTGGGTTCTTCTTGGGGAACAGTATAACCAGCCCCAACCCGTGGCTGCGGGGGACCGTTCCGCATTATCTCTCACAATGAATTTACTTTTCAGAGACAGCAAGAAGTGAAGTGGCCTTTTCTTTGCGGCAGCTGCTGCTCAGCAAGGGGACTCACGGATGAAGCCGTCTTGTGAGAGAGCAAGGGCCACACAGCCAAATTATTTCTCATTTCGTGTGTGGGGTGGAAGTTGGTGAGCAATGATGGGATGCAGCTGTTCATAAATTTAAACTTGGATTAAGGAGGGTCCTTAACCTGGCCGCCTCCAGGAAACTGAGGGAGGAGAGGGGAGTGCAATTGCTGCACATCCTCACAGGGGCACAACACACACACACACACACACACAAGCACTTTGGCCTCTCCAGCCAAGAAAGCCCATTAAAAATGTGTTACACAGCAGTGGTGGGAACTGAGGCCAAGGAAATTCCTAGCTCAGCAGATAAGGTGAAGGCTGCTGTGTGCCAAGTTATTGACTGCCACTCTTAACACCCACTTACAGCCTGTTACTGCGACAGATTTATTAGCATCTTGTTAGCATCAAGAACTACTTTTTTTTCTTCGTTAAAAAAACTCTAACCCTTTCCAGACACACAAACGCTAGCGGTTTCTTTTTACAGGAAGAAACCCTCATGTCTGGTACCTCGATTGCAAGTTAGGCAGAGATCACATTCAACTGCTCTGGATCCAGAAAACTCAACACCTCCCTGCAGGTGAGAGTGCCCGAAATAGAGGGCCCATAGGCCAGTTCAGGACCAGATGAATAAAGGATTCCCAGCCTGGAACTGATGAGCTCCAGCCGAGCTCTCCATCTTCCTTAGACCTTAGGATCTTTGTGCTGTGCCGGCCTAGCACACTTCCAAAGTACCAGCCTATCCTTATCAACTTTTGGTCACAAGTCCACCTTTCTGTCCAGCACCCAAGACCAGCTCTCCATAAACTCCACACCAATGGAACCCAAATCCTTCCTGAGGGACATAAATTGCTCTGTAGACACGGTTCCAGTTTTAGGACGATTTTGTTCCATGCAAAAGACTGGAGTAATGATACTGGATGGGAGGACCGAGAGCACAAACCTTGTGAGAATGGGCCCAGGGTGTTTGTGTGTGTAGCAAGCAGGGAGAGCAGCAGCAGAAAGGAGAGAGAATTGGCTGCCCCTTGCGTGGTGACCTACTGGGAGTTTGTACTAAAGGCGTCACAGTGATAAGGCATTTGCAGCGCAATGCTACTAAGAAACCTCACTGGCTGCACCTTTTGATATTTAGCAAAGGTGAGCTGAAACTTATGGCAGCTTCTCCATTTGGGAGTTATCTTTTGCAATCATTAGCAAAAGAAGCACTTTCTCTCTTTTTTAAAAAAGCTGCCTTTCTTCTGCCTGTACCCCTGAAACCAATTTCCCCACCGTCAAAGCCCTCCAAATCCTAGCAGGCCTTGTGGTTCAAGAGAGTAAAGTGAATTCAGTCCTATGCAATTCCTTGTACAGTGGTACCTCGGGTTACAGACGCTTCAGGTTACAGACGCTTCAGGTTACAGACTCCGCTAACCCAGAAATATTACCTCGGGTTAAGAACTTTGTTTCAGGATGAGAACAGAAATCGTGCTCCGGCGGCAGCAGGAGGCTCCATTAGCTAAAGTGGTGCTTCAGGTTAAGAACAGTTTCGGGTTAAGAACGGACCTCCGGAATGAATTAAGTACTTAACCCGAGGTACCACTGTAAAAGGAAACTGCTAACACCTTCAGGCTGGCAACCACGACATGCAACGTTTATGCTGAAGTCTCCTATTTGCATGATTTCTTCAAAGACACCACAAAGGTTACTGGGTGGTAGGATATATCTATAATCTTTATTGAATCCCCTTCCGCTCTCTCCCCTCCAGTAACAGGGTTCAGAAACCAGAACTGTTCGGGCTCTTCAGTCTTGAGACAGCCAAGCATATGAGCAAAAAACTCTGGCATTACTGCAGCACAACAGATGGAAAAAACCCTGCCTGGGCAAAGGGTTCTCAGAAGAATCTTCCAACCAGAGAGGAGAGACTGCAAAACCCATCCATGCACACATGGATGTGCACACAGCCTCCGGCGAGCACACTCTCCACACGCAGCTATGGCATTTCTGCCATTCCCTTAAAGAGCAGCAGCAGCAGCAACCAACCAGAAGCTCTCCCCGTGCAAAAGCTCCTCTACTCATCGGCCTGAGGAGACTTGCTCCCCCTTCCAAAGGAGAAACAGGGACTGCCCACAAGGCTTTTGCTGCTGGGGTCTCCCTTCGATGCTCCAGAGCACCTGACCAGGTGAAAGCAGAGCAGAGCATGGGACAACACCGCAGAAGATTTGCAGGGAACCCCCTCTCCCTGCCATGTTCAGCTGGAAGTTACCCAGCTTGGCTCACTCGCCTCCTCACAATGGGAGCAAAGAGTGCAGTTTTACTGCTGCTGATTCTGCCTTCTGCCTGCCTGCCTCCAGTTCCCTCTCTCATGAGATCTGAGGAACAGAGACCAGTAATAATAATAATAATAATAATAATAATAATAATAATAATTATTATTATTATTATTATTATTTATGCCTCGCCCATCTGACTGGGTTGTCCCAGCCACTCTGGGAGGCTTCCAACATAATATAAAAACACAGCGAAACAACAAGCATGAGAAACAGGACTGCCTTCAGGATAAAAATATAGAGTTATAATATGTTAAGATACAGAGTTAAGATAAAACGAAAAAGGGTAAGGATTTGCTGATTTGATTATTTAAATGGGAATACAAAAAGGGGAGGTGTGAGGAGGCCAAGGAAATAAGTTAATGAGTTTAAAGTTACAAAGAACTGATTTGTTTTTAATTCTTTTTTAGTTATTTGTCTTTTGTATTTTGTATTTTTATTCTTCTTTTTTCTTTTTTATGCATTTTTCTATGTTCTCTTTTTTGTATCTTTTTCTTTTGATATGACCTTTTTTTATTTTGTAAACCTATGTCTTTGTAAAACCTCAATAAATATCTTTAAAAAAAAAAAGAAAAGAAACAGGACTGCCTTCAGAGGTCTTTGGGAAGTCACATACAGTGGTACCTCGGGTTAAGTACTTAATTCGTTCTGGAGGTCCGTTCTTAACCTGAAGCAGCACTTTAGCTAATGGGGCCTCCTGCTGCCGCTGCGCCGCTGCCACCCAATTTCTTATCCTGAAGCAAAGTTCTTAACCTGAGGTAATAATTCTGGGTTAGCGGAGTCTGTAACCTGAAGCGTATGTAACCTGAAGCGTATGTAACCCGAGGTACTACTGTAATTGGTTCTCTCTGACATATGATGGGAAGGCAATCCATGGGGAGGGCGCCAATATGAAAAAAGCCCTCTGCCTGGTTCCCTGTAGCTTCCCTTCTCGCAGTGAGGGCACTGCCAAGTTTGCAGCCTGCCACAGGCGAATAGCAACCTCCCCCAATCAAAACCCAAACCAACTGGGGCAAAACATGCAGACATTAAGATCAGGGGTTAGCAGGAGACATTTGCCCCATCATTCGCTCCTTCATTGGAGGTTTATAGGCAGAGGTTGGATAGCCATCGGCCGTGGATGCTTTATCTGAGATTCCTACATTGCAGGGGTTGGACTAGATGACCATGGGGGTCCCCTTCCATCTCTACGATTCTACGCGGGAGCTGTTTGATGAAGAAAATCCAGGTGGAGAGACTTGTCCCCAGGTATAGATGCTGATCATAGCCTGCCCTTAACTGGCAAAAAATGACTGCTTAGCCTCTGTGAAATTTCACCTGCTTGCTCCAGAACCGAGGCTACCGCAGGCTAAGTTCTGCTGCAGGCAAATAGAAAAAGCAATGGTGGGCTCACTCCAGCCCTCTCTCCCTCAAGCGCATGAGGAGCGTTGTGGCGGGACTACATGGCAGTTTGGCGACCACAGAATTAGACGGAAGCCGACAGAGGGATTGCTTGGACCAGAGGGCTTTTTCAGAGCTAAGGAGAGCAAGTTCGTCGCTCTGCTCATCTGGGAATTACCGTGAGGAAATAATGGAAGGAAGGTCAATAATCCCGCGGTCTTCATGGAGCCCTGCCTCTGATCGCTCAGATTCTGATCTTCAGGCTGAAAGAGGCATTTTGCTCTCGAAAGGCTCACGTTTCCCTTTGCTCGCCACTTTCATCCTCCCTCTCTTCCCTACAGTACATAAATAGCCACAGCCACCAGAATGGTCAAGTCTACTCCTTGAAACCCAACCGCATCCAATAAACAGGGAGCACAGGCAATTGAGTTTCTTCAGCCACAAAATGCTTCCCCATCTGCCCTGGTTAGATTTGCACAGGCCTGTTAAGCCTGAGATTTCTCCAGCAGAATCAAGGCACTAATGTAAGTAATTAAAAAAAAGGGGGGGGGAGGACGACGGCAGGTGGAAAGAATCTACTTAATCCAGCTCACACTAAGCTGGGCTTTTGGGGAAGAGGGCTGCACAGGTAACCCATCCCGCATTAAAAACTCAGAAAAATAACCCAGTTGCCAAATGGCACCTTAAACCTAAGTTATGGTCGCCACAGCAGAATGGCCACCGTTCCACCCCAACCGGTGGAATATATTATTGTTATTCATTTCATTTCTATACCGCTTTATATTTTTAAAAAATCTCAAAGCTGTTTACAATACACCCAAACATCAAACAAAACAATCCAGGATAAAACAAATTCAAGCTTCAAGGAAAATATTTCGGATCCTTCGAGTGGCATTTGGCTTTCCCCATATTTATTCATCTAGTGCAGGGTCTGACCGTTTGAAATGAGCTGTCGGAACTCTAGATTCTGGGTTGGCACTTTGACTTGGATCTTGGCTGTATCCCATGAGGCACATCTGGATTTGTAAACCCCACACCTGGCTAAGTTTGTGGCCTTCTGCCTCCAATAGTTATTCCAGGCAAATTCCAAAATGTTTCAGTGCACAAGTCTAGTTCGTCCTCAATTGTCCTTTTCTCCCCGCAAGTTAGAAATGTTTCAGGTCTGAATTACTGAACTCCTCTTCCCAAAGACCCCATCATTCAACTGGACTGAGTTCTTCTTCTGCCAAGCTTATATACAGTGGTACCTCAGGTTACATACGCTTCAGGTTACAGACTCCGCTAACCCAGAAATAGTGCTTCAGGTTAAGAACTTTGCTTCAGGATGAGAACAGAAATCGTACTCTGGCGGCGCGGCGGCAGCAAGAGGCCCCATTAGCTAAAGTGGTGCTTCAGGTGAAGAACAGTTTCAGGTTAAGAACGCACCTCTGGAACGAATTAAGTACTTAACCTGAGGTACCACTGTATTTGCTCCAGGTAATGTAGTATAGTAAGCCAAGGTTTTTATTAACCTGGCAGATGCTAGACCACTGAGTACTATTAACCTTATTCTGAAATAGCTACCTTCAAATACAAAATCATCATCACCATCAAGCTAGTTCTTGGATAATATTTAGATCTAGGCTTTGGACTTGCAACAGTTGTTTGGGCTCCGCTTTCTTGGTGAATGTTATTAGCATTTCTCGTGAGGCATTTTCAGAGTGAGTGCTTAACTGGTGAGGGCGGGAATTAAGCTTCCTGGCCTCACCCAGAAGAACGGGGATAATAATCTTGGCCCTACCTTACAAGAATGTTGCAAGGATCACTAGTGCTGCGAAGGGTCTGAATGAGCCATTTAAAAGCTATTTGTTCTGCCCTCTCCAACTCCCCCAGGAGAAATTTTGGTGGGAGGCATGTTAGTAAAACACTTGGGGGTGCCCTGCCCTGCCCCAAGATCGGCTGGGAAGGGAAAAGCCCTCTGCGCTTCCACTGGCAACTGCACCCGCTTTCTGCCTGCCCGTTTCTAAGCCTGCATTGTATTTCCCAAGAAAATGGCTTCCCACTAACATTATTCTTGCAGCCGAGACGCGGTGATCTGTTAAGGCAAGAGATGCTCGCGGGCGACTCTCTGATCGCGGCAGCTTTCAGGCTGGCAAATAACGTAGCCAAGACCGTCCAGGGTGGGGTGGGGGAGCCCGACTCAAAAGTGGATTAAGCATTTTGGGCATTCCGGTCAGCAGGAAAAAAGGGGGGGGGGGAGGAATGCACAACACAAAATGCTGCTCTTTGGGCGGAAGAGGAAAATACGGCTTGAAACTCAGAGGCAATGGCGGGGGGAGTGAAAGACAGTGAAGTGTGACCTACATAAGGAAAGGGAAAAGCTTAAAGGGGGAGGGGGGGAGGCAGATGTTTCAGGAGGGAAGGTAGGTTCACTACTGTGAGAGGCAGCCTACTGAAAAAGCCTGTTCCACGTTTAGGTCTCCTGCTCCCTCGGCCGGCAATGTCACGCTGTGTGGCATCAGGCTCACATATGTTGCATGACACAGGCGTGTGCTTTGGGCTGTGCAGGGAAGCTTGAGCCTGGACAGGCCCCCGGGGGCTGTCCTGACACATTTATCGACTGCTCCTCCTCTGTTAATGGCGACCGATCACATTTTGTTAAGTGGAGAGTCTAGCATCAGGCTTTCAGGCTCTCTAGTCCTGGCTAAGGGGGGGCATGGGATGGAATTCATTTATTCCAAACATTTCTGTGCTGCCTTCTCAGCTTACATTTTTTTTATTTAAAAAAAAAAAAAGCTTTAGTGTTGCAGGAATTTATGTATAGGTTGGGGGGGGGGTTGCCCCTCCAGCAGATATCATGCACATGCAGCCCACTACCAAAACCAGCAAAACCGCTTTTGTGACTTGTCCCCACAAACACCCCATCACAGTTTCTTCCTATCTGTTCAAAAGGCCTTTGCTGCACGATACCAAATGTAAGAATTCACTGATCAATGTATCTATGTACTGGCTCACTGGGAAAACTTCAGAAATTAATATAGACGTGTGAGCTCAGCTACTCAGCTGCCCCTCTGCCTGAGTGATAATTCCTGGCATCCTGATACCTGAGTGCCAGACAGGTAGCCATAACAAACCCAGATGAAGACAAAAGGGTGTGATGAACTTGGCTGGGAAACAGGGAAATGTAAAGATCTCCTTTTTTACACTTGATGGGTGTTTGGTGGAGGGCAAGGAGAACCATGGGGCAGGGTCCAGGATGCTCAGATTCCTGCCACCAGACCTCCCCTTTCATGATGTAACCGTGATGTATGAGTGATGTAGTTTGGGGGTTGTAACATGGGGATTAGCAGCTAATAAAAGTTTGGGGGCTCTTTTGTCCGGGGCTTCCATCTTGTTCCACCTTGTGGCAGGTGGGAGTCCTGTCGCGACAGTCTTCAATAAAGACCAAGCCTACTGGCTGCTGTTTTGCTCTGGTATTCCTGGCTTGTCCTTGTTTTTTTGTCCAAGGGAGCCCTCTGATTTCTCCGTTAACATTAGGATGAATTTATATTAAGCCAGAGCACTCAGGGCTTTTCCTGGGAGCTCAAAATATGTCACATCATGTTCTTTTGCTAGCCCTGACAAGTCCCCCCTCTAAGGTAAGCCCCCAAACATTACGGGGGGGGGGGGTTGGGTGAGGAGGAAGGCTAAGGGGTCTATAAGAGACCCACTTGCAGGTTGAGAGCTGCCAACAACCCCGTCCCACCCCCAAAATGGATGACAGTCTAAGGTTGAGCAGGAAGTAGTGGCCGTGTTGCCTGACTGCCACTTAAAAAAAATAAGAGTGCCAGTGTGGTTTAATGGTTAGAGCACCAGGATTCGAATCCCTGCCTACTCAGCCAAGAAGCTCACTGGGTGACCTTAGGCTATTCACCGTCTCTCGGCCTAACGCACCTCACAGGGCTCTTGTGAGGATAAAATGGGGGGAAAGAAGTATGCACACCACCTTCAGCTCCTTAGAAGGTGGGATATAAATGCAATAAATGCATTTGTTATTAAACCAGCTGAATGCAAGAGAAGCTCTCTACAGTGTGCAGGATGTGTCTAGCATGGAAACCAGAGTCCCTTCTGTGGGGCAACGCAGTGCCATTAAGCGTGCTTACGCACACACCCGAAAAATTATGAATGGGTTCCATAAAGCTGGACTGCGAGTCTTAATACCACTAGGAATCTGCCCTTCCTGCCGCATGTCTTCCCCAGGAGACCCAAAGAATCGCAAAGCCAGGCACTGAATAATTAAGCACGGTAGCTAATTTAGCATCAACTCTCCGGCTCCCCACTCCGCCTGCCGCGAACATTTCCATCACTTCTCTCCAGCGTGATAATTCACTCTACGCCGGTCGGAGAGACAGCAGCCCCCCCCCCAAACACCAGCCTAATGCACCGAGAGGGTTATTTTCTGGGTTAAGACCAATTTGGACACCAAGCAAGTGTCCAGGGAGCTTCTTCCGAACACATCAAGCACCGGGCAACGTAGTTTTTCAAGGCCAACACTGCCCAGACATAAAGCAAACTAAGTGGCACGCCAGGACTGAACTGGCTACCTTCAAATATTTATGGCTCCTAAATAAAATATCTGTCAGGAGGCACCAAGCAATGAAACTCGCTCAAGTGTTTTCTGCAGGCATAAAAGGCCTGCACAGCTCAATGTAGTTAAATCATTCTCTGGCATCCGCAGGAGGCAAGAACCCCTGCCTGACTCTCTTTACTGCCAGTTCCAGCACAGGCAGTCTTTTTGCCTAGCCAGGTTTCAAATCCAGCGGGGCTACGTAGCGACTACTAGGGCCGAGCTCATGGAAACCACCCTGGGCACTGGGCAGCCTCAAGTGGTGGCACTGAATATTCAGGCTGTAGCATCCCAAGAATCTCTGCAAAGGATGTTTCAGCTTAAGTCCAACGGCACGTAGACTAGTTTCTCTCCAGGGAACGAGCTTTGAACCAGCAGCTACCCAACAGAATAACGAGGTCTGGATTTGAAAGGGATTACATGAACCGTAAGAGAAGTCACAAGGGCACGGGAGAAGCAGCTCAGCCAGCCCTGGAGGTCTCAATTTGTGGGCGCTACTTTTCAGCGCTAGGTTAAGGTGCTGCAAGCAGGTGTGTTGCCTCCACCTGCCTTACGGCTTTTGCTACCTCTCAATTTCTGATTCATACGAAGGATCCCACCCCTGCCAAATGCCTGTTCTTCATCCGGTGAGACGAAGGACGACGTAGAAACATTTTAAACAAAATGCTCTGACTGTAAACCATGGTTATCCACCCCCCCTTTCTTCTTGGCCAGTAAGCATTTTATGGGCCCCTTATCTTTTCTCTAGACCTGCCTGTCACTTCAGCAAGAGACTTCGAGCCCCACGCATCCCTGCATGCTCTGCCGGATTAGCAGTTCTGCTTTTTTACGTGTCATCGGGAGGCAAAGCCAAGCCTGCCAGGGAATGGTTGCCGAGGGTGGGGGTAAGAGCGCTCAACCTTTCCCAGGCCACTGTGACGGAGCCAAGGAAGGAGGTCAAGCTGGTTGGTGGCCTCTGTGTGTGCTTTCTGCCTTGGGGCCTCCTCCTCCTCTTCCTTCCACAGAGAAGTCGTTTGGGGATGGTTGCAGAGGCTTCGCAAGCCTGCCTATCCCTCCACGCTGCCAGGATCACTCTTGCAGAAATCCAACAGGCAGGCAGGCAAGCAAGTGCAAGCTGCAGCTTTCCCTTTGCAGATGAACAGGTGACACACAAGCTCACCCTGCACAGACTAACTGGGGCACGGAGCGCACACCTGGTGAGCTGGAGGTCAAGGGAACTGCAGGCAGAGACACGGCAGGAGAACAAGGTGGGAGTCTGAGGACCAGCTGATCAGAGTGCGGAAGGAACAGAGCACACCGGATACAGGCAACAACCACTGGGTTGCATTCTCAGGCACCACTCGTTTTAAGTGAAATTGTGTGTATTGGGAACACCACTGAAAAAGCCTGCAAAGGCCCTCCAAACCTCCTCACTCAAACTCTCCACAGGCCTCGACTGCCAGTGCAAGGGCTCCTGGCATTGCACCTGCAAAGGCTCGTGGGATTGCTAGGTGTCGTTTCCGCGCAGTTTTCACCTTTTCTGCGCTCTTTTGGGGCTGTTTTCGCCCTTTTCCTAGTCGCTTCCGGGTTCATGGCAATGCACACACGTGCAGTCATGCACATATAAAGGTAAAGGTACCCCTGCCCGTACGGGCCAGTCTTGCCAGACTCTAGGGTTGTGCGCCCATCTCACTCAAGAGGCCGGGAGCCAGCGCTGTCCGGAGACACTTCCGGGTCACGTGGCCAGCGTGACATCGCTGCTCTGGCGAGCCAGAGCCGCACATGGAAACGCCGTTTACCTTCCCGCTAGTAAGCGGTCCCTATTTATCTACTTGCACCCAGGGGTGCTTTCGAACTGCTAGGTTGGCAGGCGCTGGGACCGAGCAACGGGAGCGCACCCCGCCGCGGGGATTCGAACCGCCGACCTTTCGATTGGCAAGTCCTAGGCGCTGAGGCTTTTACCCACAGCGCCACCCGCATCCCCCATGCACATATAAACGCACATAAAATGGTCATTGCTTGTACTGACGTAAGAACCACCTGCTGGATCAGGTCAATGGCCCACCTAGTCTAGCATTCTGTTCTCACAGTGGCCAACCAGATGCCTCTGGGAAACATACAAGCAGGACCCGAGCACAAGATCCACTCTCTCCTCCCGTAATGCTTCTTCCGGGAGGAGAGTGAGAGGATGACCAGTACAATTCACGAGTGTATAAGGTGGTCTCCTTAATCCATGGTCGTACCGAAGGCCAACGATGTGTCGTGCAGAGAACCACGGTTTAGTTAATATTTAAAATGTAGAATAGCTTTGGAAGTGGATTTAGGCTGTAGGATTAGATGTAGAAGATAGTATAGTATTCTAGAATAGTATACTATTCTAGAATACAGTGGTGCCCCGCAAGACGAATGCCTCGCAAGACGAAAAACTCGCTAGACGAAAGGGTTTTCCGTTTTTTGAGTCGTTCCGCAAGACGAATTTCCCTATGGGCTTGCTTCGCAAGACGAAACGTCTTGCGAGTTCTTGCGAGTTTGTTTCCTTTTTCTTAAAGCCGTTAATAGCCGTGCTTCGCAAGACGAAAAAACCGCAAGACGAAGAGACTCGCGGAACAGATTAATTTCGTCTTCCGAGGCACCACTGTAGTATTATTTTTAAGTGAAAAACTTTTTATGGGAAAAGTAAGCGTGATAAAAAAAATGGTTAGAAATTATGATATATGTAAACTGCTGAAGATGAGGTAAAATGAAAATCAGATAGAGGGGACTTGGGGAAGTCCACCTAACAATGTTTAGAAAAAATAAGGATAAGACAAGAATTTGTGTGTATTGTTTTTCTGTTTGTGTTTTTTAGTTGTGTTATAAAATGGATTAAAAAATGTCATTAAAAAAAAGAGAACCACAGTTTAGCAGACAGATTCAAAACTTGTGCTTGTAACACATGGTTTATTGTGACACAGCATTTGGTGACTGAGTGGCAGTCCCTCAAGAGACACTTGCGTGTTTTTCAATAGCACTGGATGCTCCCCTCTCTGCTGTGTGTCCTGCAGCAACACTGTGCGGCTTTTGCTGCTGGTTGGGGTTTTGGAAGGGTGGGTTGAGATGCTGCAGCCGTCTTGCATTGAGTGTGTGGGGATAATACAGCAGTTGGTTCTAGATTCTGTGTTTCCCCCCATATATTTATGTAACCCACCCTGGGGTCCTTGGGTGAAGTGTGGGCAGCAAGGACTAAAAATAAACAAAAGTATGAGTCCCGGAGCAGCCCTGCTGGAGCTGGGCACCTGCCTAGCCTTGGGTATTTGGTTTCCAACACTGGCTAGTCACAGTGCCTCTAGGGCAGCAGAGGTGGTGAGATTCTACTCAGATATCGTGGTCTAACATGTTTGAGGCTAGGGCAAAAATCTCTGCTGGCTGGTCACATATATGGAGTTGTACATGCCAGAGTTGTACAACTGGGCAGTGGGAGGTAGAACCAGATAACAAACAACAACAACAACAAAAACAACAACAACAAGCCCAGACAAGTTTACAGAAGGAAAACAAAGGACTGTGGTGCTGCCCGCCTTTGACAGCTTCAAATAATGTCTAACACAGGGTGACTTAACTGCCTGTTCAGAAGTCTGATCTGACACACACACACACACACACACACACACTTACACACACTTTTCTGATCTCCCAAGGGCTTGCTGATTTTGGCAGTGGCAGTGAACATAATAATAAATAAAGGAGACAACAGTGCTGGGATGTGCAGAGTGTGTGCAACTGATGTGTACCACCAGAAAGAGCCTGAATGTGACCGTGTGGGGGTGGTTTTCTGACCAAACCCTCTACTGACAGGCAGCCCGCAGAGGACTGGCCAAGAGTGAATGTGGCCCTTGAGCATAACATAAAATAATAAAAATAGAATATGATAAAAACATACTATAATATGATAAAATAGGTTGTCCACGCCAGAGCTAATAAGGTCCTTGCGAAATGATTTTCTTCTCTTCATGGGGAAGATTGTGACGGTTTGTGCAGTTGAGGAGAACACTTGTGCTTTCTCTGAACTCTCATCCATTGTGCAAGCATTTTGTACAGGGTGGAATTAAAATCAGCTGCCCCAATCTTTTGTCCTCCAGTTATATTTTGGACTGCAATTCCCATCAGCTCCAGCCTGCCTGGGGAAGGGTCAAGGATGACGCGAGTTATGATGGACTATATGTAATTGGCAGAAATGACTGGCAGAATCCGAGACCAGGGAGAAGAGTCGGTGGAAGAAGATTGGAAGAAATTTAAAGACTATCTACAGAAATATTGTAAAATTAATGAATGATAGAATGATGTTGGATAGCAATTAAGGGGTTTCCAGCTGTAATGCTTTAAGAGGTAAAGGAAAATAAGTAACAGAAAATATGTGTGTTTTTAACTGTTTTTATTTTGTATTTTTCTATTTTCTTTTTCATTTTTACTGCATTATTCTAAAAAAGCTTAATAAATATTTCATTAAAAAAAAAAAAGGATGACGCGAGTTGTACTCTAAACTAGGGGGCTCCAGGTTAAACTGGAGGTCACTGCAGGCTTGCCCAATGGAGGGAAGTTTCCTGCATCCCTCCCATACAGCAAAGAGCGCTGAAGCCCCCCCACAATGGGGCAACCTTTGTTGCTCATTCCTCTGACATTGCTGTGAGGAAGATGCTCATCCCTGCCACTCATTTGGACAACCACAGACTACCATGAAGTCTGTGCCAGTCATTCAGGGGAAGGAGGCTGTTAACAGGTCATTTTCCCAACCATGCCTTCATTTCAGGTTTTAATTAGTTTTGCTAGAGGACTCGCATTTGATAAGAGGCACAGACTTCTGGGGTACTGGAGCAAAAGAGGTTGAGCAAAATAAATCCATCCGGCTTCAATTGCTCATGTTTTCTGGCACCGCAGGCCTACAAGCACAGCGCCACTGATGAGAACGGACAGGTCTGGATTTCTAACAACACATAACAGTTTACCCAGAAAGAATCGTGTACCTGACAAGTTGCCTCTTCTGGTTGCACCTCCCCATCGGAACAGCCTTGCCATGGTGTTCTTTGCTGCTTCCTCTTCCCATTTTAACTACTTCACTGCACAGCACCCAAGCGACCACCCTTCTCCTGATCTCATACTTCAAACTACTGTAAAATCTACTCCTGCCTTCCCTACTCATGGATCTGTTCTCTTCCTGGAGAACAAACTGCTTTAGGATCTTGAGGTTCGCAACTTCTTCCCAGAAGAGCATGCCTACGTTCAGGGCGAAGAAGCCCAGGCATCCGTTACGCAGAACTGTAGAGCTGGAAGGGATCCCAAGGGTCTAGTCCAAGCCCCGCACACCCGCAAACAATAATTTAGATCAAGATTTCCCAAACTCAGATCTCCAGCTTTTTTTGAACTACAATTCCCATCATCCCTGACCATGGGTCTTGCTAACTAGGGATGACAGAACTTGTAGTCCTGGAGACCAAAGTTTGGGAAACCCTGATTTAGATGAACATGCTAACTATCAGTAACACTGATCCACCAAGTACCGTATTTTTCGCTCTATAAGACGCACCAGACCACAAGACGCATTTAGTTTTTGGAGGAGGAAAACAAGAAAAAAAATATTCTGAATCTCAGAAGCCAGAACAGCAAGAGGGATCGCTGCGCAGTGAAAGCAGCAATCCCTCTTGCTGTTCTGGCTTCTGGGATAGCTGCGCAGCCTGCATTCGCTCCATAAGACGCAGACACATTTCCCCTTACCTTTTAGGAGGGAAAAAGTGAGTCTTATAGAGCAAAAAATACGGTATTTTATCAAGGCAACAGTAGTGGTGAGAAGAGAGAGAGAGAGAGAGAGAGAGAGAGAGAGAGAGAGACTGCGCTCCAGAAACCGAAGGCAGCATGAACTACACTCCTTTAGATGCTTTTGGCTTCTCAGAGCAGTTGTTGGCGCACACACAATTGGCACATTAGAGCGGCTGGTCTTAAGTTACTTTCAGGAGGTTATGTGCTGTTTAATCGTCTCCTGAGAGGTTATGGGAAAAGGTTCATCACGAGGTGATGCCTTGGGTTCAGTATTTTAAGATAGGGCTTGGATTTGAAGAAGCCTCCCCCGAGTGCTTTCCACAGGGCGTCGTGAGGCACTGGTGCTAGCGCATGTGTATCACGCCATGTCTAGTGTAGGGCAGCTAAGCAGACAGAACAAGCAGCCCCTGTTTAGAATGGCACTGCCCCCCCCCTTCCAGGGCACTGTAATCTGATGGAAGGCTTGCCCTCTTTCATTCATCGGCCTCCAGAGTGCTGATGGATTGACAGGTGTGGAGAAGCGTGCTCAAGTGGGGCTCTTACAACAGGCCAGGAAATGGAAGATATAAAATGAGGAGATGAAAAGCGGTCATGGTGAAATTACACAAAACGGTAGTGTGCAAAGCCAGCTATGAGGAAAGGTGCTCTCTCAGTCTCTCTCACAGTTATCCAGATCGGAATAACCCTTTTTCGATAATGAAGTGTGGGGAAATAGCACGAGAGGTACTTAAGATCCAGAATTGCAGGACCTGTATATCGTAAAGTGGCCTGATGTTTCCCAACGCTCCAATACCTAGGGCTCTGAGTGATGTGTGCCCCTTGCAGAGCAAACAATGTATTCTGGGCCCATTACTTGGCTTCTTGGGAACACCTAGCTTCAAAGCAAACCCCTACACTTCGCTGTGGGTTAAACCACAGAGCCTAGGACTTGCCGATCAGAAGGTCGGCAGTTCAAATCCCCGCGACGGGGTGAGCTCCCATTGCTCGGTCCCTGCTCCTGCCAACTTAGCAGTTCAAAAGCATGTCAAAGTGCAAGTAGATAAATAGGTACCGCTCCAGTGGGAAGGTGAACGGCGTTTCCGTGTGCTGCTCTGGTTCACCAGAAGCGGCTTAGTCCTGCTGGCCACATGACCCGGAAGCTGTACGCCGGCTCCCTCGGCCAGTAAAGCGAGATGAGCGCTGCAACCCCAGAGTCGGTCACGACTGGACCTAATGGTCAGGGCTCCCTTTACCTTACACTTCTACACATGGATGTGTCCCAAGCATGCAGGCACATTGCTCCCTCTCAGCTATTTCTTTGTGCCCCTTTTTTGCCACAAAGCTATGAATTTCTGGGGGCGGGAGTCTGCAGAAACGCTGCAGTCGTAATAAGCATACTAACCTGCTGAAACTGGCACTTCTCCACAGTCCAGCCTCAGACCCGTTTCCAAAGGGGTGTGTGTCTTTCCCAGCCCTTACCTGGCTGCGGTGGATGAGGAGGGGGCATCTGGTGGTGCATCATGGGATACGGAGGAGGCTGCTGGTGAGACAACAAGCCCGGGTGGCTGGGTGTCCCCAGAGGGTTCATGCCAGGGCCGCTGGAATGCTGGTGGGACTGCTGGACGTTCTGGCTGTGCTGCTGCTGCTCCATTTGCTGGCGGGCACGGAGCTCCGCGTACTTCAGCTGCTCCATGTGGAAGTTCTGGCGCTCCGTCAGCAGCTGTTGCCTCTGCTGCTCCAGCTGATGGGGGAAAGGGAGAGATTCACAGCTGTGTATTGACTGAAAGCCAAGCTATAAAAAACCCCTTGTGCTTTTCCTTCCGCATACAAGTCTGTACAGTACAGCATTCCTTGATATTCGGTTAAAGCAGTGGCACCCAAACCTTTCCAGGCGACTAAACCAACACATCCGTTATGGAAAATGACACCGCTGAGGCTCAACGAGATCTTGAGCGCCACCATCCCCATTTCTGGACTAATGCCCTTTAAAATAAAATAAAATAAAAATAATTTATACCCCACCCATCTGGCTGGGTTTCCCCCTTTAAAATAAAATAAAATGAAAATAATTTATACCCCACCCATCTGGCCAGGCTTCCCCAGCCACTCTGGGCGGCTTCCAACCAAATATTAAAATACAATAATACACCAAACATTAAAAGCTTCCCTAAACAGGGCTGCCTTCAGATGTCTTCTAAATGTTTGGTAGTTGTTGTTCTCTTTGACATCTGGCGGGAGGACATTCCACAGGGTGGGTGCCACTACCGAGAAGGCCCTCTGCCTGGTTCACTGTAATTTGGCTTCTCGCACTGAGGGAAACACCAGAAGGCCCTCGGAGCTGGACCTCAGTGTCCGGGTAGAACGATGGGGGTGGAGACGTTCCTTCAGGTAACAGGACTGAGGCCGTTTAGGGCTTGAAAGGTCAGCACCAACACTTTGAATTGTGCTCGGAAACGTACTGGGAGCCAGTGTAAAGCCATCACCTCACCCTGAGGGGTATATGTTGTAAATTGTGCCATTAGAACTTCAATTTTCTTTTTTTTATTGTGTCGCAAAAGCTTTATCAGATAGAATTTTAGAGTTTGAAGGGATCCTGAGGATAATCTAGTCCAACACCCCGAAATGCAGGAATATGCAGCTATCCCTTATGGGGATTGAACCTGCAACTTTGGTGTAGTCATCACCACACTAACCAACTGAGCTATCCACCTCATTTTATGCTGTAAACAGCATTGCCAAATGTCTTGCTCTGCTTTATTTTGGACTGCATCCATGAGGATAGGGTGGGTGGGTCTTGTCATCTGGGCAGCCCAGGACCTCCAGAAACACCGCCCAGGCTTGCGCCCCAGAGAAGTCGCTTCGGTGCTGCTAAGGCAGCAAAAACCCAATGTGGGAGGCAGCAGTTATGAGTCACCAGTCTCTGCACCCACAGCGGGCGCTGTTATTCTCCAGCAGCTTGACTTCAGCGCTGGAGGCGTACTAAGTTATCTCTTGAGACAGACAGGTGTCAACAAGAGCTATTTAATATGAAAGGTAATCTATAAATGCTTTATGAATTAAAACATTTCATATAAAATATTTAAACACTATAAAACGCTACTTATTCCATCCTGAATCTGCCGCCAATTTCATTGAATGTGTCCAAGTGCAAGTATTATAGAAAAAAGGGGGGGAATACCTGCTTCTTCCATACCTCTCACAAGTTTTATAACATTCCCAGTGGTGATCTCTCTCCCCCGCCCCCAGACTAAAAAGCCCTCAACACATTAGCCTTGATAGAGATGATGTTCTCCAAACCCCTGGCCATTTTGCTTGCCCGTTTCTGCCCACTGTCCCGCTCTGAAACAGGGCAGTCAGAACATTAAGTATAAAGAAACAGTAATGCTGCCCCCCAGGTATTCATTTGTGAGAAGCGGGGGCCCATTGTGCCGTGTCCGGCAGGCAGGTGCCGGCCCCCAAAGTAGGAAGCACCCTGGATTTCAATCCATATCGAAGATTAGAACAGGATAACTTGCCTGACGCATTTCCCCTGCACTCCCATGTTCTCTCTACACCATGTGCTTAAAACCCACCTCAACCACGCAGGGCACCATCCTTCTGGGAGAGTGCTCACAGCTGCATTCCAGTACTTGGGGTGGTGGGGTGGCCTCTGTAGCAAGCAACAACTGTGATGCATTTTATTTTTGCTAATATGCCTTCCTTTCTCCTTGGATAAACAAGACACATATTTCCAAAGATTCACCAGTGATAATAATGGTGTGTGGGTAGAAAAAACACCCGATTCAATAGCTGGGGGGGCAATTTCACAGCTGAAACTGCTCTGAGAGGAAGGCTTAATAAAGCAGCATTGTTGTGGCAGCTCTCTGCGATGGAAGCACACACACACACGCCTCTCCTTCCAACCGCGGCTCTTTGGAGCCACAGCACTGCCAAAATTGGCCACCTCATTCTTCCCTAGTGGGGCAAACAGCTAGCTAGCAACAGGCAACAGCTCTTTAAGGGTCATACCAAAAGCAAAGGCAGCCATGTGGGTTCATAAGGGGGGGGGGGAACGACCCCCAAAAGGGTACAGTTTGGCAACACCTCTACCAGTACAGATGAAAGCTACGTTCTCCAAGCAGTTTTGCCATGTGCAATCACTGTGGCGGGCGAGGGGTGGGGGAGGAAGAAAGTGCAATTGCCACAGATGCATGCATGCGTTTAGTGGGCAGCGTATTCAAGGTGCTGTACGAAACATGCAAGTCAAGCTCTTGAACAGAATTTTAAAAGAGAGAATTTTAGCAAGCCAGTGTTTTACAGCGGATAAGAGTGTTGGGAGTAGAGTGCCAGGGTTTCAAATTCCCACTCAGCCATGAAGCTTGGGCCAGTCACTGCCTCTTAGCCTAACCTACCTCACGGGGTTGTTGTGGGGATTAAATGAGGGGGCGGGGGACCATGTCCGCCACCTGGAGCTCCTTGGAGGGAAAGGTGGGGTTAAAATGCAGCAGGTAAGAAAATAAATTTTATGCTGCAGGAGTTGAATGGAGGAGACAATAGGAGAGGCTGGGAAAGGAGAAGCACGGATGAAGTGACTGGTGGCCGGCAGGAAGGAGGAGGCTAAGAAGAAGTTGGTTTGCTACAGTCTGAGAGGCGACACAGAACACAGCACATAGAATAAAGACAGAGCAGAGGCAGAGCAGCCTTTCAGCCCCAAAGCCCTGAATGCCTCTTGGTCAGAAGCAAGAAACTTCCCCACATCCCCACAAGTCAGGGGCCACCTACAAGTAAATTACCTGGTGCAAATGACTCCAGGTGACCTGCCTTTGCCTCCAGGTGTGCCTGCCTTTGAAGCCAAGCTTCCAGGGCAAAGTAGTGCGCACAGCACCACCCAGGCACTGCACAAAGAGCTTTGCAGGCACAAACAACCAGCTGATCTGCATTGCCTGCAAAGTCCTGCCTTTGCCATAGAAAGTGACAGGTGTAGGCAGGTAGGGCTTGCTTGGCCATGACAGCCCAGTGGGTCAAAAGGGGAGGCCTGATGGGTCCACACAGCCCCGCAGGCTAGAGGTTGCCCGTCACCAGCTGTTTAGTCAAGAACTGACTTGTCAACCTTCTTGGGAAGATAGCACCAAGACAGGACCCTCCTCATATTGACATTTTAACTGCAAATTCATACTGGAGACATCTCAGCACACTAGCCTTTGGCTTCCACTTTTCGAGGTCACGTAGAAAACGACGAGACAAAAATCACACCGAGATCAAGCTCTGCACGGCACTCAGCGCATGACGGCAAAAGCTGGGCAGGAGCAGAGATTCTGCTCACAGCGGTGACAGTAATCAAAGGGAGCAATCCAATTGGGCCAGGGAGGGCTGACAGTGAGCAAGGCTTTCAGGATCTGTAATTGGGAAAGGTTGCCTTGAAGCGGGCTTTATATGACAAGAACCAGGCTGCCCAACCCAAGGCTGCAGCAGAAGCCACAAATGCTACATGCCAAGCCAAGGATACCCAGATGTGGCAACTAGATATTCGCATGCAAATGCCAAATGGAAAGCACAAACGTCTGCATCTGTTTGGCTTATACAACTGCTGTTTTTTCAAAAATATTGAGTACTATTATTTTGGGAAGGTATGACCAATGAAAGGAAGGAGGCAGGGGTCCAGAAAAAGAGAGAGTCATGTGGGAAGACAGATACCACCCGGGGGTTTCTGAAACTTAATGAAAATAGGAAATAGAGCAGGATCTGAGGTTGTAAAATTCTGCACCAGGTCCTGAATTCTGCTCACACACTGTGCATCTCCAAATTGTGGGAGGGGGACAGGGCAGGTTCAGCCTGTGGTGCAACCTCTCAAATAACAGCCAGTGGGATTCTGCTACGCAGTGTGCACTGGAATTCGGCCTCGGTTCATATCCGCTGGGTGGCTTTACCCAAGTTGTAACTTCATTGTTTAAAATGGTATCTTATAAGTGGAAAATTTTCATCTTGGCACCAGGCAGGCACACAAGTGAAAACGCTACT
This sequence comes from Podarcis raffonei, assembly GCF_027172205.1. Classification (NCBI taxonomy): domain Eukaryota; kingdom Metazoa; phylum Chordata; class Lepidosauria; order Squamata; family Lacertidae; genus Podarcis; species Podarcis raffonei. Next base: position 2,731,784 of record NC_070613.1, on the reverse strand, counting down.
CCAGGAATCAGGAACGAACACCCCCACCCCCCACATGTCACTGTCAACTGTACATCGTAATACACTCTGTCACAATTTCTGGATTAACAAGTGCTCTTGACTCAGAATACAATTTGGGCTGACAGCCCTAAAACGGCTTCGGTTTACAAATTAGATCATATTATGCACAAACCTGTTGACTCCCCTTCTCTGCTCCCCACTTCGAAACGACGAGGAAACAGCCTTTATTGTGATATGAGAGGTTTTGGGCAACTAACCCAAAGAAATAGACTAAAAGATGCATATATTTTTTTAATCGCTGGGAGCTTTTCGGAGGGAAATTTACAAATGAGAAAGTCTGCTTGGAAAGAGACAGAATATCAAATGCCTGAAGATGGAGTGAGAATGGCTGATGCAACAGAGGATTTTCCTTAAAGATATGGGAACCCAGGGAGAATCTCCCCCTTAGCAACAGCTCTTGCCTTATCTGCCAATCAGCAGCGGGGTCTGTGAGCTGGTGGGGAGGAGCAAGACAGAGATGCTCAGCAGAGGAGCTGATGATACAGATTTTTATTTTTTGGTGTTGGGGAGTGGAAGATACAACACACCTCCTGACACGGAGCTGAGCCAGAAAGATGCAGCCTGTCTTGGCAATCTGGTACGTCAGGTGATTAATGCCAGCAGGAAAATGCAGTGGCAGAGCACTGCATTTTTGCATGCAGGAGGACCCAGACTCAAACCCCCACATCTCTAGGTAAGCCTGATGTACTGCCAGGAATCCGGGAGAGCCACTGCCAGTCAGTATAGACAAATTCTGATCAGCACCATGGCATCAGGGGGAATGTGTTAAAGACTCCCCCACAGCCCACCATCCTAACCTGGCTTGGGTCCCCCTCATGCTAGCTATCTAAGCTGTTGAAAACCACAACCACCACACCCGCTAGGTAGTTGAGTGTGGCCCTAAAGGAGGGGAAAAGCTGAAGGACGAGGGCAGAAGAACCTATAAGTTATTATGCGTCAGAATCCGGACAACACATATCCTTTAAGCGTTCCAATCGTGGAAAATAATTCTCCTTGCTCTCTGACAGACAGCTACCGGACCCACTGCTAATTTTCGCAGTCCAGGATAAGATGACAAGCGGGAGAAGCTCAGGATGTCCTGAGAGGGGGTGGGGGAGACAGCTGCTGGTTTTTGGTCCAGAATGATTACCATGCTCCAAGCCCGCTTGCAGGTTTCCCACAGGCACCTAGTTAGTCACTGTGAGAAGAGGATGCTGGGCTCTTCTTAAGTTCTTAACCTCCCCATTCAGTGCCAAACCAGGGGAGCAAGCTGTCGTCATCCAGGCAGGCCCCCGCAGCAGTCAAGCAGAATTACCTGGCAGACCTATTAATGCCAACATCCTCTCAACACGGAGGGGGGGGGGGCCAAGAGGACACAAGCTCCTCCTTGCCTATTCCTTCCCTTGCATGAAACCCAAGGCCCCAATTCACTTGGCCTCCAGACCCCTTGATCAGGAAGAAACAAGATGCAAGTGTAGGGGGTTGTGTGATGAGAAAAAGAACAAGCCCTACACAGAATCGACAGGGGTTACCCAGCACAGTCATTTGGGGCTGATGGGAGCCATAGTCCAACATCTAAAGGGCACCAGGTTCGCAAATGCTGTCACAGAAATCGAGCTGAAGAGAATCACAGAGTTGGAAGGTACACCATCTAGTCCAACCCCCTGCTCTGTGGGTCTGCTCTGCCCATACAGAGGCAAAGAGCAGTCCATCTTCTGACTTCTTCTTGAAGCAAATCAAAACACTGCAATTGACCTGGATTTTGAAACCTGGGCTAAGCTCCTAGGTGGATGGTGCTTTATTGCACGATGTTTCAATTTAACTAGTTATAGGCTTCCTCTCTAACTTTTATTGCAATGCAGAGGTGCTGTCCAAGACAGCTGTTGGATGAAGGAAGAGCCTATGCAGGTGCCCAAGGATTCCATCCATTAGCATCAGCCTTGCAGTTGCCCCGAGTTACACCCTTTTGCAGTCTCACCAAGGTCCGATCCTAGACACTGCTCCTGCAACTTTTAAAGGGAATCTAATTAGGCTGGCATTTGAGGGTCCTGTGAGGGGTGGTGGAAGGAACTGCTAATGATATATCCCAACACACACACACACACACACACACACACACACACACACACACAGCTACTTTTGTTCCAAATGACCCAAGGGAAAGTGACAAGAGGGAAACCAAGTGAATTCTGGGTGTTCAGAACCTGTTTAAGCAGCAGCCTGACCAAGAAGAAGGCTGTCTAGGAACCAAATCAGCACACTCCATTTTGAAGGAACTATCCTCAGATACTCAGTGTCCCAAACCGTTCTCCAATTTTTCTTGCATCCAACAGGAAAAAACCAAGTCCACAGTGTCGCAGAACTGAGATAAGTAATCACTCCATAAATGCATATGGAATGAAACTTTCAAAACCATATGAAGAGTAGATCTGTACGGACGTGCGTTATCCAAAAGCAAGGAGGCATCATCAATGCACAGGAGAGATGCAGCATTTAAATGCTGATGAAAACCTTAAACTGACACAGCCCCCAAAGGACCAACGCCGCTGAGCTTTCAGGGGGCACCATGTAAAAAATAAACATGCCCCCTCCCCAACCAGTCTTACCGCCTCTTTCTCTCTGTCCATGATTGTTTCCAGCTCCTCAAAATGACGGAGTTTGATCTCCAGTTTCTTCATCTGTGTTTCCACCAGGAGGGCGACCAAGGACTTGATCTTCCTTTCCTCAACAGCAGCTAGATGCTGGGAGGAAAAACACAAACACACACACCTTACCTACATGCAGGAGAAACAATAGCAAAGCCCCCCCCCCCAGCTTTTTCATTTGCACAAAACATTTTCTGACTTCCAACCTGGTAACAGTTCATTTTCCTCTAAGATTTCAGAGGTCTTATACAGCGTCAAAGTCCTTTGAAAATGTGAACTAGCTGGTGCTGAGACTGAATGAGGCAATAAGTGAGGTTTGAAGGTTCAATGGTAGCTTATTTTTATGCTATCTACAGTATTTGCTTGGGAACCTGTTTAATGCCAAGATTTATCAGAGGGCCAAAGTAGCCCCTGATGTATCCTCCACTGCCGCTCGCATGGAGTATTAACCCGTAGACTACTGAAATTGAAACTGTACAACTACTTTACGTAGGAGCTCATTACAACAACCTATTACAAAGTAGTATGTTAAAATTTCCACTAATGTAATAACTTCATTTACTCCAATGTTTCTATAAGACATCTTGAAAGACTGTTCAAGATGGGCTTTGACACTGAAGTTATGATCATGGGAACCTCTGGAACAGCTGTCATGCTGAACTGGCACTACTAAGAGTACATTTTGATACATGGGACTAAGTCATACCCAAGACAATTCCCAGATTTTTCATGCAAACCAGGAGGATGATTGGTTCATCTACTAAGAGCCTACTGGATCAGGCCAATGGCCAATCTAGTTTAGCATCCTGCTCACACAGTGGCTGGTACCTGTAAGAAGCCGACCAGGAGGACCTGAGCACACCAACATCCTCTCCACTTGGAAGAGAAAAGCAGAACACGGTTGCCCCACGATCCAGCTTTGGAAAGCACCGAACTGCCAGTAACGACTCCCTCTTTTATGAGCGGAGGATGCCTATGTCTCCATGGAATTCAAACTGACCACACTGATTGGTAGCAACTCTCTAAGCCTCACTTAAAAACGCCAAGGACTGAACCTTGGACATTCTGCATGCAAATCAGATCTTCTTCCACTGAGCTACAGGCCCTTCCCAAATTAGCCAGACACCTTTTCTCTACTCACACCTTAAAGAAAAGGAGGCTTGGCTTAGCTAAGGCAGAAGAGCCACCCTTCCTGTTTGCAGAATATTCATCCTTATTCGGTTTTGTATTGCTTGCTTTAATGACACCTAACAGTTTGTGATGGATGGGACACTTGCAGCAACCTATGTTATACAAGAGCCCTCTGCTCAGGCTGTAAGTCTCAAACACTCGGAGATGGTACAAGTCAGGCTGTGGGAGTATCTATGGTTGAAGGGGAAGGACCCCTCCACTAAGACGTATGACGGCCCCAAATTTCTTGAACATGCTATTTTGCCATTGATTTCTCCATTCGTTGGGCATATTTCTTTCCGTTTCATTCTTTAACAAGAGACGCGTCATACTACCATTCTGTGAAGATATCACTGTTCAAGATGGAAGTGTTAGGCCAAAAAGGCACAACCCTTCTTTTTAAAGAAGAAGAACCAAAGAAGCGGGCAGGGGGAATCATGGGGGAGAGCCTTGCTAAAGAGGGACTCTGTGCGCTAGCCTGGAAACCGGAAAACTGAGAACAGAGCAGGAGAAAAACATTTATTTTGCGCCAAGTGCCGAAGGCCAGAAAAATGAGGAAATTCCTCCTCCGGTTCTGTAAGTTCCACACAAGGGCTTCCTTCAGCCACACTTTCTAAGTTCTGTTTTCAAATGTGTTAACCTCCCAAGGAATCGGTAATAGGCTTATGAGGAAAGGAATGCCTGGCTGAGTTCTTGAATCTTCTCACCACCAAAAGAAATAGCCCATCAAAAGCTGAAAAAGAAGCTGACAAACTTTCTGGATAGGCTCTCTCACTGTGCCTTTTAGTAAGCCCACAATGGCAGCCTCAAACCCATTCACAGGGAAACAAATTTCATTTAATGATAACATTCATACAGCTGAAGCTGAGGAGCACAGAAAGTGCATTTTAAAAAGGCATGAGAAGCAGAAACAAGCTCTATTGGTGCCTTTGCAAACAACGGGGTCATTTTAAAAGTGTTCCCTGAACAGCACCGGAAACCAGATGCAGTGGAAATCTGTGCCCGACAAACCTTGGCTTTGGTGGCAGCCGAGGCGAGGGCAGCAGCTGCAGCCGTTGCCACGTTCCCTTCAGAGATTTCGTGCTCCACTCTCTTCTTCCCAGCGTCGCCCTCCTTGTCTTTGCACACATCAAGGTTCTCCTTGTTCTCGTCTGCTTCCTTCTCATCTAAACAAAAACACTCCCTAGTTAGTCTTGCACATCCCTTTAGCGCAGCTGATGCCACCATCTCGCTCCTGATTATTTGTGCAGCGCTCAAACTTCTAGCATAAAATAAGACCATGAAGTACTTTCAGCTTCACTCTCGGAAAGACACCACTAGTTGTCATAAGCTGTCATCTTGGGTGCCCTCCTTAGAACAGCCAAGAAAATAGACACCTCTGGCTTGGCCCGCCCCAAGAAGGACGTGGTGTGCTCAGTGCACCCATTCAGAATGTCCCCTTCCATTTGAGAAAGAGAAATATTGGTTTTCGAGTTTAAAGTCAAGGGACTGCTGCAGTGAGACAGCTTCCTAACAGCACCCAGAACCAGCTCACTGGATATACTGGCCTATCCATGATTTGCGAAATAATCATTTGACCGTCACCTTTCTCTTGTTACCAGGCTAATGATGCTGCTTTGGGCAAGGGGTTCCTCTAGCTCACCTTCTCCACCCCCCCCAACTATGCAAATCAACACTAAAGGTAAGAGAAATTATTAAAAACCTATCCCCGGCCCAACTATTTAAATTTCAAAAAAGCAGACTCAATTGTTCTAAAGGACATAAATGTTTTCATGATTTAAATTATCGAGTTTCTGACAACTGAAAGGCAGAGAAGACAGCAAGATACTTAAAAAGTGGGCACAGCCTGCCCACCTATTCTTCCCGATTAAGGCTGAACCAATGGCTTAGCAAGAGGAAATCACACACCCAATTCCTATTAGGCAGGGCTGCTTCAGCTCAGCATTTGTTACCCAAAGTGTACAACCAAGTTGAAAAGAATTCCTGCCTGTAGCATGAAAGGATTTCAAATCAAGATTTAGTGCCTGAGCCAGGCTTGTGAGATAAAGCCTGAATATGGACTACTGCATTCTATCCAAAGCAGGCATGTCACGGTGGGGTAGGGGTTGTCGATGTTTATTCGCCCACGGACACATTCACAAACTGGAGAAAATGTGGGGATCTCCATGGGAGCACAGGCCACAGCTGTAATCACTTGTGCACTGCAACCACTCTCACTTCTCTCCCCTGGCAGCTACTAGGCTGGGGAAAAAATATTTTTGCTAAACTAATCGGGGTATTTTCCTGGGGAGGGCAGCTGAGGCAGCTAGAAATAACCTTCCCTTCCCAGGTCTAAACTCCAGGATGGTACCCCCCTGCTAATACACACACACAATGATTAGTCTTGAAAAATGGGTTCCATTAAAGCCAAGAGATTTCTTCCCAAGCTAATTTCAGAGGCAGTGGTCACGGAGGCGCTAACTGTTGCCTCCCCAGTTGTATCACCTCTGCAATAATTAGACTTGAAGAAGCTTTCTACTGGTTGCAAAAGGTGTGTGTGTGTGTGTGTGTGTGTGTGTGTGTGCGCGCTGAGGACGGAAGGTGTAACCCTTTCCCCTCCAGCTGCAATTCCCCCCTCTTCTGCCCTAGAAATCACCCCTGAATTGGAAGGAGCTTCCAAACTGCAATAGGAATTCTTTCCCAAGCCTAACTTAAGTTCAGAAATAGGCTGTTTTCAGGATTCGTTTGTTACAGCCCTGGAGGGGAGAGTTAAGCCTCCACTTTTTACTGGCTATAACAGAAAGCCTTTTCAAGCCTTAATTTCACTGGCGGTGGGTAGGGAGCAAAGGGAAAGCCCTTGGGGGTGCCATGTTGGCAACTCATGCTATGGGGAATAATGCCTTCGTTACAGCTTAATTTATGAGACATGTCTGGAACTACAGGGAAAGCACTTTAAAGCCTCTGCGCAGCTGGGAGAGCGAAGCCGAAGCTTCCCACCTGGCTTGGAGTCCTGGGAGACATCGCCATCCTGCTCCTTTTCTGCGTTTTTCTCCTCGTCTCCTTCCTGTGCCTTGTTTGCATCTCCAAGTTCATGGTCCCCTTTGTTTTCAATCTAGAGCATATGAAAAGTGGGGGAGGCATACTGTAATTACAACAGCTCAGGGAAACGAAATTTTAAGGTTTCCATGGGGGGGGGGAATATTCCTCTTGACAACCGTAGTTACTGAGCAGGAAACAAATAACTGCAGAGGTACAGACAGACACAGCAGGCCATGAAAATAAAGGATAGCTTTCCTGAAGAACATTGGTGCATTAGGAACACCAAGTGTTTAAAAATAGAAATAGCAAGGGATGTCAAAAAAAAAAAAATAGAAGGCAATTGTTTCCTTATTTAGAAATACTCTCGACTGATTCCAAAGCTCCAAACTAGAAAAGCCAGCTTAGAGTCTTCAGTGAATACTCTTGGCTTCAGTTTCTCTATGTGTTAAAAGGTAAAGGTCCTGACCATTAGGTCCAGTCGTGGTTGACTCTGGGGTTGCGGCGCTCATCTCACTTTACTGGCTGAGGGAGCCGGCGTACAGCTTCCGGGTCATGTGGCCAGCAGGACTAAGCCGCTTCTGGCGAGCCAGAGCAGCGCACGGAAACGCCGTTTACCTTCCCGCCGGAGTGGTACCTATTTATCTACTTGCACTTTGACGTGCTTTTGAACTGCTAGGTTGGCAGGAGCAGGGACTGAGCAATGAGAGCTCACCCTGTCGCAGGGATTCGAACCACCGACCTTCTGATCGGCAAGCCCTAGGCTCTGTGGTTTAACCCACAGCATACTGCACCTAAAACTGACTCCAAATATTCCCTTCTAACAAGAAAAGAGCATAGTGGGGAAAATAACATCCAATGAAACAAGTCCCGTACTGGAAGTCCAAACTGGTGGATTTCATTGACTGCTTTTGCATGGTTTAACCCAGCCTTCGCCAATCTGGTGCTCCCCAGACGTTTTGTACTATAATTTCCATCAGTCCCAACTAGAGTGCAGGCTGACTGGGGCTGATGGGAGTTGTAGTCTGAAACATCTGCATGGCACCAGGTTGACGAAGGCTGATTTAGCTCAATATGCATAGGCACCTGTCTGCTCTGTAGCAGATGTAAACAAAAGAATCCTGTGTTTACTTTGGCATTCCTCAGATCTTCCTACTCAAGTCTCCTGCTTTAAGTTAGCAATATGTTTTAAAGGGATTACATATGTTTATATTTTAATGCTTGTGCAATTGGTTTTTATACGTGAAAACCATTTAGAGGGTTTTTTTAAAAAAATAATGAACTGATGTATAAACTTTATGAAACAAATAAAAATAGAAGCCGATTTTTGCATTAAGCAGGACATAAATTAATAAATACATAATTTTAATTTAGGTAAAAAACAAGATGTTTTCTTAAAGCAAACTCTGAGCTTGTGAAGATGGGACTTTATTTTCATTCAGGGGCTTCTGTATTATTATTAATAGTAATAATTCATACTCATGAAATGCTTGAAGCACTGCACGATTTAAAAAAATGGCATTTGAAGCAGTCAGACCTTAACTTTTTCTGCCTGTGGTCCATCTGTCTCTGTCTCCATTTTCTCTTCTTCAGCTCCATCTGCAAGGCAGAATAATTAACACTTAATACAAAGCTGACTGTGTGGCAGCAGGAACAGTTATTGATAACCCATCAGAGGACTAATGGAAGTCTCTTGTTTTGTTTTTCGGAGCACTTTCACAAATCATCATCACGTTGAACAAGGCGATCGCAGCTCAATCCCTGCTGGCCATGGGTAATCAAACCTTCAAATCAGATCAGCATTACGAGTCATCCCGTCCCAGGAATCAATGCTCCTCTGCCCACCACCGGTCTGAGAATACACTGGCAGGCCTGTGCTACATATGCATATATATGTACAGTGGTACCTCGGGTTACATACGCTTCAGGTTACATACACTTCAGGATACAGACTCCGCTAACCCAGAAATAGTACCTCGGATTAAGAACTTTGCTTCAGGATGAGAATAGAAATCGTGCTCCGGCGGCGCGGCAGCAGCAGGAGGCCCCATTAGCTCAAGTGCTGCTTCAGGTTAAGAGCAGTTTCAGGTTAAGAACGAACCTCCAGAATGAATTAAGTACTTAACCCGAGGTACCACTGTATAGAGATTACTTTCACTTGCTTTCCAGAAGAGCAGATTGATTGGTCCACTGAATATATATATTTTTTTAAAAAACCTCCATTTCAGAGTAACGACCATCAAACCTAGAGTGGCTTACTTCTGAGCAGATCTGCACAGGAGTGGGAAATCTAATCTAAGGCAGACACAATGAAAACAGAAGCAGCAAAGCCTTTATTCCAGGTTACCTGATCCAGAACACTTTCACCTCTGGCTCTGCCCCCAAACAGGAAAAGGATTGCTCATCCCTACTCTAGAGAGATGCTGTGACACGGATCCTGCTCTCAGAAGCCAGCCACTCGCATGTATGTGGCTCTCTGAAAATTAACTCTTCCCTGCGGTGGGTTAATTCTCCACAAGCTCCTCTAGCTCAACGGCAAGCATGGGTGCTGACATTTCTGGCGGATTGCTCCAATTATCATTTAGGCACGGAAATAACGTGTGGAACACGGCGATACGATCTTGCAAGAGTTCCTAAAACATGTGTTCCTAAACATCCGATTCCTGGAAGCCTGGGGTAAGCTACAGGGACCCGCAATTATTCTTCCAAAGCATCAGGTTCCGGCTTCTGTTGGATGCAGAAACCCAAACTCTGGCAATGAGAATAGATTAAGCAAATTAAGTGCGTTTATGCACATTTTCTTAATTGCCATAATTTATGGGCCCAGGATTGAATGTCTTGGCGCAGGGTAAACAGTCCTAAGTAATTGCCACTCAACACCTCCACACAGCCTGTAAAACAAGTTAATTAGATATATAAAACTCTCACAGCGATCAATTAGAAGAGGATCTCAAGGCAAAGACTTGTTAGTGAGTATTTTAGCAAAGCTTCCCTTTGCTCGTCCCACTGTGTTCATAAGGAGGTTTCATATTATGCTTGTAACAGAATATGAAGCGCCTGTGCAAACTTGCCCCCCACGCCCCCGGGGTCCCCAGCCATTCCAGTGGGGCCTCTGTGTCTTTTCAAGTTCTTAAAAAGTCTCCCTTTATATCCTTATTTCCACAGTTGCTCCAGCCAGCTGGCACTCCTTAGCAAACGCCTGCAGCTTGCTTTCCGTCTTCCCCAGGTGGCAACTGCTCACTCAACTCAGTGGCTACTAAATCCTCTTGCACAAAACCACATGCCAAGACAGGACAACCCACACTGGACCGCGACGACACTCTGATCAAATACACCTCCTGTTTGCCGAGGAAATTCCCTCTCAACTTTTGAGTACTGTGCTTTTCTGCAAAGCCCTTCCTGAGGCTCTCTCGGTGCTGTCTGACTCTCCGCTAAACTCTCATCCGTCTCAAAGCACTCCCTGCCTTCTGGATAAAGATTGGGCAATTCTGCTTTAGCCCTAAAGGTTGAAAATCAAAGTACCTTGTCATATTAGCCGATCCCCTATGGATCCACCCATCGCCAGCCTTCCTCAGCTGCAGAAGCACATCGCCTGTCCATCAGAGACAAGCTATTCCACCTGCCTTGCCCCATCCCCTTCCTGAGGGAAGGTGGGGTTGTTGTTTTTTTGCTATTTGGATGTTCCCTATTTTATTGTTAGGCATTGTTTCAGTGTTTACTAACATGAGGTGTTTGCCCTATTTACATTAGTGCGACTGTTTTGCTTAAACTGTGCTCTGTTTGCATTATCGTGAAATGTGGTTTTCATTTACCCTGCATGTTGTGAGCCACTTTGAGAATGCACCTTCCATGGGAAAGTGGCATGCAAATGAAAACATGATGGCGACATGCACGAAGGAAAAGGAGCTTTGCAGGGGGTTGGACTAGATGACCACTGGGTCCCTTCCAACGCTAAGATTCTATTATTCAACCCTCTAGCTGCCTTCACAGCAGGAGAGATGCCTGCTGCAAAAGGACCACCCCAAGGCCACTGCATAGGGTTACTTGGCAGTGCAGCTGGCTCCAAATATTCTACTTAGCCGAACAGGGTTGCCGCGCAAATAAAAAACTGCAACCCCCCCCCCATATGCTGCCTTGAGGCCCTGAAGTGAGGTTCTCAGCAATGGAAAACATCCGATCTGAGCAGATGTGGAGCTGCATCCACTGCAGCTCAAGCCTGCCATGCTCCATGGAAACAAATTTGCAGGCTATTCATTTCCCTTCCTAATAGAAAGCTGGAAGCTCATTGAAAGCCTCAGATATTGAACAGCCACTGGGAGCTCTGCATCCAGGAAAAAAATGGATTAGCGTCTAGTCTTCCAGGATAGAACAAGCTAAGCTGCAAGGAAAGGAAGAAAATAAAAGATTTTGTGGCTCTGCATGGACACACTCACTAAATAAAACAGAAGGAGTGAGGAAGAGACAAAACCAATATTGAAAAGGCTCATTTAAAAAAAAATCCATTTCAAAAAATGGTTGGAAAGGCCAATGTGTACAGCCATGTTTATCATAAGAATAGATGAACAGTCTACTAGATTAGGCCCATCTAGTCCAGCATCCTGTTCTTTTAAGAGCCAACCAGGGAGCAGAACCTGAGCACAAGAACCCTCTCTCATTCTGTGGTTACCAGCAACTAGTATTCAGAAGCATTGCTGCCTCCAGATGTGGAGGTAAAACGTAGACATCCTGGCTAGAAGCCACTGATAGCCTCTCCTCCTCCTCCATGAATTTGTCTAATCCTCTTTCAAAGCCATCCCAGTTGATAGCCATGACTGCCTCCTGGGAGAGCAAGTTCCAGAGTTTGATTATGCACTGCTTGAGTACAGAGTACAGTGGTACCTTGGTTCTCGAACTTAATCCATTCTGGGTGTCTGTTCGACTCCTGAAACTGTTCGAAAACCAAGACACAGCTTCCGATTAGCTGCAGGAGCTTCCTGTACTCAAGCGGAAGCCACGTCAGATGTCTGGCTTCCAAAAAACTTTTGCAAACTAAAACACTTACTTCCGGGTTTGCGGCGTTTGGGAGCTGATTTGTTCGTGAGCCAAGCCGTTTGAGTACCAAGGTACCAGTCGTTCTGCCCGGACACTGAGGTCCAGCACCGAAGGCCTTCAGGCAGTTCCCTCACTGTGAGAAGCCAAGTTACAGGGAACCAGGCAAAGGGCCTTCTTGGTAGTGGCACCCGCCCTGTGGAACGCCATCCCACCAGATGTCAAAGAGAAGAACAGATACCAGACTTTTAGAAGACATCTGAAGTCAGCCCTCTTTAGGGAATTTTTTAATGTTTAACAGCCCACTGTATTTTAATGCTTTGTTGGACGCTGCTCAGAGTGGCTGGGGAAACCCAGCCAGATGGGAGGGGTATAAATAAATAAAAATATTATTATTATTATTATTCCACTGTACTTTTATCTTTTATCTGTCCTAGATGTATCGAACTATAACCTGCCCCATGCAAGCAAAGTTATCTCCCGATAGCTTCCAAACATGAAATTCTCTTCTCTTTCACCTTTCCCTGCAAAGATCACAAAAAATGCTGCCAACTATTTCTGCTCGTGACTTCATGGACAAACCACATCCAATATACATGGAGATGCATATTATTTCCTTTAGTCTGGAACACACATGAGCAGGGTTTGATGCTCTCTCAAGCTAGAGGACAGCTGGGCACTTGGGGCAGTGGGAAGGGGCCAAGACCTGAGTGATTTAATGCACAGTTCCTTGTCTCACTCACCTGGCCAGACGAAAGTACCCCTGTGCAAAGCAAGTGAATTTGCATAAATGACTCAGAACGAATGTGAAAAATCTGAATGTTTGAAGCCCAGGTTATACAATATATGGTCCGTGTTAAAAACAACAACAAAGGAGGGAGCATAGCTTAGGGTTAGAGCACATGTTTTGAACACGAGAATCTCCAGGTTCAATACGCAGCATCTCTAGGTAAAAGGGACAGGGAACAGGTGATGGGAAAGACCCTTCCCTCTGCCTGAGACCCTGAAGAGAGCCAGCTGGCTGGGGACTCAGAGTGGATGGACTGTAAGGACATAAGAGGAGCCTGCAGAATCAGGCCAATCAAATCCAGCATCCTGCTCTCACAGTGGCCAACTGGATGGGAAAACCGAAAACAGGATCTGAGCACAAGAGCAGACCTCTCCCCTCCTGTGGTATCCAGAAGAACTGCTGCCTTTCAACTGTGGAGGCAAAACAGAGCCATTACGTAAGGCAGCTTCTTCTGTTCCTTCCAAAGCTAGAAAGGAAAAACCTTCAAATCTTGCAGGGGGAGAAATCCCTGCGTTTCTCAGCTACCAGCTCCACTTGCCACTTCTGCTAAAAGCAAACATCCGAGGGCTTTAATATTTACACAAGAAGCAAGTGGCCCATGCAACTGTTCATTTTGCACATTCTTATTCACTTGGCAAAAATTGCTTTTGAGTGCCTAAAATTAAGTAGCACTAGTAATAATAATAAATAAATAATAATAATATTTATACCCCACCACATCTGGCTGGGCTCCCCCAGCCACTCTGGACGGCTTCCAACCAAATATTAAAATAAAGTAATGGCTCAAACATTAAAAGCTTCCCTAAACAGGGCTGCCTTCAGATGTCTTCTAGAAGTCTGGTAGTTGTTGTTCTCGTTAACATCTGGTGGGAGGGCGTTCCACAGGGCAGGGGCCACTACCGAGAAGGCTAGAGCTTCTGAGGCGGCCAGGCCCTTCCAAAAGGCACACTTGTTACTGCATCGCATGTTCAGGGGGCCCAACAGATGCACTAAAATCTGAAAGGGTTGGGGGCAGGCCTGACCGAGATGCCCTTGTTTGTTTGTTTTTTAAATGATATTTATTCAGAGTTTCAAAAGTACAAGAAAAAGGACAAAAAATATGAAAAAAGGAACAAATACATCACAACAACAACAAAAAAAAGAAAAAGAAAAAAAGACAAACCTCATATTACATCTTTTCATTTGCTTAATTCTTTGACCTCCTCACACCTCCCTTTTTGTATTCTAATTTAATTCGTTGTTTCAGCAAATTCTTTCCGTCTTTCTCAATTCTTATTTAGATAGTCTAACCTATTAGTTAACTCAACAAGTCCTTTCCATCTTTTGACATATTCTGTCATTCAATTTACCTTGATTTATTTAACCTTGTCTTACCATAAAAAGAAAACCTTAATGTTCAAAATTTAAAACATATTTATACATAACTCCTTATATCCTTTCTACTAAAGCCAGATAATTCCATTCCAACATTTTCCCTAATATTTCATTAGTTTTACACTAATTCCAAAAATAAAAAGAAAATTTTCCTTTTATAGGCCTTTAAAAAAAATTTTTGTCCAACGTCTCTTCTTCCTGGTCTCGGGTTATGTCAGTCCTTACTGTCCATTCCATCCAGTCCATCAACCTGGTGATCTTATGTCTGAGGCCCTTAAGTCTCTTCTATGCCTCTTCTGCAGATTTTCTTCTTCTTGTTTATGCTTGCACTTTTCCTTATCTTTCGTTGGTTTCTTTCTTAATTTCTTCCCTTTCTCCTTGAGGAGTAGGTCTCTGGGGGATTCCAACCGATAGTTATATCCATCTTCCTTCATCAGACTAGCCCATTCCCCACAGTCCCACTCCCCGCCATCATCATTATAATCCAAAAAGTAACTATCCAAAAAATAGTTGTCAGCATATTTCCAAGTCCCCCCAAAGTTAAGAGCCTCCTTAACTCCAGGCTCTCCCAGGCCCACTCCAAATTCAATCTTCCAAAACAGCGGCTTGTGCTCCTGCAGGGCTTCGGATCTCTCCATTTGTGTTGCTTGGGGTGCGATCGCAGCCTCCTCCATCTTCATCTGCCCTTGCACTTGCCCAGTCGAACCAATTTCCTGAGTTGGTCGCTGCATAATTTCTATGTTTCCTGTTAATCCATATTCACTGGCTACAGCAGTCATCAAGTCCAACTTCTCCTTCATCAAACCCGTCTTCTCATGCAACTGCTCCAGCAAAGCATTTATCTTGCAAAAAGCAGACACCAAAACTTCCTCCCAACACATTTCTATTCAAGGTCAAACGACTGGTCCCACGATCCCAATCTCGCAACTGTGAGGTCTCCAAGTAAACTGCAGCAACAAATTGACAAGCTCCCTCTAAGGGACACAATTTCTATTTGTATCCATCTTTTTAAAACATGTCCAACAAAAGAAAGTTACTTTCAATTTTCAATTTTCAAATACTTTGTTTCTTTAAAATGCAGAAGGCAGCATTGAAGTCAGTTTGGTTCTCTTTTTTAACTATCTGTCAAAATGCTCCACGTACAATCAATGGACGTCTCCGACAATTTCTGTCTTGACACGCCGTTCCCAGGTTTGAGACGATGGAAACTTATTTTCCTTTACTCCCTCTCCTGCAGGCTTAAACAGTCAGATCCCCCCCCCCTTTTCACCTGCTTCAAGGGGGTTTTAATAGTTGTAAATGCAGGAAATTCCAACTTTTAAAAACAACTTTCCAGGCTATTAAATTGTAAGGTTTTTGCTTCAGTCTATTTACAAAAAGCGGGAGGCGGACTTCCTGTTTTGAACCTTCCCGCTTCGAAGCCTAATTCAAGTATTTCTTAATCCAATTTTCCGTTTTTACTCACGGGTACTTGTTTAGAGTCCAATTGTCAACAGGAAAAAGTCAGCGCTCTCCGGCGATGGCTGTGCGGCTTCCCTCCGTGAAAATAGCAATCAGTTTGCAGCACCGCGCTGCTCACCCCACTTCGCTCCGGAGCCCCAAATTGGGGTTCCCCGCGAGTAGGGGAGGCACTCCTGGTGCTCTGCCAAACCCCACGTTCCCAGGCTCCCTCCGCCTGGGATTTCTAGTGGGTCCCCACCTTCGCCGCGGTGGGCAGACCCAATTTCCACCGAGCCCGTTCCCCCGGAGGAACTCTGCCATTCGCCGATGGCGCTAACCCGGAAGTCCTCCTGACCGAGATGCCCTTGATCAAGACAGCACCAACGGGTTTCCATGTGCCTCTCCCCAGCCCACCTTGCAAGTGTCTACACAGTAAGGAGTCAGTTCTGGCGGCAGCCTGCTGGGGTAACTGTTATGATTTTTATCGATCCGAGATGCTCCAGCGAGTGGTACTATGATTTGTGTACATCATGTGAGTGTTTGAGAGAGCGTGAGAAAGGAATTCTGTATTATCTCTTCCTTCTAACTACTTTTGGAAGTTGGTTTCAATTCTGTGTGTGTCGCAGTTCTGTACTGGTGTTCAGAGAGCACAGACGTACTGATGGAATCTCTGTATATAAGACTGTAAATAAAGTAGTTTTAGAACTACGATTGAGTCTTTCTTCTGCTATGATATACAATGGTACCTCGGGTTAAGTACTTAATTTGTTCCGGAAGTCCGTTCTTAACCTGAAACTGTTCTTAACCTGAAGCACCACTTTAGCTAATGGGGCCTCCTGCTGCTGCCGCGCCGCCGGAGCACAATTTCTGTTCTCATCCTGAAGCAAAGTTCTTAACCCGAGGTACTATTTCTGGGTTAGCGGAGTCTGTAACCTGAAGCGTATGTAACCTGAAGCGTATGTAACCCGAGGTACCACTGTACCAGAAGACTGGCATGCTCTTCTCAGGAGAGAAGGGTCGCTTATTACCAGCTATTCTGTACTGAAGAAGATTTACAGCCAGAGTGGGCCACCAGGGAATGCTCTGGAGACTGGGGAAGTTTGCAGCCTTCCCAGGCATTTTTCCAGGGCGGCGGCGGCAGCAGCGCACAACCCTGAGATGCTGCATTTGAAGCCTCCAGTAAGTCCTAAGAACCAATGAACGATGCGAGTGAGGATTTCTCGACTCTTTCAACACGAAGACTTGGGAATGACAAAATATTTCGCTTAGCTTAACCTTAGGGTTTCTTCATGCCTTATGCAGTGGCATTTTCTCAGCTACCTGCACATTTGCCGTGGGTGTGCATTACATACTCACTTGGTACATGTAAATGTGTGGTGTGACCTGCGGTCAACGCTGCCCATCATGGCTCTGCTAAATGATTCAGGGATGGGCGCTGGGATGACTAGCTAACACTGCCAACGCAGTTGCTCATGCTACAGTTTTACGGCTCAGCTACAGTAATTACTACTGAGGGATCACCCTCCCCCAAGGAAGCGTTTTATTTAGCAATAATGTTTTAAATCCAACCCTTCTGGTTTTAGCTGCCCAAATATATAAGCAGTATTTTCGGCAGGCATATACCATGCAACTTTGCTGTTGCACATTTGTAAACCCCTACCCCCCGCAAAAAAAGCGCAGGCTTGGCGGAGGGCTTCTTCGCCTTGCACCCTCTGGTGAAAAGCTGTTTCAGAGAAGGCGCTGCAGACCGTCGAGTGACCCAATTCAATTTTGCCAAGCCACTCCCCCACAGAGAGCCATCTGCTCCTGCCCTAATTTATTCCATTAGTCACAGATCAATACAAATCACATTAACTGGCTAACATTAACTGCAAAAATCCAGTTCATTTCTCTCATTCAGAAATAATCTGCATCTCACGTTTTATTCTCTGGGCCAAGGAAAGGCTTTAGGTTCTATTACCTGCCGCTAGTGAGCGAAAGGGAAAACACGTGGCTTCTTACTTATGTTTCTGCTGTCCTTGCTGTAATTTTGCATGCTGTACACCCATTTACTGTATTTTTAATGGAAGCGGGGTCTCTAAATATTTCAAAAAATAAATATTCAGCACTCAATACTAAAGAGCCCTATTCAGGCGCTCGTTCCTCCATCTGATATTAATCATGTGGAGAAGACAGTGGGGATGAGGACACTCGCCCTTCCACATTCATAGTTGCCCCTGATGAGTTGGAGGATGGCCGCCTGTAAGAGATAACCAATTATACAACCTTCCATAGACATCTGAAGGCAGCCTTGTATCGGGAAGCTTTTAATGTCTGCTGTATTGTGTGCTCTTTTATGTTTTGTTGGAAGCTGCCCAGAGTGGCTGGGGCAACCCAGTCATATGGGCTGGGTACAAGCAATAAATTATTATTCTTATTATTAATATTATCTTCATCTCCACTTAAAAGCACAGAACTCAGCAGAGCCAGAAAAAAACAAAACCTCGCCCTGGTCTGGTTCTCTGGGAGGAAGTTCCAGATCTGTTGGAGCAGAGTATTTGCTAGGCAGCCATGAAGCTAATCACAACCCTCAGGTGTTTACCTGAAACCTATAAGGCACATGGAAAGGACACAGAAGGGAAACAAAGCATAAGGACAGTTACTGAGATGTTCACAAGGGTGTAGAGCCTTGAGATTTGAGTTCTAGTGTCAGTGCTTGACATTACTGCAGCTTCCCTGTTCTCAAGAGACTGGGGCAACGTGTGGTACTGTTGCTGTTATCGTATGTAATTGTGGGAAGGAAGATTACTGTAAACTGTGTGGATGCTGAAGGTTGATGGGTATAGGAGGAAGAGAAGAGCAGGAATCTAGGAAAATTAGTTTCAATAGACAAAATTGGTGAGACACTATGGTTCAGGAGGGCACAAAGTAACTGAATGTCCGTCAGCCGAACTGCGTTCTCCTCTGTACCTTGACTTGCACTGCCTGCAGAAACGTTAAAGTAGGTAACGTAACCTACAAACGTAACAGCGTGCTGCAAACTAAGCACTGTGGCATTTTGGTCTTAGCAGGAGGCTGAATCAAAGGATGTATTCACCATGGTGCTCAGTAATTATATTTTGACAAAGCTGTAAAATTCTGCTTTATTGTGTATGCAGAAAATGGAAGGAACCATGCCCCTATTACTCTCAAGTCTCACACCAGAAGCAATATCTCTCACTCAAGGACTGCTTTCCATTGTGTTGTACAATCTGCTTAAATGTAGGAATTATCAAGATGACCCCTAATTGGCTGTTTCCTGAACTTGCGCCTGCCACATACTGATCTATGCTGGTGCGGCATTTCGATCATTATTCCAAATGGGGAGAATAATGTTCAATCTCCAAGCATAAAACCAAACGTCTCATATTGTAAATGACTTTCTGGGAAATAAATAAGGCAGTCCAAAGCTTCTGGCACTTTTGACACACTTTTGACACCCCACGGATTCTCAACCATTGTATCAGGCATAATTCCAACTGCCCCGTCAAGATCAAACATTTCATTTTTCTTCAGTTCATGAACGATGCAGGCGATAATGATTACAGAGTACGAGCTGTCATGTGACTCTCAGAGTCACAATTACGTATTGGTTTTCTTCATCGCTCAATGGCCAAAAATATGGTGGCTGAAGTGAACAACCCAATCTCTAATTCTGCCTGCTCCCCCTACCCCAAAATAAAGTAAGACGTGTTCTACTATACCTTTTCCCTTAGTTATGATTGCCTTTGGTTGACATAAACACAATAAAACACCACAAACTGGCTTATAAGTATAAAACCAAATTTACTAGAATAATAGCTAGAATATAGACTTATAACAATTCAAACAACAAACATACTAAGGTGCCATGTGCAAGACAAGAGATACTGTAAACATGGAGTGGATAAATGTACAACTGTATCTTAACAAGTTACATGTGCAGTAAATGTTATACAGACTGGATAAATGAACCGTTCAACAAGTAGTGTAAGTCCAATCACAGAACGACAACCCCGTGCCGCCACAACGGCAAGGGTAGCACACTGGAGAATATGACAAAGTTTTTCAACTCTGTTTTTCAAAGATTGAACTGGATGAGAAAAATGGAATTGAGAATTATCCTCAGTTGAGAGGTTATTGTCACCAGGGTGGTGGCTTTGATTTGCCTTCCCGTGATTGATCCATGCGTACGGCTTTGTGTTTCCAACTCAAGACCCATTGAAGAACATCTCATCCAGTTCAATCTTTGAAAAACAGCCTTGAAAAGCTTTTTCATATTCTCCAGTTTGCTACCCTTGCTGTTAGTATGTTTATTGTTTGAATGGTTACAAGTCTATCTCTGTTCTAGCTATTATTCTAGTAAATTTGGTTCTATACTTATAAGCCGGTTTGTGGTGCTGTTGTTTTGTTGTATTATTATTACTGTCACCACATTTGATGCTTTGTGTATATACTTGACCTAAACACAAATCAGAGACAAGCATGATGGACAGGAGCACCAGAGGGCAAACCCTAAGGACATACCAAGTTTCTCTGGTTCATCTGGAGCCGTTCCGGCAATGCAGCTGCTCTCTAGTCCGTAAGTGGGATCCACTTTTCCAGAGACTCTGGCTGCCTCCTGCACCTTCTTGACATGGGCCTCTACAAGTTCCAGTGGGACTTCCTCTCGGACCCTGGAAAATTCCTCTGTAAAAAAAGTAACAAACCACAAAGCTTAGAAGTTTGTTCTTAGGCGGGAGGGTTTTCAAAGTCATGTACCAACAGGGAAGACACAAGATTTACCCACCCTGGAAGAGTGGCAGATGAAGGCGATGGACTATATGGAATTGGCGGAAATGACTGGCAGAATCCGAGACCAGGGAGAAGAGTTGGTGGAAGAAGATTGGAAGAAATTTAAAGACTATTTGCAGAAATATTGTAAAATTAATGAATGTTCAAATGATGCTGGATTGAAGTTAAGTGGCATTGGCAACAAGGTTAATAAGAATATGCAAAAATGGATTGATAATGGATGAAAATATATAGCTATATGTTAAGATACAGAGTTAAGATAAATGAAAGAGGGTAAGGATTTGCTGAATTGATTATGTAAATGGGAATACAAAAAGGGGAGGTGTGAGGAGGTCAAGGAAATAAGCAAATGAGCTTAAAGATATCAAAAAATGGATTTGTTTTTAATTTTTTCATATCTATTTGTTTTTTGTATTTTGTATTTTCTTTTTTTTCTATGTATTTTTGTATTTTTCTTTATTCACTTCTTTCTTTTGCTTTCTTTTTATTCTGTAAATCTCTGTTTTTTGTAAAACCCTAATAAATATTTTATTAAAAAACACAACAAAGTCATGTACCTATAGAACAGGTAACTCTTTAAGACAGCGGTTCTCAACCTGTGGGTCCCCAGATGTTGTTGGACTACAACTCCCATCATCCCTGAGCTCTGGCCTTGCTAGCTAGGGGTGATGGGAGTTGTAGTTCAACAACACCTGGGGACCCACAGGTTGAGAAAGGCTGCTTTAAGATGACCCTGCTGGATGATCTGATTGCACATTTTACACTATTGTAGTTACTCCTGTTTATTGGACATTTAGCAAGGGAACTATGAGTCACAAAGCCAAGAGCGGAGTGGGAGAAGGGGACAAAGGGAGCTGACAGCAGGACAGGCCAATGAATAGCAGAACAAAGGGAGATGTGGCAAGAGACTCGGGCAAGGCAGACAAGAGGACCCCAAAATTAATGGCCAAAAAGCTCAAAGCACAAAGCAGCACCAGCCTTGAGAGAGGAGCCATGAAAAAGAGACATAAAAAGGAAGGTAATTTTAGCACCAGCACTTTGAATTGACTGATCAGGGAAGGTGACATGCAGAGAAGCCTTTTGGGGAAGCTGCCTGCAGAACGGATAAGGCAATTTCCAAGTTATTTTAAAAACGCATTACTCTCACACACTAAACTCTAATGCATGTATTGCCATTGTGCGGCAATTAATAATACAAGGGCTGTTTTGTTCAGAAATCTTGAGAGCATCTTGGACAGCATCTCAGGAAGAGCTGCATGAAGATGAAATCAAGGATGGGAGCAGACAGCAGAACCTGAAGCATTCGTAATAGGTTAGCAAGGCCCTTTTGAAGTTATGCGTTGAGCTACACAAACGACAAATTAATGCTTGGCGTTTAGGTACCGCTTGGCTTAGGCGGTGCTTTACTGACATTAACCAATTAAAGGTAAGTGACAGCAGGCAGCAGACTGCAGGAAAGATGAAAGCAGGCTTCAATTTGCTTCTCTGGGCAGGTCTGCCAGCCTGTGTGCAGAATGTCGCCCCCCCCCCCAAAAACCCCACCCTTCTAAATACCAGCATCTTCCCAGGCAGTCCTTAAGTAGTTTTGGTGAATTTACGACAGATCAACCAAGGAGACGGTGGAGGATTTTCTTTAAGGCTAAGTCAGCGCCAAGCATGAAATTAAGACCTTCTCAGACAAGATTGAACTGGAAAGGGGGTGGGGAGGGAAGGTGATCCATACCTAAAGCTGCTTTAGCGGCAGCAGACGCCACCCGGGGATCCACGACAGATGCCAGAAAAGCCACGGTGCTCATCACCGGGTTTCCAGACTGGCTGAAAGGCACAGGCTGGTAAGCCAAAGGGCCCAGCGAGGCATCAGAGTTCTCCAAGTAAGGATCCTCAATGGGAAGCCTCAGGAAATGGAGGATGCATTCGTCCTGAGTGCGGCTTCCGACATGCTCAGAAACTTTATTCCAGTCATCTTTGTACATCTCCAACGCCTTAAAAAACAAAGGGAGGAAATCAACTTTTAAAGAGACGAAATGCAAAAGTAGTTGGTTCACAAATTTGGTATACCATGAGAACAGCAGGAACTAAACATTTGTTCAGATAATAGAAACAATTTGTGGTCCTGTTGAGATTAGAAGCAGGTGTTAGTAAGCTGTGGGGAGGTTTGGCTACATGTGACCACTCTTTTAAAAGAAATACCGTATTTTTCGCCTTTCCCCCCTCCAAAAATGAAGGGAAAATGTGTGTGCGTCCTATGGGGCGAATGCAGGCTTTCGCTGAAGCCTGGAGAGCGAGAGGAGTTGGTGCACACTGACCCCTCTCGCTCTCCAGGCTTCGCGCAGCTCTCTGCAAGCCGTGGGAGCCCGGCGCTGGGCTCCCGCGGCTTGCGGAGAGTTGCCTGCATGCTGAAGCCTGGGCGCGCTGAGCTCAGCGTGCCCAGGCTTCGCGCAGCTCTCCGCAAGGCCGGGAGCCCGGCGCCGGGCTCCCATGGCTTGCGGAGAGTTGCCTGTTCTGGGGTCGGGGGAAGCTCGGGCTTCCCCCGCCCCAGCCCTGCACCTGGGGGGAAAATAATTTTTTCCCCTTTATTTTCCTCCCCCAAAACTAGGTGCGCCTTATGGGACGGTGCGTCCTATAGGGCGAAAAATACGGTATTTTGATTTTTGTGAACGTCTTTCAATGGAGGTAAATAATAGCAAATGTGTGTAAAAAGAACAAATTTGAAGAGCTGAGAAATTCTAAGAATGTTTATTTCAGAGAAGTTGAGTTACCAGACCGGCAAGGCAAGTGTCAAAAGTGATTACACTGGACCAAAACTACATACATTCTGCAACTTGTTTGATAGCAGGATCCTTCTATTGTATGAGATAAATGGGAGCCTTTTTTCAGTATAGCAAGCAGTCAGAGACAGGCCAGAACATTGGAGACAAGCATTTATGGTGTAAGCTTGCCCTGAAGTACCATCCTCCAGTCTTTGGTACTGCTGGGCCATCACTGCTATTTCTGAACTCTCCTAGTGGCAAAAAATGTCCAAGCAGCAGCCACTCTTGGGGATCTTTTACCACCCCTTCCTTCTACAACATTGACTCTGAAACATGAAGAGAAGGTAGCCAAGCGCTGTCATTTAGATCCTCTGACCTCAGAAACATGCCTAAAACTTCTGCTGCATTATTATCTTTGATTCAGGTTCCCCACCCATATATTTCCCTGAACACAGAAACAAAATTCAGCAAAGTAAGGCCTACACCAGCCTAGCATTTCAGCTTTGGATCTGAGAGTTGCTACTTCAAAACACATTGGCAACCAGCATGTGGCTTTACCCTCTCTAGAATGAGGCCAAGAGGTGTCCATCATTGTGGCTGTTGCTAATCGGACTCCAAACTCTCTCCTCCTTCCCTGGCCACCTCCAGTCCCACAACCTGCCCCTTGACCTTAGCCTCACTGGTCTTTGCACCAATTTCTCTACTATAATCTTTCCTATCACCTTTCAAATGCATTGCATGTCTCACTGCCATCTCTCTTCCTTTGAGCAACAATCCTTTTCTGCCTTCCATCTCTCTTGACCCATCTCTGGCCTGGTTTACAATTACCTCTAATCTACTAGTCCATGCTACAGCGTCGTCTCTTGCCAAGATTATTATTATTGACATATTCTTTGTGTCCTTCCTTCCTGTAGTCCCTTCTCTTGGGTTGATTCATATTGGCTCATCTAAATTGTCCCCACCCCACCCTGATATGACTCCACTCTGACGTAAACCATCACCTGAAGGCGTAAACTTTCAGATTGTTCCCTTTATTTGCTGGCTTCTAAGCTTTGTGTGGCTGAATTATCTCTTCCAGCTTGTGTTTTCTCCAAATTTTGGAACTATGGCACCTAGAATAAGTTGTGGAATTTAATATAATTATCTGGAGGAGGGCAGAATTGGTAGATGGAGATATCCTGTTTCTATTTCCCATCTGAAATGCAACAGATCTCATCTAGAGCATGTTGAAAAGGGAAAGGGAAAGTGAACTGATGTTCCCTAAGGTGAGGGAGGGTACCAAGGAGAATAGTGTAGTGCAAACACTTTGATTTTTATGGAAATATTGCACAAAATGATTACAAATTTTAAAAAAAGGAAAGGCAGCATACCTGTCAAATGTACTGGAGGGTACAAATAAAAATAAAAAAGGACTTCAACAGGTTCTCTTTCTCTGGAGAGAAACATGACCTCCAAGTCTTCTCTCCCATATGGAGTGTAAGAACCGAAAAATTTATATGAAAGCAACTGCTGACAATTTGATTACCTGAGCTTTCCTACATCAGCCATCATGTCAACTGTTCTACAAAATCCAATGTCACCTTGCTCATTCCACATGGAAACAGCCAGACTTGTATAGCTATCACAAGACGCAATCCAAGTTCCAGGGACTAGAAGTCCATAATAAAGACACCCCAGATTCGCAACAGGAACAAATAAGGCATATATCTGTGTGCTGTATGTTACTGGCATGAGTTCCTGTGAGATTTATTTGCTGTATTTGGAATTTGGTGTTCTCTTCTGGAAAGGCCGGGGCAGCGAATGCTTTTATAACATGTGGTAGCAAAATGTACGCTTAGTCAGCAGCTGCAGCCAATCCCAATTTCTTCACTAATACACCCGCAGGATACAAACGTTAGAGAGCATGTTTGTTGCCATTATGTTTTACACCTACACTACACAATGTGCGAAGCAGCTCTAAGAAGGAAGAAATGTGTGAATGGAGCTAAAAAACAACTGACACTGTAAATGCAAAGAGTCAGGGACTAGGAGAAGCAGCTGGGAAAGAACTGGCTTCTGCGCCAAATCACATTCTCTATTTTAACAACTACAGATACAACATGTTCTTGGGTTTAGTCAGTAACCAGGAGAGCCTGGAAGGCAAAGGATGCTGGAGAGGTCACAAACTGAGTAGGGGGCTTCCAAGAATCTGCTCCACCTGAATTCCACTCTGTGCAGCACTATTTCTAACCGGGCACATAAATGTTTTCCCCTATGGCAACCTTGATTTCCGCTTGTTTCAGCTGTCTTACTGCTTAGAAGAAAGCCAATAACGTTTCCTTTTGTGTTCTGTGGAATTTAACATGTATGTAACACAACTTCATTTATCTGCCTGCTGAGATCTGACAGTGATTAACCTGCAGGGAGGGGGGAAACTGACTCCGTGCCAAAGAGATAAAGGGCCGGCAGGCAAGGGACAACTTGGATATTTATTTTTTTGAAGCTTGCGACATATGCACTTCCTCGAAGGCACTCTAAGAATTTATAAAGGACGTGCTTCATCTATTGGAGGTTGAAACAGAAACTGATATCCGCTTCACTGCTTTATCTGGATGTTAAAAAGTGTGAGAGAAAGGGGGAAAAGCAGTTGTGTCTAGAGAGCTAAATTATAGTACAGACGCTGGGCTCTCTCCCTGTCAAAAATGAATTAGCAAGATGGTCCTCCTATGAATTAGCTGCTCTGAAGCTTTCTTGCCGTCTTGCATAGCAACAGTTCAGTTTTACCCAAGCGCCACTGATATCATTGTCACCTCCTTTCAAATATGGAAGTATAAGATCAACTGACACCTCTGGGCTGCAAATAAGCCACATAACTCTATCTTTCTGGAAATCGCTGTTCCGGGCTATTCGCACTATTAACTGCAATGAAAGTGTAAGATATGCTGCCGCTGCAAATAACCTTATCAACACGACTGCTTTACACAATCGGACACCGTAAGGTGCAGTAAATGACATTATTTTATACACGGCATCCCAGTGTTGATAAGCAATGCAGTGTCAACCTCATCATCCTGAAGTAACACAGATGTTTTCATGTAAAATGGACCTCTGTATGGAAGCAGAATTCTGTTATGCTGCCCCATCCAATGAAGAAGAAGAAGAAGAAGAAGAAGAAGAAGAAGAAGAAGAAGAAGAGTAGTAGTAGTAGTAGTAGTAGTAGTTTGGCTTTGATATCCCGCTTTATGACTACCCGAAGGAGTCTCAAAGCGGCTAACACTCTCCTTTCCCTTCCTCCCCCACAACAAACACTCTGTGAGGTGAGTGGGACTGAGAGACTTCAGAGAAGTGTGACTAGCCCAAGGTCACCCAGCAGCTGCATGTGGAGGAGCGGGGAATCGAACCCGGTTCACCAGATTACAAGTCTACCGCTCTTAACCACTACACCACACTGACAGTGCTCCTGCTACGTATTCAAGAAATCAGGGAGAGACAGTGAGTGCACCATTTATAAGACAGAACCTGCCTCCCCCTTTTGCTAGTACTCTAACATCCACACTGCTATTAAGGGGGAAGCTTTACCTAGCTACCGTACCATGAGGGAACAGGTGGCATGTGGAGACGGCAATGAGCCGGATGGTGACTGTTCAGTTGCTCAGGTGGTTGTGTGTTCCCTCCCTACCCCACTCAGGTTCAAGTTATGCCACTAAACTCCTCTTCAGGAAAGGCAGGGGTGATTTCCTAAGCAAGAGGAGAAAGTCTATCCTGGCTGCTTTCCTGAAACCGAAGGAGATTTGCTTGGCCTGCCAGAGCTATTGCAATCCCAACGTGGGCTAGGCAGAGAAAGACCAGACCTGACCGCTCTTGCCGATTAGACAACTTGATTTACTCAAGTAAGCACAAGGCATGCTTTGCCGCCAAGCAGGAAGCCGCCTGCGCTGTCAGAAACCAGCGGCTACCGTTTCCCTCTCGTCTGGCAAGAGGGCTTCTGGCTTGCTCAGACACCAAAGTCAGCCAGCACTTCCACATTTATATTAAGCCACGACATATGCGAGCACAGATCTTGAAAGCCTCCGTGTTGGAGCAACACAGGGGGAAATTAGGCTTGCTCAGAGAAACAGCACAGCTGGTGTTTACTACAAACCCAGTGCTGAACAATGAAAAATCTGCAAGGGTCGTAATACTGCACACGTGGCCCAGAAGAACTTGCACCCCACAAGAAGGTGACAGTGACGTCAGGCAGGATGCATGTGTGAGCTCTTGCCAGGGTGGGTGCTGCAAATATGCAGGGCGAGCCCCCACCCCGCAACAGCCAATGAACACACCTAACAGACTAGAACATCACATGACTAGAGCGACCCCTTGCAAGAGCTTCCAGCTCAGCCCTGCCTCTTTGGTCTGAGCAACACTCAGCTCACCACGGCTCGCTGCCCAGTATTGCCTGCCTCACTTTTTATCCGTGCCTCATCCTGTGCCTTTTTACTTAATGCCAGTTGACCTAGCAGTAGCCCAGTCTGACGCTTCTCCACAAATGCTTGGGGAATACAAGTCAGATACATGCTTTTTCTTTTTCTGCTTTGCTCCCCCAAACTCAAAATGCTATTAAGCTCTGCTTTTCAAAAAGCGAGACAAAAGCACAGCACGGCTATAATTAACGTCAACAGGGGAAAGCGGGGGATATGGAGAAAATATTGACTGGAAATACCATCGAGACCTCCCATGCAAAATATCAAGACGCTCTTATTTTCAGACTAGGGCAGGCAGTGTGCAAGGTTTTGTTGCTGTTGTTGTTCCATCGCCCAATGATGGAGAGGACGGCCTGGGTAGGAACAGAATACTATGGTTTAGCATTGACAGAAAACCATGGTTTCCTGCTATGTGAATGAACCATGGTGAGCTTTGAGCTTGTACATTACAGCTAGGAGCCATCAGCGTATTTTTTTTCTAATCCTCCTATATTTATAATACATTTATCTTAACATCCAAACTTGGGAAACCCATGGTTTGTTTAAATTTAGGTGAGAACAAATCAGGATCAAAACATGGAGAACTGTGGCTAGTTTAAACTCTGAAGCAGAATCCTCTAATTTCCCCTGACATATGGAAGACTGGGGGGGGGGGGCAAGTGAACACAAAAGCCCAAGCAGGCTCATTCATGTAGAGGGGAACGATGACTGCCTGTTGTGCCTGAGGACCAATGGAGGACGGCCTTTTCCTACTGGAGGCTGCCTGAAACATTTGTTCATTGGAGGCTCTCCTCCAGGTCCTCCCATCACCTAAAGCGAGGTGGTGGGTGCCTAGGAAGAAGACTTTTCCCATCGTGGTGCCTTGCATTAGTAACACCTACTCCAGAGCAGATCACCTGGTGCCACTTTTGATGCTTCTTCAGCACAAGGAAGAGGGTCTTTTTCAGCTGCCTAGCCATTGCAGCATATTTTAGAGCATGTTTTATTTTCGTTTTTATAGCTCTGCTGGATTTTATGAGTGCTACCCTTTTGCACTTTTAACATTTTATATAGAGATTTCATTACAGTTTCTTCATATAAACTGTACATCACTCAGCAGCCTTTGCAATGAAGAACTGCCGATAGATAATATTAAACAAATTCCAGTATGTATGTAAGCAGCTTTGAGACACAACCTAAGGCTCTGTACAGCAAGATTACAAAGGCCTCATCGCATCTGGAAACCAAGCCTTATGAGGAACGGTTTAGGGAGGGAGGAATGGTTTAGGGAGGTGGGTATGTTTAAGCCTGGAGAAGGGCAGACTGAGAGGAGATATGATAGCTACCTTCAAATATCTAAAAGGCTGTCACATGGATGATGGAGCAAGCTTGTTTTCTCCTGCTCCAGAGGGTAGGACTCAAACCACTGAATTCAAATTATAAAAAGGGAGATTCCAACTTATCTGAAGAGCTTTCAGATGGTAAAGCTGATCAACAGTGGAACAGACTCCCTCTGAAGGTAGCAGATTCTCCTTGATGGAAGGTTTTAAAGCCGTCTGTCATGGGTGCCTTGTAGGGGGGTTAGACTAATGACCCTGGGGTCCTTTCCAAATCTACAATTCTATTTTTGTAAGATTCTTGCATCGACTCCTTTCAGGTTCATCCACAGCTTTGCAACAAAACACCATCAACAATTCTATAGCCATACAGCTGACAACCAAGGACTCATGTTTTACTTATTGCTTACTATTATACTATTATTATTTTATTAAATTTATGTACCACCCTTCATCAACAGATCTCAGGGCAGTTTGGAATAAAATACAAGATAAAACACAGTAATTAAACCAAAACCACAAAACAATAACACACACACCCCTTCCCACAGGCACATGTAAAAGTCTGTAGGATATTAATCAGCCAAATGCTTGGTTGAAGAGGAACGTTTTTGCCCGGTGCCTAAAAATATCTAATGAAGGTGCCAGGCGAACCTCCCTGGGGGAGAGCGAGCATTTCACAAATGGGGAGCCACTGCAGAAAAGGCTCCGCTCTCTACTCGACAGCCTTGTCCTATACAAGAAGTCACCCAGAAACATATTAACTCAATTTAAGTCAGAAACTAGGTACCAATTCAAATGTCACCCAGCAGCCTCCTTTTCTCTGCATCCCCACCATCACAATTCCCCAATTTCCCCCCCCTCAAAATTTCTTACCTCAAGTAGCAGCAGGGTCTCTTGTTCTGTCCATTCTCGCCCAGCGCTAGCACTTTTGCTCTGTATGAAGGAGAAGGGAAACAGTTCACTCATGTACCCAGTGCACAGGTGAGTACGGCTATTATTGTCAAGAGGTGGGATTGGCAATTTGTTCCATCACAGGTGTGTTATTTGTTGGAAGGGGCCTCCCTAAACACAGACAAGCCCTAGTGGCACATGCCATGTCAAAGGAGAACCTGATAAACTCTTGCAAGTTGCATCGTCTGCATCATCATCATTTCATTATTTGTATGGCACCCATCAGCCACTCTGGGCGACTTCCATCAATCAATCAATCTACACACACACACACAAAATAAAACATCAAACTTTAAAAACTTCCCTATATAGGGCTGCCTTCAGGTGTCTTCTATTTTTTTTTAAAGATATTTATTAAAGTTTTCAATTTTTTATACAAACAAAAAAACAAAACAAAAAGATTAAAAAAACCATATAGTTCATAAGACATACTTTTCAATAACAAATTTCTCTGACCTCCTCATACCTCCCCTTCTTGTATTCCATTTCGGATTATTTGTTCAGCAAATCCTTAACTTAAAGCATTACAGCTTATAATATCACCTTATTTTCTATCCAAACCCTTTTTTTCATCCATGTTCCTTTATATCATTACAGCTAGAAACCACTCAATTTCAATCCAACATCATTCAACATTCCTTAATTTTGCAATATGTCTGTAAATAGTCCTTAAATTTTTTCCAGTCTTCTTTTTCAGGTGTCTTCTAAAAGTCAAATAGTTGTTTATCTGTTTGACATCTGAGGGGAGGGCGTTCCACAGGGCAGGCGCCACTACTGAGAAAGATGACTGCTGCTCCTCGGGGCAGCCTGACTCAGCAGTTGAGGCAAGAATCCCAGAAGCAATCAACACTCGCTCAGTAGGAAATCTGATCAGAATAGAGGGTTAACTATTTCTAAGGTTACGGATCTGTGTAATGGAAGAAGCGCTGCATGCAGGCACTTTCCCTTTAAGACAATGTTCAAACAAGTGAGGGAAAGTGCAAGAGCTCTCCTTTTAGCAACAGCCTACAAAGGAGAATAGTCCCGTGGGGGAGGAAGGATTGCAGAGAAGGAAAGAAGGCAAAATGGCCCTCATACAACACCCTGCACTGATACTAGGATATGGCTGCTAATTCAAATACCAAGAGTAGATTAGCCTACTATCAGCCCAATTCTCTGCAACTCAGAGATAACAGGAATGCACAACCTGCGTCAAATTTTAATAAATGCAACATGCCAGCAAAGACTGTGTTCAAGTGACTGAGACAAGCTCAGCTAAATAAATGGGCCCCAGTACAGGGGAAGGCTAACATGCCTTGTCCCAACATCTGCTTGTTTCCCTCCTCCCAAATATGGCAATCAAAAGCAATGCTTAGAATGCCCATTTAATCTCCCAGAATTCTCTACAGGTGCTCATAAATATTTAGCATTCTAGGAAAATATCACCCCAGCCTTAAAATTAGCATCAA
The DNA here is from genome assembly GCF_027172205.1 of Podarcis raffonei. Taxonomy (NCBI): domain Eukaryota; kingdom Metazoa; phylum Chordata; class Lepidosauria; order Squamata; family Lacertidae; genus Podarcis; species Podarcis raffonei. Next base: position 2,700,582 of record NC_070613.1, on the reverse strand, counting down.
TTCTTGTTGCTAAAAAAGCCAGAAAAAGGATCAATAGGGTGTGTGTGTGTGTGTGTGTGTGTGAGAGAGAGAGAGAGAGAGAGAGAGAAAGAGAGAGAGAGAGGGAGAAAGAAACAGCTGTTCTGAACCAAACATACAGCATTTATAAAGATTTGACTGTGTAGAAGTTCTGTGCATGGTACACAAACATCACAGGGGCACAAGTCTGAATATTTAATGACAGCCATGTATTTCTATTGAGCTATCATAAGCAGAGGGCAACAAGGAAATTCCTGCATTGTACGAACACCCCTGCAGGACCAGGCAAAGGCCCATCTAGCCAGGCACCTCCTTCTCAGTGGCTGGCCAGATAACCTTATGAGGATCCCTCAAGGAGGACTCAAGTGAAACAGCATTGTTCTGCAGCTGCTGGAATTCAGCGGCATACTGCCTCCGATACTGGTCCAAGCTGGTGGTCATTACTACATCTTTTGGTAGCAAATCCCATAGTTGGAACATGTGCTCTGTGAAGAAGTATGTCTGACTTGAATCTCCCAACATTCAGGTGCCTCCAGGAACCCCACAAGTAGGAGATGAATGCAAGAGCCCACTAATGACCCCCAGGAACTGGCATTCAGAGGCGCAGTTAGTGCCAGCACCGTCCGTTAAGAGTTTGGGTGTAATCTTCGACACCTCCCTTTCCATGGAGGCGCAGATTGCAGCTATAACAAAGGCGGCATTTTTCCATCTCCGCCAAGCTAAGCAGTTGGCTCCTTACCTCTCTCGCCCTGACCTAGCCACTGTGATCCACGCGACGGTCACCTCCAGACTGGATTATTGTAACTCACTCTACGTGGGGCTGCCCTTAAGACTGACCCAGAAACTCCAGCGGGTACAGAATGCTGCAGCGAGACTCCTTATGGGGTCTTCGCTGCGAGATCACATTCATCCGGTGCTATATCAACTGCACTGGCTCCCGGTGGAGTACAGGATCAGGTTTAAGGTGCTGGTTTTAACCTTTAAAGCCCTATACGGCCTAGGACCCTCGTACCTACGGGACCGCCTCTCCTGGTATGCCCCACAGAGAAACTTACGGTCTTCAAATAAAAATATCTTGAAGGTCCCAGGCCACAGAGAAGTTAGGCTGGCCTCAACTAGAGCCAGGGCTTTTTCGGCTGTGGCTCCGACCTGGTGGAACACGCTGTCACAAGAGACTAGGGCCCTGCGGGACTTGACATCTTTCCGCAGGGCCTGCAAGACAGAGCTGTTCCGCCAGGCCTTTGGCCAGGGCACAGCCTGACTCCCTCCCTCGGCAATCTTCGCGGAGCTCTGGCCCAATGGTGGCCAGTGGCTTGAATTTAATTAATTTTATAATGAATGATTTTAGAGTGTTGTTTGTGTTGTACTTTTGTATTGTTTTATTGTTGTTAGCCGCCCTGAGCCCAGCTTCGGCTGGGGAGGGCGGGATATAAATAAAATTTATTATTATTATTATTATTACATAGCCTTGACTACTAAGTTGCTGATGGGGTGCCCAAGACACAGAAACCGTCATCTCTGGAAGTTTTTAATGTCTGACGGTGTATTGTTTTTAATATTCGGTTGGAAGCTGCCCAGAGTGGCTGGGGAAACCCAGCCAAATGGGCAGGGTATAAATATCAAATTATTATTATTATTATTATTACATATATATAACACAAGGGGGGCAGGCAGGGGTCTGGAAAGGAAAGAGAATATCTAGTGCCTTGCCTTTGCCAATGTTTTCTTCGAGTATATGTCTGTACGAAGCCCAAAGTTCTGCAGGTCAGTAGGTTTATCCTTGTTTTTCTCGGGGAAATTCAACATCTGCTGAGCAGCTGGGATCTGGGTAAAGAAATGTAAAAAGGATGAGAGCAGGAGGCAGGATATGAAAGCATCAGAACAGTCATATTAATCAGCCTATGTTACTGGGGAAGTGCAAGTGGAATGCTGAAAATGTGCTATTTATAGTAGATACTACTACTACTACCACCACTACTTGAGAATGCTCAAGAGGAGAATTTCTCGCAATCTGTCAGATTAAGAAAAACAGCTATAGTATCCCTTCTATGATCCATCTGCAGGACCACATGGCAACTGTGAATCCCATCTAATGTTTGCAAATAGTTTTTTTGTTTTTGTTTTAAAGGGGCAACTCTCTAAGGCACTAAAAATCAGGGGTGAAACAGAATTATATAAAAGTTCTTAGCATTTGCCCCTCGGCGTCTGGATGGTATCAACTATTTTGGAAATCTGTTTGCTTGCTACGCGTTTGGGCCCCTCTTAATGATATTGTGACCAAATTTCAAGTTCCCCAAGTGCAACAGGTTTTCCTCTATGTTTGGATACCACTGGCCACCATTTTGAACAAGGTGGCGGACTGAACCTTCCAAAACTGCACTGGTTTTTTTGGGTCGCTTAGAATTCCTGAGTAACACCAAGAAGGAGGCAGCTGGCCCTGCTACAATTCGTAGGGGGCAAAGGCATTCCAAGATGGCAATGGATTTTTACCTGAGGTGTCCGAAGGTGAAGAGGCATGAGTCCCGAGGGAGTGTCGGCAAGCACATTGAAGTGTGGGGTGGGAGGAGGCCCCATGGCCATGGGTCGGCTTTCGGGATCCACTTGGTAATTAATAAGCCCCCACTGTTCCAAAAAGGCATGTACCCTAGGAGGTGACATTAAAAGAGCGAAAGTCTGAATGAAGGAAGAGTTATCAGAATGGGAAAGGCAGTGGGTCAGAAAGAGGGAACATTTCAGAATAGAAGGACTTATGTAACTTCAAGACCAGTAACTGGGGAGCTAGCCCTGAAGCATCTTACAATAGCTCCACACCCATCTTTTCCTTTTACTCTTGTTCAGCTCATTTCAGTTGGGCTTGGGGAAAACTTCCCAGAATGCTGCATGCATGTGTGTGTACACACACACACACACACACACACACACACACACCTCTGCCCCCTCCATGGCACACGAAGCCCATTACTTCATGCAGCTCTCTCATCTCGCCTCAGGCCAGGCTCCCCATCTGCTGAAGGGTGAGAAAAACCCTCTTCACTTGCCTTTAGGCAAATTATGAAGCGGTTATTGTGCCAGGCAATTGGTTTGAATTGAATTTTAACTCTCGCTCTTTCGACTGGCTTACCAAACACTGGATTTTTTGTGGCTTTGCGCTTTATTACGTTGGTCTGGTTATATGCTCTTTTGGCATTGTTTAAATTCTGATTTTGATTTTATAAACATTTAAAATTAAAATAACCGAGGAAAGCAAAATTATTGAATGAGCATTTGATAGAGTAAATCTGGCATTTCATAAAATGCAACCCTTCTGCAGGCCAATAATAGTAATAATGTGTAGTCACTGGATTCTGAGATGGCTGACAGGTTGTGGAAAGAATATCAGAAAACACAGTACATAGTGAGGACGTTCTTTCCCAAATGCTTGACTGACACCAATAAGTACTCAGAACTGACATCATGGCTGGGAATGAGTGGCTTGATCACATCATGTGATCTCTACACCTTTCCAACCAGTCTCTATTGAATCTATATTAGGCTATCAGACGTTTTTTTAACCTAGACCATAGAGATGGGGATGGTGCCTGGAGCACTTTGTAAAAAAGAAAGAAAAGGCTATAAGCAAGAATAGCTTCTTCCTTCCATTTCCCACACTGCGCATGGATACTCTCCAGGTCAGCTGACAGAAAAAGCAGCAGGTAAGAAAATGCATGGCTGTATACATGTTCTTCGTCTTTCAAGCATTAATGTGTTCATCCCTCAATATTTCCCCAGCTCTGAAGTTTTGAACAATGGGATTTTTAGTTTGAAAAGGATGATAAAAAAACACTTTGCTGAGTTTAAGATCCTGTTCCACCCGCAGCCAAGTAGAGCAAGACTTACCGCATTACTGCACAAACGTCTCCAGTCAAGTTCCTTCTGCAGGCAGTGCTAGTCAAGTACTCTTGAGGGTTTAAGCGATACGTATCAATCATGAAATTGCGGTAAGCCAAGTATCTGAAAAGAAATCCACAGACATAATATGGATACACCTTCCCAATGTGAGTCACTTGAGAATGTTATGGTCTCCTTAACAGAGAAGGCTATTACGATGCTGAATTACTCGCCCTTCATCCTAAGGTCCCAGGGCAAGTTATGACGCAATACAAAAAAAACAATTTAAAGCAGCTTACAGTCACAAAGATAAGGTGGTCCCTAAAAATATGCACCTCAAGTGTCAAAAGCCAGGATGAACAGATGCCTCTGTGGGGATGGAGTTCCATAACTTAGGGGCCACCATAGAGAAGGCCCTCCCAGACTGCTGCCAACCCTCCTGACCCCCGAACCTCTGAGGGTGAAGAAACTACTACAAGGAAGGAGGCAGTTTTTCAGGTAATATTGACAATTTAACTATGTGGTTGATCATTAACAACCTGTCTGAGGACAGATCTATAGAGAAGCAAAATACCTTCAATCTCAGTTTCTGAATCGAACAGACACACTGACCTATTTCAAACAAAAACCAGTTCCTGTTATGCTTTGACTAGGGACCGAAGCAAAAAAAAAAGGAAAATGAGGGCTTCAATGTGCAGCTTTTATGCCGTGTCTCATCTACTTGGGTGTCCTCGGTTTACTAATAGGACACATACCTTTAGTTACAACCCAGGCGTCAGAAGAAGTTTTGAGTTTCAGTTCAGTGGAGCCTTAGAGGGGCACCAAGGAGGGCGCCTCTGGGGCAGGAAGGTGCCGGCTATTCCAAGGCCACTTCCCTTATGCAGTAAGCCTGAGAAGGTTTCACACATGGAAGAGCAGCTGAGGAAGACCAACTGGGACATCAGCCTGCTTCCTTCCGCACTCTTCCATGGTGAACCAGGTGGGGGGTGGAGGCGAGAACAAAAAGCAGAAAAGAAAAGGAAAATTGGAGAGAGAGAACAGCAAACATTAAGAAGAGGGATACAGGATAGAAACTACGGAGCTCAGGAGGCAGAAAGCAGGAAAATATTATCCAACAGCTATTTTCATTATGTAAAGGAAATACATTTTCTCTTTATCTTGTTGGCCCACTTAATGATTCATCTTCTAAACACTTCATTTTTGCACAGAAAAAATAAGCTAATGCAAAGTAAAGCCCAGGTGAGCTGTGTCTCTTTAGTACTTCCCTTGGTGCCTCCATCCCTTAAAAAGTGCAGGTTAAAACTACTCTCTTGGATGTAAGCCAGATGCCTGGCAGCAAAACCTCTCAGCACTGGCTCTGAGGGAGGCCTCTTTCTCCTGCATTACTGGATTTAAACAGCATCTCAGAACCTACAGCCTCTGGCAAAATATCTTTTATTTGGAGCTCCAACCTCCCCGCCCGGAGGGGCCAGGCCAGGCACAAGAACCCAAAGCCATCCAACTATTGTTTTGGGGGGGAGAGGGGGAGGGAATCAGGCTTTGGAAGTGGACGCTTTAAAAAAAAAATTCATTCTTTATTGATTAAAAATTTACATATATATACAAACATTATATGCTATCTCTTTACGTATGAAGAAAATGAAAATTATGTCGAGAATAGAAAATTTCCAAAGGAACAAAAAAGAGGAAAAGAAAAAAATAAAGATATAACAAAGATACGAAGTATAAAAAAAATCGAGAGAGAAAAAGACAAGATAAGATTATTTACACAATAAAAGTGTTCATCAACATAATCCTTCCCATCCTTCTCATTTGGAAGTGAGCCCTTGGGAACACAGAAGCACTGAGGAAGGCTGCTTGGTGCACAATAAGGAATACCCATAGCTCTGTTACACAGGACAGAAGAGGAGACAGTTTGCAGGTATAAAAAAAAAACCAAAAACCCGTTATGATCATCCAAAGTGGAGAATAGGGGCAGATGCCCCCCCAACTCTTGTGTCAAGGAAAAGAAGCCTCATGGCTCCTGCTTCTATCAAAATTTCAAGCCTCAGGAGTGGATTTTGACGGTGTGAGGAGGGGCTGGAGAGGACAAAAGAGGAAGATCTGTTCTGCTCATGGGGGTCTGTTGGACCAGCAGAGCTGCAGCTGGATACGGCCCAAAACACGGAGAATTTCAGCATGGCATGAAATCCTTATGAAATTGACACAAACTCCGCGTTTCTCCAAACCCGTCTTTCCAACACTAACTTTGTACAGTGGTGCCTCGGAAGACGAAATTAATTCGTTCTGTGAGATTTTTCGTCTTGCAAATTTTTCGTCTTGCGAAGCACGGTTTCAAAAGAAGTTTTGGAAAAGCTTCAAAAATCACCAAAGTCTTCAAAAACCTCAAAAAAGGCTACCACACCGCGTGCAACTGCACCTCTTCAAGCAATGCACCCTGGGTGGTAACGGTTTTAAGAAAAAGGAAACAAACTTGCAAGACGTTTTCGTCTTGCAAAGCAAGCCCATAGGGAAATTCGTCTTGCGAAGCAACTCAAAAAACCAAAAACCCTTTCGTCTTGCGAGTTTTTCGTCTTGCGAGGCATTATACCTGAAGGAGCGTCTCCACCCCCATCGTTCAGCCCGGACACTGAGATCCAGCGCCGAGGGCCTTCTGACGGTTCCCTCATTGCGAGAAGTAAGGTTACAGGGAACCAGGCAGAGGGCCTTCTCGGTAGTGGCGCCTGCCCTGTGGAACGCCCTCCCAGCAGATGTCAAAGCAATAAACAACTATTTTACTTTTAAAAGTCATCTGAAGGCAGCCCTCTTTAGGGAAGTTTTTAATGTTTGATGCTGTACTGTTTTTAATATTCAGTTGGAAGCCGCCCAGAGTGGCTGGGGAAACCCAGCCAGATGGGCGGGGTATAAATAATAAATTATTATTATTATTATTATTATTATTATTATTATTATTATTATTATTATTCGTCTTGCGAGGTACCACTGTATTTACTTCCATGTCCTTACATTATGCTGGATGCAGACTGCACTCAGCCCTCAAAAAACTCACTTGCCTCTGAGTGAGTTGCTTCTAAAGACAGTGTCCGCAGCACACGGAAAGATCCAAGATGGATTCCTTGTGCTGTCTCGGACAGGCATGCATGCAGGAAAAGCCGCTTATGGTGTCAGGGAACTGCCTAGCTGAAGAGCAAGTCAAAAGCCCCATTGCAAGAGGTCAGAAATTGTTACATCTGCACCTGGCTGTAATGGCCCTGGGAATAACCGTTGTACCTGTTATAAGCAAAGAGGGAGACACAATACATGCTTACATTGTTCTGCTTTTACTTACATTTCTGGGGTCTTAGATTTGTTTTTCCCATTGAAGAATTCTGGAAGAGCACGGCGCTCGATTACATGAATACTGTGTCAGGAGGAAAAGTGGAATGTGGTCACTGTAGAACATGCCAAGATTCACTCAACACTCTGATCACACACTATGAACTAAGCAGCCACGGCTAACAGCATGACATCTATCCAAGACAAGCACCTTTTCTATAAATATAGGTTTAAGAAACAGTTATTTAACCTTAAGAGTCTCCAGATCACGAATACCAAAGGAGGAGGGAATAACATTCTGAATCTACATTTGCAGGAAAATAAGTTTGGAACGAAATGTAGTATTGGTCACAACTGCAGGAACCCATTGGTTTCTGATTTGCTATTATAGCATTACTATTGACTTCAATATGTTACAGTCTTAGAGTTGTAGGACAGTCACAATGTCCAAAGTAAAGAGAAGTCCTTGCTTTATACATTATGGGGTGTAGCAAACAGGCATGTCAAAGCTAAGAAATAAAGGAAACAGGAGTTTCTTTTTTAAAAAAGCAAAAAAACAAACAAAACACCAACTCAACATATATGGATCTTGAGGTTTCAGCTCTGCTCCCAATTCCTTTACTATACAGAGCACTCTTCTGCTTTATCTGCAACACACCACAATGTGCAGTGTTCTGGATATAATCCCTTTACCATCAATTGAATTATGAAATGGATTTTCTATTTGAGAGAACGATCAAAAGGCTAGTTCATTTATTGAAAGATTAGGTCGAAAATAATTGGGTAATGTGAATTTTCTTCCACAAATTGCTTTAATAGCCTCCAAGAGAGACTGCCATTAACAGAAGTTCCTGACTTGAAGGTCTTCAAATGCATTTACTTTAATTGTCCTCAACTGCCCCCTCTCCCATAATAGAGCTGCATATATAGAAGGTGTTTCTCGGGATTTAGGCCAGAGCTTAGGACCTTCTCCCCCAAGAGTGCTTGGGCCACTGACTTTTAACACACAGGAACAGAAAGCAGGCCCTGCTGGATCAGACCGGCATCCAGTTTCCCACGGTGGCAAACCACATTCTCAGCAGAAGCCCAACAGCAGGACATGAAGGTAATAGACCTGAGCATCCTTTACTGATGCTGGTGCTGTGTTAATTTTATTTATGGTAAAGGTAAAGGTAAAGGTAAAGGGACCCCTGACCATTAGGTCCAGTCGTGGCCGACTCTGGGGTTGCGGCACTCATCTCGCTTTATTGGCCGAGGGAGTCAGCGTACAGCTGACTCCCTCGGTCATGTGGCCAGCATGACTAAGGCGCTTCTGACAAACAATGCAGCGCATGGAAACGCCGTTTACCTTCCCACCGGAGTGGTACCTATTTATCTACTTGCACTTTGAGTGCTTTCGAACTGCTAGGTTGGCAGGAGCTGGGACCGAGAACGAAAGCTCACCCTGTTGCGGGGATTCGAACCGCCGTCCTTCTGATCGGCAAGTCCTAGGCTCTGTGGTTTAACCCACAGCGCCACCCGCATCCCTTTTATTTATGGTACCCACGTTTTTATTACAAATGTTATTGCCTCATGTTTAAATTGATATAGTGCATTGGAGGCTTTAGGAGGAAAAGTGACTTAAAATTTCCTTTGAATTAAAGAAAAACCCTTCTTCTCTAGCACTAAAAGCTGTATATGGAAATTATTAATTGAATTAACAGGACAAATGGCGAAGAATACCTACACATCCTATGCTTCTGGAGGAATGTTATCTCTGGCGTGTCGTGCCTGACTTGGTTGAAACACAAGATTTAACGTTTGAAAGATTCACCACGGAAATGAAGGGAAACAGGCGGACATGGATGTAAAAATACCTCCTCCTTTTTGGCAACCAAATGACGCAAGTCTCGGAACGGCAATTATACCAGGCCAATTTGCATTCCGTTTAGAGGGTAGTGTCTAGCCTAGTTACAAGTGCTTGGGCATGCTTTGGATACGAAAACACTTTCCCCAGACAGCCATTAGACAAGCTGCGTCCACATACGTCAGAGCAAGGCACTTCAGGGCCGGAAGAATCAGACATGATTTTATTCATATCTACAACTGCATTAGAAAGATGGGTCCCACAGCAGCAAGGAAGAGAAAAAATGCGGAACAAAAATTTGGGGGGGGGGTATTCAGTGTGCCACTCAGTTTTCTTTAAAGGAATTGGGAATAATTTGGTTCTTATTTTTATGTTTAAAAGCTGCCTTGAGGGGTACAAATAAATAAAAATATAATGATAATAATAAACACTTCAATGGGCAGTGAAGGTCTAACTCTGACATTCAGAAAGCCTACATGTGTACAAAATTAAGTGCAGTCTAATATAAGCCATAATGCCGAAGATTTAGCGTTTTATCGAACGCTACCTGAGTGGTGTTCAACTTACACAATGGGACTTTCACTTCCTTTCCTTTCCCCAAGCCCCTCCCTCCCCAGATCGGCTCTGAGGGTCAACAATCTTCTGGGGCAGATTTTGAGGGTGTGTAGGGGGGCTGCAGGGGAGTGGAGTGAGGGGAGGAAGCTCCATTGTACGAGCAGCACAGCAGCGATGGATAAAACTCTCAGGTTCCAGGGCCTGACACCTATTACATATTCAGCATCGATATGGATTTATCTACTGTTTTGGCTGAGAAAGTGACATGACATTATGTTTGCTGACTGGGAACAGTTATGCACCACCAGAATGAAGTTTACGGCATGTAATGCCCTAAGAGAGAATATTATGAAAATGATTTATAGGTGGTACATGACCCCAGTCAAGCTTGCAAAAATCTACCATTTGCCCAATAATAAATGTTGGAAATGTAATGAAACTGAAGGTACTTTCTATCACCTTTGGTGGACGTGCCCAAGGATTAAGGTCTTCTGGGAAATGATTTATAATGAAATTAAGAAGGTGCTTAAGTGTACCTTTCATAAGAAACCAGAGGCTTTTCTCCTGGGCATGGTAGGCCAATTGGTGTCAAAGAAAGATAGGACGTTTTTTATGTATGCTACAACAGCAGCAAGAGTTTTACTAGCAAAGTATTGGAAGACACAAGAACTACCCACGCTGGAAGAGTGGCAGACGAAGGTGATTGACTATATGGGACTGGCGGAGATGACGGGCAGAATCCGGGACCAAGGGAAAGAGACGGTGGAAGAAGATTGGAAGAAATTTAAATTTTATCTTAAAAATTGTTGTAAAATTAGTGAGTGTTAAAATGTCATGGGTAAAGCATAGCAGATTTGCAGCGACAAATGATTGGGTAAGAGGAAAGAAAAGGGTTAAAAAAAGGGATTTATAAGTAATTTAGATCAGGGGTTGCTGAAAAAGTTTAAAACAGGGATGCAGAAAAGGGAGGCATGGGGAAGTCGTTGAAATTGGGTATAAGAAAAAAAAGATTATGAAATTATACATGTTTATATGTTTGTTTGTTTGTGTATTGTTGTTTGTAATGTCTTATAATATATGTTGAAAAACTAATAAAAATTTTATAAAAAAAAAAAGAGAAAGTGACCTCAACGCACACATTTAGGACATGCTGCCTTCATTTAGGGAGGAGGGAAGAAGCGGATGGGTGCACCCCATTCTTTATTCCTGCACTTCAGAATCCATTCAAAGGGAACAGAAACAGCTCATCTTGCAACCCAAGCACAACATCTATCCAACCTGGTTTGAACATCTGTAGTGCCGAGCTCTACAAAGAGGTTTGTTTCACTTATTTAGCAGCCCTTCCAGGCAGGAAGCTGCTAACAGCCAGTCTACAGGCTTAAACTGGTCATGGCCCACCATGCTGAGGCAGAAGGCAAGGTTAGTTTTAACTGACCATACGACTCCTGGGTTATACTTGGGCCAAGTTATCTAGCATCCAGAACGGTTTGCAACAAATGGTGCATAGAGGCCAGTTTAGCTGAGATAGTTACAAAATGAAAATATGTGATGTAGAGTGGAAAGGAAGGTTAATGTCAAAAGCTGCAACTTTCAGATTGAGGTAGTTTTTACTGCTGTGAAATACATCACAGGAACATGAGGGCAGGCTAACATGCAAGTGGCTGTCACACATAGCAGACTCTGGACCTGTGACAATTCCCTGGCTCTGCGCACCCTAGAACGTACCAGTTATAGTCAAACCAGGATGCATAGCTGGGGATAATGATGTGATTTGTCTGTTCTGTGACATTGTCTTCTCCGGTATCTATTGAGCGGCTCTGGTCACCTTTGTTGGGATCTTCGTCTTCCTGCAGGAGGAAAGATATAGAGTTGTTTGGGAGGTCAGCTATTGGCTGTGCAGACCACACAAAAAAAGTTCAAAAGGCCATAGTGATGTCAGGGGGCAGCGGTGGGAAACGTTTTCTGGCGACAAGGCCAAATCTTGAAACTTCTGGAGGGCCCAATTTGGCAGGCGGGCAGGGTTACCCACCTGACATCACAGTGACATCAGTTAAAGCTGCACTTTAGTTCATTTTCACTCATTCTTCTCTAAACGAAGAGCTAGCAGTTTACCTTTCCTCCCGTGGTGACCGTCTCCTCATCCTGCTCATCTGCAAAATAAATGAGCAGAGAGAAATAAACACAACGGCACAACTAACGATCCTTTACACCTCGTGCCTTCCAGATGTTTTGGACTACAACTCCCATCAGCCCCAGCATCCCACAGCCACGTTGGCTAAGGCTGCTGGGAGTTGCAGTCCAAAACCCTTGGGGGGCGCCTGGTCAAGGAAGGCTGCTTTACCATCATTGCGCCTTAACGGGGCAATAACTGCAGCAAGAACAAGAGCAGAAAAATATGCACAAGCCATTGCTAGAGAAGTCGTGTGACTTGGCAAACATTGAGCCTGTCACAGAAGAAAGAAAAGGAGCACGGGTGTATTCCATAAGGGCTAGTAAATGGGCACTCGCTTAAGCAGCAGCCTTGTATTATTATTATCTGAAGGAGTATCTCCACCTCCATCGTTCTACCCAGACACTGAGGTCCATCTCCGAGGGCCTTCTGGCGGTTCCCTCACTGCGAGAAGTGAGGTTACAGGGAACCAGACAGAGGACCTTCTCGGTGGTGGCACCCGTCCTGTAAAACACCCTCCCACCAAATGTCAAAGAGAACAACAACTACCAGACTTTTAGAAGACATCTGAAGGCAGCCCTGTTTAGGGAAGCTTTTAATGTTTGATGCATTACTATTTTAATATTTTGTTGGAAGCCGCCCAGAGTGGCTGGGGAAGCCCAGCCAGATGGGCGGGGTATAAATATTTTTTCCCAATTATTATTATTCTCCTCCTGCATTTATTTATATCCCACCTTTTTCCCGGACCGGGAAAGGGACCTGTGGCATGGGACGCAGGGGGCCAACTCACCCCCATCATGCCTGTTCCTGCTTTAGCTGGGAGTGGCCCTTCGCCTGCCCATTGTAAGGCTCAGTGGCCCTGTGGGGAAGAGAGGAGGGATGCCCAGGGGAGTGTCTGCTGGGACCATCACTGGGAAACTGTTTTTCCACCTGCCTTGCTCCATTCCCCTGACCTTAATAAGATAAAGATGCTGCTTAAGTATCCTTGATTTCCCTTAACGTTTTTGTTGTGAATACCTTTTTGGTAAGAACACGGATGTGCCTTGTTTTAAAGCACTGTTGGAATATATTGAATTGGTATCATTTGTATTTGCATTTTTGTATTTCTATGTATCTGTTTTTTCCTGCAAACCACCTTGGGAGCCCTTGGTTGGAAAGCATAATATAAATAATCAGTGACGTAAAAAAGCAAGTCAGAGGCTATTCAACTCCTGGCCTATAAAGCCCTACTTGGCCTTGATCCACCATGTCTCACTCCATATGAGACCACCTGCCCATTAAGACCCCTTAATAAGAGGTCCCTATTTGGGGTTCCTTCCCATCTAAAGGTAAGACAAGCTGGGTAGCCATAAAAGCTTTTCGCTGGTTACAGCTACAAATCTATCACTACCCTGCTTGGAAAAGCATGCTTCAACCTGCAGATATTTAGGGAAAATAATCTAAGACCTTATTTTATTTTTAACCCACGAAATTACAAACATTTTTGGGACTCACACTGTTTCAAATGCATTTAACAAATAGCCAGTTTCATTTGTGAGGCTGTGATTTGTAACTGTCAGAAAAATTGTGAAGGTTCAGTTAACACTAGTGGCATTGTCTCGAAGAAATGTGAGCTTCCCTGAACATTGTTTTAGTAGGGCAGGATATAAAAAGACTTGCCATGGCACTGTCAGCTATTTTAGTGAAGAATCACCCTTCCCCTACCTACAGAGATAATTTTAAATGCCTGGGGCAGTTTTAAAAATAATAATCGTCTGGCAGCCTTTTGGAGGCTTCTACCCTCTGCATCCTCCTTTAGAATGAGAGCCCTCCAGAGAGTAAGAATAAGCCTCTACAGAAAATTGCTCTTACACACACCCCTGGAACGGGCTGAGTTATAAAGCAAATATAGATGCCAGCCTCAGAGAAGAGGGGAAAATCCATCATTTAAAAAAACCAACCAAAGAACTTACCAAGGTCTGCTACTGTTCCTCCTTTCACCGGAGTGTTTTCACTATCTTTCTTTGGATTTACTGCAAAAATTAAACGAGATTGAGAACGTCAGGCTGTGCCTTCTCTGCAGTAACACTGCATGGGTTGTTACATTATGCAAAGGTAGCCTAGCCACTTTTTCACTCTCCCCACCATCAATCATATGGTTATGAACCACATTTTCTCATTACCTGGCTTTGCACACAATCAGCCCCCATCCCAAGCTAACAAGCTTCCTTTGTATTTGTTGGTGAATTACACTTGATAAATAAAGAACTCAAGGTTAGGCTGGGCAAGGTTAGGATGAAAGGTAATGAGCAGTTCATTAGGATCATCCAGTTATGTTTCTGGTTCTCATAAAAAAACCTCATGAGCAAAGACTAGGACTGGCTGCATGTAAGTGTTACGATATGGATGCAATGCTGCTGCAAAGTGCTAGTTTGAAAACAAAACATGATGGGAATGTTGGGACTGTCCGTGCGAAACAGAGGGACAGTCATTTCACAGTGCGAAGCACCGGAATTAGCTCAGAGTGTAATATGAGCTGTACAGGAAGTACAGTAAGTGTTAGTCACTAGACTGCTGGAGCTTGAAGAGAGCAGTCATGTTTTTTGTAATGCTGCAAAGACAGAAATAAAGGCATGTAAATACGTTTCTGTCTATCTCCTTCCCCTGCCGGGGGGGCAGGAAAGAGGGGGGGTGTTCTTCCCACGTTTGAGAAGAATCGCCTATCGAGACCTAGCCTGGATCTTGCTGGGGAATGCAGCCAGGGAGGTCAACAGGGAATCAAGCCGGGTGCCTGGGAGAGTTGCCAGTTTCTCCTGATAAAGGCTTGATTTTCGACACTAAGCTGAGGCCAGATGACCAAGGCCTCCTGATCAAAGCCCAGCTGACTGACTTGCTACTCTACAAACAGCAATTTTGAAGGACGCTGTCCTACTACCTTAACACTTGATGGAAGAACCATCAAGCCTTTCTATTCAGACTTGCTAGAAGTAGTTATTTCGAAAAGCAGGTTCTTGCCTGGAACATCAAGTCACTCTTACAGTTGAGTCTTATTTTAACAGGTTTTTAAGACAGAGACCACTGAAAATCTTTCCCCAATAAAAAGAACCAAAAGAAATGGGCCAGTTGCTGGACCTGGCCAAAGAACCATCTACTTCAGCATTGTGTTCTCACAATGGCCAAGCAGATCATCGCAAGCAGGAGCTGAGAGCAACAGCACACTCTCCACCTCTGATTCCCAAAGAATCAGAGTTACTTATTTCATAGAAGCTAGAAGTTACTTATTTTATAAAACTGATACACTGCTTGATTATTAGAAAAACTCATGAATCGGTTTACGAAAGAGATAAAGCAATACAACTATCTATAAGAATTATTATTATTAACAATTACTTTCAAAAAGTTAAAATAACAACTAAAAACAGATTAAAATCTGCATATACATAAGCCACCATGATGAGTAGCCAATGATAATTATCCACCCTGAGACTGTGTAGGACTTCCAAGACACAACTGGGAGAAAGACCTTTGCTTCAACAATAGACCTTCATTGTTTTGTGGCTTGAGACTGAAGTGCCCACGCAATGGGGAGTTAAGTAAGCTGCACTGTAGACATCAGCACTGCCTTTGTGCCTTGCCGCTCCTTCGCCAGCCTAATGAAACACTTCTAAAATTTCATGCTCAAGGCCTGTCAAGTGGGAGACCTGCAAGTGCACAGCCGAGGTGTTAAAATAAAACACAGTAGGGAAAACAGAAGCCACTTCCTTGTTCCAGTTCTGCAGGAGACCAAGGAGAAGACTGGCCAATAAACGTTGGTGCAAGATTCCTGCACCTGGATTTGTGCATTCACAGCTTGCTATATTTAACTGTTTACTTTGCTGATCTGCCCACCGCAGTTCAGAAGAGGATGACAGGCACCACGCCTGCTGCAAGCCCAAGAGGGCACTGCTGTCAGCTTGCAGGCAAAACTGATTTGCGTTCTCGCAAGGGTCCTTTGTGAGTAACTGCGGCGAGCTATTATTCTTACACATTCTGGAAATTACTCTCTTGCCCAGTGCTGAAAATGTTACTTTTTGCCCATTGCTTCTCATGTTTCTGACAGTCATCTGTCTAGCACAGTCTCTGGTGCCTTGTCTACATCTTGTGCTAAACATGATGATGGTAGATAAGGAACAGAGCCTTCCAATAACCGATCAGGCAGTTCCAGCTCCAGATCAGCAGAGTATTATGGCAGTATATCTTTTAAGCACACATTTTGCTGAGGAAACACACTCCTCTTTCCAACAGCTAAAAATGTACACAAAGCCAGCTCTGAAGGGGTTTATTCAAGATCAAAATACAGACTAGATACTTTCGATGCTCCGAAGCAACGGAAACCAAATGCACTTCCACAATATATTCAGGGGAAAACAAACATTTATGTTGGCAGCTGGGGATTTATCCATTGGGAGGGAGGGAAAAGATATCTGGGTAGTGGAGCTGATCACATAACTGTGAGCCAATTACGGTCTGCAAACACAGACAAAGGAGGCAGTTTTAGAAGGAAGAAGGAGGAAGTTCTGGATAGGAGAAGAATGTCAGGCTTGCTTCGGGAGGAAGGAGAGACGAAAGAATGGAAGAATTGGCGGTTGAGCCACCTCTTTTGCAGGTCAACTCCAGCAGGGGCTTGAACATATTGCCTTAAGACTTTTAACATGAACAATCGTTTTCACAAAGGGAAGCAAATATTGGCCTTTAATTCTTGGGGCAGGGGGGACCCTAAGAAAAGAGGAAATTCCTAAATCATGCTCACATTACACTGAGTTCCGGATTGGACACACACTCTCTCCCTTCCGCTTTGAATGCAGGAGAGGTGCAAAGAGCTTCTCTCTGTGAGTAAGCCTGATGGGTGCGCCATTGGAGCAGTGTTCAAAACTCCCATCGTTCTAGGCGCATTTTGTGACAGGGAAATGTCATTAGCACGAGCAGTTTCTGAGCCCTGGGCGCAGTACCGCACCTAAGATTTCAGATTAAAACTGCAGAATGGAAGGAAAGGAGGAACTTTTTCTGCCTCCCCACTTCCAGCTACCCTCTGAAGACTGGAGAAGAGACCCTCTTAAGAATATTAGGGGGGTGGGCAGTGGAAGGACTAGACTATGTGAAAAATGAACGTAATATTCATTCGTTTTCAGCTCTGTATTCTTGTTATAAAAAAGTGCAGCTAGACATTCTGTTGTTGCACTCATAATCTCGATTTAAGGTGCCATTTAGCTCCTAGCTTTCATATCTGTTTCTAACACTGTGTTGGAGAGATATCTCTGCACGCATGGCAAGAATGTGTTGTGCTCTGCAAGAGCACTCAAACCCAGGTTTTATGCAAAAAGTCCAGGTCCGTTCCATCAATATTACCCATCGTCAGCATCAACAAACAAGACATGGCAAAAGCCACAGTACGGAGACAGCTCAGTCACGGGGCAAGTATTTGGAAAACTGTACCATTTTTAGGAAGTACCACTTCTTCTATGTTAGGCACAGGGGTTGGATCCTCCATGTCCTTGGTAAGATCTTCTTGCTCGTCTTCTTCCTTTTGCCCTCGCCTTTTCCCATATAGGCTTGCTTGCCTGTGACAAATTAAGCACAAGCAACAAGTCACCTAATGGTTTCCTAACAGATGGCTGCATCAGCTACATTCTGTACTACTGCATCTCAAAAGTATGGGCAGAGCCCATGTACCTGTAAGAAACTTCTCGGCAGTGATATTCACTAGCTGAATAGAAACAACAGTATTTCTGGTTGGATGGCCATCTGTCATGGATGCTTTACTTGAGAATCCTGCTTAGCAGGGGGTTGGACTAAGGTACTGGGTACCTTGGGACGCGGGTGGCACTGTGGGTTAAACCACGGAGCCTAGGACTTGCTGATCAGAAGGTTGGCGGTTCGAATCCCCGCGACGGGGTGAGCTCCTGTTGCTCGGTCCCAGCTCCTACCAACCTAGCAGTTCGAAAGCACATCAAAGTGCAAGTAGATAAATAGGTACCACTCCGGCGGGAAGATAAACGGCGTTTCCGTGCGCTGCTCTGGTTCGCCAGAAGTGGCTTAGTCATGCTGGCCACATGACCCGGAAGCTGTACACCGTCTCCCTCGGCCAATAAAGCGAGATGAGCACCGCAACCCCAGAGTCAGTCACGACTGGACCTAATGGTCAGGGGTCCCTTTACCTATATCTGGTACCTTAGGAGTACCTTCCAACTCCAACGAATTTCTAACGAATTTCTAATTAATATTCTGAAGCTAACAGTAATCATTTTGTAGTGGTGTGACTCTCTGGGACTAGATAGATACGCCTGGCAGAAATCAGTGATTGCAGGCAAATGCATTCTTCTCCATTTTTCCTGCTTGGCAGGGGGTTGGACTTGACGGCCCTTGTGGTCTCTTCCAACTCTATGATTCTATGATTTGTGGCATAGGGTTTTAGGAGATATGGAATTGGGGGTAAGTCTAATTGTAATAAGGAAAGGAGGGGTAGACAATTATGGCCTCCTTTCTTCCAAGCTTCTCTGCCCACCCACTGAGCCACATTTGAGCCTTTTTATTGCCGTCAGTCCAGAACAGACCATTAATCATTCATAATATAATCTTAAGTGGCAGATCTGGTGTGTATAACAGAGACGTGGTTTGAAGGCCCAAGAGAGTCTGTCTGAATCCAGCTATTCCTGATACAAGGTCACTGAAAAGGAAGTGTGGGGCCCTGCTAAGGAGATGGTCATGATTAGCAGGGGCTCAGTCTAAGGCACAGCCCATTTTGCATGTGTACACATAGTACAGGAAATTAGGACAGAATAAGGACTCTGCTTCAACCCACCATGAACAAGCGAAGATTAATTCACTAGACTGGATCTTTAGTGAAGACCCCGGCTTTCAGAATTTCAGGAATTCATTTCTGGAGAAAGCTGTTATCCTAATCAATAATGCTTCCTTTTTAAAAATTATATACACTATGCTGCTGTTCAACTGTTTTAATTTAAGCTACGTTGAGGGGTGTATGGCAGAAAAGTCACACATAAATTTCAAATATGAATAATGTGTGCAATAGCTTAGGCTCATACAAGGAAGAAAACAGTTGTCGTTTTTTACGTTCAACAACTGCACGGACAACTGTATTAAAGAACAGAGTTACATCGGGACAGACTTTGCCATATTGAAAAGTAAATTTGCTTATTAATGGTCTCCGCATGTCAACTGTGAGGCGCTCATTAGATTGGAAGTAATGACTGCGTCAAGTTTTCTTCTACTGGCAGGAGGTACATTCCCCTTGGATGATCAAGGAATGAAGCTCAATGTGCAGCATTAAACATTCATGGACTCAAGAAGACGGCATCTTAGCAGGCTGCTGTAAATGTGGAGTTGAGCCGAGCTGCTGGCTCATCTCCCTCTCCCTCAAATATTTCAGAAATAAATTATTGTAAACTGCAGGAGCTGCAGACTACTCACCCCTTCTTTCCGGCTTTCTTCCTCGATTCTGCTGGGGTGGGAGGAGGTGGCGGTGAAGGGGAGTGCCGCCGTTTTCTGGCACCTGCGGCTGCCTTCCTATCCCTCCGTTCAGGGCTATGGACTGGCTGTCACGAGGGGGGGAAAGGTCATCAGCGATGGGCATAACCTGTCCAGAACTAAGATGCACTCTGCTACCTACCAGGGCCTAGCACTGTCAGTTTTTGCTTAGTAAGATTTCAGGGAGAGGCTGCCAACTACTTAAGGGTACTACTACCCAGCCCTTCAAAGATGTACTGCAAAAATCCACTTAAGGAAGCAAGGTAGGCTAAAACTTCAACATATGAACTGCTGCATGTAAAAACTGACACATCACACACACACACACACACACACACACACACACACCCCATGGAAAGAACTAGTCAAACGGATTCAAGCAAAGTTAACAGGTCTAAAAACCCCTCTTGGCTCCAGCAGACCAGAAGATGGGAAATAGATGGGCCTGTGGAAGGTCAACAGAACTGGTTCCTGGCTCCTCCCAAGCAAGCTTGTTCACTTGCCATTTCAAGGAAAATTTGAGCCATAGAGCTAAGTCCCACACTAATTTCAAGAAGAATACTGGCATTTCTTCGAGAACCAGACAATCGGCTTAGGTATAGCAGCACTGAGTAAAACGAAAGAACACCCAACTAATGCAGTTATTCTACATTACATCCATCATATGAAATAGGTAAGTCTTACTTCTTCGTTTTTCATATAGATACGCTGGCGAAAGCTGACCAACTTCTTGTTCTCATCTACTTCATAATCTTCTTCATTCATCCATTCATTGAATACATCTGTGTCCAAAATCCACTTAGCATGAACCTACAAAAGCAAGTGCGACAACACACATGCACAGAGTGCACTTCAGACAGGGAGTCTCCTCTCATTTTGAAAACACATGTTTAAAAAATTATTGCAACCCACTTTATGAACAACTGCAGCAAGCAAGAAAGTCAGAACTCCTTACTTCCACATTAATTTTTATTTGTCAGAATTTGTAAACTGTTCTGCATTCAGATAATACCCAAGTAGTTCACAGGAACAGAACACAAAACAGATCACAAAAAGCACTGCAACACAAAAACCACCAAGAATGAAGAACTGCAAAAGAGAGACTAAAATAATGACAATAATTTTATTGTTTATATGCTGCCCGTCTGACTGGGTTGCCCCAGCAGTTCTGGGTGGCTTCCAACAATGTACAGTTGCCTTCCAGGAGTACAGAGACATGCTATTCATGTAGGTCTTAAATTGAGTCTGCAAAAGCAACCGTTGAAATAATCTTCAGTAGCAGAGCTGAGAAACATTCCCATGGTGGAAGTTGGAGACCAGCAAAATCTGGAGTCCAGCATGTTAGCCACTACAGGGTGTGTTCATGAGATTTAGCTTGGCCTTCGCCAGCCTGGTGCCCTCCAGATATTTTGGGTGGCTGTGCTGGCTGGGGTTCAAGAGGGATGTAGACCAAAACAGCCCAGCATATTCAGTTCATAGCCAGAGAGGGGTCAACAAAAGGCAAGTGGAAGCAGCACCCACCTCTGTACAACTTGCCAGCCTAAAAGTTTAAAAAGCTGAAGTTTAAAACGGGTTCTTTTGCTTTTGTTTCAACAAGGTTAGAGTTCAGGAGCATCTTATGTGGCACTAGAGCCCTGAGCCCAGTCTTTCCAGCCCACTGACACAGCTCTCCTCTGTTCCTTCACCTTAATTCTCATCACGTAATACTATTATTCTGCTGACTGCAGGAAAATGAATTAATGAATCCGGGAATAATGTTTCATGTTGTCACACAAGTAGAGCAATTATCTGAAAAGAAGCAGTTCTATTGAAACAATTTCCTTATTTTTCTCTCTCAACGAATGAAAACAGCCTCCACTCACAACTACTGCACACAGGCCTCTAATCATTCTGAAAGCAGAAATAACGCTGCCAGTGTTGTACTGCCTCTAAGTTCAACAGACTCCAGAAATTACGAACCTTGTCATCATTAGCATGAACTCCAAGCCTTTAATCAAACAGACCTCCTTTGCCCTAACAAGTTCTCATTTCCAGCACTAGGGCTTTTTAATGATACATTGGCCCTTAGAAACAAAAGGCCCTGGCAATACAATAACAAACATTTAATCTGGTTAATGAAATAGTTTACGAAGGACCATTCCTGTGCTGTGGCAATGGGATAACCTGTGCTAGGAGCTGAAGTCCAGGCAAACCCCTCCTGCCTTACTTTGGGGGCTTATCTCTGCCAGGAGAGATGAGAGCCACCCACTGAATTGCTTAAATAAATAAAAAATTCTCATTTAATTTTTAAACAATTTGCAGCATTGGAGAGCTCAATTCTAAACAGTTTCTTTCCTCAGTTTCAATATATTTATTTCATGAAATTTACATACAGCTCAATTGTAAAAAAATAAAAACACCTCAAAGCAGTTTACATGTGTTTTTATTATTTTATAATGTAGTCTTAAAATATTGGTTTTGGGTTTTTTTATACAGTGGTACCTCGGGTTAAGTACTTAATTCGTTCTGGAGGCCCGTTCTTAACCTGAAACTGTTCTTAACCTGAAGCACCGCTTTAGCTAATGGGGCCTCCTGCTGCTGCCGGCCGCCAGAGCACGATTTCTGTTCTCATCCTGAAGCAAAGTTCTTAACCCGAGGTACTATTTCTGGGTTAGCGGAGTCTGTAACCTGAAGCGTATGTAACCCGAGGTACCACTGTACTATTTGTACACCACTTGAAGTGTTTATGTTTTTAAGGAACACCTTAGTAAATAAATAAATAAATAAAGGGAGCTTTTCCTGCTGCCATGGGAAGAATTATTTTGGTTTAGTAAGACAAGTGCTTTGTCTATTGCTATTCTAGACTTACTGCTTGCCCTCTTTCGTACTCTGCATGTGTGAAACAACACGCTGCATTCTTTCAAATACCATTATTTCCCTCTGGGAACGGAAGGCTGTGAAATTACGTCAGCGCAATTTCGGGAAAAGCACACACTCACCTTCCACGGCTTCTCTGGAATTGGAGGGTCTTCGATTTCGGCATCTATATCAGTAGCATGAACCCAAGTGTCATAGCTATAAAGGAAAATCAAAAGCAACAATGTGAACTCATCCCTCAGGTAGTTTCATTATGGCAGCACTGCCATAATAAAAGCATCCAGTGATTTTGCATCACACTCGTTGTAAAAAGAAAGAAAGAAAGAAAGAAAGAAAGAAAGAAAGCCTTTTAAAAGACATGGCATGCTGAAGCTGGGAAAATGTGTTGAAATAAGTGTAATGAAATAGCAGATCTGGTGGCAAAACATATCTTTGGGCAAGGCAGTAGACACAGCAGTTGAGCAAAAGGAGCCCTCAGCTACCATTTCAATGGAACAGCTGCTCAACACCTTAAAGAGCCCAGCATTTATTTATTTCTACAAGAATTATGCCACTTAATATAATCTAATCCGATTAAAAGAAAAACACCACAACACAATTCAACATTTCCTAAAAACTATTAATAAAAACATGATAAAAACAAAGCAATTGCAAGGCAAAGGCTGCAACAGTTGACCCAAAATAACATAATGTGTGTTTATGAAAGGATGTGGACAGTGTAACAGATGGCAGTTTCCAGCCAGTTACGAGGAAGGAATATATTACGGATTTTTGGTGTGGGTTAGTGTTTCTCAAGATCACCGTATCTTCTTCTCTCAGCAGAAGATGGTGCAGACATAATGTCAAAACATCACACGTGGTTTGTTGTACTGCCTGAACCAACAATCACGGGGAACAAAACTATGGCTTGCAAACAGCCATCAAAACAGGATCTGAACCACAGTCTGAAGACAGCCTGCACAGGATGGTTTAGGGAAATGGCAGTTTGTTATGACTGCACTGAGGGGCTGCTGTTTGGGAGAGCACCTGTGAATTATCAAGGGAGGGAAGGGGAAAGGAAACCACACAAACTGGAGTTTGCTTGTCTATTTGGAAGGGAAAATATGGTTTGGGGTCTACCCTACGGTTAGGGAAAGCCATGGTTTGGTGTTACTTCTGAACCAATCCTGTATTATCAAGGTGAGGATATTTCATGTATCTAATGATGGATTGTCTTTTATAGGGGTCACAGCAGCAGTGCTCTTGGACAAACATCCGTGCAGGCAGCCACCTTGAATTTTAAATGGTAGGGAAAGAATGTATCCTTCCCACCAGATAAGCAAGGGGCAATATTTTTGAAAAATGGGTGCTGGCACTTCAACCCTTGTCATTACCTGTCTGGGTAATAGCCCCAATGCACAAGAACTTGCTTGTCTTTCTTCATTACAGGTCTTAGCCACTCTTCTGCAAAAGGGAAAAAATAAAATGCCATCAGGGTCAGAAAGTGATCCAGCTTTAACACCATTCCAGTTTCACAAGCTTGAAAACATTCAGTTTTGTCATCCCAAAAGGAAGAGTTCACAAGAGGCTGGCTTGGAGATTCATTTTCTTAATGGAATGTCCATCTACAAAGGGCTCACACTAAGCAGCAAAGGTAGAGTTGGAAGGTAACTGCTGCTCAGATTGGCTCAGTTCTCAGTTTCTGGGTAAGAGCTTTGTCAGCGTGGAGCAAGGAGAAAAGCAGTAATACAGAACACAATAGAATCAGAGGGACATTTAGTGATTACAGTTGTACCTCTGGTTATGAACTTAATTCATTCTGGAGGTCCATTTTTATCCTAAAACTGTTCTTAACATGAGGCGCCATTAGCGAAAGTGCGTCTCCCGCTGCACACACGCCTCTGGCACGCCATTTCCACTCGCATTCCAGGGCAACTACTTCCGGATTAGCGCAGCTCATAACCCGACGTGTGCGCAACCAGAAGCGTTTGTATCCAGAGGTACCACTGTATTTTTAGTTCCAGCATTTATACACTGCCAAACAGCAGTGTTTGCCTGTAAACATTAAAGTGTAAAACAGGAACAGATGATGACATCCATATAGCAAAGTTCACACCAAAAATTTCCCACTTCTTAAAACTCCAAACACATACAAAAGACTAAGGATATCACTAAAAGATGGAAATGCCCTAACACGGCTGACAGAGTGGTGCAGAGCTAACAACTTGCTCATAAATACAAGGAAGACAAAGGAGCTTGTGGTGGACTTCAGGAGACAGAAGAGCAATGTCCAGCCACTTTTGATTGATGGGGTCTGTGTGGAGAGGGTAACAACGTTCAGATTTTTGGGCATTGAATTACAAGAGGATCTGTCCTGGAGTGTCAACACAAGGGAGCTTGTGAAGAAGGCGCAGCAGAGACTGTACTTTTTGGGAATTCTAAGGAAAAACCATCTTCCGCAGAAACTGCTGCTTGCCTTCTATCACTGTGCCATTGAGAGCGTGCTCACTTATGGCTTATGTGTGTGGTACGGAAGCTGTACTACCCAGGACAGGATGGGGTTGTGCAGAGTTGTTAAGGCAGCAGAGAGCATTGTTGGCTGCCCACTCTCCACCTTAGAGCAGATTTATGCCACAAGGTGCCATAGGAAGGCACTGGACATAGTAAAAGATCCATCGCATCCTGGTCACTGTCTCTTCGAGCTCCTGCCGTAGGGACGGAGATACAGGACGATGAAGACAAGAACGAGCCGTCTTAAGAACAGCTTCTTCTCCAGAGCGATCTCGGCCCTAAATGGGAAGCCTGGACTTTGAAAGTCATCTAATCTTCCTTGCTGTACTATACTGTATTGTTTTAATTAGTGTTTTTATGGAGCAGTCAAGTAATTTCGTTGTCCCCGAGAGGGGGTAATGACAATAAAGATATTATTATTATTATTATTATAACCAGATGCCCTAACCAGGCAAGTCTCTCTGGGGCATGGCATTCCATAACCAGGGTGCCATCCCTGAAAAGGTCTTCTCTAGTTGCACCCACTGCATCACATTTGGCAGGGGAATCCAAAGGAGGGCCTTAGAGGCTTCTGGTTCTGGTCTGCCTTAATGGAAGCAGCTCCCACAACAGTGAGAGAGCATAGGCCATGGAAAAACAAGAACAGAGGGTAAATCATTCCTAGAAATTTCCCCCACGGATGCGGGGGAATGGGCTTCACATGGAATGCAGGGGTCAGTGAGGCACTGAGTACAAAAGCACCTGGCCTGGAGAAAACCCTCCAACGCCGCCATTAAGAAGCAGAGGATCTCCTGTTAATTAGAGCTTAATTGGACTAAAGTACAGGTGCGTGCTAGGAGAGATAAGATCACGAACTGCAGAACAAAACCATCTGCAAGGACTTTAAGGTTTGAACTTGAGATAAGACTTTATTCGGTGCAAAAGACGGTTGTGGGGGGAGGGGAGCCTGTAATTTCTTTATTTAAAGTTTTCTTCTCTACATTTAAGATTCGGCAACCCTCCTCTGAATGTTAGTTCAGATTATATTTGTACAAGCAAGGATGGAAGAAATTGGATTATAAATATGGAATATAACATCAAATTGAACTGTGTGTGTAAAAAAGAAAAGAAAAAGGAAAGCAAAATATTTTGAAAAAGGTTTACAGTGGAAACTTAGAACTGACTATTCCCCATCCTTTATTATCTATGAAGTAAACTGAACGTTACAAGGAATTAAATTTGGTAACACCTCAGTTCCCGCTGTATAGGATAGCTGGCTGGGACTGATGGGAGTTGTAGTCCAAAACACCTGGAGGGCACTGGGTTGGCAAAGGCCACTTTATTCTTATTGCAGCCTTGTGCACAATTGGAGCAAAGGCTTTGGTCCTCAAAAGGTCCCTGTAGATATCATTACTCCAGTGAAACTATTAAATCTGAGCCCTATCTATTTCCCATTAAAATTTCTAGAAGTTGGAGACTGTATACATGTTGCTTTTGCAGTGATGAGGGTTGCATCTCAACACTTCATCCCCACTCCTTCGTCTAGAAAACCTACTCAGCAAGTTACTAACTAGCTTTTAATTGCACTTGAGAAACGTTTTATTCTGGTTGCTCTACGGAGTTTTCACAATGTTAGCCGATGTGAGGTTCTTGAAAGGACATAAAATGCAAATAAATAAATTTGCTCCATCATTTCAAGGTCACGGGAGTTTAACATTAGTAAATGAGACCCTGTGGATATTGAGTACAGTGGTACCTCGGGTTAAGTACTTAATTCGTTCCGGAGGTCCGTACTTAACCTGAAACTGTTCTTAACCTGAAGCACCACTTTAGCTAATGGGGCCTCCTCCTGCTGCCGCGCCACCGGAGCACGATTTCTGTTCTCATCCTGAAGCAAAGTTCTTAACCTGAAGCACTATTTCTGGGTTAGCGGAGTCTGTAACCTGAAGCGTATGTAACCTGAAGCGTATGTAACCCGAGGTACCACTGTATTGTTCCTCTGTGCAGCTTTGTATTTGGCAGATTGTCTTGAGTATAGCATTTAAATGTCGCGACTCAGTGATAATCACACATTTCGTGGACAATTCTTAAACCTGCCTTTAACCATAATATGTCAGCATCTTGTAGCTCAAACCTTTCATGCAAATGGAGGAAACTGAACGTGCGCAGCTTTACTTGGCCAATGCTATTGTGACGACAATCTTGCAACCAACGCGTGGCAGAGGAAGGGATGCTGTGGGGAAGCAGAGATGCTGAGGAGCAGGCTGGCTGGGGGCTGAGTGACAGGTCATGGAGAGTTCAGAGAGAGGAGAGGAAAGACAGTCGCCGCATGCAGCCAGCTTCCAAAAGTGTAACACAATTCTTGGCATAATTCCTCCCTCTCTTGTTCCCTCCCGCCCCCCACCCCGGACTTTCTCAGGCCGAGAACCAGGGCAAAAGCAGCATTCGCACACAGATCAGCTTCTGCTCCCCACGTTTGCTCCCTTCATTATGACCTCTGCGCATCCTGCCAAACACTATTCCTCCCCTCCCCCTTTTTCTTTCTTTTTTGTAATCTGCACTCAGCCCAGCTCAAAAGGATCGTGCTTTCTTCCAGATAAAGGAAGCTGAGCACAGCTTTCAAGTGATACTTCATTCCCAGAAAGAGGAAACGCTATTTTTGAAGTGAGAAATCCTATCCTCCCCTGAGGGCGGAACGGGCTGACACGGCAGAATTTCAAGGCCGAGCAGATCTCACAGGAGTCTAGACCGCTACCGGAGTGTGCTTGTCATTGGAGAGACGGGAGGCTGCACCAGCAGAGAAGCTCCTCTGCTAAAAGACTTAGAAAAACGTAAGCTCTTTTACAAACACCGCACGTTAGCACAGATTTGGCATGCAAATCTATTCTGCTCCCTCCCAGAAGCAGTAGTTGGATGCCACCAGCTTGAATGGCTTCAACAGAGGATTAGACCAATCCATGTGGAGCGACTCTGTCAATGGCTACTAGCCAGAATTAAGATGTTCTCCCAACATGGTCAGAGGCAGTGCTCCTCTGAATACCAGCTTTTGGGAAGCGCAAGTGGATAGAGTGCTGCTGAGCTCCAGCCCTGCATTTCTTGTTTCCCAGAACAGGCACCTAGTTGGCCACTGTGAGAACAGGATACTGGAGTGGGGCTATTGGCCTGATCCAGGAGATTATTCTTACATTCTTCACTCATTTTAAGAAGGTGTCAGCAAGGTGTGTCAGACGCATGACTCTCCTTCACCAGTGTTCAATTGGATTGTTTTCGTTTTAGAGCCAAAACTCTAGTTCATGGATAGGCAACCTAAGGCCCGGGGGGCCGGATCCAGCCCAATCGTCTTCTAAATCTGGCCCGTGGATGGTCCGGGAATCAGCATGTTTTTACATGAGTAGAATGTGTCCTTTTATTTAAAATTCATCTCTGGGTTATTTGTGGGGCATAGGAATTCGTTCATTTCCCCCCCAAAAAATATAGTCCGGCCCCCCTCAAGGTCTGAGGGACATTGGACCGGCCCCCTGCTGAAAAAGTTTGCTGACCCCTGCTCTAGTTGGTTAGCGATTCTTGCCTCCCTGTTTTTATTCTGGCTTGTTTTTATAATTATTGTATATTGTTATTATAAGTGTTGTATTTTTAGCCACTGCTGGTCTATGACTGTAATAAACTGATTGATTGATTAAGGATTGGGGCAGCTCAATTGGTGGAGCATGACACTCTTAAATCTCAGGGTCTTGGGTTTGAGCTCCACGTGGGGCAAAAGATTCCTGCATTGCAGGGGTTTGGACTAGATGACCCTTGCGATCCCTTCCAACTCTACAATTCTATTATTTTAAGAAGATGGTCGTTGTCCCCCCAAAAAAAAGATGACTAGAAAAAAAAATGTTGACAGCAATGGGGGGAAATACATCAATACAGAGAACACTGCCCAGATCAACCAAGCATATCCAAAAGCTGGGTCTAGGAGAAGAGCAAGGTTCCCTTTTCCACGCAGAGTGGGTTGAACAGAGAAAAGAACCTCTTCCCTTCCAATGCAAATACCTTCAGTCAAAAATACTCAGTGACCCACATAAGGACAACAGTGTAAACAAGCAGGCACGTGTTCATACATGCTTTTTTCACGATGCCATTACAGCAGCTCTGCTTTGCGCTTATGCAGAAGGAAAAGATGGATGGACCAGAACAATAGGCTACTAGCACAAGAGGCTACTTTAGGGTAGCACCTGAATTTTTCTCATTTTTTCCCCAACAGCTAAATAAAAATGACTCGCTGCTCCCTTTAAACAATCTCAGATTCAATACAACGCAGCAGAAAACACATCACAATGAATTAAGCACACAGGAAAATTCAACAGACACCACTAGAATGCAAAACACACACAGCATGGATGATGAAGCCACTGTGTGCTCAAAGATCCGCACAGATGAATGCTGCCATCTAGTGTTGCTCCGAAACAGATTGGGATCGGTTCAGGGGATTGGAGTGGTGGTGGTTAGAATAACCCCATTGTCATAGAATTATAAGAGTTCGAAGGGGCCCTGAGGACCCCCTACTATGCAGAAATATGCAGCTGCCCCATCCAGGGATTCAACCTGCAAGCGTGGTGACATTATCACCACACTCTAACCAACTGAGCTATCCATGGATAGATTATGGAAAGACATGGTGCTCTTCATTGGTGATTCTGATGCCTGGGAATTGAGGATGGCTTGCTCTTAATGGACTTGCTTTTGATAGCTTACCATTCATGGTTTGCTCAAACAAACAAACAAACAAACAACCCACAATCTGAGTTTGTACAACACAACCTGCAATGCTGTTGTGTTTCTGCCACATTTGCAAAGCAGTAGTGGGATGTTCAGAAGCAAGCTGTGGTTCAAAACGAAATGGTGGCTTAGCATGACACGCAAACCAGCTCACAATATGCAAGGCTCAGAACATCTAATGGGATTTCTCATGCTAATTATTAGTTGGAAAGGTGCTGCTCTGTGAATAGATACTTAAGTGATTCTACCCCCTTCTCCCTTATGGCCTTTTTTCCCTGACACCTCCTCTCAGATTGGTAAAGGGACCCCTGACCATTAGGTCCAGTCACGGACAACTCTGGGGTTGCAGCACTCATCTTGCTTTATTGTCCGAGGGAGCCGGCGTACAGCTTCCGGGTCATGCGGCCAGCATGACTAAGCCGCTTCTGGCGAACCAGAGCAGCGCCCAGAAACGTCGTTTACCTTCCCGCCGGAGTGGTACCTATTTATCTACTTGCACTTTGATGTGCTTTCGAACTGCTAGGTTGGCAGGAGCTGGGACCGAGCAATGGGAGCTCACCCCGTTGCGGGGATTCGAACCTCCGACCTTCTGATCGG
Source organism: Podarcis raffonei (assembly GCF_027172205.1). Taxonomy (NCBI): domain Eukaryota; kingdom Metazoa; phylum Chordata; class Lepidosauria; order Squamata; family Lacertidae; genus Podarcis; species Podarcis raffonei. Next base: position 2,670,622 of record NC_070613.1, on the reverse strand, counting down.
CAAGTCCTAGGCTCTGTGGTTTAACCACAGATCAGTAATGTGCACCAAACTGTTCCTGGAAAACCCATCTTTACTGTGAGACCCCACACCTTACTTCTCATCCTAAATTGAAACAAAGCCTAAGTACATCTAATCACATTTGCTTAGATTCATTCTGCTTACCTTTGACATTTCTCTACACCAAGATAATCTCCTCTACTGTCAAAATTAAAATACCCTACCCCGTGTGGGACAGGGTATTGTATTATCCACCTGTATTCATTCGTTTTGTGGGCACTGACAGCATAAATGAAGTTATATACAAACCTCAGTACCCTGAAACCTATTAAGATATTTCTCTGTGATATCCCAGGTAATGCTCAAAAACTATTTCCCCCATTCCAAGGTCTGTAGACTGAATGAAAAAAGCTATGTTGATCGAACTACCCATTAGGTTTCAGACATATCTTATTCCATTCTTTATAATGCATAAATAATTGATGCTTTCCACTCTCCAGAATACCTCCATAGTATTTTTTTTCGAAATCTACTTTTTTTAAATCACAAAACTGATGGGATTGATACAAAATATTTCATTTACTTCGAATACTTCTATATCAGCTTTTGGTCCAAAGACCCTTGAGGTAAGTAGTAAGAAATGAATGAATGAATGAATGAATGAATGAATGAATGAATTTTACCTTCATCCAATGAGGTAGGAACAGGATAAATATGGTGGGTGGCTTTAGACTTCTCATCTGTGACTGTGCCCTAGGATAGAACAAAAACAGGTATTGCATCAGAAATATGTAAAGGAATAAATGCATAAAGAATCACCTTCCTTTCCCAGCAACATGCCATATTTGGAGCCTGGATACAACATGACACTAGATGGCATTGGAGTAGTGATCTATAGGCCCCATTTCCTCAACTGGACTCTGGGCATAGTAAGAGCACACCCATTTTGGTTTCTTACCAAGGAAAACCCCTAAAAATTCCAGCCGTTAGTGCAAGTGAAGTAGTCTAAACTGCTTCCTCTTTCTTTCGAGATACAGGAGAGTCATCTATTAATTCAAATAAACTACGAGCATCACCCAGCACTGATCCTACCGTGAATCTGCACATTAGATTTCTTATACACCAGTTTATACATAAATTGTTTTGTAAGCGTCATCATTTGCAATTCAGATTTCCTACCCCTTTTAAATGCAGATTTGTTTTTGAAGCTATAGGCAAGTGTTTTCATTACTTGCCGGGGAGGGGGGGGGTCTAAGTTGCTATCCCCTCCAGCTAACAATGGAAACAAAAGACTCCTGTCTGGTGGGTTCTTTTTCAGTGGACCATCATAAATATTATATCATGTCATCAATAGATAATAAATATAAACCAACTGCATTCTATTAGTATCCTTTAAATCAACTTGACCTGACGTTGTTTTGAGCGATGCGGAAACTGATGTCTTGCATGATGTTCTTTCTATACTTAATCAATAAGCTGTTTCTTATATTTAATAAAATTTAAGAGCATATTTTCTACCTCTGCCAGGGCCCATTTTAGTAAATGCCATAATTTTAGATTAACTGGACATGCTGCCACCTGCCCTTAGTGTTAAGACAACTTAACATTAATACGCTGTAATCCACTGCTGATTTCAGAAGCTATATAAACACTAAGCTGCTTTTAGCGAGAAGCACAATACACTTAAGTCTATTCTTAGAGACCATTTTGGCTGTGAGTCCTAGAAGACCTGCTCCCTGCCTTGCAGGCCTTTTCCCACCTGGCTTGGGAGGGCGGGACTCTGACTGACCCCAACTACACAAGCTGAGGCTGCTGAACAGACTCTTGGTCTAGTGTACTGTGTAAGGATTTTGCGGGGAGAGGGATGCTGCTGCTGTTGTTACGTATTTTTATTTTAGATCTTATGGTTTTTGTGGGAATTGTTCCGCTTGGGTGTGTATTTTTTAATGTTCCATTTATTGTTTAGGATGCTTGTTGATCGTTTTCCAAAGCAACTACTCTATTCCAAACTTAAAAATGGAAAGCGTAATGCTGGTGGTCAACAAAAGAGGTTTAAAGACTCTCTCAAGGCAAATCTTTTAAAAATGTAGTATAAACACTGACAACTGGGAAACACTGGCCTGTGAGCGCTCCAGTTGGAGAACAGCCTTTACCAAAGATGTCATGGGCTTTGAAGACACTCAAACTCAGGACGAAAGGGAGAAACGTGCCAAGAGGAAGGCACTTGGCAAATCCACACCGTGATCAACTCCCGCCCGGAACCAATGTCCCCACTGTGGAAGGGTGTGTGGATCTGGACGTGTGGATCCAGAATTGGCCTCCGCAGTCACGTACGGACTCGTTAAAACCGTCTTTATGGAAGACAATCTTACTCGGCTACGAGGGATCACCAAAGGAAGATTGCTTAGGATGTTACATTGCAATTACATGTTTTTTCATGTTGTAAGCAGCCTTGAGGATGGTCTGAAGTGTGGAAGGGTGGCATACAAATGAAATTACATATGTATGTATATATGTATGTATGTATTCTCAGCTTTCCCATCAACTATTTGGGTGAGAAGTTAATCTCCAATAGGAAAACTAAAGACTGCTGGCATGTTCCCCTCATTTCCTTTTGGAGTGGGGGAGAAGAGGGAGGAAAGAGCCTCTTCCAATTCACACAGCTAATCCCTGGTGTCATTAAGTCAAGGATCGAATCTTGCCATTACGACAAAAAGCTGACCAGTGCTTGTTCCAGGTTTATGAGGCCAGTGGACAAATGTCCCCAGGAGCCCCTTTTCAGCTGTGGAGAAGAGAAGACAGCCATTGCAGTTGAAGTTCTTCCCTAGCTGTTCTCTCGGAGAGGAAGGGCTTAGGAGGAAAGCAGCTCCTACTCTACAGTCCAGAGTAATGTGGACCCCAGATTGGAAGGTAGCAAATAATGAAGATATTACTAATAGGCACCTCACACCAAGATTGTAGCCTTTCAATCTGACATCAAGTTGCACCTGTGGACACGCCTATGATGCCAAAGAGGTTTTCACAGGGACAAAATACATGTAAAATGGAATTATTACAGTTATATTGAAGGTGAGCAGGAAATACATTTTAGTCACTTGACTCAAGTCTACATCACAAGCTGAAGCAAAACACCATCTCCTTCAGAAAGTTCTATTAGCTAGAGCAGACATGGAGAATCTGTGGCCCTGCAAATGTTGCTGATCTACAACTCCCATAATCCTTGGCCATTGGTCATGCTGTCTGGGGTTGATGGGTGTTGGAAGTCCACCAACATCTGGAGGGCCAGTAGTTCGCCAGCCCGGAGATCAGAGTCTGAAATAATTATGTTCCTATGTGCTGAGTCCCTTTGCAATTATGCTAAAAAGATCAACATTTGACATGCAAAATGTATGATGTGCCTGATACCTGGTGACGTTTGACAATGTCCTTTAGCTTATTAGCTAACTTCAGTTCAATTTCTGGTACGAGGTAGATGGTTGGTCTGCTCAGACAGTTATTCTGGAAGAGAAAATAAAGGAAAGATCATTTTATTAAAAACAAAAACCAGTAATAAAGAGATTACCGGCACAACTAAGGTAATCCATTTACACACAACCTGGAAATGGCAGGAGAGAGCTGGAGAGTCTTCATGGCTTGCAAGGGGACCATCCTTGGAGCCCAAAGAGGACAACTGTGAGGGCAGAGGAAGCCCCAAAGAGGTGCAGCCGGGCTTTGTTTAGGCTGCTCAGCCTTTGTGCCTAACAGCTGGTGAGAGCAGTAGCAGCAGTAGCTGCTTTCCTGCACATCCTCCAGCCGACCCCAGAGCTTCCATTCTAGTTGTGAATATTTTTGTATACAGTATTCTTTGTCTAGTGATGCAGGTGGCGCTGTGGGTTAAACCACAGAGCCTAGGACTTGCCGATCAGAAGGTCGGCGGTTCGAATCCCTGCAACGGAGTGAGCTCCCGTTGCTCGGTCCCTGCTCCTGCCCACCTAGCAGTTCGAAAGCATGTCAAAGTGCAAGGAGATAAATAGCTACCGCTCTAGTGGGAAGAGGAAGAAGAGTTTGGATTTGATATCCCGCCTTTCACTCCCTTTAAGGAGTCTCAAAGCGGCTAACATTCTCCTTTCCCTTCCTCCCCCACAACAAACACCCTGTGAGGTGAGTGGGGCTGAGAGACTTCAGAGAAGTGTGACTAGCCCAAGGTCACCCAGCAGCTGCATGTGGAGAAGCGGAGAAGCGAACCCAGTTCCCCAGATTACGAGACTACCACTCTTATCCACTGCACCACACTGGCTCTCAGGTAAACAGCGTTTCCATGTGCTGCTCTGGTTTGCCAGAAGCGGCTTAGTCATGCTGACCACATGACCCGGAAGCTGTACGCCAGCTCCCCTGG